>NW_027072089.1:107565306-108165306 GCF_038088225.1 Cyrtonyx montezumae
TGATGTATAAATTGCAGCAGTAATTAGGTTGAATTTAGTGCTGAATCAGGCTTCAGGCAATGTCACTGGTATGCACAAAGACAGTTTAGAACAACACTGGGTCACTTATTTTGTGCCAGAAACAAACTGTATAGCTGTCTTGAATGCTTTGAGAAAGTCACTGTTGCCACTTGCTGAGATTACCTATTTTGGCCAGCACTCCAGATAGTGGATGGAGAACCCAGTTTACAAGAAACGTAAACAGCTGATGCTTTAGAAGAGTTGTGTAGTAGGATCTTCTGCTACCTACAGTCTGGAACCATGATGGAACAACTCTTGCTATTCTGCTCCACATGCTTCTGCTTTGAATTTACACAGGGATTACTAATAACAGTAAGACAGAGCTTTCACATTCATAGGCTTTTTTCTCAAGAAAAGGGGACGGATTTTTAAATAACACTTCTAGCAATCATTCTGTAAAGATCCCTGGGGAAGGTTTTAACTGTTATGTTGTGCTTCAGAAATGCTTTGGAAGCTGAAATGTCTTTTGAAACACTCACATCTTCACTCAATACTTTACATGATTTGATGGAAGAGAGGTGTATGGTTATACGCTTTCAGGACTTATGAGCTACGATCTTGCAATTTCTGAAAAAGTGGCTTGATATCAGACTTTGACTTGTGGGAATCCACGGTGCCATCCTGAATTTATGCCAAATGTATTTTCTTACTGCATTTTAAGCTTTTATATCTGATACAGATTTAATGAGATACACAAGAATGTTCAATTCAAAGCAATTTATGGAGTTTCATTTAAAATAAAACAATACACTTAGAATTGTATCCATACACAAAATGCAGAATGCAGATGTATGCCTCTGAATCACTGAATCTGGAGGAGAAAAATTGCAAATCAACATAAACTGCATAGTTTGAAATCCGTGGGATGTTATAGAAAAAGCTTTTCAGTCAGTTTTGACTTAAGAGTGAAAATGCAAGCAGTGAGCTATTTTGGACGTTTTTTGACCTCAAGAAGCAAGATTTTATTCCTGTCAGTAAAGAGGATTGCATTAAATAAGCTTCATTTCATTATAGTTTCTCTCTTTTGCCTGAATAATCTTCTGAGCCCACGTTATTTTTTTTTCCTCAGATTGTAAGTGATAACAAAATGCTTTTGAAAGTATATTGTCTTAATTACAAAAGCAGCCATGGAAGAATTGTTCTGTGTTAGTTTTCTGTGGTTGACTCATACAAAAACTCATAACAAACAAAAGTTTAAATAATGAGCAAGATAATTTTAAACTGGTCTCTTACTGCTTTTGTTGCACATATACATATGTGAATAATTATCCTAAGAGAATTTTGAGTGTGCCTTTTTCATTTTTAAAATGGTGGATGAGTTGAATATGGAAGCAGAACTGTTTTGCTGCTTCCTTCAGTTCTTTCATTATGAATACTGCATCCTGTAATGCAGTGACTTTTGTGATCTGAATTTTTGTTTGAATAGCTTATGAATGACACTTCAGTATCAGTACATGTGATCAATTCGAGATGTCCTAAAAATATAACAGTGGTAAGTGGCTAAAAAGAGCACAAGTACAAAAATAAGCTATTGATATATTTTTTAACAAAACAGAAAAAATCCAGATAAATAGTTTAAATGATATACATTTAAAAATAATGGGCAAATAAAGGTACTGTTCTACATACCTAAGAAAATTGATAGAGGTAGGTTTATTATTATTATTATTGTTATTATCATTATTATTATATTTTTAATAAAAGGCATGCTTTCTCTATCTGTTTAGTTTAATTAATAGCTCCAAAAAAGAAAACCACAGTGTCAGAGGCACAGTTGGATTCATGGTACCTTTTAGGGATCCTCTAAAACTTGACTATTTTAAGCCAGTGTTGATAACAGCAGCTGTAACACATGAGAACAGTTCTACAGGAGTAAAGGATTTAGATTATAACTTATTACTAATTAAATTAATGCAATACGAAGATCCATTCATTTCTACAGTGTTGGCCATCACTTGAAGTATTTCAATCCACTATGACTGTCATGACCTATTGACAACAGGTATTATTAATATCTGTAACCGTGTACTGTAAGCTGTGATTGAGGCAAAGACAAGCTAAAAAAAAATAATTAAACATAAGGCAGGTAACATATTTTCAGGTAAAATAACTAAAAGAACTGATGCTAAGCTTTCAGCTGAACTTAGAGATTCAGTCTCTTAATGCCATTGTGAGCAGATGTATCAACTCATTGCTTTCTGATTCTTGATCAGTAGTTATTATCTTTCTGTTAGCAAAGCCTGACAGCAGCCAAGGTCCATGTCTATGATTGTTTTCTTGATTCCATCTCCATTTGTTGTTGTAATATTTTCAGCTGAGACCTAATAAAAGTATCCCAACTTCTACTAATTGTCACTGCTTCATTGGCTTTCATAAGATTGGTCCAAGCCACAGTAGGCTTCAGAAAAGCTGAAAATGGCATTATTTGTATATGCGATTGAATCAATTTTACTCCAAATTTAGCCAAAGTAGAGTTTGCTTGATTCTCTTATAATATGAATAATCTTCCAACACAGTTAGAGTTTCCTCTTAGAAGTCCGATTTCAATTCAGTTGGGTACATTTATATGTACTGGGGAAAATAAATAAATAAATAAATTCCCAACCAATAAGAAACACAAGAACTGCTTCTTTACTTTTCTTATCCTCTTATTAACAAATGTGTTGAATTAAGGTGTATTGATCACCCCAGTTTCTTTTAATGAGAATGATATGAAAAGTCATAATGATGATAGGATGTACCCTTTCCTTTAGAAAGCACATTAAAATAAAGTGCTTACTTCATGTGAAAACATACTTCATGTGTCATTTCATTTAAATCAGAGTTATGAGCAGGGAAACTTTATCTCTGTAAAAGAGATCCAATATTTCAGTTTTCAGTTTCTAAAGAAGAAAGTAATGTTTTAGTTTGTGAGATAGCATTTCTGCTTCTGACAAGCAGTAGAGGAAGACCTTTATACTTAAAACCAAGATCAAACTTGTACAAAACTAGTGGTTTTGGCCAAATGACTCAGAAAACAAATCTGAAGATCTGAGGTGTAGCTATATATTTTGAGATTTTTATAGGTATTTATAGGGAAACTTATCATGTTACTCAATGGCTTATACAATAAACTTACTTTAAAAAATGTATATTATTTTAACCTCTTTCATTCTGTGGTAGTTTCTTTACATTCTCAAGCCAGTTGATCTTTTGATTGACTTCTATGTATTTTGGTTCCTGAGCTGCACATCTGTGAGGAGAGTTTTTACCTTGCTACAGCTGTGGCCCTCTTCTATGTCACCTAACTCAGTACATCTGCAGCAAGGCACTCACCTCTTGAGGGATGGGCTCCACCATCTGTGATGGATTCCCCATATTTACTTTTGAACATGTGTTGATCAACACTTCTCAACTCTTTAAATTACAACTGATGTTTTTAAGGCACTGGAATTAGAGTCCTGAGGTGGCAGTAAGAAATTGAGAGCAATCAGGTTAATTAGGTTTATTGCTCCTCACTTTCCTGGTCACCGTTCTCTTGATCTTTGATACTACCTACATAGTGAGGTCTTTCAGCAGCGATTGCAACCTCCTTTCTTCCTCTCAAATAAAAGAAAGAAGAATTGCTTCTTATGCATACAGACTTGAACTCAAATCCCTGCATCTGTCGCATCAAGAGTAAATTAATGTAACACACATTCTGTGCTTTAGACTTTTAAAATAACCTCAAGATGATGAATAATGGCTGTGAAACCTGTGATGCCTGGGATTTTTCTGGATGCAACTTGAGATGCTGGGTTTCTCTTACAGGTCAATAAATGGCCCTGGAACGTTTTCAGTTGGTAAGAGGATTTATTTTTTTCTTATCCTTAGTAGGAGGAAGTGGTGGCTATAAGCTGGATCAACTTTTGTTTAAGAGTGAGAGATGCTGATAACCTGAATTTTGTGAGTAATGAAATTCTTTCAAGGGCGACGGGGAGATAGTATAGAGAATGGTAAGATGGTATGCGTGGCATATCATTGCAGTTTATTTACTGGCTTTGCTGTGTGATCTTGGCATTATTTTGCTGCTTAAATGTACAGACCTGGTCCAGAGAGCAGATTAGTGCCAGTCTCTGGCCTTTCCATATCTTCTCTGCTGCAGCTCCATGTATTGATTTAAAATAAAATTACTTTCCTGGGAATTGGCAGCTGGCAAAAAGTGAAGTATCTTTTTTTTCTCTTTCTCTCTCTCTTTCATTTTTTTTTTTTCCTGTGCATTGAGCTATTGGGTTGTAGAACCTGGGAATGTCCTAAATTCTTAAGTAATGTTATACAGTTACAGCAGAGAAATAACACTTTCATTTGGAAGAGAAAACACAGAGAAATTATACTAATTTTTGTTTGATAGAACCTAGTTATTAACAGAGTTTTTTTCTTGAGAACCATGTGATTGTTAAATGATTTTTGTAGTAATATGTCAGCTGAAGTTGTGGCAAAATAGGGACCGCCTGCTTTGATGTAGATTACAAAATCTGACATTGAATGATGAACCTGGTGGATATACACTGAGGGGAAAAGAAAACGAGATAATGGTACCCCCAGAACATTTTCCTCCTTCTCATTTTCCCAGATACCAAAATGTAAGGAGTGAGAACAGGCATAGAAATCCAAGAACAGAGCTTAAGTAGGATGATGCAAAAATAAAGTAATAGGTTCATAAAATTCAAATATGGTACATTTATCTGCAGAGCCATCATGCATTTTTAGAAGAGAACACAGAAATTATCTGTATTCATTTTGGAGGAAATATTTCTTCAACTTTTTTTCAAGTGCTTTTCTTCCCTCCTCTCTTGTCACCTCCAAATGGTTGTCTGAACATCTTTGCTCAATTAATGTACTGGAATTTAAAGGACTCTTCAGCTAGTAGGAGTATGCACACTGCTGCAGGTTTTTATCTAAACCTTGTTGCCAGTCTATCAAGCACTTCAGTCTGCTACTGACCAGTTCTGATCAAGAGAATATTTCATCTTAAAAGGCAGACTGGAGCAATGAAGTGTCTGCTTTGCTGCGTTCAGCTTTACTTATCTTACCAGTTTAAAGTGTATGTTCAAGAAGCTGACTCTTCCAATATTTTTTTGCCTACTTCCTTTGCAGAATACATGATTGGCAGCTGTTCACCCAGCATTACACTCTGGAGAATCCAGCACAGCCATGGCAACCCTGAATTTTGCCCTGCTATACTTGCAGAAAATTAAGGATTTATAGCAGTCAATAATATAAAATAAATCTTTCCTACTTTTTTCCTTTGCTTCTCTACAAATCATTTATGTTTTTCACCTGTTGTATATATCTCACTTTTTAATCTACTTTGCTCTTAAAAGTTCACATTTTCCTTGGTCTCTTTGAGCACTTTGAGATAGCAGATTTGCATATACATCTGATTATTTTTTTTTTCTCCCTCAGAAATGATAGTGTGAAAACTATGACCTTCACACAAACCTTGCCTGCTGCCTGCACATCTCTTCC
Source organism: Cyrtonyx montezumae (assembly GCF_038088225.1). NCBI lineage: Eukaryota > Metazoa > Chordata > Aves > Galliformes > Odontophoridae > Cyrtonyx > Cyrtonyx montezumae. The sequence continues at coordinate 107,570,854 of NW_027072089.1, forward strand.
AGAAGTGCCTGCCATTGCTCTGGCCACGTAGCAGAGTGCCAGATATTCGCAAGGATGTACTCTTTGTAAGTCTATGGTTTTGCAGCACTCATCTAATCCATATTTAACAGGAATTTAATGTGTCCTGTAGAGGTTGACAGTGCTCATCACATATATTGTCATTACCAAGAGATAGCTGCTTCTCCTCCCTCAAGGTTACTTTAATCGGACTTTATTTGCCTCCGAGTCTGCTATGAAAACATTAGCTCTTCTTTGTAGGTGCCAGAATTGCTGCTTAGTTGAGCAGAGCCAGACAGTGGCTGTGGAGGTCTCCAAAAGTACTTCAGTAACATTTTTTGTGGACGAAGAGGTTCAGTATAAGGAACAATTTAAACCTGCACAGGAATTTAAGGCAAATTAGCAGGTCCTCACATACCAAGTGAGAGGCAGCAGAAAACAGGAGGGGAAGCATTCATGAGCAGCTGTTATTTTCTTCCCTATGACCTGTTCCTTCACACATTAATTTTATAATGAACAAATATTGCTACTAATGGGGGCTTGTGTGGGAACATAAATGCACATTCATATTAGCTTTGCGAAATATATTCTAGAACTAAGAGCTTCTATGGATTCTTTACTTCTAAGAAAGAATTTAGGCAGGGCATCAAAAAAATCATAATAAATGATCACTTTTAATGCAATCTAGCAGCAGATGGTCTAAAACAGCCTGAGGAATTGTTACATTTTTTGAAGTCCAAAATGATGCTAACCAGCAGAAATGAGGATAACGAGGTTGAAATAGGCTGGTTTGTTTAGCTAAAGGTTTGTTTGTTAAGCTAAAGTTTTGTTTAGCTATAGGGATTGGTATATAAGTTTAAGGACCGATATATTAGTTTAGCAGAAGGAATCAATGAATGCTAATCCTAAAACTTTACATTTCAACTTTACTTGGTGTGCAAACAGCTTTGTTTTCTCTTTTTTCTGATTCACTAGAAGCACTGGAATTGTAACAAACTACTTATCTTTGCATTTCACCAGATGTAAGGACATTTTTCTCAGACTTCACATATATTGTTTTGAAAGTTGCTCATTATGGCCTAACAAGCAATGGAAATTTGCCAAACTGGGGAAAAGCAGCCAAAGGTCAGCCAGAAGTCCCGGTGATGAAGCTGATGATGAAAAAATAGGGATAAGCTAAGTGGGTGTACCACCACCCTAAATGCAACTGCAGGCCCAGATGGATGTTAGCATATATTAATGAGCTCTTGGAACAGAATGAATATGTATGCCAGTGTAGTGCTTATCCATGTAATAATTGTTTAAATGTAGAACCTGAACTCTGTGAGGGTGCACTTCTTTGCCAAGTCATCCAGTACATATTGTGAGGAAAACAGGAATGCTGTTTTCTAACACCACGTTTGAGTTAAAGATTTCTTACCAGCTTTTGGATGACCAGGTGAGCAATATGTTTTACGACAAGCAAATATTTTTCTTTTTTCTTTTTTTTTCAAATTGGTCTGCCAATATATAATGCTCAGGTTAAAACATTTAAAAATATAACCATTTGGGTTTGAGTGGTGTTCAAACTGTCACTGTTTTGTACTGCAAAAATAAACTGAGTGACTTTAGGCTGAAGTTGGTAGTGAAAGCAGTTGACATGAAAACACTGTGACCAGCAGTGTTAGTTTGGGTTTATATGCAGGCATATTATAAGGCTGTTTTACGTTGTCTTCTGTGACTGACATAATGAAGCTTTCAGATGCTTCTAATGTATAAATATAAATGCCTACTTCTAGGAAAAGGTGGAATTTATTCTAAGAATGACCCCATTTCCTATAGGAAAGCCATATGTATGTAACTTGAACTGCAGGAGAAATGTATGTATATGACTTACTGAGTTTTCATACTTTTTAAAATTTCATAGTGCATCATGAAAACTGGAAGAAATGTGCTAAATGAACATTATGTTGGCTTCTGTATACAGTGTTCCTGGAACATATAATGACTGTCAGAAAACGGAATACCAAATGTCAGTGTTGTATGGCTGTTGCCACTCATGTCATAGTGCACTGCAGAAAGCAAAAGGATGTTTTAAGCATCAGTTTAAGACCAGATAATAAAACACATATAGCACAGTTCTGCACCCTTTATAAAGCTGTATGCAGCTGCAACCTCCCACACTTTCCACCACTCTTCTGTGAAACTTGCCTCAAAATTCAGACCTCAGTTCCATCAGCCAGTTCTTATTCAGAATCTTTTTTTAGAATTCCCACTGCAGCTTTTCCTATCTGTACCCACTGGAGCTGCTGTGCTGTTCTGGTTTCCCTGGTGAAATCAGGTGGTGTGGGAGCAGCTGGTGCAGGGAACCAGTCACCTCCCACCTTGGGAGGATATGGTCCCAGTGCTGCCTGATGTGGGAAGCTGTGCTCTGCCATTCATCCTGAGAGAAATCTTTACCCTGAGGAGGATACACAGGGCACGTGCAGTACAGGACTCACTCTCAAAAACAGAGGTTGAGTTTTTCTCTTGAATTTAAAACAAACAAACAAAAACCCTTCACAACTCCACATATTTTTGAGAAATAGTAAGTAGATTTCAGTTCATTATACATTTATTTATCACAGCTCTTGACCTTTTAATGTAATTTTCACGTTGCCCAGAGTGTGATATCCTGTCTTGCCAAAATGCCACTGAGCTGTTAATTTGAGCATGCCAGTGGCATCCTAGAGACTTGTGTGGCAATCCTATGGACTAGAATCCTCCTGCAGTGGCCAGTTGGTTAGTATCTTAAAACATGAAGTAAAAATCATACACAAAATATTAATTATAATGTATTTAACTCAAATATGAGTGTTTTCTTACAACTTGGCTACTATAGTGTCTCTTCCTCTATTAAAAATCTGGAAACCTAGTTTTTTTACATGCTGTATAGGAAGGCACCAGACAAAAAGATACTGATGTATCTGGGAGTAGAAATACACCAAATTAAGTACCCATGGAGACATGGGCAGCTCAGAAAGTGTGGCATTTTCTCCCACCACTGCACTGCTTTTTACTGATACCATGCCAAGTGTTTTTTGTAAACCTCTGAAAGAACTGAAGAGTGCTACATCTTATCTTCCCAGTGCCTGCCTCTTGCATCAGGGGCGATGTTATTGTTGATCACTGTCCTGCATGTCCTGGGGCCTGAGCTGCTCGCCTTTATCCATTCTGCTTCTATGGCAAATACTTCTTCTGCAGTCCCTTCATCTGAGAACCAGAAACTTATAAAACTTGTGCAAAGTTTTTCTGCAGTTCAAATGAACTAACATGGATAAGATAGCATTCCTGATACTTGCAAATGTTGTCTTTATCACTCTTACATTGGAAGAGCTTAAATAAATCACCCTATCTCCCTCCACTGCCCTTCCCCACCTCCTTCTCCCCAGTCTTCCACTGACCTAGAAACCAATCTTGAATATTTAGATAATTTTGCATTGTCATTGAAAGAAAGATCTGGAAGGAGGACAATAAAACTTTAAAACACAGTTGTAGATGGTGTCTTGCATCTGCATCCTCCATTAGCTGAGGTAGTGGGCTGTTAAATCAGACCCGCTTCTCAATCTGATTACTAGAGATCTCTGTTGTGCCTGCATCTTCTCACCTGAATGACTACAGTGGCTTCTTCATCTTCAGGGAGATGTTAATAACACACATATCATTGTCATTTAAAGTTGAACTGTCCCTTTATGTTCCTTTTATCTATATTTCTTTTTAGCCTTCTGCTGCCACAAGAATTGAGAATGTGATACTGTAAACCCTCGACAATGCACTTGGGAGAATGGTTTGCTATCCTTAAAGCAAGTTGGTAAGTAAACCATTTTTTGTCCCATTTTTCTTTGTATTTTACATGTTTCCAAGGTTACACCTATATTAGTGGCAGAAGTTAAATCCTAGTTGTATGTGAAGATGTTTTGCATCAGTGAGTGGACTTTCCTGCATCTGTTCTAATGTATGCCCAGGGGCCCAGTGATCTTACAAGTGAGAAGCCATGTTAGATTTCAAAGGTATATATGAAGGTCATAGCACTGTGTCGAAGCACATGATGTTTACATACGTGAAAGCTAATATAGGCATATAATAGATTCAGTAAGCTATTAAAAATTAAAATTAAAATAATTATAAAAAATATATTATTTCATGATAAATATCTTAGACTAGACCTTTTGGCTGGAGTTAAAATGTTTTCTTTTCCAGCAGCATTTTGTCTGTTTAGTGACAAGTCTAGAAAAGAGAATAGAGGAAACAATAAATTATCATACTTGGTCTTGTCAAAACTTGGTTGTACAAGATCCCACTTAACATCTGCCTTCTGAGGCTTGTTTGTATTTGTGCCGTTGTATATTCGGCCAGAGCTATTTTAAAGAAGTTTTTATTTTATTTTATTTTATTTTATTTTATTTTATTTTATTTTATTTTATTTTATTTTATTTTATTTTATTTTATTTTATTTTATTTTATTTTATTTTATTTTATTTTATTTTATTTTTATTTTAATAATATGTATGTGTATTTATTTAAATAATGATACTTAGGATTTTAAAATCCAACAAGTGGAACCTCATTTCGTGTATAAGAATGTGCTGAGTAGAAGTAGCTCAATTAGTCTTCCAGACAAGCACCTCATGGCTTCTTTCTGAGGAGCTGGGTGAATATGTGCAACTTTCAGCCCACAGAATGTATTGACAATGCACTCAGGGGAGTGCATTGTCAATACTTTCTGTCTTCATGAGTGGAACCAGCTTGCTACATAAGATATTGTATAGACTTACTGCCTCATGCAGCTTTCTTGCCTGTAAAACAAATATGGTTTTCTGATACTTGAGATGAGAAAGGGTTAGTTGGTACTCCCATGTGTGTTTTCAGCAACAGTTGAGTAATGGGAATGGAGAGAAAGTAATGAGAGAAGAGTGTATTTTATCCCAGATATTTTACATATCTAAGGTACCTTCTCTCAAAGTTGGGAGATGTATAGGAGATGGAGGTCTCAGTGCTAATTAGGACTCTTCCCCCAGTTAAGAATATTTCTAGTACTTACTGCCAGCTAATGCCTAATTTTACAGTATTCCTGCATACAATATTTTCTGGTTATATCCTGTAGAAATAAAATTCTTTATGTTCTAGAAGCACAACATTCTTTACAGAACTGTTTATATGTACTTAAAATTCTTAGATTTTATTTATGATAGTGAATTGGAAAAGCAAGGAAGATAACAATAGTATGAAGACTGTCTGAGTTGGATTGTCAGTAAAACTTGTTAAATTAAAAATATATTGCTATGTAAAGAACATAAAATAGTTGTGTAATACAAGCTCAATTACTAAATAAATAACAGTAAGTATTTCTTGGTATGAAACTGTGGGGTTTACACATATGACTGATAAAAAGCCACTATCAAGCCCATCATCTAGTCCAGAGGAAAGCAGCTTTCAGACTGTGTTTTGTTTCTTGTGTATGAAAATAATCATTAACCCTAGTGTATGATCAGTTAGGGTGCAATCTGCTGCATTTACAGTGCTGGGGCCTGAGACTGAACTTCTGCCAGATTGATCCTATGATTTTATTATGGAGAAAGCCTTTTTAAGTGTCAAAGTTCTACCCTTTTATCTTTTTTTTATTATTATTATTTGTAAATTTTGAGGTTCCAAAAATGAAGTTCATGAAACTGCAGGTGTAAGAATGTTCCTTGTGACTCGAGTTCTAACATTGTGATAGTATTAGATTAAATTTGTACAGTCCTGATTCTCATTAGAAACCCTGTCAGAAAGCTGGATTCATGTTGTGCCATTTTCTATTCTCATTATCATTTTTGTCACAAGAATGAAACTTTTCATCTGTCATATAGGCTTGGAAAAGACAGCAGCCTGTGAGTGTATTATGATAACCTTTCTAGCATTTTGTGGTTTGACAGGCTGTGCCTTTCTGCTTTGTTCTCTTTAATGGTTTTTCAGTCCATGTGAGGAGAGAGAAGGGATAAATATCCATCTTGAGGTGTAGCACATGATTAATAGTGTTGTCTGTATTCAGAGGACTGTGACTTTCTGAATTGAACCTGTTGCAAAAAGAATAACTGATACTAGAATAATTGCTAATGCAAATAGGATCCCTTTTTGCTACCCAGTAGCCCAAGAATCTGAGATGAAGCTAAAAATCTAAAAAATTAAGGTATCTAATTTATACCAGTTTGAACAAATTAAGGATTGCTTTACCCAGCTATTATTAAATGTCCCAAGATTCTGCTGTAAAACAAGGATGATCAACTGTCAAAGTTTTTATGATATTTAGCCTAACATTTCCTGTTCCCAATTTCATCTAATTACCATGGTTTATGCCCTGAAAATTATCCTATTTTATCAAACTCCTATCCTTCTTTGCTTATCGATAAGCCAAGGAAATATAGTTTTCCCTTTAATTATTCCTCAGTCTATAATGATATTTTCAACAAAGAGCTTTTAAATAAATAGCCTTAATTTTACATCTCATATTTGTAATATATCCTGACCTTCCCTATTTAAAATAGAAAATATTTCATGATTCTGTATTTGTGTTCTCCTTGTGGTGATATCCTGATCAAACTACCTGAATGAGGATACAAAATAGTACTGCTTCTGCAAGGACTCACTAGCAGGAAGATGTTGCATTTTGAAGTTAATAAATTTTGGCTAAGTAAGATAGCTTCTAAAGTGGGGATATACCCAAAACTCTCAGATACATTCATGACTGATAAAACATGAGCAGTGATCTTGCAGGAAGTGGGCAGAAATCACAATGTACGACTCTTTGGGAGGAAGTATTCTGGGGAGAACTTTCTCATAGTGCTGCCTTGTACATAATAATATTGGGCTATTGCTCCATTTATGCTCAGGAATGTAGTATTTTAACTGGCTGATACTTCCCAAATGGCTTCTTCCATCCACAATACCCTGCGCAAATGTGCCACATCATACAAGGCATTAAGCAAAGGTCACTAGGCTTTGTAAGTTTTGCAGCTTGTCAAGCTTGTTTGTGTAACTAATCTTTTGTGATTACATTGTGGGGCCTTGCAAATAAACTGAATTTTATTGCATTTGAATGTAACAGCTGTACCTGCTTATTTGAATAACTGTCTAATGCTGATTCTATGGCAAATGTGAAAATATGGAAAGCTCTTCATAGTGCTAAATTCTTTCCTCTAAGGGCCTTTGCAGAGAGGTTATTAAACTTGTCTCTTGCTGCTCCTACATGTTACAGGAATGCAACTTCACATGAAGACATCTGGAGCACGAAGTTCAACTAAATCCCTGGAGACTCCATCACAAATTCAATCTATTTCACTATGATCTTACGTCAGCGAGCCCTTGAACTTTGCCTGCTAGCAAGTAAGATTCTTCTCAAGCTCTCTGTTATTTCACAGAGGTCTTAGCTTACTCCAGTAGGGATTATTTTTTTCTTCTTTCACTTAATAGAAGACTCACTTCTCTTCTTAGCTACCTCAAAGGTTTGCAGCATCACGTCTTTGTCCTCCCTCTTCCCACGCAGGAAAAATTAGTCAATTCAATTATTTTCAATAGTTGTGGTAATCTTAGTGAATTACATCCTTGCATTTACCATAAGACCGACAAAAAGGACATCAGTTAATAGTAAAATCTCAGTCTAGGGTTAAAACCAGCTACACTGCCTTCTTTAAAACAAACAAGTCAGACTCTGTTGCTCTTGTAATATGCATTATTTCCTCTTTATATGTCTAATTTAAAGAAATATGTTTTTACAGAGTAATGTGCTTGAAACAAGTAAATGTACAGAAACATTTCATTATACAAGCTCTACTAAAAATCCTTATGCTTCGTTTACTTTGAAGGTACTGTGTACGAAACATGCAGTAAAGGCAGATTCCATTGAAATTAATGAGATTATACCTGGAATGATTTCTGATTTATTTTCCTTGTAGATACTCTTGAACTATTTGTCTTTTATTTTTCTTCATCAGTAAATGAAATGGTCTCTTGAAGATTCTTAATCAGTCCATTGTTAAAAGTAAGAAATTAGAAACAGGTGCCAGAAGACCTGTTTGAATAAGTAAGGAGCTCATGGAAAATCTCAAGAAGTCTACAGAATGTGACAAAAGGGTCTGGTCTTGGGAAAAATATGGAATCATTGTCAGAGATATGATGAGGAAGGCTAAGGCTCATTTGTAGTTAAATCTGGAGAGGGAGGTCAAGGACAGCAAGAAAGGCTTCTTTGAGTATGTCAGCAGCAAAAGAAAGACTTAGGAAAATGTGGGCCTGCTTCCGAATGTGTTAGGTGCCTTGGTAATGGAGAACACTGAGAAGGTATCCTCTTGATGAACACAAGCATTCTTTTCATTTCAGTCTTTACTGCTAAAGCTGCCTCTTGGGAATCCCAGACCCTGAAGATAAAGGAGACATTCTGGGGAAAGGAAGACTTCCCCTTGGTCAAGGAAGATCTGGTCAGGGATTGTATAGACAAATTCAGTGCACACAAATCCACGGGATGCACACACAAATGGCAAGGAAGCTGGCAGAAGTGATTGCCAAGCTTCCCTATCATGTTTGAAAGGTCTTGGAGAATGGAAGAGGTGTCTGAGGAGTGGAGGAAAGCCAACATCACTTCAGTCTTAAAAAACAGCAAGAGGAGACAGGAAACTAAAAGTGCAGCCTTAATTTCATGGGAAAGCACTCTCAATTTATTTATTCAGAGTTTATAGAGAAGGTGCATATTGTTAAGAACGAACTAAATATCACTTGTTTCGCTAGAAAAAATATTAAAGCAACTTATATTGAAGGTTACTGGCCTACTACTCTTGAATCCTGTTTCTACAGCTTCCTAAGACCATTTGTCTCACTTTTTGACAGACTTCATGACAGAGAAACCTGACGGTAAGAAGAAAACTCTCTTTATGATTTCACATCTTTTGGGGTAGATAGTGTTGGAGTGAGAGTGAAATTTTTAGCTTGCCCAAACAAACTCTTAGTGTGCTATGAGACTGTTATGAATTGGTGCTGCAGACTCAGATCTCCCTAGATTATTATTAAATTAATTCCTGGTCGTGTCCAGCTACAGTATAATTAAATCATATTGATGCCTTCTACTAGCAGTTGGGCCTGTCCTTGCAGCTAGCTTCTGTGCTTCAGAGAATCAGAAAGCAATAGCATTTCCTGCTTTAAATCCATCCAGGAAAATCTTTGACTTTCTTTGGGAATGCATAGGAAAACAATAATATATTCATGTATCTTCTTTGTAAGTGGGCATGGTAGTTAATTGAAAATTGGTGTGAGATAAGGATAATGTAGGGCATGTGTCTATCCCAGTCAAAATATTTTTTAAAACTATTCTATTTAACTGTCTTAGAAATTACTTTACTACAGTTAAGAAAATAAAAATTAAAACTAATGCTGAACTGTTGCATTATGTAGGGTTACGAAAGTGCTGATTTTGCTTACTTGCTTTCCCTGATGAATCATTGTTTATCATGATTCATAAATTTTGTGTCTATACTAAACCATTGCTAAGAGTCTGCATTACTAATTCTGGCTAAATTGAGACTGTAGATACTGTACTAAGAACACAGTAGGCTTTGCCTTTTGCAGTTTTCAGTCCTCAGATCCAAATGCTATCACCTAGTTTGAACTTCAATGGAAAACACTAGAGCAGAATTGGTTTCTCTAACAATATAACTTTAGATTTCTTGAAATTATCCTGCATACTATTTCAAAGATACAATGAACTCCCAATTACTTAGGTAGGGAATATATAGTTCTCCTTGATTTTCTAGGTAATATAAACTAGTAATATACTTTATAGTTCATAAAATGCACTTAAGCTATGCAATGCTTATAGGAGGAGTTATAAAAGCCTGTATGGACTGTGCACCATCAGCATTTGTGACAGCTTTTGACAGTGTTATCTAAAGATTTTTAGTGACTGACAGGTTGTTGGTTCCTGTCTTGGTTAATTATTTGTTGTTGGAGACATTCCAGTCAGGAAAACAAGATGTATCTGTCAACACACTTTCATATTTCTAAAAAATAAAGAGTTTTCTTACACCTTGTTTTTTGTTTTTGTTTTTGTAGGTTTTTATTTTCCTTTCTCTTTCTTAGTGAAAGACAGAATTTGAACAAGTATATGACTGAAGTTCATATGAGCTGGTGAAAGAAATAAATATTTTTGTAATTCTCCATTTAGCGCAAAGGATTTATGCTATTCCAGCTAAGGAGAATTACTGTTCTGGCAGTAGATTGTAGTTTTAATTTTTGATTCAACTCTGTGATCCCTGACATTTAGGCCATTTATTTCCCCCCTCTGAAATTCTTTTAGAAGCACAGATTACCAAAATATTTAGTTCTTTAATTTTTATCCTTTCAAAATGAAAATGATCCTGTGTTGCCAGTGTGTAGAGGACAAATGTAGCAGTGTGGAGGGAGTCAACTTCCTTTTAACCACACCAAGAACTTTTTGCAAATGGTGGGTCTAAATATTGCCAAACGCAGGTTGATACAAGCTCTACTGGCTGAACAGAGGGAAAGATATGAGAAGAAGGAGGGAATATCTGAAGAATCTGGCTGGAAGGAGAGTGGATTATAAGTGTTAGAAATTTTGGAAAAAAATTTTTGTCCAGAGGTCCCACAGTCTCAAGAATGTCATCTTTTCACTCAACATTTGATGTGTCCATGCCTGAATCCTGATGTTACTTGTGATATTTAATATTAACACAGGTAGTCCCACTGATCTGAGCACTGATTATAGATGCAGAAGTTATCCTTAGCTATTTATTACACCTATTTTTTCTTATTGTCTCACTGTTTTGTGATAGCTATTATATTAAAACAAATGTGATATAGCTGAGCACTTGTATTGGCTCTTTCTAGCTCAGGGATTACAGCTGTTAACTAGCTTGTTAAAAATTTCATTTCATGGACTCCGAAGATATTTCTTTATTAGAACTTCTTTTGAATCAGCTACTGAGGATGTTGTGGAGTAACCCTTCCAAAAACAGCCAGTATATATTCAATTAGCATGACCAATCTGTTAGTTACATATGATGAGTATGAAAATTTAAAGTTAATATTGCTACAATGAATACAAGAAGAGTTAATAATTCATTTATCCATAGTTTGTTCAATAACTTAAGAACTCTAATATTCCATTTACATTTTGTTCTACTGTCTGCATTTGTGCTAAGAAACAGCACAGTAGGAGAAAGATAAAATTAGTATGAAAGTGACAATTTGTGGAGCCCTTAAATAATTCAGCAAAAGTCTGTGTCATGTAAAACTATGCCAAATCTTGCCATAACTCCAAGTCTTTGAGAGGAAAGATGTTCTATGGTTGTTGTAACACGATATTAGTTTTGATATTGATAAAGAGCAATTGGTAAAATCCATCATGTGGAACAAAAAAACCCCATGGTGTAATACTTCTGATTATCAGAGTATATGAGCCAAGAGGTAATAATCATGGCTAAGAAATGGCTCAAATTCTCAGAGGTGATGTTTCTGAATAGTAAAAAAATAGATGATCATTTTGATTAGATAGAAGCAGTTATTGAAGGAATTCTTTTTGCTGTCTTCCAGTCATTAGAGCATGCCAATCTTGAATTAGATATGTACTGATGGTTGATAAAAAGTGCTTTTTAAGGTAGAACTCATCTATGGTTATTTTAGGAACCATAGTATTCCCAGGAATATAATGTGTATGTGGAATGTGTGACACCAACTCTGTTTTATTTAATTACATATATATACAGGTTAGAAAATGCCAGAAGCCTTTAGCTTGAAGAATATCAAAAGAACTTCTTTAAACGGTGGCCCTAGCAAGAAGTCTCTTCTTTCTGCATTTTAGAATTGTATTTCAAAGGTGTTACAAATCTTAGATCAATAAACTTAAGCTGTCACCAACTGTAGTTCTTCCTCAGAGAGGAAAAGTAATGCCGGGAATATTTAGCATTGTTTATTTTCGAGTTTAAGCAAATGCTTTTAATTATACAGGATAATTAAATGGCTTTTATGAATCTAGGACTATGAAATTAAGTACAAATCTTTGTTTCTTGTAACTTTCTTGGTCTATGCAACTCCTATGTTTGCACAACAGTTTGCACATAAATGCTAGAAATTTACTGGAATTTAGAAAATACTATCCTCCTGTTGTTTGAGGTGGGGAAAAAATTCCTTATCACAAATGAGTTGGTCACATGGCCTTGTACAAGTGCAGGGTGCTCCCTGCTGCTTTATATGCTTACTGTCAATATTCATCCACATTTCAATTTCCACTTCAATTCCAGACCTCAAAATTGCTATGCTCTTGTATAATACACTCCTAACACTAAATCATACTACCTACTGATGTTTAGTGACCTGAATGAAATTGTTTCGATGCAATTGACTGGCATGCTTTGTGTATATGAATAACTCTGCTCAGCAAAGGCTAAATTATGTTTTTAAGTCATGGAAAAAAAAAAGTAAAAAAAAAAGGTTTGTCTAATTTGGATCTTGAAAAAATGTGGACCCATCATTTTCATCCACAAGAGACTAAGCATATTGGGGGCGAGGGGATAGAGAGGAAGAATATAACCTTAAAAGCTGTTGCTCTAGAATTACTCTCTTTTCATTCTCTCGACTTTTGTATTATAAACCGTAGCTTATCCTCTTGTGATATTCTTCTCTGATCAGTGCTATGCTGCTCCCAGTTGGGAATGCAACATCAGCTGCCTGACGGAAGTAGGTTAGGCATGGATGCTAAAAGGAAATGCAGAATACATTAGTAGAAGCATGCAAGGTGGATATGAGTGTATTAAAAGCATATATTATGTAGCAGATTTACTGCTTAGAGTTATAAAGTATGATATTTAAACCTTGTTTGGAAATCTTTGTTAGATTAGATTAAATGCTCTCTGCATGCTGTGTCTTCTTATTCTACAACTGTCTTCTCAGTGTCACTGAATCCCATTGCAGACAATACAAAGTATTTCATCTTCATCTGAAAAAAACTTAAAATACTGTGTACTGTTTGATGTAGTTTATGGAAAAAATTTCTCTTTTCTGATGCAGCTCCCTTCCCAAGTGGAAGAAATGCCAGTCATGAAGTTTGAATAGTTTCAGCACAAAGTCACAACTCATGGTTTCCTTTGTCTTCACCCTCCTTTCTATCTCTGGGTTGTTTTTATTTTGCTTTAGCATTTTGACTTGTGGTCTGTGGGGGACTTGGACAGAGGTAGGCTTCTGTGTCCCATAATTGTAGCTTCAGACTTTCCTGATGATCAACCTGAGCAATACCTTAGAGGTATTAGCATTTATTTTTGTGTGTTTCTTTTTGTCTCTCTAGTTGGTTTGGAGGCTCAGCTCAGGAAAATCATAACTGCAGTGAAAACAAGTATCAGACACCTGACAAAACTGCTTAGGAAAGTGGATAAAGGGACGTTTAATTTGCTTCTTTGTCATAACAATTTTTTTTCCACAAGATCACTCCAAACAATTATTCATTTTTCATTAATATTTGTTCCCAGCATCTATTTCTAGGTTTTCCATTCTTCTGTTACACTCTGTATGTGTGAGTGCCATTCCAAAACAAATTTTGCATTATGATATATTTTTAATCACAACTACAACTCTAAGGGAATTGCTTATAACCATAACTTCTCCTAGGAGCTCCTTAGAGCAGCATGATCACTTCATGATCCCAAATATGAATTATTTTTAAAAAATATAAAGCTTTTAAGAATTTGTGAAACTGGGATTTCTCCTAGAAAAAAAGGTGTGGTGAGCATCAGACTGAAGTGAATACATATAGATATCCTGTGTGTGTGTATTACGAGCACAAGCATCTTGCAGAAGGCCAGCCCCTTCTTTCAACCATGCAAGCCAGAGATTTGACTCTTTTGGACTGTATGTTGCTTTTCCTTTAAGCTATGGATGAAAGAAATGATAAAAGTTTCCAATGAGAGAAACAATATACGTGCTTGCAAAACAATATATTTTTGTTCACTTAAACAATTGAAGCTGATGGAGTACACAACAAGCTTTAAGTCAGCTCTCAGCAGTGTGTTGTGGAGGGCAAGTCTGCAGCCTTGTAGGAGGACTGGAGTGTGGGCCACATGGGTTGAGTTAAAAGAGCGCAAAGGAAAGGAGATGGCCCCATGTTCTGCATGGCAAACCTTCTCCTTTGTACCCTTCTCCACCACCTTCAGTTGTGTTTCTTGGGAACTACTAGAAAAAATTCGGAACAATTTCTCTGGGATTCTTATTTCCCGAGGAGGATAACACCAGGAATTCACTCAGCCTGATACTAAAGGAAACCAGGGGAACTGCTTAATTTGTGTGCTCTACACTAGGCTGAAGGCAGGTTGCCCTGAGAAGCTGTGGATGCCTCATCCCTAGAGGTATTCAAGTCCTGATTGGATGGGGCCCTGAACAGTCTGATCCTATGGGTGGCAGCCTTGCCCCCTGCAGGGGGGTGGAAGTGGTTGAGCTTTAGGATCCCTTTCAACATTAGTCATTCTATGAGAAGTACTGCCTGCTGAAGAGAAAACGGTGTCTTCTATGATTTGTTGATGTGCAGATGTATTTGAGTGTTGTATGTATTTTGCAGATGTATTTTGCATGTTGTCCATGCAGTATTTTAATGCAAACAGATTAACATAAAGTCTCCAGGAAGATACTCAGTGTTAGATATTAATAAAAGCCACGCTTTAATTTAACCTGCTCAACAAGTATCCCTTTTAATTCCCAGTACCATCCTTCTAAAGAATACTTATATGTTTTTGACTGTTAGGTTATCTGCACCAATTAGGTTCTTGAAAAGTAACCTTAATTGTTTTTGCAGGTGGTTTGTACTTTTTAAATTCCTTCCTTAAATTTTGGTGATATGGAATTGGTGATATAGAACACTTTTTGATGACTGGAATATGAATTATATGCATGTTCCTTAAAATGTGAGAATGATGTTTTGTGTCTCCTGTGGGTTTGTTTCCATGATTTTAAGCACACAAATGTGCAAAAAACCCAAAACTTAGCCAGGAAAGATGACTCTGGCCAGATATGTCAGGCTATAATTAGCTGAAATAGGGCTGAGTTGCTCAGAAAATTTTTTTCTCATTTTTTAACCCTACCTCCGTTCAGAACAGAAGGTGTGCCTGGAGCTTCCACTAACTAAAGCTTTGCAAACAATGAAATTTGCAAGGACACTGGGTCAGTAAGCTTTCCTGTAAATACCTCATTATACTTTCTTTACTGCTAAAGGGGCTAGTTTGGTCTGTAAGTTTATGTTTGTCTGTGCAGTCCATAATAGTCTATGCAGCTTAATCTCCTCTTCTCCTAAATGTAACTATGCAGAAAATCTGAATTTGTATTGTTTTTCTCCAGTAACATGTTTGGCCCCTAGACTTCAGTGATGTTTTTTTGGGTGATATTTTCTGGGCTTTTTGGTGAAAGTGTAGAAGGCTTACACACTTGAGTTTTGACATGGAATCGCCTATTTTATTTATTCATATTTTCACAGCATTTCTTTTGCTGTGTCAGTAATTACTACTTTTCCACTCTTCTAGAGACTATGCATACGAAAGAAAAAAAAAAACAAAACAGTACATTTTCTTCATCCAAATTTGCCTCGCCAGCTGTCACATAAGCTGTTTTGTGCTGTGATTTTTTAGTTTTATTAATGTCTGTTTCTTGACCCTATAATTTCTGCACTTATTCTGTCTGTTCTACTGTTGCTTTGCTGGTCAAAGGTAAAGATGTCTCTCCTATTCGTTAGTGGAAGACATTTACTTCCACAATTGCCTAATCCTGTAAAATGCAAGCATACACACCAGTGAGGAATTCACATGTCCCAGGGAAAAGTAGGACATGTTCTTTCTTTACCACAGATAGGTTTCTAGAAAAATGAAATTGACAGCATATTAGTGCTCAGACAAAGCCTTCAGTCCTATGGATGTGCAGTTTCTATGCCCTGCTATATAAAGATGGTGACAGTTTTCACCTGAATAATTATGTTTTCATCTTTTTTTGTTTATTTATTTGTTTTTTTTGTTTTTTTTGTTTTTTTTTTCCGTTTCCTTCTCCCTTTTCTGCCTTTCCTTCAAGGGAGAATGAATATTCTACTATGAATAGACCCCTTGCTTTTTGTACTGTCCTTCACATACTGTAGTTGATAAACTGATCTTTCATCCTGAAGTATGGTCAATTTGCACATGAAAATATTCGGCTTGCCACATTTCGACACCTACTAATGAACAGTTCAAAGCTGTTTTTTCTTGTTCCTGTGCATGAAATCAAATCAAAAGCATAATAGTTCATGTGTACATCATTCACTACATCCAACTGGTGAACTGTCTTTATTGTCCAACTTCCTTATGACAGATATCCATTTAAATGAGGGATGCTGCTGCTAATAGATTTCGCAGAGACATGCCATGTGTACGGCTTTCCTTTATCAGAAACCTATTTTCTCCTTTTGCACTGCTGACTTGTCTAGTAGAAATACTGAGCCATGGAGACCCACTTTTGCATTCTGTTTCTAATTGCATACCTGTAAAAATGCAAATGTTTATTGTCACTCACAAGTCATTCTGTTAGTCTTGATTAATAAACTTCCATGTGAAAGTGCACTGGTATTTACAAGAACTGCATTGTAGACTCTTTTTTACCTACTTTAATTTACCTCTATCTTGGAAGCTATTGAGACATATAGAATGTTTTTTGTCCTAAGGAAAAATGTTTTGGAACAGCACTTACTTGTACAGGGTGTAACAGAGCAGTGGGGAACGTAAAAATACATGCTTGGGATAAACATTAAAGAGAAATGAATAATTGTTTGGACTGATCTTGAGGAAAAAAATTTTATGACAAAGAAGTAAATTAAACAGTGTTCCTTTATCCTATCCTCTTTTGTAAGTATTTATGTATGATGTCAAGATCCTTTTTATAGTTAAGATGACCTTATTCATCTCAGATGGATATGACTGAGGACAGAGAAAAAGAATGATTAAAGGCAAAATGATTTCCAAAATGTCACACAATGGGGCTCACTAAAGGCAACAGTGAATTAAAACAATTTTCCATATCCTAATATTCTGCACCAAAATCCTTACCTGCATTCACTGGGAAAAAATAAAATAACATAAAATGCTCTATGGAAAGACAGACGTAAAATATGATTTACAGGAAATAACAACCTTCTGAATTACTGCTTAACTTCTTTTCTTCCCCAAAAGCTGGAATTAAAAAGTAGGTCAACAAGCCTGTTTAAATAGCTTATTCCACAGTGTGGTTTAAATTAGTGCTAGTGACAAGTATATGAAGTGCTGTGTATTTTTTTTCTTTTATAGCATATTGGTTAAATATAGAATTGTTCAAAGTGGCTGTTTAATACAAGCCTCCAGACAAATCCTCTGATCTTTCAGCCACAGGACTTTGCTGTTGTTTTTCATATATATAGCATGTTGGCATTGTATCTGTAAACGAGGTATTTGAATATGCAATTAGAGTAATGAGTACTAATGACACAGTGGTGGAACCTCTATAGTTCCTCAAAGTTAAGAAACTATGGCTCCAGCTCAAAAGGTAACACATTTATGTGCTCTGGGCATGTAACTCCAACTCCTACCTTTGTCTAGGAATCCCTCCAGAATGGTGATTTTAATCTAGAGACAGGTTGAAACCTTTAAGTATCATTGAACAGAACTGCCCTTGTAATATTACTTAGTAATGATAGGTCAGGCAGTTTTGATCAGACAAATGGCCTGAGATGAAAGAGTGATCATAGGCAAGAAAATGGGTTTTGCAGAAGTTCTGTTTCTGCTTCAAAAGCCATTCTTTGGCCTACAGTTTCCCTCTCTGCCTCTTGAGAATTGCCAGAAACAATTCTGGCCCTTAAATTCAGAGGCACCTAAAGCCAAGGTGAGGGGAGAGGCTTCCATTCCAGCAAGAATTTTTTTTTCCACCAGCTTTTGTTGCTGTGCAGCAGAAGATTCTCATCTTGTGCTCTGACTGCAAATACACCAGCAGAGCTGACTGAATAATGAGGAAATCTACTCACAAATGTTTTGACAATTGCTAAGTAGAGTCTTGCTTAGATCATGTTTCCACCTATTTTATCTACTGTGAGGCTTTTTGTGAAAATCTGTAGGAGTGAAGTGTTTGCTCAAAAAAATACTTGCAGTGAACTATTTCTGTACTAGATTCATGATTAATTTAATCAAAAAACAGTTTTTCTTACTGTAGAAGTATCGGATTAATGATTACGTCATAAATGAGGAAACAGAAACAGAGAATAAATCAGTGTGTTAGATTGCAGCTCGTTCCTTTTTGGAGCTCTACTTAATTCAGCTGCAGCAGCACGTCTTTGGTAGCTTTTTTTGTACCCTGTTCTCCCAGCAATGATATCCTTGTCACAGTATCCCTCCATGCCCTGAGCTTGTTGTATGCCATTCTACTTTATGCCAGCTCTCATTCTGCTTTTGTTGGGAAGTATATGAGTACCTGACAAGTGCGTGAGGTGATTAACATTTGTCATACTTGGCTTGTTCCTTCCCTGTATGAAGAATTAGATACTTAGTAGGAGTGTTTTGTTTTGTAGGAGTGTTTTGTTTTGTTGTGACTGTTTTGTTTATGAGAAACAAGAAAGAAGAGGGGTGATTTTCATTTAGAGTGAGAACTGATGCCATTTAGAATAGTCATTGATTCCTTTGAGAGTTTGTTTCAGAGCCTTGCTGGCAAAGCCCCATGTTTCAACCCTGTTAGCTTTGTGTTACATTTTCGTACCTGCATATTCTAGTGTAACTTCTTTGTCACATTTCCAGCCTCACTGTACCCCTTCTCTCAAAATTGCCTCCTAATTGGAATGGATGCTTGAAAATCCTGAGAAATTGAGGCACAAAAAGAGCTGCTAATGGTAAAGTGACAAAGCACTTTCCCCCTAGTTCCTCTTTTTTTCCTCCTAATGTTGTTGTTGGAGAGGCTTCTCATTTGTTCGTTCTCTGAAAGCTAAGACACTGACAAAGCTAAGCAAACAATCAGGGAAATAACTCCTTATTTTCTAAGCCATCTATTGACTGTGGTAAATTCTATACTAAGTGCTATCCAGTCCAGGCTGCAGTGCTCAAAGGAACTGCAGTAAAATTTGTTTGGAAATTACTTGTTCTTGAATAATCTCAAGGCTCTAGTAAATAGTCCATCTGTATGTCTGGAAAAGCACTTAAGACCATGCTTATGTTCCTATGTCTGTGGTAGATTGAAGCACATGTTTAAAGTAAGCAAAGCATAATTCTAATCAGGAACAATTTTTTATCTTGGACCTGTGTTGCAAATAGAAACCTTAACAGAAACCTTCACATAATAGTTTGTTTTCTCCTTTTTATATGAATATCAGTATAACTTAGGTACAATATGGAAGGGTTTTATAATGCCAGAACCAGTTACTAAAATAAAAAGTCATTTGAAAATACATCTTGTGGAATGAGTTGATCTGGCAGTGCTTCACAAATTTCTGAAAGAAATTTAAGGTAATACCTCTCCGAAGACTATTTATAAGATATCATGCTATCTCGAAAGGTTATTTAAATTCAAGGAGCTCTTTAAGAAGTAATTAAGTTTTAAGACTATTTTAAGAGCTTGAGAACTTTAAAAGCTGCAGGAATGAGTCTTTATTTGAAACAGTATCAATTATTATTAAATTTGATGAATCTGAAGGATGTTTCAGGGATATCTTCTGTTTAGTATTGGAAGAGGGACTCTAAAGATGCTCTGAGAATTTACTGCGACAGGAATATTGACAAATAACTCTGTCTCAACACTAAAAGACTACTTATTTATGGGCTGAAGATGAATGTCCTGTTTGCTTGTGCAAGAAAGCAGAAAGCTGACAAGTGAGAAAATCTAAAAAGAATAAAACCTGCATTGCACTCTAAAAACTGACATCAAACCCCTACCATTCCAGTAGTGCAGTGACCACACCATGACTGTATGACTAGGACTGAAATTCTGACTCTCCATCAGGAAACTGGATTCAAAATTAAAGTGTTTTAATTTGAAATTGAAAAAATGATTGTAAATTGTAACATTGACAAAATGTTCTATGTAAATTATGCTTGCTTAAAACCTGGTTCTGTATAGAAGCTGTCGATCAAACGATTTTGGACAAATAATGACACTTAATTGAAATTTAATAGGGATATTAGTGAATGAATTTGATATACTCTCATGTATCAGATGCCATAGAACTCAGCTATAACCACAAATATTTGCTATATAAAATAGATTAGATTTTCCATGGTGATGAGGTAGAAGTCATCCATGCATTACTGAGACTTCCTAACATCTCTTGAAAGTTTTATTTCCCTAAGATTTACCATAAAACATATCTCATTTTTTGTTATGCATGTTTAAGTATCTTGACATTGAGGTTAGCCTCTGAGATCCTACCTGCAACTAACGTTTTTTCTCAGGAAAAAAAAGGTGTAAATGAAGTATCCATTCTCTATTTTTTTTACTTTTTTTTTTTTTTTTTCCACTAGCAGTAGCACATCATAGTTAATCACTGATAAACTCATCATTTTACTTCATTTTAATTATGATGGGGTTTTTTTTGGAGTTATACAACTGAGTTCATGATGGTCCCATCCATCATTTTTCTTTGAGAGAGAATCATTAAGATTTTTCCTGCTGTGTCCTCTTTCTCTAGGTTCACTCTGTTAATTTTCAGGATTAAAATTTGTAATGTTTAATTGGATGAAGCACCACCTTCTTCATCTCATAAGGAAAAAAAGTGAATGATTTCCTATTGCTCCCAATATGATGAGACAACTCTAGGTAAAATAAACATTTATATTTTATTTTATTTGCTCCTGATATGGTGTCTTAATCCAATTCACATGGAGCTTGATTTTGGAGAAAGGCTTAATGTCAGGTTAACTTTATAACTTCTCTGCTTTGTTTCCTATTGTTCTTTTTTGATAGTAAATCAAGATGGCATTGTGTGGTCTGGCATCTTTAAGTAATTATGCTCTTTAAGTAATTTCAGTTAAATATGTATAGACCTAGTTTAAGATGCATCCACATAGTACTTAGGTTCTCATGTTCTGGAAGTCTTTCAACTTACTATCAGAAAAACTAATACATCTGCTTTTCAGGAAATAACTTCTAACAGAGAACGGACATAACACAAGATTTTGAACAAAGATGAGGAAGTTTTAACAATTTTAACAGGTGTCTTGGTTTTGGTTGGGATAGAGTTAATTTTCTTTCTAATGGCTGATAGGATACTTTGTTTTGGTGTTAGGATGAAAATAGCGTTCACAGTGCACAAACATTTTAGTTGTTGCAGAGCAGTGATTATACTGAATCACAGAATCACAGAACTGTAGGGGTTGGAAGGGACCTCCAGAGATCATGGAATCCAACCCCCTGCCAAAGCAGCTCCCTAGCCCAGGTTGCACAGGTAGGCGTCCAAGTGGGCCTTGAACAACTCCTCCAGAGGAGACTCCACCACCTCTCTGGGCAGCCTGTGCCAGTGCTCTATCACCTGCACCATGCACATTTGTGCAGAACTTCCTATGCCTCAGTTTGTGGCCATTTCCCCTTGTCCTATCACCACACACTGCAGAGAAGAGTCCATCCTCATCCCTTTTTTTTACAGATCAAGGACTTTTCTACACAAGGAACTGGGAGGGGTCACAGCTGAGTCAGCTGACTCTGACTAGTCAAAGGGATGTTCCACATGACATGGTGTTGTGCTCAACCATAAGAATGCAGGGAACTGGATGGAAGGACTGCTTTTGGTTAGAGCCTGGCTGGTGGTGAGCAATTGCGTTGTGCATCTTTATAAAAAAATAATATGATTTTTTTCTCTTCCTCTTCCTTTCCTCTTCTCCAAACTAAATCTCAGCCAAGAAGTTCTCATGGTTCCACCCTTTTTGGTGTTCTCCCTCAACCCACTCAGGATACAAACAGCTTAGAACAGTTGAGTTGGTGCTTAGCTGACTGTCAAGTTAAACCTCAACAGCAAAGCATTCAAATGAGTTCCCTGGTGATTTTCCTGAAAATCCAGGCATGATTCAGCTAATCTCTCAACAGTTTAGATGCTGATTCCCAAACCATGATTACATTTGCTTTTTTTTTAAGCTGTTTTCTTTCACGCTGTGCTGGCTCAAATTACTTCTTGTATGAGAAGTGTGGGTGACCTACCTCCATATTTGGAGGAATTTTTCTCAAGCACAGAGCTATTCTGGCTCCACACTAAAATTATGAGTATTTTTCCTGGTGCAGCCAAGGTGGTGCTCCCCGAGCAACATGGGCCTAAACTTAATGGCCCCACTGTGCTCAGGAGGGCTATCTACACTTACGGACATGCAGGACTGTCTTAAAAGTTGACCTTTTCCACCATTAGTATTTTTGAGGCAATACATTCCCTAATTATCAGTTCCTTGAGATATGATGTATTCCTTTATTTTTACTTATTTATGTAGGTTGCTCTGAAAGTAGTGCCTCCTATTTATTTCCATGGAAAATACAGAAGGTACAAAGAGCACAATAGCACTATTTGATAGAGAAAATCCTCAGCTATAAAACAGTACTTTTTCAACATAGTCACCCCCATTAGCTGTGTATTTTTGCCAATGATGAACAAGAGCCTGCATGCAGTACTTTTAAAAATCTGCACAGCAGAGGTGACCCGCTGTTGTTGTGACCACTACTGAAACTCACTACCCACTGCCTCACTGCTCTCACAACCACAGTTTGGTCTCAATAAAAATTCTGCAAGTGTCAGTGAATGTCAGTGAGTGCCATGTTTTTCCACATGGAGGAATTCAGTTCCACACCTTTGCTTCTGAGACTCTTCCACATCAGATGCAATTTTGTCAGACTGCCCCTCTTCTGCCATCTGTCACACAGCAATAAAATGTAAGAGAATATCGGTGAGAAAGTTCAGTCTCTACTTTCAAACAACCAATACTCACCTCTTATGTCATAGGCCAACATACATTAAAATGATGCATTACCTTAGAGCAGCCCTCATGTTTTAAACACTCTTTTTGTACTAGAAAATGTATTGCCACGGGTGCGAGTGTATATGTGAAATTCTGCAAGCTGACTTCATCATAAATTCTGGATGATATAACATTGAAAAAAAGTATAATTTGAAAGCTTCATGGCACTTCAGAATTCTTGTTAGACACTGTTGGTATTTTTTCTTTTTTTCTTCCTACACTATTACTGTCCCTACAGGAATGATAGCTGACAGAGAATTAGTAACTTAAATAGTTACCTGTAAGCCCTTCAGCGATTTTTAATTAATATAAATGTTTACTAGATTTGTCTCATTGTGAGAGCCAGTTCACGTTACTCTATTTCTGACAGGGTAGTCCAGAAGTCCATAAATCTTCATGGCTCTGGGATTCCCAGTAAGTCTCATTATGATGGAAAAGTGGTGTCAGATGCAGCAAGTGTAAATAGTGTATAGAAGTTCAATAAAGTGTTTCATAAATACAAGCATAAATGAAACAAAACAAGGAGAATTAAAATGAGAAACAGGTGTTAGTTATCTGTGTTATCTGGAGTGAAATTGTTCCTACTGCAGTGACAAACTTTTAATCTTCCATTTGTATTCTTGACCTCTATTGCACCACTTAAAGTCAGCTGGTTGATAACATTATATATGAACTCAAACAATTAAATGACAGATTCTGTTATCCTACAACTTTTCATTGGAGAAATGAGCCAGGTTGTCAGATAGAAAGTGCTGCATTACACTGTTTATCAGATCTGGTAAGAGGAAACAGTATATTTTAATAGATGGACTTTTAATTGTTTAAAGAAATAGTGGTTTTGGACACAAACTCTTTGATCAGGCTAAGATTGTTACATTCTAACTGTGTGTTTTATTTGGAGTGTCTGTAGGGAGCCATTCTTTCAATTAATTTTTACCACTCTGTATGCTGGAGGGTGCTCCTCCCCCTTACTGATTCACAATAAAAATACCTTCTTGAATGTGAAGAATATATGAAGATATGAGGAGGGAATCTGGCTGCCTGGTAAGAAGCTAGAGACTATAGATGGTTCAGTATTCAATTCTCTATGTATACATACATACATACAAATGTATATAAAATAATATTTGTGTTTGTGTGTGTGTATAATGCAATCAGTATATATTATAAATATACAAATATATATTTATACAAGAAAACTGAGGTATCTCTATCCAACTGTGGAGGATTACTCTTTGGTGCAATTTAACTTTGTTCTTCATTGGTATGGGACAGAATAGTTAGCTGAACCATCATAGTGATTCCTTTAGTTATTTCTGAAGACCCTGTGAAATCTCAAGTGTGTGTGCATATCTGAAGGGCATCTGGATGCATGAGGCTGTCTGTGATCTGAGGAGAATGTGACTGTTGAAATTAAAAATTGTTCTCAACATTTCTTCTTGGACAAATCAGTCTATCTCAGTGATGTTGGTCATGATGATGAAGTTGTTTCAAACTACAGCACAGTTGAAGCCCAATCATCAGAGCTGCTCTAGAAGCTGCGGGGGATGAAGCTGGTGGCAGAGGGAAATATGCAGTAGACATATGTGTCTGTTTTCAGGCTGTAGTGATCAATGCTTTATTCCTTGTTCCCTGTTGGCTGTGGTACTGTGCATAGGAAAGCAACTGTGAAGGACTTAGGATTCTTTTTTCCTTTCAAGCATTTGAGAAGAAAGCCACCTTAAAACCTATAGGATCAGACTGGGGATTTGGAACTTTCAGGAAAGAAATACTCCTCCAGTAAATAAATAAATTACTGGGGTAATCATTTAGCAAAAGCTATGGTGACAGAAGTGACAAAGACTTCATAGAACACCAAATACAAGCTGCTGTGCTAAGCATATTGACATGTTGCTCTATTAAGTGTGCTGCCTCTGTCAGTACTGCTCAGTATGTTTGCTTCTCTTACATATATGAGCAGGATATTCTAGATATGCATTTGTCTTATGGAGGGTCCAGTCAACATTTTCTTATGGACTGGTAATATCCACTGCCTCTTCAGCCTGCAGTGCTTCAAGTTCAACAACTCCTTTTCTCCTTTTCTTCTTGTACCCTGGTATTTACGCACAGACGTAGCAGAACTCCTTTGTTATTTTTCTTATTTATTTATTTTCCCTGTATTTGGGCCTTTTTATGTACAATAACCTTCATTCATTCCTTTGATCTTAGTCCTCTGACCTGTAGTAGTCTTAATTCATCATGAAAACAGGTAACTGAAATTCATAAGCTTAATTCTAGATTCTAGAGTCTCACAGTGCTTAGAGTTCTTATGCCATTTGTGATGTGTCATATTGTATTTGTGTTTGTCTTTGTTGGTACTTACATTTTGTAGTCATTGCAATCTGTGTGAGAATCTTTAGTAGAAATTTTTGTTACGTGCCAAGATTTTGCAAGATGGGATCTAAGATTATCTCTGCTTTACTAGCTGAAAGGAAAGCAAGCTGTAATGAATAGCTGGGAAGAAATACGGTATGCTGTGGCTCTGTTCTTGACCATCAAGGCTCAGGAACGTGTTTGGAATAGCAGTGCTTTTCATGTCGTGAATAATTTTTTGCTTTAATTGAATTTACTTCACTCAGTATATTTGATACTTCTCTATTGCATCATCAGAGCTATTTATAACGTTTACAACAGTGAGTGGCCTTAATGCTGTTTAGGTTTGATGCTCTAGTCTTTATGGATGAGTGAGAAGTATGGCTAAATTCTTAGCCAAGACATATCCCTGGCTAGATTTTAAATAGTTAAAATCTTCCTTAATCTTCCTTGGTCGGTGTGGCTGGGTTTTATCTATCTATCTATCTATCTATCTATCTATCTATCTATCTATCTATCTATCTATCTATCTGTTTGTTTATTTATTTGGAAGAGGGGGGGAAATTGGGAGGGATTGCTGGGATCATATGGAGGTAGAGAGTATATAAATTTTCAGGTGTCCTTTTGAGCACCCTTCTATGGGATCTGGTTACATGAGCAATGGACATGAGCCAGCAAAGTGTCCTTGAAGCCCAGTCAGCCATATCCTGGACTGCATCAAAAGAAGCATGGCCAGCAGAGCGAGGGAGGTGATCCTGCTCCTCTACTCTGCAGGGGGGAAACCTCACCTGGAGTACTGAGTCCAGATGTGGAATTCTCACTACAGGATAGACATAGACCTGTTGAAGCACATCCAGAGGCATGCCACAAAAATGATCCGAGATAAGGAACACCACTCTTATGAAGACAGGCTGAAAGATTTGGGACTGTTCAGCCTGGAAAAGAGAAGGCTGCGTGGATAACTGTTAGCAGCAGCCTTTCAGTATCTAAAGGGGAGCTAAAGAAAGAAGGGGACAGATTCTTTAGCAGGGTCTGTGGTGACAGAATAAGGGGAAATGGTTTCAAGCTCAAAGGTGTAGATTTAGATTGTATGTAACAAAAGAAGTCTTTTATAGTGAAAGTAATATTTCACTGGAACAGGTTTTCCAGAGATGTGGTAGATTCCCCGTCTGTGGGGACTTTCAAGGAGAGGCTGGATAAGGCCCTGGGTACCCTGATCTAGCTGTGCATGTCCCTGTTCATTACAGGGAATATGGACTACTCAACCTTTAAAGGTCTCCTCCAACTCTAAGAATTCTATGATTCTATGATTCTACATCTGGAATGAAGATTTAGAATTGAAATGAGTTATACTGTAGATCAAGTTGGCTTTTCCTAGGAGATTAGTTAGTATTTCATTCATAACTGTAGCAAGAGTTGCTCCACATGCCCAGTGTACTACTGGTCTTGCTTAACAGCAGAAGCATAACTCTAGCAACTGCCTCTTCACTAAATTTACTGGTTAAATCAAGAGATGCTGCATTTGGCTTACACTTGAGATTGAGGTCAAGGCATGTGTGCTCTGTTCTTATTCTTGCTACAGATCTGCTACGTAAGTGTGGGTCAGATTCTGCCCTTTAGTTTCTTTGTCTATAAAACTTACACACACACACATCATCATCAGTTTAAGTCTGTGACAGCTTACAATTTGAGTTCAGCCATAGCCTTTGCCTCAGGAGTTTCAATACAAGTGGTATGTTAGAGTGTATTGTCAATGCTACTGAAATGTCATAGTGATTATGAAATCAGTGACAGAAAAAAAATAAAAGAAATTAAGACATTCTGTAATTCAAATTCAGTAACTAACTAATTTACAGTGGGTTTTCTAAGGTTATTTGCAATAAGTTACATCTTATGGCAGATGCACTGGCTGTACCTGTACTGAACCACCATAACCAGTTATCTGTTTTTTAGGAGCAGAAGGGTTGGAAGCATAAACATATTTCACTTTTGTTGTTTCTTTCTTTTCTTATTTTTTTAAGACTTTTCTAAGGTTCTCTATAGGACCAAGAGCTCTAATGTGCCTTTTTCTCCTCATTCCTCATTGCCAGGAGGGTAAAAAGGCCTGCTTTAGGAATGCTGTGTGAGCAGCAAGCAGCTGAGCAATCTGATTCAGTGTATCGCTGCACACGGCACTGTAAATCTGGCAGACCTAATTATACGCGGAGGGATAATGACAACTCCATATGGAATGGAAAATTGTTTGCATGTAAATTTTGCTTCTTAATTCTTCTGGTCTTCCTGCAGTTAGTAGGAAGGCAGCAGCCTCCAAAACTAACAGCAGCACTACTTCTTGTCCAGCTGGCATGGGAGATTTAATTTCACATGAGCCAGCTGGCCATCTCCTTGCCTCCTTTCACCTACGAGACTGAAATATGTCATCCTTGAGATATGAACAGACTCCTGGAACTTACCACTAGTTCTGGAAAAGAAACAGCAATATTAGGACTCTGTAAATGCATTATACTTTGTATATGCATTGCTTTAGAGATATATGAAAATTATACATATATATATATATGCTTTATCTATCTCTACGCATAGATGTTAAAACTAAAATATATGCCAATGAAGCTCCAGGTGTATAAAGACAATTCTGGAAAAAGAACCAGGAAATGAAAAAGCCATGGTACTTGATTTTCATTTTGCAATGACTGTCTTGCTTTAATTATCTGGATTATTTAAATCTGCAGCTATATTTATTCCATGTATGTAATCATAAACACTGATATTAGGAGGATCAGTGTGTTTTCATTTCCTGTATTTGGAGATTTAATTTGTTACCCTTCAGTATAGCATTAGTGGTTTTTGTATTTATTTTTGTTTTCTAAATAAATACAAATAATACAGAGAGAGATAACATTTTTTAATTTATTTTTCAATAACATAATTTTATAAGTAGTCCTTCCAGGCTGTGAAAGTCATGGATCTAGAACAGAAAACTGAATGGGACAATGTAACACATAATGATGTTGCTATTTGGCTGAGTCTTGATTTTACAGAGCGGACAATGCTACCAATCTGAGCCATGAATCTTTCCCAAGAGTATGTAAAATTCAGAGAGAAGTGAAAATGGTAAAGGTTCAGATAATTCCACCTTTTTTAGTATGGTGCTAGATCAATATTTAAGTTAATTCTTTAAACGTAACTGGTTCCATCCAGGTCTAACACCACACTGGAGTTAGAGAGTTTTCTTCCTGGAGTTTAGATGACACAGGAACATCTCATCCTGCTGAGCTCCTTTTCAAAGCAGGAGGAGTAAATGGAATTATGCTGTGTGCCCCATTTTAGCTGCTCAAAATGTAGAAAATGATGAAATAAAGCAGGTTTAAAATTATGCAAGCTAGCTGGAAAAAAATGAAATAAAAGCATTTTTTAAAAAGTGCTGAGTATTCTTATCTCACATCTCACAAACAGCAGATGTGACACAAACTTCTCTAGCAAGAATCCAAGATGCCTATAATGCAGTGGCTTATTAAAAGCAAGCAATGCTCCCCCCTTCCCACTTCTCCCCCATCTTGTACAGCTTATTTCTCCACTGGATGTCTGTTCCTGGTACTAAATGCCTTAGTTTATATTGACTAAAACAAGACCTTTACTTAAATAAGCCTTTAAATAAGACTAAATGTTTGCTTAATGGAAGTAAAATATTATAAAACATAACTTTCTTTTATATCCAAAGTAGTGAGTGAAAGTCGTAGCAATGAAATCATGAGAATGCCCTTATTTATTGTGAATGTTCAATTTGTGAAGATAGGATTTTGAGTAATTAAAACAAAGGAATTACAGATTTTATGTCATTTCATATTAATTAAGGTACTGTTCCTTCAGTTTTTTCAGAGCAATGTGTACAACATTACCCAATGACTATAAATAATCTTTTATGGTTGAGCAGAGCAAGGAGTTCACAAGAAAAACCTCAAAGGGTATCAGGTGTTGCTTGTGTGAGTGTTGCTGATCATGCACTGCTCAGTGCTCTCATCTGTTATGAATGTTTGTCATCTGCTCTTATGATCTCCATCTTCTAGGTGAAGAAAACAGTCTCTTAATGCTTACTGCACCTGGCATTGTGAATAATAAACGTTTAAAAAACAGAGAATGGAGCCAAGTAAATCACATGTGATATCAAGAAAAGAACTCAATGTCCTTATCAAAATTTTTGTATGCTGACTTTGAAAGCTCATCAACACTATCAAACTTATAAAGATACTGAAATAAAACCAGGGTGCTTGCTCCTTCTAAAATGCCTTAATTAAGGTCTTCACACCTTTTGAAAGTTTTAACTGTGATTATTGCTGTCAGTGATGAGCAGCTTTTCAATTAGCTTCAACTGCAGCCTGTTCTTAAAGCTACATGGCACCCAAATTGCGTGCAGTAACTTTTCAGCCAAAGTGGCTGCTAATGGGTGTTACAGAGATATACTCACAAATGTATATGCCCATAATGTGCACAATAGGTCTCAACTTGTAAGATCTCCATTAGCTATAATTCCATCCATAAAAAAAAAGATGTAGTACAATTATGATGTCTTAAGACTTCCAGACAGTGGATTACAATATGAAGGTGCTTTTAACACTTTTGAAGTGAAGTCTGTTGTTGGACATTAATTCCCTGAAGATGACTGGCAAATGCATTGCATTTATGGAGGTATTCAACTGTATGGATGGCACAGGTGAAATGACTCTTTCATTCTAATTTGTCTTTCTGCATGGTTTATAATATCCCTTCAAATTACTTCTGGGTGTGCAATTTTTCATGCTAGTTCTTTTCTCAGAAGTGCATTTTTTTTTCAAAAGATTTCAAAGAAAATCATTTTTAGCTCCGAGTGAGCTGAGCATGAAAAGAATTGTTCTGACACACTTTTATGTTCTGGTTGCTCCAGAAACATTTAAATATAAAAACTTCCATTGTGATGAGTAAGTTTCATCCCCTCACATAGGGTGTTATAAATAGATAGAAATAATACTAACGGAAAATGCATAAGCACTGGCTAAAAGAAAAAATGTTAAGCAAAGACAGAATGACCATTCGTTAATTCAGCTGTGTTCTCTGTATAGGTTAGGACACCATCTAAATGATGTACTATTTTTTTTTCCCTGCAATTTATTGTCAGGTATTGTCTCCCATTACTGAGTATCTCTTATCATGTTTCTTTTTCCAGATCCAGTTTTCTTTCCAATTAATTTTTTGCTTTATCCATGCAGACTCATTTCCATTAAGTTTGCAATGTTTCACTTCTACATTCACCTTCAGTCCTGGATCTCTCTGCCTCTGGCTTTGTTTTGACTCTGCTGTCTTATGTTACCTTCTTGCCAGGAAGAAACGAAACCATAACGAACAATTAAAAAATCCATATGGAATTTCTTATGTGCCTATCTTAAGGTGTGATTTACCCATGAGAATATATTTGGGAACAAATTTTTGGAGTGACCAAGTATCTACTTTCCTCACATTTTCTTCTTCTGCATCTTAGTTAGTATGCACTGCTGAGCCTGCCACCTCTACAAATGAAAATGGCTTCTGCAGTATTGTTGTCTTGTTAGTACAGCAAAGGAGCTTAGTACAGAACAAACAAGAAATCATGAATTTTGTAATGAGAAGCCATCCAAATCTTTTCTTTTTATGGTCTTCCAACTATCTTTTTTAAGAAAAAGATCACAGCACTATATCGTATTTGTTTTAGAAAACTCAACCTGCCAGTAATTAAGAGTTTACTAATAGATGCTTCTAACAAAAATACTAGAAAGGTCTGCTGGAGTAGCCTATCTAGAAAATAAAAACAAAACAAAAAAATAGTTTCATGAAACATGTGAATCTGAAAATTTTTTCAACTTCTGTTCTCTTTTTACCCTGACCTGCCCAATATATATTTCCCACCCTCTACCTCCACCTTGTTATTAAACTGACTTTTTTCCGCATTCTTCTAAGTTAAATTGCTTTAGGTCTATAGGGAAGTTACTGCATGCACGTGGCATCAACCGGAACAACCCTTCCAGGCTTATGGGATGTTGCTGACCTGCACTCTGCACTCCTGCCATTTGGGTTGATCTGCCTGCTGGGAGGTATGAATGTACTGAACAAACCAAACCAATGAGTTCAGCTTGCTGCATGAATTTTAACCTTAACTTGAAAACTTCCAGATTTGTGTCAGTCAAGCCTTGTTTTAACTTTGCTCTCATGAGGCCAGATGTGTGTAGTCTTGTGTAGTCCATTGCTGTTGTGGGACAGGTCTGGGTGGCCCATGATACCTGATGGGTAATTGTACCTTTAATCTGAATTATTGGTTTATGCAGCTCATAACTGATTCCTGACTTGTCTTTTTGGACTCGTCTGAGCCTGGACACCTTTGTGGCCCCACTGTTGAGCTCTGTGTACTTTTATGATTAAAAAAGAAAAGTATATTTTGAGAATCCAGGCAGTAACACAAAGGGTGATGGATGAAGCATGTTTCTGGTAATCTGCTCCAGTAACACTGTATGTCAGAAGATCAGGCACCAGGTCTTGATCTCAGCAAACTCCACAATAATTCAGCCAGCAGGAAATTGGGTGATCCCTTGAAGAGGGTTGTAGGTTGACTCTGCTTGTCTGGGAAATTAACCTTGTGGATGGTCCTGTTGATCAACTGATTTCTCAGCTATGTCTATGATGCATATGTTATGCATGTTATTTTATTTCTCTCTGCCTGTTTTTTTCCAGACTGTCTTCTCTCTGAGCTGCTGTGGCCTCCTGATTTTTCTTCCAATTTACTTTTAGATAGAGTGGGATGGAAACCCTCATCAGATAGTCTGTCTGGTGTTTAAAAGATGCCATTGCTCTTAGCTAGGCAATCTCTTACCTCAATTTGGTCCACAGGGACACAATTTTTTTTTTTTTTCTGTCAGAGCAAAACGAAATATTTAACTCTTTCCATTGTCAAAGTGTTTTCTCTGTGACTTAAGCAACAACAGATAACAGATTAGCTGCTATGGTAAAACTTTGTGCACTGTGTGCTATTTTGGGCTCTGGACTGGTGAGGTGAAGAGAGATGATGAATCACTCCCCTCCTCTGAATCTATTTTCCTTCTTATAAAAGTTCTATCTGTCTTTCTGATATGCTTTAAAATCCATTGCTGAAAAACGTTACTTTAGGTTTAGACAATATCATCTATAATTATAATCAAATCCATATGAGTATTACACATGAGAAGGAGGCAGCTTGATAGAATATATGGCTGCAAATGTAAAGAAATCAAGAAATTCCAGCCCCTACTGGAGATGAGTAACACTGCAGGCATTTGTTAGTATTGATATTAGCTGTTCATTTTGTGAATAAAGCAAAGAAAGTAGGGAGCTGCAATGATACATGTTAAAATTACTTTCTATTTAATTTCTTTCCCTTGATTTTGCATTTGCTTAATCCTTTGACCTAAATGTGAAGGACTGAAGATTGAAGTCACATTTGAGTTCAGAGCTGAATATTCTGCTATATTTTATGAATGGCATAAGACCGGGGAAAAGGGGGAAGGGTGATGACACATAAAATCTGGAATTAAATCAAAGAATCCCACTGTTTTTTTTAAGATATACCTTCTCCTCTGACAGCTACCATTTTTAATCCCATTAAATTATTCTTTCTTGAACCACGAGCACCTGGTGTACTTATTTGTCTTCTGTTAAGTTTAAGAACTTCCGTCAGAAACACCAACTTTCCACTGAATTACAAAAGTGAAAATGTTTTGTTAAATAAATTCACATTAGCTACAGTTGACTGCAAACTAATTTAAACATGTGAGTGCACCTGAAGCATGAAGTGTCAAATGAGAATGTGAATCTTAGTTATTTCTTGATTTCAGATATGTGGACTAGTGAACTGGATAAATCAGCGTGTAATTCTGCAGATGAAAAAGGTTTCAGATCTACCTCCAAAATTCCAGCTGCTCCTTCTGTTAATCTCACTTCCCTTACTAATCCTGCCAAGATACCTCAGGACAATCCAAGGACGTGCACAGGCTGCTATCTGAATAAAGGTTTGTTCATCAAAGTAATGTCTTCTCAATTATTTGATTTTAATTTTATGATTTATTTGTTCCAGTCCTTGGAATCAGTGCAGTAAATTATAAATAAATAAATAAAAACCTTGACTTCACTTAATAGGTGTTACATAAAATATCTCTAATGTGATTTTCTTTGATTTATTTATTTTTAGGAAAGAAGGAATGTCTTTATTTCAACTATACTGGCTCAAGCTCTGTGGTAAAGGAGCGATAAGGTTGGAAATTTCATAATTCATCAATTTGGAAATGCTTGTGCAGCCCAGTTCTGTTCTATTTGTCTGCATCATGATACTAGCTAGATTACTGCATTTTGATGCCATGCTATAAAAGCTCAGAACAAATGCTTGTTTACAAGTGAAGAAAATTAGAACCAATACTGAGTGGGTATAAATCGAAATAGTAAAATAAAGTGAAAACTCTCCTTTCTTGAACTGTAACCATTTTTTTGCTGCTGTCAGTAATAATAATAAGTAGTTTCTTGAGGTCTTAAAAAGATTATGACCATGTTGTGCCACAGTTCAAAAGTACCTGGTAAATTGCTGTACATTTCCTCTGAAAATTGATTTTAGGGGTACACATCACAGTCAGTATTTTAGTGCACCCTTTATAATTTTGTTGTTGTAGCTAACAGGCAGCTACTCTCACGCTGTGTTCACTTGCTCCTTTGCACAACACACACCTAGACACAGCTGGAAGAGCAGCAGGAGGCTGGCCATGCTTTATACTTTCTCAGATATGGACAGTGGTCCTGACAAAACTAGAGCTCCTGTGTAGGTCTTCAGAAACTCCTTAGGGGTCCAGTCCCTCGTGTCAGCAGATTCATGTGTAACCCTGTTGTTTTTGTCTGTGTACAGAATCCTACTGCTTCTCTGCACATGGTTGGAGTGATGCTACTACTGATTGATTGATTCTAGGACGTGATAACGGTCTTAGATTCACCAAACTCTTGGCGTCCTGAGCTTCACTGTCTTGAGAGACTCTTGTCTCATGGCACATACGTGTCTTCTTTGTCCATTGATTTCTGTTTGCTGTTCTGCTATTCATGCTTGGAGGTCCCCAAGGAGCCCATTAAGGCCGACTCTTGAAGAAAAGTTTCTGTGGCAAGAACAATTCTGCTGAGATACTGCCTGTGACTGAGGGAAACAGAACATACTTGAGAAAAAGGATGAAATAATCCTGCTGTGTACCTGGGAAACAGGCCACAGGGTATTACTGACTTGTCTTACCCCTGGCACGAATCCTGTAGCAAAGCCTGTGCACCACAAGCACAGCCTAGGATGTCTGCATCCTCCTTGCTCAGTGTTTCACTCCTGAGAAGCAGCTCCCCTGTGGTTTTCTGCTCCCATTCTTCTTGCTTTGCTGCAAGATATGCTGTTACAATGCATGAGAGCAGCTCTGAAAATAATGCCTCTTCTTTTATTGTGTTGGCCCACAATATCAGAGGTGGATGTTGGTGGTCCAGAAGTAGAGGTTGAACCTTCATGACAATATTCCATTAGATTTTGTTGCTGTGTGACAGATGGCAGCAGAGGGGCAGTCTGGCAAATTAGTGTCTGACATGGAAGACTCTGAAGCAAAGGGGTGGAATTGAACTCCTCCATGCAGAGAAAGTTGCACCCATTGGCATTCCTTTACACTTGCTGAGTGTTTATGGAGACCAAACAGTGGATGTGAGCACAGTGAAGCTGTGGGTACTGCATACCAGCAGTGACAACAGCTAATGTGGGTCATGTCTGTGGTGATTAAGATAAATTATTTTTTGAGGCTGTAATTAACTATAATTTGTTTTGTGGGAGTCAGTTTGTTTTACGAACTCCTGTTTTCCTACTACTCCTCAAGGGAACAGCCCAAGGGGAAGCAGCATTTAACAAACCTCTGTTTTTATTCTGCTCTGGTTGCTGTTAATATTTCTGTAGTTAACAATGACAAAGGAAAATGCTTCAGGATAAAAATTTTGGCTGCATCGATTTGGTGGTAATAGTATCAGTATTAGATTCTGCTGAAGAAATGGAGTCATGACCAGGCCTAGCACTGTAACTTCATGTTGACCTTTTCTCTTGTTCTTTTTTTTACTCTCTGAAAGCTCATCAGATTTTATAGAGAAAAGACTATGTGGAAATTGCTTTGATCTTGGGTAAATTCCTTCGTGTAATATAGACTGTATCTACAGTGTTTATAAACTCATCATGAAACATTGCTGCTTTTGAAAATACCACAGTGTGTTTTGTATGAAAAACATCTGGACCTCATTCGTTCTTTTTGCATTTGCACCTGATGCTGTGCTGATATGAACTCCTAGTGGCTTTAACAGTTGCAGGATTGTACCATTGGTCCACTACACCACTGTCGATCTGCAGGATCTGTACCTCAAAAGAGATGAGATGAGCAAATTCCTGACTCTTCCCTCATCTGAGTTAAAAACTGGACATATGATGAGAATAGATTAATCTGTAAGATCTATTATCTGTCCTTACAGTACCTGGTGTTGCACCAGTCTAACAGGGAAAAATGAAGACAAATAATCCTTCACTCTGTGCCTTGTATTCCTTTGAGAGAATGTGATTCCCTGATGACACCAGCTCAAAAGCATAGAAATTCCTTCAAATACCAATAAATCTTGTAATTTGTAGGCATTCTTCTCTGAGGTGTCTTAGTTACTACGCTTTTTCTTTTAAGGAAAACCAAACCAAAACAAACCAAACTAAAACAAAACAAAACCAAAACAAAATTAAACAAGGCTTTGGTTGAGTAAAGTTGTTTTCCCTTACAGTTAAAATGTACCTCAGGTGTATTTAAAATGGTATAATTTTGTTCTTTTCAGTGCATTTTATACTTATGGAAGTGAAATTCATTAGAAGTTCTTAATCTTAAAAACATCATTGACAACTCTTACTTCCTCCTCCTGATATGCTTAGGAGTAATTATAATACTTAACTGAATAAACTTATTTTAAACTATACTTGCAAGAGGGCATTAAACAGAACAGGAATGACTTAGATGTTCAAACTGTATGTAATTAACTGAATTTGAATGCCTCCTTGAGATGAAGGTTTGATGATCTCTGTGTTTGGTATGTAAACAACCTATTGTTGATGCTGGGAAATAAATATTAAAAGAGACAGCATAGAAATTTTTGGATGGTACTAGACTGTGTTTCACCACTGTTTGAAGTAATCTTATTGTTTTAAAATCTGTTACTAGCAGCATAATATTCTATTAATACATGGAAAGACTCTAAACCTTCTGGAAATATAGGGATAGGAAAACAAGGCTATAACTTGGCTGATCGAAAAGTGTGGAGTAAAATTTTGTCTGTTAGAAGGAACAGATCTTAGAGGAGTTTGGAGTCATGTTTGGGCTTTGAAAAACTAGTGGCCTTTCCCAGGATGGGAATTAGTTGAGCCTTTGCTTTTGGAGACCAAGAAAAGGAAAAATTCCAAAATATTCTATTACATACTAAAATTGTTCAGCCCATACTGAAAGGTTCAGAACAGAAAATTCATGTCAAGTAGGAAAAACAAGAAATGATAATTAAAAGGAAGCAATGTGAGTATTTTTTCTTGTGTAATTCAGTTCAAAGTCAAGAAAGGCATCTGATCAATAAAGTCTTGCCCTGTTTAACTATAATAGAATGACTTGATTAACATCTGAGCCAATTTCTCCACAGTACCTCAGACTTGGAGTAGGCAGAAAAGGAGTTGTCTCCAGTCTGATTTAATGCATAGCTAAAAATGAATAGCCGGAAATGGAAGGAGAAATGTGGAACTGTTCCATCAAAAAGCTTAATACAGCGAAACAAGCAAGTATAAACTAATTCTTAATGTTGAGAATATTTTTAACAACGGGGTTTGCTTAAAGGATATATTGAAATCATAGGAGATAAGTGCCTATATACCTACCTTCGTGAATTGCACTTAGGTGCCTTACTATCTTTGTATATCTGAGGAAGATTAGATTTGTGTCAGGTCCCTGAATGTATTAATATGCCTTAATGACCCTGACCAGCCTCATACAGAACTTTCAGTCCACACCCTGACCCTGGCTCAGAAGCATTAAGGTCAGCCCCTGCATCTTTGGCCCCTTGCTCTGATCTACCCTGGACGAGTGCTGTCCTGTAGATCACTCACAGCCAGTTTCATGCTTGGCTATAGACACCTTGATCCAAACCTCAGCCTGTGGATAGACTTCTGGTTTTATCTTAGGCTGCTTTATCTTGGACCTACCTCATCTTTGTGGAGTTATATTATGATCTGGACTCTCACTTGGCTACCACCTTAGGGTCTGCCTCTTGCAAGCTGAGGGTGATGGGTCAGGCCCTGATGGCCTTTCTGGGGACCCCTGATCCCTAATGGTTCAATCTCTATTAGAAAGCAGACCTACTTTTGTTACTTCCTGATGGCTTCTGGGTTTAATTATTTATTTCCAACCCCTGCCTTTTTTTTTTTCTTATGACAGAATAAATTGTATTCCAAAGACTCTTCTTTCTGTCCACTGGCCTCAGAGATGCCTGAATTAAATTTGATACCTACCCTTTAATAAAAGAGTTAGTGTTAGATGAGCAAAAGCACATCCATAGTAAATCCAGAATTTCCTTTCATCTCTGGGATTAAACATTTATTTTATTTTGTTTAACCTTATTCTCTTCCCTGAGCTTGGCTGTTCCAAAGATTCCTTTGCAGGTCTCCTCCATTATAGATCTCCATTAGCCACTCCCTAAAGACCAGATATAATCCTTTCATCTCTCATGTGTAGTTATTACAGCCTGCTGCAATGAATCAGCACAGCTTTAAAAGCTTTAGATAGATATCTGTGTAATCTCTTCATGGGCTGGTCAGCAGAATCTCACTACTCACTGGTACAGTGATTGTTCATATTCATCATGTAAGCATTCAAGTACTTAGGCTTTTACTAAGGGGAATACCTTGGAGAGAAGATAATAAGCTTCTAGAAAGACAAGTATTAATCTTTGGTGTTGAGAAATTTGCTGAAAATGTTTAAAATGGTGTATATTTTACAGGTTGAGCATGTTTGGCTATTAACATTAGTTGAAGAGAGCAGTCAATTAAGTAGGTCTTGTGTAAGGCAAATTTTAGTAGAAGTTAATTATGGATAAGCAAGGAATAGACAAATTATGCAATAATGAATCTCAGCTCCACAAAGTTAATGAAAGCTTTGTCATTGATTTTACAGTGAGCTAGATTTCATGAAAGTCCTACCTGACGGGAAGAAGGGAATTTTCTGAATGGAAAAACTCATTTTATGTTAACTGTTTTTATTTCAGTAATTATTAAATGAGCATGTGAAAAGTTGGACATGTATGCAGATAATTCACAACTATAAAATATGTGAAAATATCAAAATTATTTACT
Source organism: Cyrtonyx montezumae (assembly GCF_038088225.1). Taxonomy (NCBI): domain Eukaryota; kingdom Metazoa; phylum Chordata; class Aves; order Galliformes; family Odontophoridae; genus Cyrtonyx; species Cyrtonyx montezumae. The sequence continues at coordinate 107,609,641 of NW_027072089.1, forward strand.
TTGAATTGTTGGTGCAGTTCTTTTACTTTGCCTCTAACTGCTAGCAACAGTATTGCTTGTTGTGACTCAGAAAGTTCACCAGCGGTACAATGTGTGGGAACTGTTGGGTCACAGCCTGAACCAGTAATTAAGCATCTGGTAAAAGGGTGTAACCAGACCAAGGAGTGCAGGTGGAGGTAATTCACCTACTCAACCAGAAAAGGTAGACCCTGGCTCGTTTAAGGGCTGGTAGCTATATGGGAAGCATCTCTACTTGGAGACTGTCTTCTTTGGAGCATTGGGTGAGTCTGATTCTTGTAAAGGGGTAAATGATTCCTTCTTAAATAACAGAAATAAATGATAGGAAGTCTTAAGGTTTAAAGAGTTGACTGTGGAATGCACTCCATTAGTACTCCCTGTTTTTATTACACAGGAGAAGTTTTCCAGGGTGTTTTACGGTTTTGGGTCTTTTGATTTCAGTGGTTTTAAGATATTTGGATGTGGCAAAGTGAGAATTTGAGAGAACTCTGTCAAGTGGGCGTGTCATGTGAACCAGTCAGTAAATGGGCTTCCTTTCTTTCCTTGTGTGGAGAGATCCTAGCCTTACCTTTACAGTATCTAACTTGATTGCTAGACATAATAATGAGTTTAACAAAACCCTGAGGTTTATTAAATGTGATTCCTAACTGAGGTTGGGGCTCTGGGCTTGTGGTTGTTAGTGATCATATTTAGTAGGGAGTTATCCAAGGATTAGTCAAAATCGAATGTGGGTATTTATGCATACAAAGCATCATCTATTTGGGATTTCTTCATTCATTTCTAGCAAAGAAGAATATTCTGAACCATCTGAGAAAGTTGTTCAGATACTGTGGTGGGAGAACCCGATCCAGGCATCACCTCTAGCAGAATTTATATTTAGTAAATAAGTAAAATGTACATTAACTGCCAAATAAAAATGATTACCACGTGAATTCCTATCAGGGCTGCTCAGCATCTTGTGTGTGGAGTGGATACCATGTAAAGTGCCCTGCAGGTGGCTGGTAATGGTTTTACTCTGATGGAAGGCAGGGTCACTGTGTGGGACAGTCATATCTCCCATCAGTCCATCTAGCTTCTCTTGAAACTGCAGCTCAAAACCACAGCTGTCATTCAACATCCTCCCTGCAAGGCATTCCTTGTGCTTTAAAATCATTTGTACTGGTTGTTACACCCTTCGGGTCTTCCTCATGCAATTCAATTCATAAAATAAACAAAGCTTACTGTTGATACTGAATATCTTTAGAACTGCTTTCCTACTTTTCAGCTAGTCATACTTCTTTGGTGTTCTACATCCATGTCTATAGAATGCAGAACAATACAATTGTGAAGGCTGGAGGGCAGTCAAAACTTTTCTTTTTCCTTTGGTATGTAAATTTTTGAAATGTTTGCAGTTCATATCCACCAAATAAAAGGTTTGTTTAAATTTCATTTTTAGTATTAAAAACAGCTCATCTTGCTTAGGTGGGTGCTACTCTCTGACATAATTACAAATAAATGATGTAAAAAATTATGATGGAATAACTACTTAGAATGTATGTTAATTAATAAAACCAGATCAAACTCAGAATGTGGAAATGTCTGAAGTATCCCCCCTCATTAATTTAAAATGGATTCCTTATTGTGTTTTCCACCAATCCAGGAAAAAAAGTTCAGTGAAAAGTATGTCCTGGGGTTTAGCAGTCTGTGTTTGTCCTCTTTCAGATGCAGAGCAATACTGGAGGGACCCATTTATTTTCTGTCAGCTGTGACTCCCTTGATTATTCTTTTAGCAAGATGTCAAACAGAAAAATCAGCAAACATTAGACACTCTTAAAAAATAATAGTAATAATGGGAGATAATAGCATGTAACTGGATTGTACTTTTGCAGCTGAATTGCTATTGATTTTAGAGAATGTAAAACATCATTGTGAGATAGCCATCTCTAGCTCTTGGCTAAGCTCTGCTAACTTGCCTGTTAGAAGCAGGGCAGAACCTTGCAAGTGGTTTCTTTTTTTTTCAGGAAGATGGCTTTTACGAAGCAGAACTGCACACTGTGTGCCTGGTTGCTGTCATTTGTCACTCTCAAAATTAGTTCTTCTCCTATTGCAATTATTAATGAGAATTATGTTGACTTCAGTTGTACAGAGCTATATTATCAGTGATCACTGAAGATGGTTTTGCATTGCGTGATTGTGTAGTAACTAATTTTGTGGCAATAGATAAATAAGATATGAGCAGATCCCAATGAAACTGGGACTTATTTGAGCCTGAATTGAATTTTAAGAGTAATAGGGCTGTAATGCAAGTAATTACATTTTTAATATGATTCTTTTCTTCCTTACCTTTACCCGCAGATTTCTTTTCCAAGAAATGCTTCCTTAATTTTGATTTGAATGTGAAGAAGGAACATAGGCAAAAAATATTCTCCTATGTTTTTCTTTTGTTCCTTCATATGTTAATATTTTTAGAAGAAAAATAAGAATTTTAATTTATTATTTACAGACAAGGGTTGGCATGAGATCGTTAATTAGTATGCAGCTATTATAGAATATCTGTAGTTTTCAGTTGGGACAACAGTTGGATTTTGCTACAGCTTAATTTTTTCAAAGAACATAGGAAAATAGAGAAGTTATTTTTGGTTTAACCTTTATATCACTATGTAAAAGAAATTCATGCAGTTGTAAATTGTATCTCTTTGTCTTCCTCTTCCCAGTAGGTCTCTCAGAGAAGTCATTGTTTTATTGGATAGCCTATGAACATCTCACAAGCATATTTGTGTTCTTTATTCTTGAGAAAATATTTGTTTTCAGGCTATATTAGCACAAATTGTTTCTCTGTGTTGTGTACATATCTACGTAATTATGGAAACGTCAGAAATAATTCTGCAGCGTGTGGTTTTCATTTTCTTCTGTAGTGATATCAAACAGCAGCATAATTATGGGGAACAATATGTAGTGATATCTTTAACTTGCAGAGACAAGATGTCACATCTAATTCAGTACACATGTAATAGGGTAATGCAGCATGACAGCACTGCATTCTGACTGCACGCTCAGGTATACACTGGCATGCTGGAATGAAGCAGGAAATAAGAAAACAGCACTCTTGTGTTATATATAAAATTAGAAATATAAAAATTGTATTCTTTCCTTTTCTATGATAGTAAAGTTCTGATGACCCATGATATTTTTTCCAGACTTTTTTTGCTATGTTATTATTAAAAATCATTATAAGAGTAAGAACAATGTTATTTAATTCCTCTTCATTTTTTTTTTCTTTATAGCTTCCTTGATTTCTCTCCTATTTTTGTAGCTCAACAGTAGGTTGTGTTAACTGTATACATAGTGCCACATCTTACCTCTAGTTGTGTTCTTTTTATTTTGTGAAGTACAATATACTGAATGTATTCCAAGTTTAATTTGCCTGAATTTTTTTTTTTGTTGTTGTGATGTTACTTGCAATAAAGAATGGCTGATCTGAGTTCAAGATATGGCTTGGAGTATCTTCAGAAAAGTACCATGTGATAAGGCTGAACTGCTGTCTCTAGTAGGCTCAAGGAACTCAGTCATAAGTGCAAAAGGTTTCTCATCCTGTGAAGATCTTAAGCATGCCAAAGCTGAATAATCTGTTGTATCACTATTAGCGGAAATGAAGGGGGAGGAGGGATTTGTGAATCAAATGCTTACAAGGATAAAGAAACTATAACAGATTAGATGGCTGAGGAGTCCTTGTATTGATTCAGCCCAGTGGCAGTTGGGGTACTTCTGTTTGAGGCCAAATTTCATGCGATTAAAACTGATTAGGTATGTATAGGTTGAGTCATTTTTACACAATATGTACTGTTTGTTAAGGGTGAAAATGTATGAAAAATCAGCTATTTCATAAATACCTTATCATTCAAAATTTTTTTGCTTTTCTATCATTTTTGTCTCTTGTGTTTCCAGTCTAGGCATTCAGTGCTGGCAAAATGAGGAAGGCATCCCCAGTGGGGCTCCTAACAGTATTTTGGGAATCTTTGAAAATGAAAGGCTGTGTGTGTGTGAAGGCATTTTGGTAATAAGCACTGGCACAAAGGGAGCAGAGGAGTAATGTTTACACATTAAAAGGTGTATGTGCCAGCACTTGATAGTGGAGTCCAACTCTTCTGCTAGTAAATTGTTCTTCCTTACTAGAAAAGAAACATGATCTGCACTGAAAGGTTTATGAATTCTACATACCACCTAAGTCAGGAATTCCAAATTTTTACCAAGCAGGAACAAATGATAAGTTTATCTGGGAGAGGAGGGGTGGGGACACGACAGTTTAAGACTGAGTAAAATAAAATTCCTCAGTCTGGTTTCTTGTCCACACAGCAAACATTATTGCCTTTCTTTTTGAGTTCTTGCAGAAACAGAAACTCACTCTTTAAATGGCGACATAAGTACTCCTGGAATGGGTCTTGCAACAGGTTCTCACTGCCAAGCTTAGTAATGGGTGTAGCTGGGGGAGGATATGGGATCTGAATGTATGACTGAGGCATTGCCCAGACTCTTCTGGGATGACTCTTCCATGTGTCACTGTTGACTTTGGCTGCTGGCATTACTTCCTGGAGCACTCAGTTTAGTCCTCAGTTTAGTCTTGTGGACACAGACCTTTTAATTGGTATAGCTCTACGTCTCTCAGAAGCAGCCACATTTCAAAATTCTGTTGTGAACCGTGCAGCAGTGATCTGTGCGCTGCACTTTTGGAATGATGCTCTGAAAAGATTTTCTGCCAGAAAAATAAAATAACTTGGGTTGGAGGGGACAGTAAGGATAATCCTGTTCCAACCTCTCTGCCATGGGTGAGATTGCCAACCACTAGATCAGGCTGCCCAGGGTTCCAGCCAACCCTGGCCTTCAGTGTCTCTGGGGATGGGGAATCGACAACTTCTTTGGGCAGTCTATTCTGGTGCTCCACCACCCTATGAGTAAAAAATTTCTTCCTAACATCTAACCTAAATCTCTCCTCTTTTAGTTTAAAAACATCCACTAAAAGATGTCGCATTCCAGAAAACTCATCTGTAAGTAATTGCTGTATTTGAAGCCACTTGTAAACAAGAATTTTTCTGGAAGTCCTTCTTGGTATATACTTACTTTCTCATTGTGTTATCTTGGCTGCTTTCCCTCCTACTTGATTTGTCACTTGAGAATCCACATAAAATGAAGAATGCAGCCCATTCAAAGGAAAGTTCCTGGAACTAAAATGTTGCAGCTGTTCTTTAACCGATTTAAGAAACCAGAGATACAGTTTCTATTGCTTCTAATGATAAGAGACTGAAGATATTTAAATGTCACTGTTGTCAACTGTGGCAGTGGATGCCGCCACCTAGCAACGCAAGAGGGGGAGGTGATGCTCTTGAAAGCACCATAGTTTTTGTTAGTGTGAGCAACCAGTATGTCCAATCTTGTGGAAAGGTAGCTTGGGGTCTTCAACATGATGACCATTCTTAGGGCAGTTAAGCACAAATTTTAACCGAATGAAGGCTTCTAGGCTGTACAGAACAGCAAAATTCTCTATTATATCACTGCTGAATGATATCTTAACTAGTAAACTCCGCAATGGTTTGTGGTTTAAAATGGTTCTTTCATGAAACATTTAACATACTACTTTTTTGGAAAGATGTTCTCATTTTTGCATAACGATAACAGAATTCATAGAGATATTTCACGTATATATTGATTAGATGCTGCAGCGGGATATGGTTTGGGGAAATGAGAAATAAAACAAATTCATTCCAGTGGAGTTGCTGATTGTCGTGAGCTTTGGTCATGATTCTGACACCATTTGAAAGATGGAACGTTGTTGCACCTTGTACCATTTGTATGCATGTTTCTGTTTATAAGGTAAAATGGCTTCCCTTGCTCCTGTACTCAAATCTTCTTTTTCTGATCGTGAACTGCTTTTCTGATTGTAAACAAGTTTCATATCTGAGAGTGCCTTTTTTGTGTGCCTTTGCACAGACAGGACATGAAAGCTCCCATGTTATGGTGGTTGGGTAGTCAGACTTCTTTTGATACTTCTTGGGTGAATGGATCTGACTTTACCTCGAAAGTGGTGCCTAGATTTTACGTCAAACATGAAGTGCACAGGAGAGGTTTTGTACTGTTCCTCAGATGCATTGACTAGAAATGGATCTGTTGCAGGTTCAAAAATGGAAAATGAACCCAGTTTGTGACGGTTTGGACTGGAAAGGACTTGCAAGTTTACATCAATTGAATTTAAAGAGCAAAACAGACAAAAAATGAGGGCAGTTTGTATTTAAGGACTCATTGTGTTAGATTCTTTCATTCTTTTTATTTTCGTAGTTGTTTTTTAATCAGTTACAATTATTTTTTTTCACTAATTGAATACAACATGTTTATTTAGGAAAGTAAACTGGAAATTTGAAGTCTTTGCTGCATCAGATTTGACATCTGCTTCAGGGACATCTCTGTCAGAGAATGGCTTCTTAGGGTAAACCTTATGATAAAGTTACAGTTCCTGTCTGTGCTAGAACTGCTGTGTTTCAAGAGGTCAGCCTATATAGTGAAAATTTGCAGCCTGGAATAATCCAACCTGACACAGACAACCTAAGCCTATGTTATAATTGGTATGTTGGGATTTAATTCCTTGATAAAGCACACTGCTTCTCTCACTTGGGAGTGTAAAGTGCTTATAAACCCAATTAAAATTCTTGTTTGAAAGGAAAACTCTCCTGGATACATAGACAGTCCTATATTGGAGAGAGGTTTAAAAAAAATAAAAAAAGTTAAGTAGGTAGGAAGATATTAGTAATAGCATGTGGTATGACAACATAATCAGAGTAGTAATTTGTGAAATGATTTTACAAGACTGATGTCTTCATGGTGACCAGCCTTTATTTTGTGACTTGAAAAATGAGCGCTTTTTGCTGAAACACTGTTGTTGACCCTGCAAGTTTTGCCTGAGCTAGCTCCAATATACGGTTATATCCTTGGTCTAGGTAGCAAACACAGATTTGCCTTTTACTCAGCAGAAATTTTGAGTCTTTAGCCCATCTCTAATTCCCAAACACTTGCAAAAAGAGCCAGCAAAGTGACAACACAGGGAAGAAGTCCAAACATGAAAAATGTTCTTGGATGCAAATACTAACAGGGCAGAAAATGATAGTGTTCTGCAGCTCAGTTTTCTCCTTCTCTGCACTTTCTTCTTCCTTTTTAAGTGTCTCATTTACTTTCTTCAGCTCATTGACAACGGGCTTAAAATGACACCTTAGAAAGGTCAGTTGGTTATAAACTGAAGATAGTTGGAGAGCAGGATTTACAATTGGGGACAGATATAAAGATGAATAAAAAGATGAGGAACTTTTTGTGAAGCAGCGGTAATTTTTACTTGAAAGGGTCATAATGATATTGCTTCTTTTCACTTATATTAGGTGTTTCTTCATAAGATCTCAAAGGATTTTATGGGATGAGTTAAGTAGTACAATCTTTACCTTTGCAAGGACAGAATGGGAGAAAAGTTTAGGGTGAGCATTTTCAAAATCCAAAATGTTCTCTCCAATGTAGGCTGGTGTGCTGTCTCCAGCAAATGATGTGGGCCTCACCAGAGTAGCTATACCACCTACAAGATCATAGGTGGTGTTGAAAACTATGCAGGGGAAAGTATATGTGCTACTGTCAAAAGTACCGAGGCTGACAAGTTGCCACAATTGCATTCAGATGTCTAGGACGTAAATGATTACCTGGAATTGTAACTATTTAGTTGTCTAGATTCCTCTGCTGTACAGTAAAGGAGGAGACTCTTCTAACATACCGTTCATCTGACCAGTTTTAGATATTCCTATTAAAACCATTAACTAAAAAAGATAAATGTTCAAATACTTTTCTTCCTCTCCCAGAAGAAAGCTCTTTGTGTAGTTTAGGGCCAGGCTGAGAAGTTCTGATTTTAGGTCTTTTGATTCTTGTGTGAAGACTCGAGTGAAAAGAGAGTTCTAAAGTAATTATGATTTTAATGAAGTTTCCCTAACTGCTGTGCTTAGTGTTGGACTGCAGGTGGTCTTTATGCAGTGGGCATGCTGTGAGTTATCTTAAACAATTAGATCCTACAGAGACCAAAGCAGGGAAGTAATGTCTTTATGTCTAATGTTTGGACTGCAGCAGATAAATATTCAGGTCCCTGAGGAGTCATGGTGCTTTGAGTGTAAGCAATTTTATCAAACTGTCTTAGGGACTGTACGGTCCACAGTGGAGGTGCCTATGCAATTAAGTAACTACAGGAATGTGGCTCTTTTGATTGCCTTAGAGACATGGGATCACAAAAGCCTGGTTTTATTTGTCAAAAGGAGTTCAAGATTTTAAGTAACTTGTACTATATGACATCAAAAAGATTTTGCCTAGAAAAGGTGATGGCAGATTTAGTACTGATAATAGAAAAGCTAATGTTGAGTATACTTCATACATGCTTCTTCACAGTAGGAATAGCCGTTGAACTAACCTGTCTGTCTCAACCCTTGTTGCAGACTAAACATTAAGGGATATTAGATGGGCAATAGTACAGTCTGGCTTCCTTCACTTGATGAAATCTAGTGAGAAGCTACTGCTGGAATCTTTCTACAAGCTTGAGGCAAATGAAGAACTGTGTCATACAGGGCAATTACTCCTCAGAAGCACCTCTTCTTTTTGTCTTATAGAGCAGAGGTTTATGATCATTATCAATGATAAGGAGCATGTAGAGCAAGAACTGGCTCAAGTTTATGCAGTACTATTCAGGTAGGCTAAAGGTGTATTGCTTGAAACCTAGCATATTAAATGCTGGTTTCTTTTCAATAACTTTTTGCATTACATTGATTATTATTTTTGTTGGAAACTCAAGCCTGCACAATGTCTTAAGCAAGCTCCCAAAACTTAAAACTTAAACATATTTGCAGAAGCAGCAGGTGCCAAGGAAATGACAGTTACAGCACTGCCACCAATTTCAGTGGCACAGCAGGAATGATCTTTAAGAGTCAAACCAGACTTGCAAGTGCTTCATGTTCTTGGAGTATTCCTTATTGCTAAACACAACTTCTTTCTCAGAAGGCTTTAGACAAAGAAATAACTCCTTGACAAGCGAATATCCACTACTCTTGGGTGCTGAACTCATTAGAATTTGAGGAAAAACCCTGCTTAAGCATGGGGGCAGTTGTGTTGTTCTAAGTGAATATTTTGTAGACAATGACTAAGCTGTGTCATGGCCAATCCCAGTCTTTGGAAACTTCAAAAATTTTGCTGAATTGAGGAATTCAACAGCCCCCTTGATTTCTGCCCTCTTTTATTCTAGGCTCTTTGATATATTTATATATATATATATATATATATAGTTTTGACATTATGTATAATATATTCTATTTTTTATCTCTATCATCTTAACATCTGCAGAGAAAAGCTGCTTTTTATCATCTGCTAGGAAATGCGTGGTGAGACGTGCCTTCTACAAATAAACACCCGTGGAGATTTACCCAGAATTCAGACACTGCTTAGAGGACTGAAATAATGCTGTTTAGTTTTTCTCCTTTTGTCAGTTTTCATGTACTTCTTCACAGCATATGTTTGGGTTTTGTGTTTGTTCTTTTGTATTTCTTGAAAGAAGTATTTAAAATATCCCAACAGGGTTCTTTTTATGAATTTGCTCAGATTAGGAGACAGCCAGGAGAGGTTTCTTGAGGGACTTAGGCAGCCTGATGAGTACACAAGAGGTTTACTGCTTCTCACTCTTTCTGTATTACAGTAGCATTTAGAGATCTCTAGGCCAGGGTTGGTATTATACAAACATAATCTCTTCTGAGAAAGTGTTTGAGTACTCAAACGAAAGATATGGTGTTTTCTTTTTTCCTTTAGTTCATAGTTCTTGTATCCTTCACTGCCTTATAATTTTGAGAGTGAGAACAGGCTGTCTTAGTCTGAACTTCCTATCCCAAGTCTCATGATATCTTCACTTTTTTCCTGTGAGTCAACTAGAGGGAAACTTTTCTTTTTTAACAACATAATCTCAACAATATTTGGGAGTCTTTTTCATAGCTTTGATAGCTTCAGGCATTAAAAAGAAAGCATGGGGAGGGATCAATAGTGGTAGTGAGATGCTGGTAGCGGGGAGGTTGGTGGAAGTTGCTGATCAGGGTAGGGCTTTGGGGAGGCTCACGTGGATATGACACAGGATATCTTAACTTTTGGAATAGTGGTTAATCTACTGGATAACAAACTCAGCCTCAAAAGGAGCCAAGGGAGTATATGACAGTGTATTAAATGCATAATGTTTTTCTGAGTTATTCTGAATGACATAGTTCAATGTTTTAACTTTTTTTTCATAAATATTTCTGATGTAACTCTCTGGTTTCTTCCAGTGACTTACTGTTAGTGATAAGGCTGCATGAATTTTTAGTAATATGCTATGAATCTTTTCTTTCTCTTTGTTCTTCAGTTCAGACTGAGCAACTCTTGCTGTGGGCTTCCCTGGAGCTTCAGTGATATTATTCTCTTGTTTTTGCTGTTCTATCTCAGCTGTAAATTACACTTTCTAGCTGTAGGCTGAGCTGCTCTTGTCTCTTTCCTTCCCGCTAGGAGTCTGGCTTCTTCTGGATAATTTAATAACTTTTCCACTGGAAATAGTTTATCAGTTTCTTAAGCATGGTTATATTTTATTAGCCTTACTGTCTGTATCACTATTTAACAAATAGTGCAATGCCTTCCCAATGGATTTTCTATGCCTCCTTTGTGCACAGAGTTTTCAGCAGTTTGAGTGTTTTCTAGTTGGTTTTGGTTTGTTTGGGCTGATGGGTTTTATCCTGCTGTCTGACTGGCAAATTGCAATGTCATCTCCATCGCTATTCTCAAGTCTTATTATTGATCTGTCTGTTACCTCCTCCCACGGTGCTTAGTATTCACTAAATATTAGTCTTGGAATTCTTTTGGTCTCCTTGTTAATTTTTTCACATGGATGCAAAGCACTTTTTCTCAAGGGCTTATTGAATTTTAAGCTCTCTAGTCACCCACGCATACATATTTATTACCAAAGCACTACAGAGTCAGAAACAACTAGATTGGTTGTGACAGTGTGATGTCAAGAGTTTCACTGCTCTGCTGCTGTGGCTGACCAGTAGGTGGATGCTGAGATAGGTATAGAGAAGATAGTTTGCAGTCTGAGATAGTCTTCAGTACTGTGGAGTGGCACACAGTGTGAGCACCCTTGAGACTGTTGGTCCTGAGTGACTGTCCCTGTGTACAGTGTACATGGTGTCACATCTCCACCTCAAGGCTGACTTGTGGTGTCTTCCACGTCAAGGAGGAATTAAGGTTCCATGTAGTGAAAACAGAAATAGTATGCAAGCAGACAAAATCTTACCCAGCACTGAAGCATAAAACCATGATCCTAAAGCGTTTCTATACCTGCATTTCCCACCAGAGTGCTGCAGGCAGCAAGTATTCAAAAGCTGAAGGGCAGGCATAGGTACTTACGTTTTCTGAAACATATAGCAGAATTCTATCTCTTGAAATGTGTAGTGTATGAGAGGGTTTGTGCAGACTTGTGGCTCGGATGTTCTGGACTGAATCTTTCATCATTCCCAAGCAGGTTCTGTCAGTTGTCAATGTGATCAAATTGTTACTTTGCAAATGTGCCTGTGGAAGACAACAGGATAAGTCACAGGGAAGAGGGACGCAGTGTGTCTGAACTGGAGCCTGCATCAGGCTGGGTAGGTCACTAACTGTCCTGCAAGCTGATACGAGGCACCTCTTGTCAGTTGGGTGTGCTCTTTGTGCAGTGAATTTATTATAAGCCAAGCTTTGTTTGTTGCAGGTGAAGTATTAATAGAGTTCTGGTGCTGTACGTGGGAGAGCAGAGGAGCAGTTTGCAGGACAAGGAGTATCTATGAAGTACTGTTTTTTCAGGGCTTTCATGTTAGCTAGTGAACAAATGAAACTTTTCTGAGCTGTTTCTCTCCTGGGCTGACATGCTGTCATGTTTTTATAAGCCTTTGCATTCCTATAAGTTTCTAAAAGTCTCACTTTAATTTGTCCATGTCCCTCAGCAGTCTCTGTGAGAGTACAGGGCTGGAACTTTGGATTTCAGAGTCTTGGCACCAGCACCACTACCATTACTACTCCAGTTGTGTGGGAGGTCTCTGGAGATTTTTTTTTTTAATGTCTTTCAGGAAATTGAACATGAGCTTGATTTTGTGCAGCGCCATAGTCCACCATGTCAAGATATCTTTCAGACTTTGTTGGAAACCAGAAGTGTTTCACAGCTGGGAACTGCCAACGGCACTTCCTCCAGATAGACATGTAATATCTTTTGACTTCTCCCTTTCCTTAATCTGTTTGGATTTTGCTTTCTTTATATATAGTGTTATTTTTACAGGAATATCATGTATCTTATTAGTGAAATTGTCCTTATTTGTCTATCTGCGAAGTTAACAAAAATTTCCCAGAAAGTTTCATTGCCAAGTTTGGAGGGAAGTATGGTTCTACAGTACAAGCTGGGGAATGCAGGGATAGAGCGTGGCCCTGCCAAAAAAGGACTTGGAGATACTGGTGGATGGGAAGTTGGATGTGAGCCAGCAATATACCCTTGCAGCCCAGGGGCTATAAGAAAGAAAGGGGCTTTTATTTATTCTTTTCAGCACAGTCTGTTGTGATAGGACAAGGGGAAAGGGTTTCAAACTAGAATAGGGAATAATTAGATTGGACTTAAAGAAGCTTTTCTACATTAAGGGTTGTGAGGCAGAGGGAAACATTGTCTGGGAAAGTGGTGGAAGCATTGTGCCTGGAAGAATTCAGGGTCACACTAGACAGGGCTATGAGCACCCTGATCTGCCTGTGGGTGACCCTGTTCATTACAGGGGTGTTGGACTAGTTGGTCCTTAAGGGTTCCCTCCAACTCAAACAACTCTTTGGTTCTATGATATCCAGATGTGTCAAGAAGTTATCAAGATTGCTTTAGAGTATGATACGTAGATTAAAATATTTTAGGAATGGGACTGAGGGGATTCCTGTAAGATTACTTAGCTCTAAAAATGGATCCTGTATGGCTGAGAAAGTGGCATTGCTTCTTTATTACAATTCAAACTTTGTCAGAAGGAATTATTTGTGTGCATCTGTATCTATACAGTTAGCTATTAGTGATGTGTTCCTGAGTATTGGATCATCCTGGCTGTTCTTTATTAACCAAACTTCTGGATGAATGTCAGGCTTGTATATTGTGTTTGTACCACAGATAAGCACATAAATGAAAATGAACAAGTTATAGATGAAAAATCTTTATAACACGTTGTACTTCCATCTTCCAATGGGGATGCAAAAGAGGATCAGAGTTGACTGTGAGTGAAATTTGGGATCAAGTGCCATTCCTTAGCGACAGTGGAATGTAACTGTGGAAGGTGCTGGCAAAACCAGCGAGAATGGTGTATGACAAGATATAAGAGATGGCTTTTGAGTGCCTTAGGAAGGTGACACAGGCAACAATGTGCAAAGTGTTCCTGGGCAGAACCCTTGTTCATTTTAGAAACACTTCTCAAAGTTAAAGTTGTATCTCTTTCTTCTGAGTAGGAGGTAGGAAACCTTGCTTTCTGTATAGGCACTGAGAACTTCGTATCATGGGCCAGCTTGACTCCAAAAAATTATCTGTTAATAAACCAAAATGAATACAGATGTTTCTGAACTCCTTACAGCTTAAAAGTTCTTAGTGTACATTCTGAGTGAAAGTTTTGAGATTATTTTTAAGCTGTCTACTCATCTGTATACCCTTGGAGCAATGTAGTCTGCCATAGTTTTATCTCTATTGAGCACTGCAAGCCAAAGCATCAGGAAGTACGAAAGACCGATATCCGGTTTTGACCTCAGCATCCAGTTTGTTTCTTCTTGGTGTTTTGTTGTTTTTGTTTGTTTGTTTGTTTGTTTTCAGTTTACATGGTTGCATCTCCAGTGCTTGTCTATCAAATATGAGATAACCCCTTCATGAAGCTCACTTGACAATAGATAGTACTTCCAAAGTGGTAACACTACAGTGTGGTGGGTAGAAATGAGGAGATAGCTTTCCATAATTGACTGTTATGTAATCAAAGGACTCATACAGGAGCTCTTTTTACCACTAGTGATGAGCCAAGCTTTGTATTATATAGAGGTTTTGACTTATTTTTCTGCATTTTTTTACATCAGTATTCTATTTTCAAGATCTTGATGCAGTATCAGTATTCTGTCCTGATTTCTATAACAAATAACATATACAAAAGCATGAAAATCCTGCTTTAAAAGAGGCAACAAATACAAGCTCTTTTATGATACGTTATTCACTACATACATTTTAAATATAAGCGTGGCATACACAGCCTTTTTATATTGCCTTGGGATTTCCATCCTATTTTAATATTTTACATTGTGCTAACAATTGCACCTAGCCTGTATAAATGTTTTATGAAAATGAAAATTGTTTTAAGGGCACAAGGAATAAAATATAAGGGGGTTGTATGATGATGACATTAATGCAGTATACTTTTATTTCTTGTAAGAATTGCTACCTTTGAATCCTGAAAATACATCTCCAAAGCCCTATTAGGTTTGAAATAATTTAGTGCTGTAAATTCAGATAAGAATGCTATTTGACCTGAAAGTCTACCAGTTCAGAAAATGGAAAACAGTCTCAACAGACATAAGAACTGAGATGTTTTAAAATGCAATAAATGAATTCTGTTAACCTCACTAGTGCAGATTCAAGAGTAGAAAAACTCTATTTATGCATATTTGACTGAGGGCTTTACACAGGACAGTTTTGAAATACAGCTTTCTGAGAGTCTATTTTAGTGATTTATTAAGTGATTTTTCATTCAGTTAGAGTGGTGAAAACTTATGTATCCAAATCTTGGCATTGTAAGAAGGTTCTTCATGACACTTGTAGTCATAGTGCATTTCTGCAATATTAAAAAGAGCTTGTCTTGTACAGCAAGAGCACTACAATCTTATTTACATAGGTTTTAAAGATTCATTTTTGATTAAGCATCTACTGTGTTAATAAAAACCATAGCCTGTAGTCATTGATATCTTTGCTATATGCTTTCTTCTTAATATAACTATCTTTACATTATACGTAATATGGAGCAAATCTTGATCTCTGTGAAAACTGACTCACTTTGAGGCTCCCAATCTGATCGTTACTGAGCATGAAGGTTAGTATTTCTTCGTAAGCGTAAGGTTCTCCAAGTTTCCCATTAAGTTTCAGGTGGAGAGCAGATTCAGAAATGGGAGATGCTGTCTGGACACTTTTTGGAGGAGAAAGAAAGAACTGCTGCCATGTGTTGAAAAACTTAATTAGTTGTTATAGCAGCTTTTCAACAGAAAATTCTAGAATGTAGATTTTAAGGCATGTGGGTCAATGCCAAACTGAAGCAAGAGAGAACTTTGAAGGGTAGTTATAATAGACAGTTGCTATTCCTACTTGATCCCACCCCTAAGGACCAACTGTTATTCTGAATACCATTATGTCTGATATTCTCCAATGGTAGCCCAGCCTGGGGAGTGTTTTTATACATCTGTTAGTACCACAGGAAAAGTTCCCTTATTGCCAAATAGACTTGGAAAGAATTCAGAATATGTTCTAACACAATTAATGTTTCTAGCTTCAGTTTCTAATCTAAACTTGGTTTTGTGTTTTAAGTATTGTTTACAGGTTGTTTGCATTCAAACTTGCATATATGTTACTGGAAGTGGCCTGAATTATAGAATAGCTTCTAGCCCACAATTTCCCTCTTATTCCTCTCTCTCTTCAGTTTTTGGGAAATTCAGTATTTTGTCTCTCACTTAGCTATATGAGGTTTATCAAGGTTTCAGATTTCAACACGAGAGCTCTGGATTTCAGATCTTGTGCCATCTCAATTTTTGACCGTTCTTTTTAATACTCTTGCTTTCATTTCAGCTTCTGCTTTCAAGACTTGGAAGGAGACTGTTTGATAAAATATACAAATCAAAAAAACCACACACAAATATATATCATTTATATATTCTTGTTGGTGTGTGAGGTATAAAAATGACTATTCTATTGCATTTTCCTGTAACAGTGTTTGCCAATTTATGGAGAAAGAGGACAGTTCAAAACTTGCATGCTTAATTACTTTTCTTTAACCTCCTAATTTATCATTCTACTGTGTGTAATATATATATATATATATATATATATATATATATATATAATGTATTTAATTCTTCATTGCATCTTGCAAGTTGCTTAAAATTTAGGTTGGCGTGAAATGCGTAAACTGCATTATTAATATCCCATTATTTAATGGCTATATGAGAGCAGATTTGAATTGTCGCTTTAAATCAGTCCATAAGTCAAAATGAAGATCTTAATTGGCTGCCCAGATCTGTATCTGCACTGAATTAAACAGTAATTTGGCAGTCTCTTCTGCTAAAAGTAGTGAGATAGCTAGTTTGTATAATATGCCTAGGCAAATACATTGTGTTGCAAGATGAAGACAGTTCCCTGCGGTGATTGTACTGGCATTTGAGTTGATTCTTCCTGATACACTGATTCTGTGTGTTCTTAAAGCTGAAGAAGAAAAGTGTTTGAGAGGGTTGTAATGTTAATTCCAGGAATTGGTTGAATATTACTTTTATCACCCAAGCTACTCTTCCAGTATTCCTGTGATACTTCATAGTCTACAAAAACATCTTTACTGCAGAATATATCTAATTGTAAATTAAATCTAAACCACGTACTGCTGGGGAAAACATTTAATATCTGTACATAACTCTCTATACTTTAGAGGTAATAGACCCCCACCCTGTAGTTTATAAGGACATCCAAGCTCTGTTACTTGCACTGGTGTCTCTGGTGACCTAACATGTTTCCATATGCTCCACCATCAGCACTTCTGTACATTCAGAAGACATCTGCCATACCTGTGCTGAAAAAGTGAGCATGCTTATGCAATGTGTGGTACTTTGTATAGTGCTCAAATGAGCCATGTCCAAATGGGACTCATATGATTCATAATACAGAATCACACCAGATACTGCATGTCCAGGAAACTGAACACTAAGGGGCTGTGATTTTGGAAATACCCATTTTAATTCAAGTGTTTGATGTAAGTATATGTTTTGAATCTATATTCCAAGGGGAAAAACTGTTTATAAATTACAAATGAAGAGATAGCATTGCTTACGCTTTAATGTAACCAGAAATATTTATTTAGATATTACTGAAATAAAAAAGTACTGCTCCTTGTTTTCCATGAGCTGCTAGAAAGAGGTTGACTCTAGCACTGTTCTATGCCCTTTAGTAGCTCTTTAGAGTCTAATTATTGGCAGGTGAAAATAGAAGGAAATAAGTAAATATTTTTTTATAAATGTAAGCCAGTGGGATAACAGAATTCTAAAAACTATCAAAGTAC
This sequence comes from Cyrtonyx montezumae, assembly GCF_038088225.1. Lineage (NCBI taxonomy): Eukaryota > Metazoa > Chordata > Aves > Galliformes > Odontophoridae > Cyrtonyx > Cyrtonyx montezumae. The sequence continues at coordinate 107,627,034 of NW_027072089.1, forward strand.
TTCCTTGTTCGATGTTTATGTTTCATGATTTTTCTTATGGCTGTCATACTATGTATGTTTTTGTATAAGTTCCTGTTTAAAACTGTTCAATACACATTTTAATTACTATTTTAAATCAGAAGTGAAAATCTTTCAATTATATTAAAAATGAGCAAGATTACAGTAGAAAAAGCAAATCCCTTAACAGTAGGTGTTCTAGAAGTCTTGAGTCTTTCCCATGAATAATGAAACAGTTTTTACATCTATTTTGTTGGAATTTTACTGAAATCAAAGATGGCATTTCAAGAATTACTGACATGGGAGAGAGGATGGTGAATCAATACTTGAAGCAATCACAATCGGCATGAGGATAGATCTTACAGATAAATACACAAAAGTAATTGAATGCTGTGTTTCTTTAATTCCTTTGACTGCGTCTGCTTCAACTGAAAATTACTTCAGATCTCCCAAATTTGCTTACTGCTACAGTCTTGCTGCCAAATTAGGACAATATCAAGGCAGGAAAAAATTACCATTAAAGAGTCTCCTATTAAAATGAGAAACAGAAGCAGCCAGATGCTTTTCCTTCTGTAGTCTCATAATAAGATCTTAGTTTTGGACTTAAAGCCTTTATCTTTGCTGTAGTGTAAGTTTATAATTACTCATAAATGAATTTCAGCTTAATTTAAGGTGAAAATACTCAGCTATGCTGATATACTGCAGAACACAGCAATTGCATTTCATGGTGACAGTAATGTCATTTTTAACTGCCTTTTAGGTTGTGTTTAAAGGTCTCTTCTTTTGAACAAAAAGCACTTTTTGCTAATACTTCTGAAGGTTAGTATCAGTCCATAATTTCTGTTTTCTACAAAAGGGAAACCTCTGTGTCCTGCTTCAAGTTAACAATCACCCACAAAGCCATATGGCTTTTTAAATATAAGGTAGATTCTTTCACTTGTGTTAACAGTGAGATGCAATCCCTTATTTTGTTCTTGAGGACTTTTCCCTGTTCTGTTTTCTTCTCCATAGACTTTCTTTTTCTTAGATGATTTTTTTTTAATAAAAGGGGCAGAAGAATAAAAAGAACAGGACTCCTTTACACATTAATTTCATTCATTTACCTCCAGTTATCTCCCGACTCCCATAGATGAGGCAGGATTATAGAAGATCATTTGTGTAGCTGCTTCTCTGTCACTAAAATGCTGCTCTTTAAATTCTGGGATTTCTTAAGCTTGTGCCAAGGCTCTCCACACAACAGCTTTGCAGTCCATGTAGCCTCAAGAGACAGAGAGTAGGTACAGCAGCAAAAATCAGCTGGAGCACCAGCACAGAGGCCTCATGTATCTGGAGCTCTTTCAGGTAGAACTGGCGAGGCTCCTGCCAAGAAAACCAGCATCTGTTATTTGGTTTGACAAAATTATTTTGAAGACTATATTTCTGTTCTTATTCACTAATTTTAGTTCAGTTGGAGTGTTTCAATTATGCAATCAGGCTCGAGTAAGAACTACTACAGTGGAAAAAAGAAAAAGCTTTCTTGTTAGTTTTTTTATCTAAACCAACTACTTAAGTTTTACAATGCTGAGGATCTGGTTTAGGAGAGGAAGGAAAGCTGCTAGCCAGATGACAAGTAGAAAATACACTTTTAAGCTGGCATGTCACTATACCAGTCAGCATTCTTAATAAGAGTTCATGTAAGAACGTAAGGAATGCCAGTATGTTCCTTTTCTATTAAATAACACTGTAAAGAAATCACTATTTTGCTTCTGGTGGTAGCCAGGCTATTAAATAAGTCCATTTCATTTATTTATAGCTCTGATAGTGTGTTAGTAATATGTAAATAATCTATTGATTGCTCTGCATTTTAGCTTAGCTCATCTATCTTGCCTAAAGTTACGATATTTTCAATATTTAAATGTTTTTTTTTTCTTACTGTGTTTTTTTCTAAGTTGTGTTTTAAATATTAGGGCATATTATTTTAAATTTTTGGATCTATTTCCTAGTATAATGGAAATCAAGTATTCAGACATATCTGGAGTATTCAATATGTAGTGTTTTTGCTATTTTATAAATTCCCTTGCTCATAATCAAACAGTTCTGATCACTGTCCATAAGAAATATGAACATATGTACATTAGCAACAAAGGAAGCTTTCTTAAGACTGCTTGCATATAATTTGTCACTGTAGTAGAAAATCAAATTTAGTCTACTTATAATATATTGAGCTGACATTCCCCAAACAAACCTTATTACTCAAGAGTGGCGATGTGCTGGCTGTGTTACTGAATTCAGTGCTGACTCATTACAAGAATGGCTTGGTGCCCATTGCCAATTTTCATCTGCAAAGAGCCCTCAGAATCTGTTCGTTTACTTGGAAACACTCCTTGTTTGGCCTGAGTGCATTGAGTACATTTCAGTCTTGCTTCCTTCTCTTTTCTTGACGTGATTAAAGTTGCTTCCCTCTTCATACACACGAAGAACAGTTTGCATACAAAGGTAATATTAGTTTAGTCATGTGGTTATTTTTTTTCCCCCTCTTCTATTCTGTTTCTCCTTGGACATCCAGAGCTGAATGTTTAATGGCTCCAGGGCATGCTGCTCTGTTACCTTAACGTTCAGAGCCCGAGTGCTAGAGACTCAGTTCTATTTCAGCAAATGTTTTGTACAAAAAGTGCAAAGCTACCTCCAAGACTGTGTTATGCATGTAAACTGTGAAAAGCCACTATACAGATCTGCTTTTGACACTGATTATCTTGCGGTTTAGCCACATGACTACGAACAGCTGTTCTTCACTGTGTTTTAATGGTGTGCTGTTGTTATTTAGAAAAGTTATCTAAAGACAGTGTGTGCAAAAACTGCTTTATTTGCCTGTTTGTTTTTCACTGTGGGCCAGCAGTGCCTTCTATCTCTGGAAAATCAGGCTCTGTTCCATGCAAATTACAATATCAAAAATACTAGCCACAGTTGAAATACTGACTTTCATTTTGCTATGTCTCTGAGTTCACATTTCCAACTGCTTAACGTGAACGAGGAAGAGATTTCATTCATTAATTCTGTGGTAGATTTTGGAATGCCTGTGACATTGCCAGCTTCTTGGGATGCACTGAAGACCTTTGGAAAGTCCCTACAAGTGTCAAAGTGTTTTTGTTCTTCAGCCATTGTGGTTTTGTCATGAGTCCTTGCTAATGTTGTCTGACTTTATTAGTAAAAACCGTATCAGAAGACTGAAGTTTAATTACAGCTTCCACACTAGCAAGAAAACAGAAATGTAACAGATGTCTAGAGGTAGGCAAACTATCCAGTTAGGATTTGAGGGAGACATACTGTGTAATATTTCTGGTGGGCAGTTCTAACTTGGCATGATATGGTATTGCAGAATGTAACTATAAACAACTGTGCTGAATGACATAGCAAACTTAAAATGCCCTCTTTATGATAAAATTTCTTAGAGAGAGTTACAATTTTCTTAAATATGCCATGTTCATATGTAGTAACTGTTTCAAGAAACTGTAATTTATTTTATGAACTGAATAATAAACATGTAAATATAATCATTTAGAATTCCATCCATGCTCCTCATCTACCATCAGTAGATTGTGTTATTCTCACTTTCTGAATGAATGAGCATTTCTCTGCATTGTTTTTCTCCTCTTCTTGCAGAGACCTCACATAGGAAATCCACACTTACTTTCTCCTTCTGATATGCTGCCTAATTGTCCTTGAGGTCTCTGGTAAAGGATTTGGCAATTAGGGTCATCCTGTGAGAAACCATGTGCTACAATATGTAAAGTAGTATGAGGCAGATAAGATTTATTGCATATAAGGTGCTTTAAAATTTCTGTAGGTGGATAGTGTTTTCTCTTGCATGGGATTTTGGAAATGTTTCTCACTTGCAGTGTGAAGCAAGCCTGTACTAAGCCTGCTGTGCTATATAATTTACTGCAATATGTTTATATAATTAACTGAAGTTCCTTGCAAAAGTACTTCTCTTTAGTGGTTGTACTAATGTCCATAAAATGAACTCATGCACTGTATATCTTGTTTTCTATGGGATCTAAGACATTGATTGGTAAGTACTCCTGTGTTTGAACATTCCAGAAATCTGTTGAACAACGCTTGAATTTTTTTTACAATGCTGACACATACACATGCTTTTTAAATTAAAATATTTAAAAATAAATATGATGACAAATCTCTTGCTTTATTTCCATTTTTATTTATTTTTATCACTGTATCTTCAGGAGAAGTCCAGAAATGATTCTTGAAATATTGTCCTTTGTAAATACTGCATTTCTGATTACAAGCCTGTTACTGTGGAAAACTCATGCAGAGACTCATTGAGAACCTAAGGGGGAAGAATTCAGAAAGAGTTGGTTACGATCACTCTCTCCATTGTGTAATCACTGCTGATGTGAATTTAAGCTAAAATTCGAACGAACATTTGCAGAAATGTTCCCTCATCACACACATCTTATATAAATATGAGATGCATGTTATTTATATACATGATGTAAATAGCATCAGTTTCTTGGCTCTTTTAAAATGGCTTGAAGAAATGGAGTAATAGCTTCAGCTGATGAAGCTTTGCAACATGTAATTTACTATGAGCCCCATCACTTTTGAATGTGTTAGATTGTTTGATGTATTATTGAAAATGTAACTCCTTCATTTGAAATTCTTCTCAACTCTCAAACAATGAGAACAGTCACAATAAAAGAAGAGACTGGGGGAGAAGGGGTGGAATGAATGTTTGTCAAAGAAGCCGGAATAGCAGTGTTAAAAACACCCTCGTAAAAATAATAATTGGATAACCTGGAACAGTCCTTTTTTTCATTATATTTTCTTTCATATGTTTTGAGTATTGTCTTTTGTCCGTGGCTGTACATTTCTTGACGTGTGTGGGTTTTTTTTTTCTTTTTTAAAATATATATTACTGTTAAGCTAATGAAACTGCTCACCTACGTGGAGAGGTAGAATGGCTTTTTTCTCCACACCTAGCAGTGGAATAACCACTGTGTGGTTATCCATTACATATTCTCTATCAAGCTGATGAATTCTGGGGAACAGGGAGATGTAGGTTTGCACAGGGAAAGATGAGTCCTCACTGATTTTCCATTTCTTTTTTTCTCCTTTATTTAGGGATTAAATAGGGAAAACTAACCTGAGTATTTTGAACTGATCTCCACAGAGAGAAAGAATGTGTTAACTGTGTCGAATAATTCCCATTCTCCCCTCTTAACACCTTGTTAAAGGTCAGTGCTGTTTAGATACTCCTTTGATAATAACGTGAGAACAATTTCAAGAGTTGATTTGGGGAGTGTTAGGATGAAATGTGTATTTTGGCTGAGGAATTCTTTGAAGGGTGTAGAGATGGGCAATATTTAGAGCACAGCAGCCGATGGTAAGACTCATAAAAATACTCTTGATATCAGGAATAATAGCATTTCACCCAGCAGACCGGAAGTCGCTTGCAGCTATTTCACAGTTACTTGCTTCCACTTGCTTGGTTTGTTCTTATTGCGGTTAACAGTTATGAAGCTTCACTTGTTCCTCCACACTACAATATAGTAAATAATCTGGAAAAGCTAGCAGATTTTACACTACTGTGCTAATTCATTTCATGCTGTTATCATGAGCAACAACTATGGCAAAACCCTTACAGGAACATTTGAAAAAGAAATGAATGCAGATGAAGGATCAGAGATAATATTTTAAAGGCAGCATGAGAAGAAGTGATTTCCCTTTCAATCCTTCCTTGACAGGCCATTAACGACCTCACAATGCATAGCAGGAGTATGGTTTTGTGAAGGACTACAACTCTCCTTTTGTTTTAAATTCATTTGTGGAACTAAATCCAGAATGGTAATGGACAACCCCAAGGGAAAATAGTCTTTTTTCTTCTTTTCCGTGAAAATAAACAAATCCTCAAAGCATGTGTTGATTACAGACTGAGCAGTTGTTTTGCGTTAATATAAGATTAAATACTCTCATTTTCAGTCTTATTTAACAGTTTTAAAATAGGTGGAGTGTCAAAGAAAGACATGCGAAGAGAATTGTGTACAGCATATAAAAGCTTAGAAAATCTGTTTATTGCCAGCCACAAAGTAGATGACAATTTCCAACCAAAGTCTAAAATTTGCTTTTTGAACCTGACTTTCCCAGCGAATGTGATTTAGTGTAATTGAAGAGGGGCAAAATTCTTGCATTTTACTTTTTGCACACTCTCAGGTTCTGCAAAGCATATTCCTATAAGTTAACTTATTTTCTTTCTGGTCTCTGATTTGTCTAAATATGCTCTGTATTTATTAATACGACTGTGCTTACATAATTCTTACAGGGTCAGAGAATGAAATACATGTAGAAGTCACTGCATATAATAAGGCAAAAAGTAAACAAAAACCAAACATACGTTTCTGTGACATCACTGAATTCAATATCTAGTAAGCAGTTGAATGCCCTACCTGAATTTCAGATGGAAATAAATACACACTTTCACAGTGTTGTTGGCAATCCATACAAAATCCATCAAAATGTGAATTTACATCAGAATCCTGAAGCCATTTCTTTAGACCAAGTCCATCTTGAGAAATTCGCAGGAATAGACAAGCTAGCTCAGAAGGTCTTTTCTATTTTTTCTCGTCATTAATAATTTAAATAAATATTCATCTGGGATGGAGAAGTGAGCAGTAGGAATGACTGCTAAGAAGTTAAATGACTGGGCTACGTATGTCTTCTCCCAGAGATCCTGTATTATTCTGATAATCCTGCAGATGTAATACAGAGGATTATTACAGGGGGGAAGACGGCAGGCAGGGGGCATGGACACCACTTTCATTCTTAGATGAAGGTCAAATATTCAGAACAGCCTAGCATTGAGCAGTTAAAACCATGAACTTGAGCACAGATTTTTCAAAAGTCCACATCTCATATGCAGAGTCTATGCTGATAATCTCATTTGTTTTGGTGGCAAAACGGAAGCTAAGCTCTTCTGAACATCTGACTACATCTGAAAGAAGCCCAGTTGATGCATGCTGAACGTTGATTTGGAATGGCCAGAAAAATGGAAATTGTACTTGTGTTTGATAAACCTTGAAATGCTTAGGTTAAGAGAGAACAGAACTAAGGGATGATTGCATGCCTTTCCTGTGTAGACTTCTGGAAATCAACACCATAACATTTATTGAGTGCACTGTTTTTTTCATCTGAGGGACAAATGGAGCAGCATTTAACTGCTGGGTATAATTTTATTCTTTTGAAAAATCATGTGTGTAATTTAAATACTGATTTTCTGAATATGAGTGAAATCCAACCGTGCTAATGTGTTGGGGATTTTGCCATTAATCTTAGTAGAACCTGTTTTGACATTTTGTAATGTACTTTTGTAGACTCTGCAATAATAATATGAAACAATGGAATAGAATTTAGTTGTTGCATTCAAACATGCTGGCAGACATTCCCCTGCCTTTCTAAGTAAATGACATTTTTTTAGAGAAAAGTTAAATATGTTGTTTCTTTATTTGGTACTCCTGTGCTTTCAACAAACGTACTTTCAGCTGTATATGTTTTTACAAAGTATTTGCTCAGATAAATGGAGAAACAGTACTATGTTCCTAATTTTTGCTCATTATTATTATTTCAGCTGGAATATAGCAGCATTTGGTGATGCTAAATGTGTGGATGTCACTTGAAAAATCTTATGAAATGCAGACTGAAGTTACATTCCTTTAAAATAAATGTGGGCAAGTTTCCAAGCTACAGATATTTTCTCCTGAGAACTGACACCAAGAGAAAGGTAGGAGGAACGTTTTGGATCTTGTTGTCTTTTTGTTGTAGCTGTCTCAATTGTCTTTTTTTTTTTTTTTCTTGAAAATTTTGTTTCATAGTTTGCCATTATGAATTTTGACACATAGATGTTGAATATGTCTTATGTCTCCTTATGGTCACTGACTGCATCTTATGGAAAAGTTAGAAGGTGGGCTGGAAATACAAATTCTTAGTAAATAAAATCCTGACTTCCACAACGCTTGTGGATTATCCCTCCTAATTTTCTTTCTTTTGCTATGCGAAGTGACCACAAATGCTAATATCACATGATTTGCCTGAATACCAGTGAGTTGTCTTAATCTAATTACTATGGATTTTCAGACCATTTCAACTTCACAGGCATTTAAACAACATTAGAATGTTGTAACTACAAAAGGAATCAGAGTGATTCTGAATTGTGGCTCTTATATTTTTCTATATGACCATAGTAAAAATGATCCCACCTTATACACACAATGCTGGTAGTTTTTCAAAGCACTCTCTAAATAACAGAAAAAGAAGGTGAGTTATTAGCAGATCAATTATGCTTGGTTTGTATCTGTCCAATCAACCATTCCATATGATATTTTGAGAGTTTTCCCTGAAAAAAACTACCAGGAGCAATCTAAAAGAGCAATCTTTGAGTTTCATTTACATTTTTACAGCAACTAGAATAAATATTAAGTAAGCCTATTCATAACTCAGTGGCAGTCCTTAATTCCCATTTTCACAGAAAAGTTTCTTTCAGTTCTCTGTGTTATAAAAGAACTCTTCCAGAATTGAAATTAGGCCCATATGATTCTTTTTAATCTCTTCTTTCCTTTCCTTACACTGAATTCATATTTACTAGGCCCTTTTTTCTGTCTTCATTTAAAACAAAAATCAAATTATATTCTATAAACCTTAATTATATTGTTTTCCATTAATACATAAACTCTGGCTGTACATACCTCAATATAATTCAGAGAGCACTTAGCTTAAAGTAAAAAAAGAATTCTTAGAATGGGTTTTAACAAAAGGAAAGAAAGAAGATAGATTAAAAAATATGTGTTAGATTTTTGTTTAAAAGACTTTAAAATGGAGTTCTTTGTCAAACTCCTGATAACTACATTAAGGTTTTAGAGCCTTTTACAGAGGCAAAAATGAGATTTGAAATACTTCTGCGGTCTACTAAGCATATTGTAAATATTTATTGTCCGTTATTTATGCTAGTGGAAGAATAAACTGGAAACAGAAGGAGCAACACATGTACTATGTAGAATAGTGTCTGGATCAAACTCTTTTCTTCTTAACACAGTCAGCCACAATTAGTTCTAACAAAATCTGATAAATGTTTTCATCTCATTAAGAAACTGAATACAGTGATGAGCAAAATGGATGCATGCATATCAATAAGACTTTTATGTACAGAGGTTTTGAGGGTTTTTTTTTTTCTGGAGAAAAGTATGTCTGACACGATACACAAGAGCCTGTTGTGGAAGTATACAGGTGATACACAAACAGGCCAGAGACAAAAATCAAATACCACAGTAAACTATGGATAGGGAGAAGATGGAACAAATACTGACTTAAATATATACGTGTGTGTGTGTGTGTGTGTGTGTGTTTGCTTTTGGAAATGGTAGCTTGATTGGAATTAGGTGCTGACAGGAAGGACTTGAGTGGGGAAAACTGCAGTCAGACTGAAGCTGTGAGAAAAATGCAGTCGTAGAGACCTTGATGATGCATCCTGGACTATTCTGGGAGAAATGGCAAGATTTATTTCTGATCTAGAAGGATGAATCCAGAGATTATTCATAGATCTTGTTTAAAACAGGATTGAAATGTGCCCACTATTTTTTCTGTAAGATATCACAAAGTGTGAAGGCAATCTACATTTTCAGAACAAGCAAAGCCAAAAATCAAACATCTTGGTTATGCAGATTATGTTGAAGATTGAAGCATTTTTGCATTTAATGTTATTTCCCATTGTTAATAGTAGTTAAGTAGATAACATTTTTTTTAATGTCTGTTTTATTTACATATAAAGAACTGAAACTTTTTGCAGACAATCCTTCTCATATGGATTCAGATGTCATTAAAAATGCCCTATTCAAAACATCTTGACATATATGCAAACAACTCTTTGTTATGTCTTACATGAATGTGCATACTCTTAAATTACCGGAACCCTCTCACATTATACATAATCTCTTCTTCCAATTTTAAATTAGATGTCAGTTGTGTACATAATGCAGCCTGGAATCTGAATGCAAAAGGAAATCTCCAAACACTTTCTGTAGGCTCAAGCTATAGATGAATAAACTCTTTATTAAATTTTAAGTGTTATTAGACAGTTTTTCTGTCGATCTTCACAATACATATTCAGTTACACAAATAGATACAGATGTGTGTAAACATATTAAGCAATCTTATGTGTGTTAAATGGACCAGTCCGTGTAGTATACAAGTGAGACATGCGTTCATTTACCATGATCTTTATTAGCAGTTTCCTTAGGATTGAAAGGCTTAAGTAGGTCACAGTATAAAAATAGTATAAGGCAACCTAAGGACTAGATTCTGTGCACAAAGAGTGTTGTATAAATCCCACCTAGTTCAATCAATTTTAGTAGTTTAAAACTAGATTAAACTGTGTTGTTAATGAATGTGTGTCTACTGTGGACAAGATATTATTTCATCTTCAGTCTTAACATCAATGAATAGATAAAAGATAAAGTAGAAGGAAACATCGGCCTTCTTTTATTCCATCTGCAGATTCTAGCCTGAATCTTGTACTGCAGGAGTATCTGACAGTTCAAGCCAACTAACACCAGGTCTCTAAAGGTATACACAAGACATGTACTTCAGCTTTCCTCTTCTGGGTAGTGAAAAGTGTTTCCCTTGTGGAGCTGGAGCCATCCATAATTCCTTGAAAGACATTTAGCCTCCATATTCCCTTTAAATATATGCACTCTCATGAGGGACAGGCACACATTGCTGCTACTGCTGGATGACATGTAGATCTGGATACAAGGCAGGAGAGGTGTTCATGAACCCTTGAAAAGTATGTCAGTGCTGGAACAGTTTCAATTCCATATGCCTTGTTTTTTGACTATGTCTCGGCAGTCTCTGGAAGTTGGCAAGGAACTGGGTTATGTAATATATGAAATAAAAGTATGCATGAATCGAAGTGATGAACAACCATAGAATTTGGATTGTTACAGCCAGAGGTTAATGAATTCATGTACTGGTGAAAGCTCCTCCTGCGAGCTAAACCCCAGAGTCTATCTTGAGACCAGTACTCTTCAACATCTTTATCAAGGACATAGATAGTGAAATTGAGTGTACCTTCAGCAACTTTGATGATTACACTGAGCAGAGTGGTGCAGTTGACACAAAAGAAGGAAAATGTTATTCAGAGGGACCTTGACAAGCTTGAAAAATGGGCCCCCATGAATGGAATGGGATCTAACAAGACCAATTGCAAGGTGTTGCACTTGGTTCTGGGCAACCCCAGATATGCAGACTGTCTTGGAGAGGAACACCTTGACAGCTTGCCTACAGAGAAGGATTTGAGGGTCTTAGCAGATGGAGAGATGAACATGCCAGCAGTGTGCATTTGCGATCCAGAAGGCTAACACTAACCTGGGCTGCACCAAAAGGAGGGAAGCCAGTATGGTGAGAGAGGGAACTGCACTAGAACACAGGTTGCCCAGAGAAGCTGTGGATGCCCCACCCTTGTGGGTGTTTAAGGTCAAGTGGATGGGGCCCTGGGCAGCCTGGTCTAATGAGTGGCAACTCCACTCATGTCAGGAGGGTTGGAACTGGATTATATTTATGGTCCCTTACAAGTCAAGCCATTCTGTGATTCCATGAAGTTGTTCACTTCTTCAGTCTTAAAGCTGATGAGCAGCAAGTATTCCTTGTCAATATTAGGCACCTACATTCAAGGGCATAACACTTCAAGAGCACTTACTCATTAATCAAATTGTACTTCTCACTTAGTAGGTCAGTATTACAATAACAAAAGCATGGCTTTTACTGTCTTTTAGTGTGCAGCTAATACCTTCTTATAGGTTGAGTGCAAGTCTGATTACTCCTTAAGTAATTTATTAATATAAAAAAAAGCTAAGCCAAAGGTTTTGGTTTTAGTGATATTTGACAGGTGGAGAAATGCCAAAGCTCAGCAACTGCCAAGCAGATGCAGCTGTGAATAGAAGTTTAATATAAATAATAATAATAATAATAATTGATTTTTGACAAAAAAAAATCATTAATCATTTGGTTTGGGGCAGCTGAAGCAGTAATTTTCTCCCATAGTTTTGCCAAAATATCATCTATTATTTTGAAAACTTTTCTCCTTGGAAAAGTAAGATATTCAAGACTTTTACATATAGTACAACTTTTAGAATAGGAAAAGATTAATCTGATAGAGGACTTCTATTTTCTTCAAGAACCTGCCTAGCTACGAAGTCATATAAGAATTCTGAGGTATTTAATTTGCTTTTCCTTCACTGGACATGCATACTGTCTATTGTAGGATGCCTTAGCATGCTTAGTGGCTATTTCCCAGGGTATTTATAATCATACACTTTTCAATCTTAATATTATGCAACATCACAGAATTTACTTTAACTTTATTGTCACATAAAAATTAAGAATCAAGTCTACCTCACATCTTATAAGGTATGTATAGCTGAGGAATCCCTGTCAACAATAACATTAATGCAAACATGTAACTTCAAATGAGCAATAAAACCTTCCTGCTACTACTTCCACAGTCCAGGAGGAGGCTGTGAAAGCAGTAAGAGGAAGCATGTCAAACTATGGAAAGTGTTCTGGGTATGTCTGAGAAGCAAAATTATTGTTACATGAGAAATGCCTAAATATCTGAGAGATTTTTGTGATGGGAGGAATACCAAAGAATGTGATACTTAGAGTAAGTTTCTTTTATTTTACGATTAAAAAAGCAATCCATGATGTCTGCCTTCATTTATCCCTTTATTCTCTTAGTATGTGTTTTAATGGGCTCTTTGTTGCTGCAATGCTAGTTGATTGAAATTCTCAATTTTTAGGTTTCCTTGAACATATTTATTCAGGGGATGGGACTCACACAGAACAATACGCTTGTATGAGGCAATCCCATCACATCAGCTTTCATTATCATTTGTCTAACTGGGATACATGTCAGTGACTGCTGTAGTTCCCCTGCTCCTACAAAAGAGCTTTGATTACTGTGTGCTGCTCTTTGATACTGAGCTGTCCTTAGCTTCACCATGATGTCTGAATTAGATGAGCATCCAAAATGCCACAACTGCAGCTCTTCTTCGCTAATACAATGGGGTGTTCTGAATACAGGAGATGAGATCTTTCTTCACATGAGTATGCAGTACAACTATCTGTACTTTTTTTCTCCTTTTCTTTAAAGAAAAGGAAATTGAAAACTTTGGTTTGCCACTTCAGATTTCTAACTTTATGCGTGTGATACAGCTTACAGCACTTGTCTCCTACAAAAGACAATGCAATGCCCAAATTAGTTCCCTATTTTCCACAGCTGGATGATGTGTCTACCCATTTCTCTCTATGTCACTCTGTGTATCTTTAAATCTATCACGAGCAATTTTTCTTATGCAAAAACTAATTAACAGATTGGGAGCAGATTGCCTGCATTGTTTTGATATTTTTTGAAGCAACCAGATGCTGAAATTACCCTGTATACAGTTATTTTTGCCTGTAGGTTTTCAGAGAGCACTCCCCATCACTTTAATTAACATCATAAAGTTCATTTTATTATGCAATGACAACAGGACAAACATACTGAGAGGATGTTACAAAGAAAGCAGAAAATGGAGCTCTTGCCCATCTCTGAGAATCTGGACTAGCAGGAAAAACTCCACAAAGGAGACATCTCCAACAAGGGATAGCTTCTCAGGGGCAGTGAGCCCTTAAATGAGGTCTAAGGGGAGTGGAGCCTGGTTTCACCTGTGCTCCCAGGGCTGACCAGGTCTTTTCTCCAGGTGCTCAATCAGTGGTTCAGGATGTGACTCAGCAGTTACCATACAAAATAGTAACAGATGATACAGAATTGTTTAGGAGTCTTTGGATGTTATAAGAAGAAAGATCTGTTTGAGGGTAAAAACCAAAAACAACAAAGAAATAAAATAGTTGCTGCCAGAATAGGTAATTCCTTTCCTTCTTTGTGTTATCATTCCTTGCTTTACATTTGCCTATGTTTCATTGTATTCCATTTATTTAATTTTTTTTGTATGTATATTGGCACTCAGTGTTTTCTGCAAAATGGGTCTTGATCTTCAATAATTAAATTCCTGATGAAACCTGTACTTATTGGTCCTTGTTCTTTATACCACTGTCTGCCTTAATTAGATTGTTAGTGATGCCTCATTTCTTCTGATTTTTCTCAATAAGCTGAACAAACTGGGTTGCAGTTGCTGTTAAGAAAGAAATAAGATGCTTATTGCTAATTTCTTTTTAGAAGTAATTCTAAAGAGTGCTCTCGTATTAGCTTAATGTAGATCAGTATGCAGGAGCAAAACAGGAATGCATCCTCAAAACACGAAGGAATCAGTTAAATCAGCAGGCTCTCCTTCTAGTTGTTCTGGTGACTTTTTCAAACGTAGATTTACTTGTGAATATGTCATCCTGACAGTATTTTTATTGTTCTTATATACTACAGTGTCTGTAGTGTAAGACAGCACCTGTTTGACAAGGAACACTATTAAATAAGACTTTTAACAGTATTTTTATGACATCCATCCATATTGCTTCATAGAATCACAGAATCATCTAGGTTATGATAGACCTTCGAGGTCACCATGTCTTAGTCATCAGTCTTGGCTATAGTGAGTTTGAAATAGTGAGTTTGCCCAAAAAATATGGGCAAATTTTCTGATGAGCTATATTGAAAAAAGTTAAGTAAAGGGATTTAAGGGAACGTGTCATCACACTGGACATGTGCAATAAGAATGCTTGATTTGAGGATGGTATTCCAAATCAAAAAATAACGCCATAATTTGTGTAAATTCAGCATTTAATCAGATATAAGAAAATATCTTTTCATCTCATTGCTGCCTGTGACTATTCAAAATATTTTTTTTCCTTTATTTAAGTTATTTTCAATAGCATATTGGCAGATACAGTAATCTTCTGTCTTAACTTTCAGCTCTGCATGTGGTATGTTTCACAGCTGTGGCTCAACTTATGAAATAAGAAACTATTATCTCTGTGAAATATGTCTTGGATTATTTTTTTTTTTAATTTTCCCTACATTTTTACTAGTCATGTTGATTCAGTAACAACAGTATCAGCAACCTTTGAATACTATGTAAAATGTTGGTTACTGTCAAGGAAACATTAAAAAAAAGGATGTTTCTACTAGAAAATCCTTTTTTACATCCTCTCTCTGAAACTGGGAAAAAGTATAGCATTAGTGTAACAAAGGAAATAAAGGAACAGGCAAATTGGCAAGCAGTGCCAACTCTAGGAGCCATTAGCAATCCAGGTGTGAATAACAAGATGAAATATGTGCCAGCTGAAGAAGATAGGATCCCGTGTCTTGTTTTGTGTAATTGGTTGTTTTTTTTTTCTAAATTTTAAATGAAGGAGCTAAAAACTTATTTGTTTCCTTTATAGTCAGACTTTTCTCAGATGAGTAGCATCTCAGTACCCATAACGTACTGGGACTGTTAAAGGGATAATGGGAAAGTGGTTCCAAGAGCAGCCACCACTTTGAGGATCTCTTGAGATGGAGAAATTAAGGGGTTTCTGATTGTTTGTGACTGTTGATGAACTCATTTACTGTCTACACCAGAAATTCCCTAACTGGTTCCTGACTACATTAGTGGTGTGTGAACCTGATGCTTAGGGTGTCAGCTGCTAAGGTAGGGAAGATGATAGTGTAAGATCTGATAGCATACATTTATAGCTGACAGTGCACAAAACAGCCTGTTTATTGCTGTGTATGGGGAAAAAATGGGGCAGAGTAATAATGCAGCAGGAAATAATAGACGAGGACAGAGCACCCCAAGGAAGCAGCTATTATAAAGAATCAAATGGTAAATGCAAGAAAGCATCAGAAACCAGGGCTGAAATGCTGGAGAGGTGGGGAAAAAAGATGCCTGATTTTTCAGGCAAAGGAACTTATCCAGTTAAGACAGGAATGATGAGAGGAGCCAGAGGCAAAGATCATAAACAGTTTGAGTGGGCTGTGTTGCCAGGATGCTTCTTGCCAGGTCTCAGTACTGTTGTACAAAGTGGAAATTAGAGAGAAAAGGACTTTCACCCCAGCTTCTGTCTCTTCTGTTACTACTCATGCTGAGTCATCATTCAGCTCATTTTACATCCTGAACTAACACAAGCTTAATAGTAATTAAAAGGTTGGATGTGTTAAATTTTATAGTACAATATGATACCAATAAGTAGAAACACAACTCTCTCTACAGAGCATTTTTATGTGCTTCAGTTTCATTAAAATTTTGATTTTTTTCCATGAATGAGGCAGGATATGCCATCTAGAAAGCGACCAGCTGAACAACCTGAATATCTACAGGGGATGATGGATGCAAACAGGAGTGTTTGAAAACTGCCTATCCTGAGCAAGCTATATAGGAATTTTTCTGTCTTTATAAAGCAGTTTTGTTGAGTTGGCAATCGTCAAAAATAAGCAGCCTCCCATCCCCTAAAACCACACATCAAATTTAAAAGCAGTTCTACATCCATGCAGCTCCTGCTGGGTTTAAGTTGGAATCAGTCAAAATGCTGCTGGACTTCAATTAATTAGTGCCACTGTTGGCAGCCAGCACCGTCTGAAGTGGAAACTCAAACTACTGTAATGTATTGCTGGAGTGTGTTCTGAGGATGATGAGATTATTTATCTTCTGCTAAACTGACAATCTAGTTGAGTGCAATTTGATCAGTTTGGATGGTACCTCACTCACAATAAAAATCCAACATTTCTTATAAAACATAGGACTCCAAGTGGTGACTGCCCTGTATCTTATTCACAGTATCGTTGTCAGAGGTTGAGATGACTGTTTTGGATGGACAAAATAAAAATGCTCTTATCTAATATTTATACTATGAAAGGCAGATAGATGAATGAACATCACTCACAGAGCAGAGCTTATTTCTCTGTTGGGAAAGCAGACTAGTATAGAAAACCTTGTATTGCATTGCTTTTTCCTGTATTGCTTTCTTGCCTTCTTTTTTATTGTTGGTGTTTTTATTTATTTGATTAGTACTTCAGCAATTATGCACATGTGTGTATATATATATATATATATATATGCATTCATAATGGGTACTATGTTTTGGTAGAAGTTATTGCCGAATTACAAAGAAATATTTTATAAAGTAACTAGTGTTTCTGATGGTTAGAAATTAAAAAAAAAAAAGGATTGGGAAAAGTAGACAGAATATATCTATTTGCTAGTCCATTATTGTTCTAATAAGGCAGTAGATGGAAATCCTAGTTTGCTGGTACTTAAACATTTTTGATTTAAGTAAAATAAATGCTTTGGGTTTTGTCCAGATTTTTTGAATGTGTGAAGACTGTTGTGATATATATTCAATAACAAGGACTACCTTATCCAAATATCAACAGTAGAACCAGGATTCCTCATTGTGCTTTTTGTCAAAGCTGTTCTGCTCTGTCCTTCAAGGGTGCCAGCTAGTAGTTACAGCTACACAGATTCCCATTATGTTTTCAATAGGTTATAGAAAAAGACAACAAAATGCAGGAATCGGAATTTTCACTTTGAGTTTCCTCAGTTACAGTCTATTTGATATAGCCTCGATGACAACTGCTGGTGAATTCCCCCTGCGTTTCAGTTGAATATAATATATATTCCTCTTTTATCCAGTATAAAGCTATTGCTGTAGCTAGACAGTGGTAAATAACTACTTTGGTCCAAATGGGAGGCAGCTGTCTAGAGCTGAGGGCAAAGGGCTTGTTGTATAAAGCAAATTGGATCCCAGTGGTGTTGAAAGACAGTGTCAAATTCAGGTCAGAAATTTCAGAAAGAACAATTGAAGGATACCTGAGATGATCTAGTAGCTTTCTAGAACCTAAAGTGGGCTTACAAGAAAGCTGCAAAGGGACTCTTAATCGAGGAAAATAGTAAGAGGGCAAGGGATAATGGCTTCAAAATAAAAGAGAGTAGATTTAGATTAGACATTAGGAAGAAATTCTTCACTATGTGAATGATGAATCACTGAAACAGGTTGCCCAGAGAAGTTATAGATATCCTGTCCCTAGCACTGTTCAAGATCAAGTTGGACAGTGATTTGGACATCGTGATCTAGAGGGAGATGTCCCTGCTCATGGCAGGTAGTTGGAACTAGGTGGTCCTTCAGGCCCCTTCCAACCCAAATCATTCTCTACTTTGTTCCATTCTGTAGATTCCTTTTTGTCCTTTTCTCCAATGGTCATGTGTCCATCGGTACCTCAAATGCCGTGGTCCTTGGTATTCTCTAACAAGACATGTTATGTGCTGTATTGAAGCACTGCAGACTTCTCTATGGTGGACAGTACACCATCACTGACTTATAGGTCTCCATAGGGCTGTAAGGCTGGAGTACAGATTACCAAGTATCACATAGTCTGAAATGGTGACTTTTTGCCTGTGAAGCTCCACTACTTACCTCTTGTCTGTGCTGTGCATTTTTTATTTTTTAAAGTGGTCTGTGGAAAAGTTAATGTACCTGTCGTCTTGCCCTCAGTGAGATTTGTGTCTAGTCTTTCAGCATTCTCTTCAGTAATGCAGTTCACATTTTATGGTTTTGATTCTCTCATATTGTAGATTTAGTTTTATTTTTCTGTAGATTTTCCCTGGAGCCAAAACAGAAGGAAGGGAAATCTCTGCTGTAAAAGTCTTACATTTATGAGGTTTATGATGACAAGAAGGAGGAAGGTCCTTAAAAAATAGCTCCATTTGTTTTTGAACTTTTGTTCACATTTTAGAATGATCTGTGGAACACAGTTTTGTGTCTGTAAAATAAACTAAAAATATCTTGTGATGTTGTTATTAATAAAGCAGGTGGCTCATCTTTCAAAATCCCATTTTAGCCAGGCTGTGATTTTCAATGAAATCTGACATGTTCATTTTTGCCAGACTTAGCAGCCCCCAAGGCTTGTTGAAAGTCATCTGTAAAAAAACCTTCTTAATAGATCGTTTTTCTTTGCTGAAGCTGTAGCATCTCCTGTATTTATAGAGATTTGGTTCTTTTGAATACGTATTAGTTGAGCAGCAAGCTAACTCCAGTGACATATATTTAACAAAGTAGGCTAGTTATACAACATTAAAGAACTATACATCCTGGGAAATATTTGGTGAGCTCCTCTACATATTGACAACTATATATATATGTATTTATTTTTTGTGCGTGTGTGTGTATTGTAGAGTTAATCCTCAGGAAATTATTGACATAATTGATGTCAGCTGGAGAATTGGAGCCAGACTTGCAAATACGTTCATTATCTTTGCAAATGATAGAGAGCACTGGGACTTATCCAGATCTAGTTTGAATCCATTGACTTCTCTGAGCTTGTAGAAGATTTTTTATGTTAATCACATGAACTTATTTTTTTTCAAAAGTGCCTTCCAGTGTCTTGTTCCACTTTTTATTAAAAACAAAAACAAAAAACAACAGCAGTATGCTAGCTGCTCATAAAGATACTCTGCGTAACAGAGTGGATAATCAGTTGTATGTTCAGAATAAGCTGGGCTATTTACTTATAACTATGTGAGCAGAATAACAATGACATAAGTAATGAGAGATGTTGCTTTTGCCATCTTGCTTCTACAGAATAAGAAAATGAATCTCATTTTTGCAAGTTTAACTTTTTCAAAAACTACGCCACCTTGCAGCATACCCATCTCACTACAGACTTCTCTAAAATTCAGTGACATCAAGTTTTATCCGTGAATGAGGTTGGAACTCGTATCTTTTCCCTATGAGCTGCTCAAACAGAAGCTTGCACGTTGAATAACTGGTGTCTGCAGGAGGGCATGACTGCTTTCCCTGCGTCATTTCATGTTGGAGATGCAGTTTGGAGGGATGAGAAGAGAGGCAGAACACATAACCTTAGCTCTTTATAGGATGTCAGCTCCAGATCTCATGTTAAATGTGGCACCTGGGATTCTCCTCAGACACTTAGTACTGCTGAAGTGAGTCTTTTATGTACTTTAGATGCTGAGTGGGAGACAGCAGTTTGCTGAAGTTCTCCCAGTCAACTTGCTACTTGTAAGAGATGCTTACTAAGCCAAAGAATGAATATTGATTGGTCTTGTGAATAGCTTCCTCAGTAAGAATCAGTCTCAATAAAAGCTGCTCAGATGTTTGAAATACCATATATTTTTGACAGAGGAAATAATATTCCTTTTTCAGATGTAAAATCAATGTCTGAGCTTTGCCTCACAGGAGAAGACTGAGATAAACTCCTGAGGGATCACATAAAGGACTTTCTACTTACGTGACTCATGTGCTTCCTCATCAAGAATAGATCCAGAAAACTGCAAGGGTGACTATTGTCTGAATTTAATCATCCCTAAATTGATCAAACAGTACTAAAGGGGATGATATCTTCAGGTATATGAGATAAGGAAAGAATATAACATGAAGAACAGGAAGGTAGAAAAAGTCTGGAAAATGATATTCTGAAGGAAAACCAAGGCTGTGCATCTTTCCACTTGCTTGAATTCACACGTCTCTTGTGTATCCAATGTAGAAAAAAATCTTCAAAGTGGCACTGCTTCTGCATCTGTCTTCTGGAATTCCTCATTTCACATCTAAGCTGTATACCCAGTGTAGTACACTCTGAGAATTTTCTTGTATATTAGAATAATCATTATAATCTATTGCGTAACTTTCTGTTAAAAACCTTAATGTGAATACCAGTTGTTTTTGTTTTTTTTTTCCTGGCCATAAAAAGAACATTGAAAATGAATATGAGTTGAATTATTTTAGGTATGTTAGCATTGCATGAGAGGGTTCATTGCATATAAGGCACACCTCGTGTTTTTTGCAATGAAGAGATAGAAAATGCAGCTAGCATGCTCATGATGAAGGTGGAACTATTTGGTTGTACAATGACAGTATAACAGCAAAAAAAGTTCTTGCATAAATGAAGATGAACTGTTTTGCAACAAACTTATTTAGCTTGTGCTTTGTTGTTTGCTCTGCAAATGGTCGTTGGCTTTTCTCACCAATATACAAAGGTTATGTGGTTTGATGTTTTAGCTCTCCATGAGGAACAACCCATATAAGATATGTGTTTCAACTAGCAGAGATCAAAGCTGGACAACTTTCTTTTTTCATTTTTTTCTTTCTTTTCATTATGTGTGAGCATTTTTATAACACAACAGATTCTCTTGGTTTTAAATGTAATACTTAAATCCTTCCATACGAAGAGTTATAAATTATGAAGAAAGATTCTTCCTACTATATGTATGTTTTAGAGTATCCTAAGAACCCTCTTCTCCACACTTGAAAAGCCACACCAGTAGAGTGTTCAGTACCTGGCTCCGCAAGAATTACAGATACCAGAGGCAGGGCTCTTATGGGTCTTGTCTCATCTTTGCCATCACTGATTAGATGTCTTTGATATCAGAAGATGTTTCAAGTTATGTCAGATGCTTACATGTAGGAAATTGAATTGATGCAAAAATTACTGTCTAGAAATGAAGCCACACTGGCCATCTAACATCAGTAGAACCTTACATGTTTTTACTGTTTCTTCCACCCCTTGTTTTTTTGGGACATATAAACCTACCTGGTGCAAAATTCTGGCATTTTACATAGTTTGCTTTATATCAGTTTGTTCTTGATTCAAAATAGTTTTGAATAGGATAAAGATGCAGGACTATTTAAGGTAGATGTAGATTACTAGAAAGGGAAGCTACAGCATTCTCTCTTCTGGGGTGACAGGATATAGCACACTTTGCCCTTTATTTTGGGCTTCTCTGCTGCCCCTAAATCTAGACTTCATCATCATCCACATCGTTACTGAAGTTTATTTGCTTGAGACTTTCTGATCACCCCATGTGCTGTCAGGCACCTACAGCTTGCTATTTCTTTATTTATTTTGTTTTATACTAATTGCACAAGGAAATGCTGTTCTTATGTCAGGCTCTTAGCTGATTATAGGTCCTGTTTACTCACAGAATGGTAATTTACTGCCTGCAGGGCACAACTCAGACATACTCAGGCTTCCTGAGTAGCTAAATGGATCATTCCATTCCAGTGCTCCATCACTTACTGGCCTCTCTCAGACTGCTTGCAAAAGCACTTATCCTGCAAATGCTTACTCATGTAAGTAATAATACTCTAATTAGAAAGTAAGTGGGGTTTGGAAACATTAGGATTTCTTATGTGAGTAAGCACTTGCAGGGCAAAACCCAAGGGCACCAGAAAAGATGATAATTTTCTTCATAGTACATTGTCTATTTTTATCTTGAAGGCTGGATCTTTACATAACTTTCTATTAAACTGTGTAGGATCTTCCTTTCTTGGACTAGCCAGGAAGTCCAATTGACAGACATTCTTATGCTTCAAAGCATTTTGTAATGACTCCCTTTTAAAATGAGATGAAACATTAGCCTGAATTATAGCTGTGATATGCTTCTAAGTTCCTTTCTAAGCACTAAATTATATCCTTTCAGTGACTGTCCTTTCTCCTGTCCCTCTGAATCTTAGTGCAAGCTTATCAAATAACTGTTGTAACAGAAGTTGAGATTCAGGTTCATTACTTATCCTTTTACAATTAGATTGTTTGCAACTTTTTTTTCCCAACACCTAATGACTCGCATGAGAGCGTACTTTTTCATCTGTAAGGATGAAATAGTAGGGAATGGAGATGTGTCCATGCAGGAGTAGTTTTGCCACAGAATGAAGAATAGTCATCAAAGCAATATATTCAATAATTCTGAGTGTGGAGAAACATGAGCTACCCAGGCAGGCATTAACTGGTATGTATATGCTTGACTTGCTGCTGCTTCCATTACCACTTTTTTTAATAGTACTCTGCCTTTAAAAACACATCCCTTGCAAGCATGCTTTCTTATCTCAAGCTGTTCTTGCAATTTTAGTCTTCAGCTATTTCATTCCTTCAGCAGTTTGTAAAGACTCTTTTAACTCAAACTCTAGAAACACTAAAGCAAAGGGTGATGTTTTGCCAAGCCATATGTTCTTAAACGGTGTGTTTTATGCAGCTGATAATAAATACTTTAAGACCTAGTAGCTAAAAAGATCCAAACAAACCTAATGTAATCAGGCATATTTCCAGTGATTTCGACACTTACATTAGAGATGACTTAAACTGTCTCTTTACAGTCAGGCTTGAGCATGGTATTCAAACTGTGTAGGTGACATTGACATTTGGTGTTGTGCTAGGATCTAGAGGAAAAGAGATTTTTTTCTACTCTGCTCAGATTCAGAATTTCTTCACTTTATTTCCAGCTTTATTGCTATGCAGAAGTATTAGACCACTGATACAAAATGTTCACTAAAGTTTAAATGTCTTGCCTAATATATGATGCTTTTCCTATATCAACAGCTTTTTAAAGATGTTGTTCACCCACAAATAATTTAATCCTCTTAATAGAAGATATAAACCTCTTTATATGCAGTATTCTACATAAAAAAATACCAACTATAGGCTATAAAATATCTGTCCCACTAAATCATAATGTGTAGTGAAAGAGTTAATCTACAAGTCAACAAAGCTTTTTGTTCTATCTACTTAGTAAGCCAGGGAACATAATTTATAGATCACCTCCAATAGTAAAAGCAGCATTTTTCCATTATACTTGTAGAGAAACACTGCACTAGAGTTTATCTAGGCTTGGTGAGAAGAAATAGTTTGGAGTTCCAGGCCCGTGGTTCAACTTTTTGTGCCACCACTTGCTTTCTTCCCCTCTAGAAAGGCTCTTCTGTAGCCTCTCTGCTTTCTCTTTTTTTAAGTTAAAAAAAAAAAAAAAAGGTCAATATTGACAGAGCCTACATTTTCAAAAATGTATTTTGTTATTTCTTTACTGTGTATATCTATTTCCTTAATCTCCTATTGAGACTATTCTGCCCTGTGCTCTATTGCTTCATATAGGCATCAGAGATAAGAGTTGACGACATGGGGACAAAAAAAATCTAAATAAAAACTGTTTTTATATAATCTGAAACTGTTACACTGGAATTACAGCAAATATCTACTCTAAACATGAGGAAACAATAATCTTATCATAGTGTTCAGGTCCGAGGTGATTTCGTGGTACCTTTCTGACTTTGGATTTGTCTTCAGATAACTGGAAGTTTCTAACTGAACTGTAAACTCTCAGAAAAGGCTTTACATTTTTGTAATTCCTATTATTGTAAAACTGAAACAAGGTAGTTGTAAGAAAATGGCTATTTCTGGATTTTGTTCTGTACAATTATTCTATATTAAATGGAATAATGTGTTAAAATATCTTAAGCAGACAAACAACTCATTGACCAGAGCATGTATATTAATAGAGAAGAATGTACAGCATATCTGTAATCTTAACAGCGTAAAAGGTGTCTCAGGATCAAAAAATCTTTTAATGGTTTCTGAAAATAGATATGTGTATATATATTCACCCCTAGATTCTTAAGAAAGAGATTATGAACACACCACACAACTAATGATTAATCATCACTTGGTAAGCTATAATCATCCACTGTTGTCTCTATAACATTTCTTTTCTGATTATGGAGCTTATGTCTACGTGTTAGTCTATGCCAAGTTATTTTGTGTTACCAAGAATTTTAGTAATGCAATTATGAAAAGTTTCTGGAAGCAGAGATTGGCCTCAGTATTACAGCTGTATCTTTGTTCTTCTCTAGCACTGTTTGGGGATCCTTAGAAAAAGTTTTTGTTTAATTCTGTCACTGATGTAGAATTGAACAGGGTTATTAGGGAAATAGCTTACTGATATGTGTGGACAGAAAGTACTTCAAGGGAGCTGAAAATTGTTAATACTACTCATAACAGTAGCTTACTATTACTTCTTTAACTAATCAAAAACTTTGGTTAATTTCACATGTGGAGATATATAAACATTATTACAATCTGGTTTATTGAACAATGAAATACAGGGAAGTTTCAGTATCTTAAATTCCCTGTATACATAAAGGGATCACTATGTGCCTCCAAAATCAGGCTGCTTTGAGCACTGGGTTGATTAGAGTTGAACTTGAAAAGAGAAAAGTTTAAAGAGAAAAATAAATAAAAAATTCAAGGTAGAAATGAGCTGCAATAGCACTCAGAAAATGCAAAATTTTTAAGAAAGGGAAAAAATTCTGAAAAATGTCAGTTGCAATCGGCAATATCATTCCAGGGTCAATAATTACCTGTCTTAAGTTTTGCAGACTTAAGAAATGAAATCCTGGTCCTTTCTTAGTGAGTCACAAGAATCCTACTGACAGTAGTAGGGATATTTCACTCAATGTCTTTCTCATGCAAGAGTGATATAAAAAACAACCAACTCCCACTGTACCCAGTGGGAGTTCTGCCACTGCCTTCACTGGCAACAGCACTGGAATTTTGCCTTTGGGCCATGAGTCTGAAATCAATGAGATTTCTGCTTTAAATTAGGCCATGTATTCCAAACTCAGTCCTACAGCAGATTTGCTGTTATATAGGTTTGTGGGTTTCTTCTTTGATTTTATGACCATAGCAGAGTCAGATTCACACCTTGACACTGAAATAGAACAGTCAGTTTGGAGTGTGCATGTTAAAGCATGCATAGATCTTTTGTTACGGAATTGATCAGTCTGAGCTCAGTTTGCCTGTGATGTAATTTGCTTTGGTCTCAGGGTAAGGAAGATAGAGACAAATCTGGCCAATTTTTTTCTACATCAGAGCAGAAGTAGGATTTTGTAAGTTAAGAAAAATTCAAAGAAGTTTGCTTGTTAAGGCTTTTCAAATTTACTTTGAAAATATTGAACTAACACAGATTTGTAATCTGTAGCCAGAACTGGTGTTAGCAAAGTTGAACATGTTATTTTCTGTATAAAATATTGAAATAAAAATGCCAGAGGCCCATCTTTTAACATAGATGTAATTTACCTAAGCATAATATTCTTGTTTTGAAGTGAAAACTTCAGTGTTATTGAGCTTTTATTCAAAGGAGAATATAGCCTAAAGGGTGTGCGTCATACATCATTTCAAAAGCCCTAGTAGAATTTCTCACTGTGCTCCTTACAAATTATGCTCATTCTATTTAGAATGCATCAATGGAGAAGTGCAAAAAGATTGGTATGTAAAAAAAATTGCTAACATTTCAAATTGTTATTCGTTTGTGAATGTGTATGTATGTGCACAGACAGTCTTTGTGACATTTAGCAGTATATTTTTATATAAAGGGAATTCTATATATATTCATTTGTGTGGTTGTTAAGATGACCATTCCTTATGGAAGTAGGTAGCATTTTAGTATTTCCACTTTACTTTCAGTGCACTAATTGTCATTGCCATGTATGCATTGTCAAGTACTTCAGTTGTGTAGTTTGGCAATGTATATTAAAAGGACCATATTTTAGTCTAAGATGCTAATTATGCAGAAAAACAAAACAAAACAAAAACCGAAAACGTTTAATAGTAAACATCTAAGTTGCAAAGAAGGACCTTCTGGAAAAGACAGACTAAACATGGATTTTCACATTAAACTTCTAAAAAATTTGTTATCACATTTATTTGGTTTGGTAAAACAGTTTTTGTTTTCTTTTGTTTTGAAAGAAGCACAGTCGGTGCTTCCACTTTTCTCTGCTTTCTCATCCTCTACTCCTAAGTTTTGTAGTGCTTGCATATGACTACTTTTACTTTTATGTTACAGGCAGTGGGAGAACAGATTAAATCATCTCTGTGTTCTATAAGGACATGTCAGCTCTGGGCAGCAGAGGCTTGTGCAAACCTAGAGATCTGTGGATTTGTCTGATTAAAGATGTACAGGGCAGCATTTCAGCAGCATGCTCACTAGCTCCAAAGCACTGCTGTACACTTCCAGCCTTCATCCAGATCATACAATGCTATGCTGGGTCTCACAATCATTGCTGCTACTGGTTAGCATGAGTTAAGCCAGCTCAGCTCTGTTGTAGCTCATCTACCATCACAAGGTATCTATAACAAGCAGAAAACTACCCAAACCATATAAAATCTCATTTCCTTGTTAAAAGAAGCCACCTCCAATAAATACCTTCTATATTCTGCAGCAAAATTATTTTTTGCAGGATAACTGTACTAACTTTGCTGTGCAATGTATTACATATTAAAAGCATATAGACCTTACGTAAGCCTATAAACACTCTGCATCAGATAGATCACTCTAAAACTATTCATGAAATATTTTGTCTCTGCTATAATATCATAGCAGTGTTTTCTTTGCTGAAAAAGTCCTTTAGCTTAAAGATAATAGCAGAGTTAGCTGAGTCAAGGCTAAATAGAATTGCCTTTCCAACAGAAAATATAACATATAGCCATATTTAGTTGAAAGTTACCCAACAGTGGAGAAGAATTTATAAATTACAAATTTTATCTAGATTATTTCACCATCTACCATTCTACCATTACCACACAAATCCTGACAGAGAAAACAAGCAAAGTAATAGATGCTTGGTGAATTGAAAGGGTGTGTAAAAATCTGAAGTTGTGAGCTCCTAGTAGAAAACATCTGAAACAACCGTACTTTGCCACTTAAATGTGTACTCCTGGGTGCCTTGTGCATGTTCTATGCAAATGTATAAACCTCAAGAACACTATCACATAGGTCTTTCTGTACATGAGCATGGCAGAATGCAGTACCACCTAACTGAAAAGATGAAGCAGTCTTGCATTTGGCTAAGATAGGAGCTTGATCTTTCTCAGTCATGTCAGAGGATATCAATTTCTGCTGTGACATTAGGTTGTGTCAATGGAAGATGAAGAGAAACTTTATTCTAGGAGAAGCTGTGGGCATTGCTATTTCCCTGGCTGTTAAGTGCACAGTTAGTGACAGGTTTGGGTGTAAGACAAAAAGTGCAGTAAAAAATGCCTCATGCACCCATGGGAAATTTATAGGGAAATGTGTTAATGTACTAAGGAGATTCATCTGTAATTGACTTATCAAAGATAAATGTCAACTTATCTATTTGATAATGGATCTATTAAAAGCTTTGTTTGTCTTCTTTTTTTTTTCTTAAACACTTATGCACAGATGGATTGTGCAAACAAATACTTTATTAAATGCGGGACTTGGAGCCAGCGAAAGCTTTGAGTCCAGAATAATGTCAATTAACTCAATTTAATTGCTTTCTTGAAACAGCCCTCTCTCTTTTTTTGTTTGGTTTAACATTTTTTTTAATAAGATGTAAGGGGCACTGAGTAATTCTATATGACTGAATTACTTTATGCATCTTATTTTATTAACAAAAATGCAATATGTTCTCTCAAAATGACACAGTATCATGGAATAGAAAACACATAAAGCTTGGTTAGAATGAGTCACTGAAGTCAAACTGTCAGGAACAGCCTGAGGTTTCCAAGCTCGAGTGAGCTGGTGAGGGGAGAAATAATTCAAAAAATCATATTTATTAAAATTGTTTTGCTTTGGGTAAGTTACCAGAAACATTTTTCCTACTGTTAAAAAGCTACATTTTCATTATCAGTAATTTGCAGTTGGCTTTTGTTGAACTATGGATTTGTTATGTGTCTAGCTGCTTCGTTTTGCCACTTTGACACAAAAATTGTTTTTGTTAGAGACTGTTCTGGAGTAGATAATAAGAAACTTGTTTTATCCACAACTCTTTAACATAGCAAGGATTAATTTGTAATTAGATATAACATATGTAGTAAAAATGATCAGCATGATTTTTGGGAAAACAAAATGTTACTTCCATAGACCAGGAGACAACTGCTGGATCTTTTGTTGTTTAGTGATTAAGGCTAATAGATTCAATCTCCAATTTGTTCTTGAATGGTCTTCTCAATAGATGAAAGATCCAGCAGTTTCAAAAGATATATCTAATCCAAGTATTTTGAGACCTGTGTTATTAGTTTGTGATTTGTATGAAATACTGTGCAATATTTTCACAAATTTCAAGCTGGTACGTCGTTGTATATCAGCATCCAAAATTGTAATATTTTCTCACTTGCATATATCTCAGTACCTTTGGTAGGTATATGTGATATTTTCAAGTAATTGGATTATAGACTTTTTCTGTATGTGGGTTTGAAGGATTAGGTAGAGGACTGATCGTGTGATGCCATATTCCCTTGTGAAAGGAGAACTGATTTTTATTTTTTTTCCCTAGAGCGAAAAGTTGTTTTAAACAATAGTTGCCAAATTTTAGTATGAATCTCTGAAAATTTTAGGACCCAGATCTTTTTGTATCTGTTCTCTCTGTGGCTTAAATTGTCCCAAAAAATGAAGAGAATTTAAACTGCCAAAAATGAAATGTGAAGCACTGAAACCTTCAACAGCTTCCAATAAAACCATGTCATTTGAGCAATTCCAGTATCTTCGAAGATGCAACATTTTCCATTAAGCAAGTAGAAAATTCTTCTACTGAAAAACGTGATTTAGCACTAAATCTCCAATGTCTCTCTCTAAAGAAATGTTTAATTGTTCAGTTCATCTGAATATTCTTAAAATAGTAGCTTAAAGAAACATAAACCCTCATTTGGTTTTCTCATGCTCATTGAAGTTGATGGGACTACATGCATGCTTAAGTATATACTCTGGATCTTTTATAGTTTGTAGGTCAGAAAGGAAGCAGGATAATATTTAACCAAGGAAGCAAGTTCTATTTCAAACCTCCACTGCACTGTTATGTCTAATATTGAAGGAAATTGTTTAAAAACTGTTGGCACTAAGTCTGCGTTAAGCATGATTTCAAAACCACAGAATAGTCATTTTTTGGCACGTTAAATTCAGAACACGAAAACTTAAGGGACTGTTCCCGCAAATCCCTTGCTTGCAGGTGTAAGTACTTACAGGGCTGAGCTGAAAATCCTGAAGTTCTTCTGAGTTTTCATTGGAAGACAGGCAAAATTAGGAATTTAGAGAGAGCAGGCACCCAGCTTAGCACCTGGCTCATACCTAAACAGCTCAGACTCAGACCCAGTTAGTATCTCTGCTTAAATACCCTGAGTAAAGCAGTTTAGCAAACTCTTAGGTGGATGTCTAATGAGCCATTAAGGGTTGGCTGCCACACAATATAATGTGAACCACTATGTTTAGCTTAGATTCTAATTAAAATAAGACTGAAAAAGTAAATCTCCCCTTCACATGGCAGCCTAGTGGTTGGAGTGCTTGTTTGGGAACTGACAAATTCTAATTCTAGCCCCTTTTCTGCTGTTTCAGTATAAAATCAGTATTTCTTTCAGGAGTGAGCAGTAGCTGTCAGCCCTATACACTCTTCTTGAACATGCTTGTGATGTTTCAGCTGATTCTAGACTGTAAGTATTACAAGATGTACCAACTATTTTATGATACGTAGTCAACATACTTACGTTATAGAAGGAATAAGAGGCAGCATTTTTCTCTCTGCTCCCTGAATTATTTCTGTATTTTAATTTTAGCAGTCTCTAGATAGCTTTATAGACTGCTAGTTTTCTAATTCTCAATAGAGCTCCTTCTGAATCTACCTCTGAGACTGATCTTCCCATTGACACACATAACATGATATTATTGTTTCTGTTTCAGAAATGAAATACTTAAAATGTAGACTTTTTATTTCCCAGTTTTAGGTTATTGTAATAATAGATTTGTATTATTAGATTTCATCCTTTATTTTTCCTGAGTCATGTTTCCCACTGACAGACACAAGAATGGAAATCAAATGAGGTAGTATGATCTTTGATCCAAGTTTGTCTTCCTTTGATGTTTGGATATAGAAAATATTAATCCACTACAAAGCATGGGAACTACGTAATATTTCCTGTACTGGGTTTTGCATATTTTTACTAGGCTTTTTATATTACCTAAAATTTCAACCAGTTGTGATATAGAAAATATAATTATAATAAAAACGTTAGGAAAGTTCTATTCTCTGAAGTAATTATAGCCATCATTAAATTGAACTCTTATGTTTGTAGGAACTTTTGGTGTGCTTCCATCTTATCAGAACAAATAACACCTCTACCTAGGCTTTATTCTGCACCTGCAGTTCACACAAGTTTTACTATAATCACTATTTAAGATGAAAAGTTCTCAGAATCAGATCAGTATTTTTGGAACTTTAATCTAATGAAGACCTAAACTTAATATTGGAAATATAAACTATTTTTTAAATTCTAGGTCCTAAAATTCCCAGTCCTCTTGAGGTCCATTGACTTTATCCGCTGCAGAGGTGTATGGGAACTGCCAAATCACGACCTGAAGCACTGATTGGTCACCTAAGGTGAGCACTGAGTCAGCCACAGGCTCACAGGCTCACAGGTGGAGGTGATATACCTGTGTGAGTGGAAGGGGTGGAGCCTGGCTCCACCTCTCCCAAACCCCATTTAAGGGCTGACCACCTCCAGGAAAGGGTCTCTCTTCTTGGAGATCCCTTTGTGAAATCCCTTTGTGGAGTCCCCTGCAAGCCTTGTCGTCTTAAAGGTGAGCCATCTTCTTTTGTGTATTATTTGTATATTATCTATATAGACCTATTCAAATATACCATCATCTGTACTGTTTCTTTTGAAGTACCATCCTTGGGAATTATTCACCCTACAAGAGGTCCACTCATCTTCTGCTCTATCTTCCATTGCGTATGAGGTAATTGTAGAGCAAAATAAGAAGAATCATTTTATGTTTCCTTTTAAGTGAATTAGTACTTAATACTGATGGTTAAGTATGAGTGGATGGCTTGACTGTAGTGCCAGATGGCACCTAATTCTGACAAGGTTGCTGCATTGTTCTAACAAACTGATGTGGTATTTATTATTCAGGCACATTTTCTCTTATGGCAGCTCTGTACAGAGTGCTTTGAGAAGCAAAGAGGGACTCTAAGTGTGTAGACCTGAATATCAATATTTATTTCTCATGTTTTTGTGCAGCTGTGCCCAAATTTGTATAGAATTTGAATTCTGAAAACAGAAGTATAGCCTTGTATTCAGAAATAAAACCTCCTGTGTGTACTTTACATTTTCGGGTTTGGCAACTTTCTGCAAAAATTACTTTACTTTTCATTCTTCTGCTATTTTGAAGTCTGGAGTAACCCCATATTATCTTCTCTGTTGCTAAATCAAACTAATGCCACAGGCATCCTGTGAGATTGTACCATATCAAGAATAATTGCCTTACAAGTTTTAAATACCTGATCATCGATAGGAAAAATTGCATTTCTTTTTAATATTGGCATGAAACAACTAATAACTGAAAGGGAGATGAAATATCAAGTATATAAAAACAAATGTTACCCATATAGAGGATGCACCTGAGAGGTAGAAGGTTATGAAATCCTGGAAAATGCAACATATTTATGCTGAAAAATAAAGAGTAGAAATAGACTTTGCAGAGATAGACTTGGAGCAGTCATGTGTATGGTTTAGTTTTCCTGTAGCTAAGGGAGAAAGAATAGAAACACAAACATCATTATTAGAAACTCTGCTTGTGTTTTGTCTGTTTTTAGAAGCTATGTGCTTCCAGACTGCATATCTCTTACACAGTAGCATGCCCAAATCCATATTCCATAGACTTGTGAGTATTAAATCTCAGCTTGAAAAAATGGTATCGGAACCTCAAGAAACATCATCTATTAAATTATATTTTTATCTCTAGTCTATAGGAAAGGCAGAGCCTGGTTGTAATAGGCCTAAGCAACATTGCTGCTTTCCCATAATCAGCAACACAGCAGACTTCTGAGAGCGCTATATTACTTAGTTATGCTTTGCACTGGGTAAAAGAGAATCTACTTCTTGTTTCCTATCCCTGTTGCCCACATAGAACACAAACACTGTTTTTCTTTTCCATGTTCTTGCTGTTCCATTGCACTGCTTAACCACCAAGGCTGAAAGATCACATACGTAACGGCCGAAAATGCAGCCCTTGGAATGGTGCCTGGTTGTACAAATGCAGCAGTGAAGAAGTGTTGACAGTAGCTCTATCTCATACTGTGAGGCATCCTGGGCACTGCCACCCATGGGATGTGATGATCAGCCAGGTAACACATGACCCAGCATACACTGTAATCGAACACTTCCATCATCTATTTCTCACTCTGGGAGGAGATATGTTTCTGTTCTCTGTAGTAGGAAGAGAATTTTCACCGGGAAAAAGGACACATTGCTTTGTTCCCTGCTAACCTCTCAACTCTGTCTATTGCAAGCCAAAAGAGCACAACTGCAAAAATTCTGTTATTTGGTGTAAATAGGTTTCAAAGAGGTTAAGCACTGTGAGCCATTGAATTGACATAGTTCTCTCAAAGGAGGAAGGAGTGAGATAAGTGTGTGAAGCAGTAATACTGCAATAAACCATGAACACATCAGTGTGCTCTGCAAGGTGGTGCCTCACCTATGGCAATCTGCTGGAATTCAGCCATTGAATGTAGCTGGGCTCACACCATTCCCTTGGCTTTTGGCAATCTCTGAACTCTGTATAGATACAGAATTAACAGACAGAAAGAATAAAACCTGAACAGAAGTGATCCCATTAGAGACCAGGGAAGACATCACATAAACTTCAGGGAGGATGAAGACAAGAAAAGATTTAAAGAAATTTTGTTTTGTGGTGACTAGTGGAGAACCAGCCAAAGGAAAAAGAACTCATGCAAATGATCAGGAATTTCCTGTACACCTAATTCCAAATGAATTTCCTTATTTTGTTTCAGGCAGTTTTAGTTCCATATTCTTCAGTGATTTATACAGATATACACAGAATGCTTTCATAAAATCATACTAGAGTGGTTGTTAGGTACCTGTTTATATTTACTTTGAATATAAGCGTAAGATTTCTGCCAATAATGAGATGTTTGTTGAAGTAGAAGAAAGGAAAAAAAATAAACAGACAGATTTATGTAATTTTGAAACATTAAAAATTGTAATTCTGCCCTACTGCATGTGGCTTCGCACCAGTGCATTTTATAAAATGTGTTAGGGCAAGAGTTTTTGACTAAAAGCCAAGGAAAAGCCATACAACACAGTTGTAGTCATTTTAATAGGTGATTAGATCTCTGCAACTGCATGAGTCCAACTATGTTACTGTGCTAGTGAGCAAGAATGTTGCATTGCTTGTGTCTGATGTGCTTTTAGTGGCCACGGTTAGGGCTCAGTCCCAGCTGCCATCTTCCAGCACAACTCAACTGGAACAGAGAGCCAATCCCTGAATTACCACTACAGAAACAAAAAGCAAACAAACCATCTGTAGTCACTAGTAGCATGAAGCCTGTGTAAGTAAGTGTTTCAGCAGGCTGCTGCATCCTACCTTGTGCCGGAGGGACACTACAGATGTAGCAGCTGTTGGCAGGGAAATGCACAGCCAGGGGAGGTAATAGCTTGTTCAGTGTGTTCCTTCTGCAGCCCCTGGCAATAGGTTTTCTGCATCTTCCTGCAGAGCTGCAAATAGAAACGAAGGCTGTGTCTGACTTGCTGAACCCTGAAGAAGGTGACAGGTGGAAAAGGACTCACAGGTTCTTTTTTGCAGAGTGAATTCCTGCTGCAGTACTTTATTCTAGTTAGGATATAAAATTTACATTTCTATTTGCAAGTGTAAAAACTGAATTTTTGGTGTAAACTCCATCACTTGGATCATGTTAAATTGATTTTGATTTATATTACTTCTGATTTTTCTTTTTTTATATAAATCACAGCAAATTTGTCTATGACACAGTAACAGGGTAACAATTCTAACAGAGATCAACTTAAACAGAAATATCAGTAACTAGCACAGGAAACAATTTGTTGCTTTGCAGATCACACAAAACATGTAAGAATATTGTTTTTTAAGGGGTTCAGAAGTTTCAAGGAAAATCAATTCGTTTTGGAAGAGAGAAGAAGGAAGATCTGCTTGAACTTTCTCATCGCAATTATTTTGTTCTTATTTTTTGTGGCTGGAGTAATTATAAGCTGAATGTAGCCCTTTGTGACTGACCTTCTAAATCTTCTTTCAGAGATCCTTGGGCATGCATTTGCTCTATATTTATCTAAAAACCCATTTCTCAGAGATATTCAAAACAGAAGCACTGATAAATACCTGAGAGCAGTGTGCCCTCTTGGGATCCCCTCTTGCACATCTTAAAGGCCATGTGTCTTCTGATCTAGCTCTTGAGCAGCACTTAATTTCATCAGGGACTATGAGGCAGCCCATCAGTAACCTCAGAACTTTGAAAACAATAATTTCTTTACTACTTTTTGTATCAGTCAACAGAACTTACCTGACCAGAAAGAACAGTAGCTCCTCTTTATACCAGTTTTTGCAATGATTACTTCATTCAGAAACCTAGTTTGTCTATGAGCTAACAAAGGGTGGTGCATTTCTGTCCCCTGGCAGCATCTCAGTGCCAGGACTGGGATTCAAGTAGCTCCCCCTGATCAGATTTTGAGTAAAACTTTGAATAAAATGGACTTTTGACATTCAACATGTAATATGATCATGTCAATCCTGAGCTTCCAGAATAGAAGCTGAAATGCTTTCAGGTCAAAGCTGTCTCCTATGGTCTTTCTAAATCTCCATATCTGCATGAAGTATCAATTCTGCCCCCACCCTGGACTTCGTGGGCAGACCCTTGCTTTCTTTTTACTGGATCAAACTCTATGTGGTATGAAGTTAGGTGTGGCTTGTGATTTCCATATTCTGTCCTCTCCACTGGAAATGCATCTTTTCACTCCCCTTGCAGGAAAACAAGTTTTCTGCTCTTGGGTATAATAACTGAAGAAAAAGGCACAGAAAGCAGAAATGTTGCTTCAGTGCATCTTTATTTCCCAGTTACATTTTCTTTTTCCTAGTTTCCAGGGGCGGGAAAAAAAGGAAGATTCTGGAAAGTCTAGTGTAATTTGAATTTCATGATTACATTGCCTGGAAATTAAACTACGTAAATACAGAAGTAATTTTTCTGCTTTATTGAGAATAGAATTATAGTGGCTGTATTTTCAGTCAAACTTTCAATACTACATCCTGACTCCTTCTCTATGTTCTCTTTTATGATGGATAGCTCACCCTCTAAACCCACCCCTCAGCTCCATGGAACAGTTATGAGCATAGGATGTGTGGTATATGACTTGGTTGTGGTTGGGCTTGAAGCTGTCTTCAAACAGTCAAGTCAGTAATGGCAAATAAATCAAACAGTTAAGTCAAATATGTCAATAAATCTCCAGCTTTGGAGCTGGTGAGGATCATGGCTGCCTTTGCTGGACTTGGTGTAATTGTGCCATGCTCTGTGCACGTAAAAGAAATGAGACTTGGAAGGGTTGTACTGAGGAACATACAGTTGTGGTTGGGCACTGCTGTCACCAAGGCAAGAGGCATCATAGCCTGGTCCTTGCTCTCTGCCTTGCCTTCATAGAATCACAGAATGGCTCGAGTTGGAAGGGGCCTTAAGGATCTTCAGGTTCCAGTCCCCCTGCCTCAGATAGAGTTGCCAACCACTAGATTATTAGATCAGATTACCCAGGACCCCATCCAATCTGGCTTTAGACACCTCTAGGAACAGAGCATCCACAACCTCTCTGGATGACCTATTCCAGCGCCTCTCCACTCTTGCAGTAAAAAACTTCCCCTTGACATCTAATCTTAATCTCCTTTCCTTTAGTTTAAAACCTTTGTCCTATCACTATTTACCTGTGTGGAAAGCTGATTTTCTTCACATTTATAAACTCCCTCCTTGAGCAGGTACCAAAGCCATTGACTGCCTTTCTGATTCCTCCAACACTGGGACAAGGAGGAGAGCACACAGGCTGACCCACAGCAGTGCCTTATCGCAGCACAACCACAAAGGTGAGGAGATTAGCTGCAGGCAGATAAGTTAGCCCAGCAAAACACTGCCTGTGACTATTCTGCTTTCTGTCAGGGTTGTACAAAGTCACCAAGATATAACCTGGAGGCAACTACTGGAAGGGCATAGATTCCCTATGGATGTGAAGCAGTGTTTTATAAGGAATTAGTATCAGCATGTGAATTGCATTTCTGTCCCATCTAGTTCTTTTCTGTTTGGCTGCATAAAGAGGACATACGTATCTCCAGTACCAAAAGGCAGCGAGAAGGGATTATTGTTAGTGGCAAATTACAAGCATGTTGCCAGCAAGTTTGGGGCTGGAAGATGAGCTGGGACAGAAATGTGGTGGGTCTCCCAGGGGGCAGTCTTTATAGTTGGGTTGCTACTGCTGACTGAGCTGATGCCTTACTGCTCCTGGATCTGGGGTCATAGACTCAGGCTGATAGAAGGAAACAAGTGTAATAATTCAGCACTGAGAAACAGCACTGTAGGGAACTCTTCCATGTTATTCTTAGGTAAAACAACAAATGCCTCAGCAGAAAAATGAGCATGGTAATACTCCTTTTTGTGAAGGTCTGTGTAAGCCAGTTCAGTGTAGGCACCGTTTAAAATATGCGTTGAAATCTCCAGTCTGTTTAATGCATCTTTGCAAAGAACAGTCATTTAACAGAGGGATATGACAACCAAATACTCCTTCACCAGTGGGAAAACAAACCCACGTTAATACATGGAAACAGTTGTGCATTGGATGAGCTGGGAACACAAGGACAAACAAACATTAGCATGCAATTTATGATGCTACACTCGGGGACTGAAAGTATGAGCCATAGAGGTATCATACAACATTTCAGTATTATCATTTTATGATTTCTGTACCTTTCCCTTTCAACAGATGCTTCTTGTGTTCTCCGCTGTGCCTTTAGTTGCCTATGATGAGTAAGTGTGACAGCCCTTTAAATCACAGTTGCTACACTGTGCAATAATATTTAAGAAGGCCCTTGTGACTTTCTTCTTTCCTCGATAAAAATAAATAAATAAGGAAAGTTATTAAATGTTGAATGTAGAAAAATCAGTCTTCCAGGAAGGGACTGTGAATATGGCTTTTTGTTTGTTTGTTTTGTTTTCATTTGTGGAAGTTTCTGCAAAAATATCTCTTCGCACAAAACCCACAGACTTGATGATCTTTAAGATCCTTTCCAATCCAAACCATTCCGTGATTCTAAATGTAAGCAGGTCAGGGATTTTAATTTCCTCTACTTATTAAACCTGTTCTGGAATACTAATCCTGCCTCCAGCTACTGTGGAGTTTTTCTTTTCCACTCTACTTCTGTTTTATATGAGATATGTATTTTATATCATTTAAAAAGCGTACTCTCTACAAAATATTTTATACTATTCTTGATTTGCATCTTAACTAATGTCTGTAGTAGTTTCAGACTCTTGTGTGAGGAGATGTATTTTCTTTTGGTTTTCTCTCCCCCTCCCCTGTGTAAATACATTTATAGAAGTATATCTAACAAAATATACCTGCTGTAAAAAGCATCCAAATGTGGAGCAGCAGTGAGACAATGCCCACACAACCACTTGTGTAGTCATTATCAATAACAGAAACCAAGTCGAGTGATAGAAATATATTTGATTAAAATCAATTGTTTGGGGAGTGTATTTATTCCAGAGCCTTCAGGCAGAGAAGAATAGCAGTTTTCTAAATGTGATATTATGAGGGCAAGCAAATGAGTTATTACTCGTGTCACAGTGCAACAGAACTGAGCAAGAACAGCCCTACAAGAGGGAGTAAGCACTTATATCCACCATTTATTCTGTTACATTCATCACCACGGGCTGCATGTCTATGTGTCAGGTCAAGGTCAGTGCTCCTTGCTCACATGAATCACTCTTGGCACTGATGGAAACCTCCATATTGCAGTGTGCACAGCATCCCCTGCTCTGACTTTGACCCACACCTTGGCCGCGTCCCAAATGTGGGGCAGAGGGTGCTTGGGGGGCAGCTGGTGGGCAGTGGGCACTGCTCAAAAGGCACTGTTCAAAAGGTGGACAATTTAACTTCAGGCTGGAGGACAGAAGTGTTTTTACCACACGGACTATGGCTCCTTTGAACTTTGGCTGGTGGAGTTACAAAGCTAAAGAGGAGCTCTCTATTTTTTTTTTTTTTTTTTAGTTTCTAAATAGTAACTTGATTTGATTGAGTCTCCAAAGAGTAAGTTTCAAAGTTACCAAGGAAGCCTCATTATTTTTCTCTGTAAGTTTATTGAAGTTAGGGGAACAGAGATGAGCTACAGGACGTAGGCTCTTCTCCTTTCCTTCCAACAGAAGAATCAGTGCAAATCCTGCATGCCAGCTCTTTGCTTTTCAAAGCATCCCCACTGACAGAGTGCCATGCCTCGTGGGGTTGCCGATGACATATAGGTATGCGAGAATGAAAAATCAAAAAGCGACTGTGCAATACCTTTCTGGAGCTGTAGTGGCAGCTGCGAGAACTTGACACAAGGGTGGATTTATTAGCAAGATTGCAAGCACGAGTCGCACGCATCATTTGTACTTGCAGAACACACTGCGCTGCCAGACCCTCGGGACTTAAAGCAGCGCTCTAAACTACTTTTTCTTGCCCGTAAAACTGTTAATATTTCAACACTGCGCCCGTAACTTTTGAATCATTGCGTCTGACTGTGAGAACAGAGCGCGCCGTGCCCCTCGCACTGCCCGCAGCCCCTCACGGAAGGGCCGCGGGTGCCTCTTCGGGGCGAGGGTCGGGCGATTCCCTCCGGAGCGGCCGGGACCGAGGCGGCGCGGGCGGGAGGCTGCCTCCCCGTCCCACGAGTGGGAGGTGGGAATCTCAGGTTGAGTTACTCATCGTGCCGGAGTAGGGAGAGTGCGGAAGCAGTGGTTTTGATGGCAGGAGGTAACGTACACGTTTTTCGGGGAGGGTGGTGGGGGTAAGGGGGGAGGTTCGCGTGGAGCGCTGTCATTCCCCCTGTCTGGAAAGCCGCCCGGCCCCGGCAGCCCCACCGCTCCCGCGGGCGGAGCGGGGCGGGGGGCGCGGGGCGGGGGCGGTGCTGCCCGTGGCCGCCGCCTGTCGCCGGGGCCGGGGGAGGCGGGACCGCTGTCCCCGCTCCGCTCCCGCCCCGCTCCGCCGGGTCCCGCGCCCCATCTCCGCCCCGCGCTGTCCCCGCCGGGCCCGGTGCTGCGCGGGGCCGCCCCGCCCGCGGCATGGCCGGCGCGTTGGGCAGAGGGGCGGCGTGCTGGCGGATGCGGAGCGGCAGGAAGGAGAAGGCGCCGGGCGGCAAACCCCGGCCGCAGCACGGTAAGGGGCACCGCGGGGCGGGATGGGAGAGCCCGGCGGGGGACTCGATCCACCCGCTGGTGGCGTTCAGGGAGGGGGCTGCGGCTCCTCCTGCCCCGCCGATGTGCGAGGGCTGCGAGCGCCCCAACTCCGCGACGCGTCCCGCGCTCGGCGGGCGAGGAACGCCGTTCGAGTGCGTTTCGACATCTCGCTGCGATAGCGGCTTCTTTAGTTGTTGTGGAGGGCTCTTTCGGACTGCTGAGCGGCAGCGAAGCTGGGAAGAGTCCTAGAAATCTTTCTTGGCTTGCCCGCGTCTCGTCTTAATGCTCGGGAGGTGCTGTGAAAAACACTCGCCCTGCCCGCGCCCGTTCCCCCATCACTTTGCTCGGAGGGCGAGATGCTCATTGACGGCTCTGAGCAGCACCGACCATAGCTCACCCGATCCTGAAATGCAGTGGCCACGCGTGCTGCTCAGCCCACTCGGGAACTTCGTGTCCTCCGCAAAGCACACGGCTCCGCCCGGAGCCTGGAGGTGACACCGAGCTGAGCTACTGCCAAGGCAAACCCGGGGCTGTGCTTGGGGGCTGCTTCTCTTTCAGAAAGAAACGGCCTGAAAGTCCGAGCCGAGGTTTTGTCAGTGGGTATCTCCAGAACTCTGAAGGAAATGACTGAGCAGGATAGGAGGTGCTACCCAGCTAGGGAATAAAAATAGCTGCTAACGGTTGTAAATCTTTATGCTGCTTGTAGCGGGGAATCACTAAAAGGAAAGAGTTGGTGGCACCTCCGAGGCTCGTTATTGTGGGTACTGCACAGACAGAAATGAGATGTCCGGGAGCCAGCGGGAGCTCTGACACTGACCCGGGGAGAGACAGTGTGCGCCCCACAGACAGCGAGGTGCAGGTGCTGGGCCATATGGAAACCCTTTCTGCCAGAAACTTTGCCCTGATATAGCTAAGTTACAGTGTAACTTGTGTATGGTATTCTGTTCTGATGAGAATGGCATCAAAATAGCTGTAGTGTAAATTAGTTTCGTAGGGGAGAGAAGTTGGTTCTGATTCACAGTAACAAAAAGGTGCAGAGTGCTCCAGTGGGTTGCTTTAAGCGTTTTGTAAAGTATCATAAATTTTCATCGAAGTAATTACTGTAGCAACATGGAACACCAAATGACACTGAAGCATATGTATTTTGCATCCTAATTATTTTTGGATGGTATATAAGGAGGATCGCTCTTTCTGCAATGCTGTCTTTGCAAGGTGGGCATATTTACAAGATCATTTGCTATCTGTTAACAACGCAGATGTAAGGCAGAAACAGGACTAATCTGTATGTCCCTACTACTGTGTGTGTGTGTGTGTGTGTGTGTGCTGCAGTGAGATCTTCTGGAGAGGTGGTGATGGGGAAGTTCCGTATTACTTTGATATGCCTCTTGAAATTTCAAAGTTTTAGAAACACTTTATTTTCCAGAAATGGACTCCAGACATTTATTTGTTTAATTTATTTATCAGTTAATAATACTTTGCACTGGAGTGGAAAATTTACCTAATGTTAAAGCTAAAGATTCGAGGAGTTACAGGATATACCGCAAAGTAAAATTGCGGTGTGTGAGCTGTAAGCAATTTTAACTGCATCCTGTCATTCATTCATGCATGCATGCGATTATCAGAATGAACAAGAAATATTCATGTTTTACAACAGGGTAGGGAGGCAGCAGGAATATGAAATAATTCGATTTCTAGGAAACAAAAACAAACAAACAAACAAAAAACCCCACAACTGTTCATTCCTATTCTTTTTGCTGCAAAACTCATTTCAGTTGGCTGCCAACCCATGTTGGTAAAATGTGGCATAGCTGTGTGGATCTCAATGGCACTGTTATGACTGACACCTGGTGAAGACCAGGCACAGAATTTCAGTGCATGTTTGGATTAAGATACATTTACTCAGTCATCACCTGGGGCTGGCTGGGTGCTTCAGGGACATTGAGCTGTGAACACGTTAGCAAGCTTGCCTTTGGACTGCATCAGGTTACAAGTATTTACCAGCTTTGACGTTCTTCTCACCTTTGATGTGAGTAAATATAACTGTTGATTTATTTTGATGCAGAGCTATTTGAGATCAAGTGTGCTTATCGAGTGTTTTACTAATTACAACTTCATCTTAGCAGTTGCAAGTAAATCAATGCCTTTTCATAATCAAATCATAGATTTATGGCACTGTGACCTGAGACTTTTCTGTATTCTTCAGAAACACAAAATATAAACGTGAAATTTTCTCTGAGCTCATGTACAAAAGATCTTGTTTTACATGGTGCAACGCTAAGGAAAATGAAAAGCAATGTACTGTAGGACTTGTCTAGACTGTAAACAAGAAGTCTTTGTCAATACAGAAAAAATCAAGATCCTGATAAGATGATATATATTAATGATCTTGTAAAAAGCCTGTTTTAAAATTATTTAGTGTTGGATTTGCAGTAGCCTCTTACCTATAGAATATTCCAATAGCTTGAAAATGCAGATGGGTGGCTACAGACAGAGTTCTACAGATCCTCTCCAAGCAGAAGATGTTAAGTCGTAGTGTAATGAAAACCAGTTTACTTTAAGTAGTGTTTTTCTTTACAACTCGACAAAACTTTGGTATGCATATATGCATTGGACATCTCCTCCCTTGAAGAGTACGCATGGAAAGTTTGTGGCTAAAAGCAGTGAAAAAGAGTCTGTTATCTGGCATCACCAGAAATATCTGCTGAGGAGAAAGCAATACTTCATATGTATATTTAAAGCTACATGAAAGTTTTGTAGTAAACCAGTAATTCTGCATCCTTAGTACTAAAACAATTACTATAGGGAAGAGAAATGTAAGTTAGTAGTGTTGAATGTACGTGTAGGACTACGTGTACACATTAGTGCGGTTTTAGACAGCAAATTACTTAAAAAAAATTACTTTTTTATATGTATATATATGTATGTATATATAATTGCTCACAACATGTGCCAAATTTATACTTGGGAATGAAAGTTCTCTGTGCTTCAGTGAGCACAATATTATCTGTTGGTGTTGTGCCAATATGTTGGATCATGACCAGGTAAACTTGTTAAAAAAAATGTGAGCTACATCAACACTATACTCTTTTTTCCCATCTGTTTCAGCTAATTGTAGCCTTAACCTATCTAGAGTTGTCACAAAACAAGACAAACTATTGTTGCCCCTACTGTTTGATATTGTTTCCTTCTGAGAGTGTCAGAAATGTAGTGAGGAAAGAATCATAGAATCACAAAATGGCTTAGGTTGGAAAGGACCTTGAAGATCAGCTACTTTTAATCCCCTTGCCTTGGGCAATATTGCCATCAGATCAGGCTGCCCAAGGCCACATCCAAACTAGCCTCGAATGACTTCAGCTCCAGAGAGCTAGACCACCCTGTGTTGAACATAGAGATGGAGGAAGGAGGTACAAGAGGAAGACAGCTACAGGTCATGGTTTTTCTGATGGACATGCTTGGATGTATACACGTATGCTAACAACTTCTGATTGTAACTGCACGGGATAGGACTAATTCTACCATTGATAGCAGATAAATAAGTCCTACAAGCTTTCCAATTTCAGATGGTCCTATCTTCACACATTTTTCCTGAAATATTCAGTGTGCTGTCAGCTTGTTTCTTTCTTCCTTCCCTGTCTCCTGGGAAATAATGTTCTTGGTTGTGTTCAGGCAGTCATAACCAAATCTTCTGTTGTGCTGGAGGCGTAGTTCTCTCCACCTCGCTTTTTGCCTTTGGCTTATTGTTGTATTTGTAAAATTAAATGTCTGAAATTCATGTAGGTGTTATATGTCTGCTTAATATAACAGAATAGAAGTTCTTAAAGCAAGAAATCATGTTTTACGTGCCCAGCTGGAGGAATCTGCAGGTAAACTTTAAAATTTAAACCATTTTTACTCACCTACATATTCATGAAGTGTGAACATGGACATTATTTCTGTTTGGATCTACTAATGCTTCGATGCCTTAGCTTCTTCTGGGGTCTTGTTACATTAGTCAGGGAGCACCTAA
The DNA here is from genome assembly GCF_038088225.1 of Cyrtonyx montezumae. Taxonomy (NCBI): domain Eukaryota; kingdom Metazoa; phylum Chordata; class Aves; order Galliformes; family Odontophoridae; genus Cyrtonyx; species Cyrtonyx montezumae. Next base: position 107,671,057 of record NW_027072089.1, read on the forward strand.
AGATTCCACAAGATAATGGAAACAGATCTTCCTGGAAACTGTGCTAAGACACATGGGGGGAAAAAAAAGAGGCGATAGGTGAAAAGCACAACTCCATTAAGAGCAAATTCTGCCTGACAAATTTGGTGGCCTTCAACAGGGTTGAAGCATTGGCAGATGAGGGAAGAGCGAATTACATCATCTACCTGGGCTTGTGCAAAGCATTTTACACTATTCCATATGATATTCTTGTCCCATATGACAACAACTTTCTATGTTGGAGAGACTTGAACTTGATGGATGGGTCACCTGGGGGATAAGGAACTGGCTGGATGGTTGCACTCAAAAGTTCAAATGTCCAGTGCTGAATGGTGTGGGTATTGGGACCGATACTATTTAACATCTTTGTCATCAACTGGAACAGTAGAATTGAATGCACCCTCACTAAGTTTGCAGATGACACAAAGCTATGCGGTGTGGTCAACATACAGGAAGGAAGGATCCCATCCAGAGGGTCATTGACAGACTTGAGAGGTGGGCCTGTATGAACCTCAGGCATTTGACAAGTGCAAAGATTTGCATCTGAGTCAGGGCAAACCCACACAAATACTAGCTGGGTGGAAAATGTATTGAGAACAGCCCCAAGGAAAAGGTCTCAAGTGTGTTGGCTGATCTGGGGAGGGCATGTAATGACAGGACGAGGCGTAATGGCATTAAATCAGAAGAGGATAGATTTAGATTTGATATAGGAAGGATAGAGTGTATAGATTTGATATAGTGTGGGTATGAAGCAATAGAACAGGTTGCCCAGAGAAGCTGTGGATGACCCCATCCCCGGAGGTGTTCAAGGTCAGGTTGGCTTGGGCTTTGGGCAACCAAAGTAGGATTGTGCATTTTCCTTTCCTCCAGTGATGTTCGGGGTCCTCAGTAACTAAAATGACATATTTTGATACTTGAAACATATTTTGCTTCTGTAGTTGTTGTTTTTTTTCAAATTAGTTCACGCTGACACTATTGTCTAAAAAAAAAAAAATAATTAAATAAAAACAATATTCTTCTTGTCCAGAAATGTACATGATAAAATCTGTAAATACCTGCTTTGTAACTGTATGTGGCATTTTACCCCTTGTTCATAGAAGCATTTGTTTATTACACTAATAAAACCCTAACATTGCAACTTGCATAATTATAAATAACTGTAACTACAAAGCCATAGATTTTTCAAAGTTTGACTTTACAACAAATTGACAAACTCACCATCTAGAACCTAGACGAGTGCAAATGCAATTTTATGATGATCATTTAAATCCAATTTCTGTGCAGAAAATGCAGTTAAGAAACCAAAGACTTCCTCTTCATCCATAACCAGTATTTTTTTTTCTTTCTTTTTTTTTTTTAAAGAAGATTTGGAGAGTTTTAATCAGACAGAGGTCACAAATCACTTTACTGGGAAATACAGACTGTGCTATAGTATGGGAAAGAAACCACTCGTGTGATAATTTAAATCTTGTCATTTCAATTGTGAGCTAGATGAAATGATTACTCTCACAGAACTATAGAAGCTATCTCATTTTAGTACATTCTGAAGCATTTCATATTTTGACTAACTCTGGCTCAGGGGCATTTTATGCTCACATCTGGAAGTTTCCAGTCTTAGTCCTCAGTCTAGTGTCTCTGTCTTTGTCTTTCCATTTAGCTTTGCCATATTATAACAATGAATCATCTTGTCCACTAACTGAAGTTGGAATGTCTGTTTATGCACTGAATTTGTTTCATTACCTCGCCATAATGATTGGAAATGTGGCAACTCCCGACTGCTTTCCCATATGGACTGGGCTGGACTTGACCCAGTGCTGTTCTGAGCAGCAGCAGGATAAGCCATCACAAAACCTGGAATAACTTTATTCTCCTAGGATTCTACTTCTTTCTCATGAAAATCCAAGGTAGCAGTTTTATATTCTGTCTTCTTACATATGAAATCGTAGTATTTCCATTCATGCAAAATCTTAGCAGAGATGTAATACATATATTCACATGACAGTTAAACTAGGAATGTTGTTTTTGTAGGTTCGTTCTGACATGTTCTGGACTTGCTGATGGCTTGTAAATTCGTGGTGTTTAAAATATTGAAGAGTCAAAAAAAAAAAAGAGAAATAAAACTATTGTGGCATTCTTTGAATGTAGTGATTTTGCTAGAACAGGCAAGTGACGTGGTGTAAATGCAGGTTTCATGTGGCAGCTTCTGCGCCAGCAGATGCAAACTCCCATCTCTTGCCATGTGAGTGGGCTTGCAGATAGCACTGTGGTTGCTGCTTCAGTAGAGTACTTTGCAAAGAAATGCCATTTTGTTAAAAAGGTATTAAACTGGTTGTACCTTACCTTGTTTGATAGCATGTAGTCTTAACACTGTGTTGTTGTTGATATTAAAATAAAAAAAAAATGTTGTGAAGGATTCGTAAATGCTGAAGCATCTGCTTAGTAAATGAAACTTAAAAAAAAACCCAAAACAACAACAACAACAAAAACCTATAAAATGTATGGGTTTGTCATGGTTTTATGATTTTTGGTATTGGTATTCCACATGATGGTGGAATGGCACTATATGATATTATGATGTAGAATACCAATTCCAAAAATCATAAAACCATGACAGGGTTCTTTTTAAGATGGTTATGTCTCGTGTGCTGTCATGTCTCAGAGTGTTTTTTTATGCTGTCTATGGCCAATATTCTTTAAGAGTTGTTGATTCTGTACTCCTCTAAATAGTATTGAAAAGCGGAAAAGAGGAAGAGAAATTAGGGAGCAGAAACTTCCCCTGAGGACAGATTAAAGCAGAACTGTTAGTTTGTGATAATGAACCTGAAAGCCTATGGAAAAAAAAGTGAGGATAAAAAGACTTGTTATTGTCAATGACTGCATTGAGCTTGGCTGTATAAACCATTCCAGTATTTAGATCAATTCTTACTGCTCTGAAACTAGAGCTGTCTAAACTGCTGGCATTTGTAGCGAGGGGGAGGAATGGGAAGTTGAGAACAGATACTTCTCTCTAGAAGCTGGATTGAGAAAAGTCACGTACAGTGCATTGAGTGTCTTCACCAATTTCTTCTTTTTGGCTGATAGTCACTGTTGTTTCATGTTGAGAGGTCATAGTTGTTGCTAGTCAAGAAATAGGCATGAGAGTAATTATTTGGAGGCAACTGGGAGGAGGTTCTGTGATCTGAAGCTGTATTCAGAAAGATCAAGGCATCCTTGTGATGCATTCACATCAGCCTGGATCACAGAACAGATGAATCACTGTGCTGGGCAGAATGTTTCTAGGCTTCTGTATTTTTTTTTGAGCATAAGACATCCTGATAATCTAGAGTTGGCTTCATTAATATATGCTTTGCAGTGTTCAAGCTTAAGTTAGAGGGTACTGGGGTACTGGAATGCAATCTTATTTTATTTTTTTAATTTTAATTTTCTTTTCAAGCTAGAGATATGCATTTTTGGCCTCCTAGCTATTTTGCATTTCAAGAGACACTTAGAAAATCCATTTTAGAGCTGGATGAAAGAGATCTTTAGAACGCAATAAATGCTTTAGGGAAACACGGTCTTTCCCTTTTTCAGTCGAGATGACGTTGGAGTTCTGTAGGTTCTCTATGCCACACTGCTCCCAGGTATTGATTTCAGTTAACACTGAAGTAGCCCGAGGCCCTGGTCAGTTGTTTATGTTAACGGTACAGCTGGGTGCAGCCTCAATTGCCCCAGACCTTTGGCTTACCATGTTAAGTCCAAACAAAGCTAAAAAAGAACGTATCACTGCTTTTAATAATTTTGCAGTAGGAATCTGGTTATTGTTCACTGAGGTATAGTGATCGTATGATCACAATAGAAGCATGTTTTGTGTTTTGTCTGTATAGTTTTTGTTTTCCTTCCTATTCACTAGACTGACTGAGATTAATCCCACCTCAGTCACTTTACATTATAATTGCCCTGAAGAAACTGTAATGACCAGAATGAGTTTCTGAACTTTGAATGACTTGAGCATGTGGGATGTGGCCACTTGCTGTATACTACATAGCAGTCCAGACCTTGTTTTCTGGATTTTTTTTGTTTTGCAGCTGGTTCTGGGGGCTGACACAGACAAATGATCTTACAGAAGTGATGATTAAGTGACACCTGAAGAATCTGCAGGGTTCTGAATAACTCTAAGCAATTGCAGGAAGGGATAAAGCTGAAGATGAACTCTGGATTGCAGAGAGGTTTTTTTGCTGTGTCTTATTCCTGTAGCACCATAAAGTCAATTTGGTGGTAGATGTACACTTTTAGTCATTATGTGAAAAGAGGAAGATTGCAAAATTCTCTACCAGTATGGTTTCACAATGCTGTATGACTTTTTTTTTAAACAAGTTAAAATATTTGCATCCATTTTACTCTGATTCTATTCAGTGTATCTAGTGGAAACTGAAGAATGAATAGGGTAATTCAGGCTGGAATATATTAATGGAGTTTCAGGTCAGCTGTGACATCGGAACGAGTTGCTTTCTCCAGTCTTGAAGACATCCAAGGAAGAAGAATGTACAGAATCTGATAATATTTGTTACTTTATTTCACAAGCCCAAATTCAAAATCAAGCCTAAAAACTTTAAAAGAGGAAGCTCTCCATCATAGCCATGGTTCTGCAGAAATGGGATGAAAATGAAGTGGTGCTAAAAGGATACTACAGATGATCTGAAGCATAATTTGCAAAATGTAATAAAAACTGCCTTGTTCTAGGATGCTTCAGAAAGGATGGAAAACAAAGAATTTGCTTATATGCATAGCTTTCTGCGTAAGAACAACAGCAGCTATTCTTAAGCTTGCAGTCCCATGCTAGAGTACATCTAGAAACACATTGACTTTTTGATAAATACAGAGAAGTGTGCCAGTTATCAGATCTTGAGTCACTCCATTGCATAACTAAGAAGTACAGGTAAAATTCTGTGACAAGAAAGGTCTTGACAGCTTGAGTAATTGAAGCCTTGCTGTGCAGTTACAGCACAGAAATCCCTGGTCATTAAGGAAAGAGCCTGAAACTTAATGCTCTGCTATGTTGTTTTTGTGGTTGCTTTGTTTTGTATTGTTTTATTTTTGACAGGAACAAGGGTTTCAGTTTCTAGACTGCTCAGTTTTTCTTAATCTCTTCCTTAAATATGTTGAAGATTACTCCTGAATGCATCTGGCTTGATTTAGAGCTGCAGGATCAATATTCATTTTCATCTTTTTTTCTCTTCTAGAGTAAGATTGCCAGTCTCTGGTGTGTGCAGCATTCTTCAGCAGTGTTAAAGGAAATAACTAGTGTTGTATCTGTTTAAGTGTTGTCTAACTGCATTCCTGCACCATGCTCTGTAACCAGTGCCATTTACTGGGTTCTGTTATTAGAAATCTTGGCCCTAGGCTTGCTAAGTGGTTACCCACAAATCTGTGGAAGTTCAGTGTATTCCTATGAACCATCAAACCTCTCGGTCCAAATCAGATAATAAATAAATGAATAAATAATTCATGAATCAAACATCCTGTATTTCAGTGTTCTAACCACACTTACTGAACTCCCCAGCCAAGATCAAGGAAGAAGTAGCCTTACAGCAACCCTAGAGCTACCAGCCCAGTGCTCACTGAGCACGTTTGTGAATACCAGAAACTTTTCAAGTACTTCTTGGGGTCTGCTTCTGGCTTCTTCTGTGAGGAGTCTAGAAACATGATGGTCCACAGAGTGGATACCCCATCCCAGGATACATTTAAGGCCAGACTGGACAAGGCTCTAAGCAACCCAATGTAGCTGTGAGTGTACCGGTTCAATGCAAGGGAGTTGGACTAGATGACCTTTAAAGATCCCTTCCAACTAAAAAAATTCTGTGATTCTGTTGGATTTAGGTTGCTACTTCTCTCCCCAGCTTTGGGGTTCCTGCACAAAGGCTCCATGTACTTCTTTTCTCAGTCCTTACTTCTGTCTTGATGAGTCTGCTTTAAAAACTGCAGCTTCACTTTGTCACTAAGTCCTGGTATTTCTTTTGAGAGTCAGTGAATTTCAGTGCTTCCCTATGCCATTCCTGTTTAGGATACTGTCGTGCAACAGAGTCTATATGTAGTCATGATGACCTTGTGGGAATGTATTTTCTTGGAATAGAAAGTATTGTTTTTTCTTTCCAAGGAAACATTTTCCATTTTCTGGCATTAACAGCCATTTTCCTGCTTGTTTAAATAACTGAATTTGTAGGGATAATATAATTAATTAGTTAATGCTCCTCTAGTTGTGTATGGGCTATACTGGCCATGGCACTCACAAGGCACTTATGTTGAAACATTGTTTAGAGAATAACTTTCTATTTTTAATAAAATTTTAGAACAATATGATTGAGTTCTACAATCATTAAAGTCTTATTTTTATTTTTTTTGTTTGCATTACTGCTTTTATTTGTTACCTAATTTTAACATCATTCCATTGCTCTTTGCACATTTTTGTTTTTAACATGTGTCTGAGTACATGTTACAGTTCAGTAGTTCAGTACAGTTTTGATTCAGAAACCTTCATGGCTTTCCCTGGACCTTGACATTCAATTAACTTGGAATCACTTCTTGACCTTCACTGAACTGTATTCCAGGAAAAAAATAATCAAATGTTGAGGGTATGTGTGCCTTTCTAGTTTCTCTAATTTGTCATCTACTCTAATGTTCTTCACACATGGTTGTTAAGAGTACAAAGAGTTATAGGATACATGCTTCCAGTAATGCTTCAGGTGTCAATGTTAAGGGCAAGATTTGGAAACTAATCCACTTAATATCAATCATTTACGTTTTTCCAAATGTAGAGCAAAACTAGGGATTGTTTCTGCCACCAAGGTTGTGAAAATTTGACAGTGTCTGACTGTGATGCAAATGACAAGACAGATTTCTCCTGTTTCTAACATATAACACATTTCTTGAGAATTAGCACCTGCACTTGAACAGTTGTATTTTTAAATGTGTGTATGTTAGAGAAGACGTATGTGAAACTAATCCTTGTAGCAGAAGGAATTAGGGTGAACTAATAGCTTTTTCAGGAGTCATAACTCATTCTGAGTCCGGAATCTGGCAGAGGGAAACACACTGTGTGCAAGATGATGTTAAGTACTTTCATGATCATAAAGTAGTGCCTGTCTATGCTACCACAGTTTGTTGTGTGGTTCTGCTGCTGCTACAAAAGATAGCAATTGCAGCAGGCACTACTGAAGAGTACGGTCAGGACTCTGCTGCCATCTGCATTAGCATTGGCAGATTGTCTACAGATTGTCTGTTCATGTTATATGCTTGTTTCCATATGTATAGTTTAACACTTCATCTCTAAAGCTATTATAATAACATAACTGAATATCTGAAATGGTTGTGATAATGAAAGTCAATAGGAAACAGTCATCTACAAATTTAATGAATGTAATGTGCTTGTTTTCAAAGTACATGCTGGTTTTCTTTCTTTTTTTTTTTTTTGTATCTACTACTACTTTAAACAGACTTAGTGAGATGCCATTGTTCATTCCAATTTGTAACTCATCCCTTTTGGCTTCGTAGATCATAATCACCTCCACAGCAACCACTGTGATGCCATAAACAGAGGGCTTGACTTCAGGTGAAGAATTTAGGCCATAAAAAGCAGAAATACTCGTAAAAGAAAAAGTGGGAAGATGGGGAGGATGTGGAAAGTGATTATTCTGACTTTCCATGAGATGGTTGTTTTTTTTTTTTTTAAAAAAAAAAAATTTTTTTAATCTTTTGTTAAGATTGTAAGATTTGTAATCTTTTAAAGCTGAAAGAAAAGAAATTATTTGAAAATGTCAGTGGATTCTCCATTTTAGACAGTATAACTGGAAAAAAAAAGTATAAGTAGTAGCATTTTACTCTGCATATCATTTATTTTTCTCTCTATTCCATTCATTATAAATAAATAAATAAATAAATAAATAAATAAAATCACTTTAGTAAATCCACATTGGGAGGATAGTTTTGCTGCTTTTCCTAGAGTGAAGAAAGTGAAATTGCATTTGCAGTTCATGGAGAATGAAATTAAACTTGCTTGGTCCCAGTGATCCACTGCTCCTACACACAGCACATTTCTGGGAGAGGCTCACTTGCACAGTATTAGAAGCAATGCTTTCTTCTGTGCATGAGAGAACAGGCACAGATTTGGGTCCTTGTAACTCCCAGATTTGCATTAGATACTGCATGGAGTGCCTCTGTGTGTGTCTGCCTCTCCTCTAAGGTGTCCCTCTTGAAAGGAGAGATTTAGAATGCATCACTTTGTTTGCTTATAGAGGCTGAGATGACTTGCTGCTCTGTGATATATTTATGTGTTTAGAAAGGTATTACAGAACATCAGGCTATTGAAGGACACCCATTTCTAGCTTGCATCTCTTTATGGTCAGAACATATTAGTGTGGAAAACAGTAAAGTCAGTAAAAAGTATCTGGTGAAATAAATCAAATAGTGGCAGCTGAAAAAGAGCAGAATGCCATTTATTTGTTTAATTAAGTGATGGTAGGAAAGACAACTTTGGAGGAAAAAAAATAATCAAACAGAAAAGCAAACATAACACTTTCCTCTTAAGCTGTGAGATCTTGTTCTTTAACCCTTCAGTCATCTATCTGATAGAGATTGTGCATACAAACATCCACTTCCAGGATTTCTTGCTGCTTTTGGAGCTGGCATGACCACTTCTTCCTTTAGGGCTGTGGCTTCTCTAAAGCAGGCAGGTAAGTGCTCAATTGGTCATAGTGTTCATGCAATATTTTAAGTACATAACAGAACATGCGGCAACAATTGCTTTCTTTTCTTTCAGAATAGAAATGAATGCATAAATTGTACGTGAAGAAAAAATATCCCAAGTGAACAGAAAAAAACTAAGGATCAGCAAGGATCTCAGTTTAATATAATGCTGATCTTGTGCTCCATAAATCTTGTTAGCAGGAGGAGACTTCCACTATACATAAAAAGGTTAGCACTTGCTGTTCAACAATTCCAGCAGCTTTCATTTACATTTCAAAGCCAGAGTGAGAATGAGAATGCTCATATCTGTAATTCCAGTAGTCTGTCAATCTGCCTGTTTCTGTAAAACTGACACAGTTTGGGCAGTTCCCATCAATTTCATTTGTTGCATATACTCAGCTGAGCTTTTAATCTCCTGCCTGCTGATCCCTGGTTTATAATCAGATTTGACAGAGATAGGATGGCTGTAATTATCTTGATGTGAAAGTCAAGATAGAACTGTCGTTTCTCTCCTTATTCCTCTGGTGAGATAAAATTTTATATGAAAAGTGTGAATAACCAAAGTTTAAAACTGCCTACTTTCAGACTGTTCAGGTGCGTCTGTCACAAGTAAGGTTTTTTTTTTTTCTTCCTGAAAAAGGCAAGAACATTGCAAGGACTTTCCTTGCTTATTTGTTGACCTACTTCTAAGTGTTTTGGAAAGCAATTTTATGTCAACTTGATTAATTATTTTCTTTTCCCAAAGGCTGATAGCATCCTAATTTCAAGGAAGACCTTGAATAATAGATATCTGTGGTGTGAATCCTTGTTCTCATTCTTGAATAAAGCCATTCTTCAATGAGTGTAATGCTGTCAGTAAAAACCCTAGAGTTAATGAATGAAAATATGTGTAGTAGCTATGTTTATCAAAAGTCTACTTGTGATTCTTTTTGCTGTTTTGTATACATGATATTTTAGCTGTGTAACTTCTAAATTGCTTTTGCTTCCAAACAAAATGGGAAAATCTTTCTTTGCTTTTTAAAGAACCCTCTGGATAATTTTCAGACTCAAAAATTGTGCTACAAATTATTATATCACAAATATTCAAAATATAGAAGGCTGGGGACATACACATATTTAAGTATGTGCCTAGGTTATGTTCAGTTAATCTGAGACTACAGAATTAAACAGTTATGTTCAAATGGTAAAATATTATAATTCTCTTTCCATTTAATAAAGATTTTTTTGTGACTCTTCAAAACATTTGTATTGTCACATCTCCACTTTCATTTCTATATTAGAATTCTGATGTTACTTCACCATAACCTGTTTGCCACAAATCCTTCTGCTATGACTAATAGAAAGAGAAATACAAACTTTATGGTAAAAGGCAAGAATTTATATGTAATTCCTTCTCCTGTTTAATCTCTTGCTTCTTATTTCTTCAGTGTGGCATTCCTGTCACATACTTATTCAAATTTTCTCTGGCACACTAAGGATTTCTTTACTTACATAAATTGCCCGACATTAAAATATAGTCCTAATGCTAATTTTCTTGAAGAAATTCATGTTTTTGTTTTTTTCACGTGTGAATCATAGCACCATAATTTTTATTTTGGTTTTCTCTGCTTTCTATTGGGTTAATGCCAATAACTTCAGGAAAATAACTCTTATAGATCATAGAAACACTGTAAACTTTATTGGCAAAACTATGGATTGAAGAGTTCTTCTAAATAATCCATCTCCCCAGCTATGCCAATCAAAACCAAAATTGAATTGTATGATACAAATGCAAGTGCCCGTAATGACTGATGTATTCTGAAGCTGCTGATGGGGCTGTGAGTAGATGTCCTTTTCTGGTTTTAAGAATGTGACCTAGAGAGCTCTATGGAAAATGCTGATAGGAAGGGAGAATCTGATTTGTGAGATACTGCAGACTGCACGGAGTAGTGACAGTCTACATTACTGATTTCCTACGTAGGAGATCAATGCTGGTGGATCAGTAGTTGTGGCTGTATTACTTCAAAATCTTGCCCTCAATGGGAACAATTCACTGCCTCAGTACTGAGTCTTTTATACTCACAAAATGTAATTACCCTTTTCTTATGTCAGTCCCTGATTGTTGCATTCTTCTTTCCTTTGGGTTATCACTGTAATTACTGAAGTTTGAGAAAGCTATTGAGAAGTTCCCTGCAGTAAATAAGTGTTAAGATTTCGTTATTAATGCTACTTTTTCCTTATGCAAACTTTTTAGCTTGAGAGCATATATCTTCTCCTGCACTTAATTTTATATGCCTTGATAGCCAAGTTGTGTGAAGTAGGTGTAGAACAACACATATGGTGCTTGTTGGAGGTGAATACTCAGTCTCAACTGTTCCTATGAGTGTATAGTGATGTCCAACTGAGCATGAGTCAAAAGAGAACCTTCTGGTAGGAGGGAATTGCAGTGTATTTGACCAGAATCACAGGGATATCAGGGGAATATCCAGTCCAACTCTCTTACTAAAGCACATTCCCTAGTGCAGGTTACACAGGAAGGTGTCCAGGCATTTACTGAATATTTCCAGAGAAAGTAACTCCACAGCCTCTCTGGGCAGCCAGTTCCAGTGTTCTGTTACTCTCAAAATAAAGAATTTTTTTTCTTGTGTTCAGGTGGAAATTCCTGTGTTCTAGCTTATGCCTGTTGCCCTTTGTTCTGTCACTGGGCACCTCTGAAAATAGCCTGTATCCACTTGTCTCCTGTTCAGTAGATATTTATAAGCATTGGTAAGATCCCTCTTTGGTCTTCTCCAGGCTGAAGATTCACAGGTCTCTCAGCCTTTCCTCATGAGAGAGGTGCTTCAGAACTCTCACTGTTTTTGTGGTCCTCCACTGGATGCTCTCTAGAAGTTTCCTATCTTTCTTGAACTAGAGAGCCCAGAACTGTACACACCAATGCAGAGTTGAGGAGAGGAGGGGAGGGGTGGGGAGGGGAGAGGCGAACGTGACAGTTTGCAAAGTTGCTCATCAGTAGTTTCTTGTTTAAACAATTTAATCTTACAAACATCTTACAATCTTACATCTTTAGTTATAAAATATGAAATAATATAGCATTGGTAAGGAGTACTATAGCAAATAATGTGATTAAGAGGGAAACAAAACTGTAGAGAAAGGTTTGATTTTTAGATAAGTAAAGTTTTACTTCTAGAGGCATTCTGTATCTGAGTCTGCATGAAATTGAGCACAAAGAATTTAAAAGGAGATGAGAAGAGGATGAAATATTTAAGTGGTGAAAGAAAGCAGAAGAAGAGGTGGTCAACAATAAAAATCAATACAATTAAACAGCTGAAAGAAGCATTTGACAAATTTCCTAATGACAGATAGAGTGAAGTAGTAGAGGAGTGCTGTTTTAATTTTCCCTTGATTGAAACCAAGAAACAAATGAAAATCCTGATTGGAAAGTCTTTTAGTACCAATTTTTATTTAGAGTTTCCATAACAGATTATATGATTCTCCGAGTAGAAATGTGATTGTTTTGTGAGATATGTAATACAAAGTTGTTACAAGTTTGTGTGTAGAATTTATCTAATTTATATTCATGTTGAAGAAAACAGTGAGGACAGTTTTCCAAGGTAAAGATAAAAAAATTAAGTGAGTTATTGAAGTAATGATGTGAGTTATCTCCTACAGAAGGAACTATTAGGGGACATAAATTTTTAGAAGATCTGCAACGTTCAATAAACCAGTTAACACAAAACTAGTCGTGAGTGGACAGTGAGCCCTTTCTGTCATCAAAGACAAGGACAAAAGGTATAGCAACTGATCAGACCAGGATGAAAGATGAATCCTCCTCTCCCTCTCCCTCTCCTCAAAGAATATGCTTCTAGCATAAAGTTTGCTGGGCAGCCATAAGAACATTTTGTTATTTCTTAGAAGATAGCAGTAATTAAGAATGTCTTTGGAGTTAGCCTAGCTTTTGGGATGTTTCAGAGGAAATGGAAATGAGCACTAAGAGAGTTCTTTGATGTTGAATTGCTGCTGACGTTCTTGTTGCAAGGAAAGGGAAACCCAGTGAAGAGGCAGTAAGGCACTGTGATATCAGAACTGCAGTGACTCTTTGGGGAGTGCCAGACAGTGCATGTATCTAACCCAAAGGAAGAAAGATGAGGTAGCATTTGTGGTAGTGAAATGGCAGTGCAGCACAGCGATGACTAGGAAACCAAAGAAAGATTAAACTGAATCTCCAAGGGAGATAGCGGTTCTAACGCTTTGCGGAATCATAACTATGTTAGCTACACTGTGATACTTTCGATGATTCTCTGAAACAGAGACTGGTGTGAAAATTACACGCTGTAGTAACTGTTAGCATTCTGTGTTTCAAAAGAACACCTGGAAACTGGTAGCAGGGCTACCCGTGGTACCCATGGCCAGTGTTTAAAATATCAGTTCCCTAGGTGACATTGTGACTACTCACATAACTTGAAAGCTACTTTGTAGCACAGCATGGGGACTGGCATTCCCTGAGAGGACCTGACTCCTTTTTCCACCAGCCTTAGCCTTTTACAGCCTGTACCGCTGCTATACAATTCAGGACACATGGAAGTAATTAAGTGGAACAAAGATAATCAGCTGCTAGCAATCAGTCTCCTGCCTACCCTGACAGCAGCTTCTGCATTCTGCAGGCGTGTAAGGTAGCTCTGGGATAGCAGTGGAGAAGAAAGAAGCAGCCAACAGCTGTTAGGAGAGGGATATGTTATTAAACTTCCTTGATTCTCATGTATGGGCCTTCTAGAACCATGACTTTAACCTGTGTCTCTTAAAACTTTGGCTTCTGTTTGCTTGCTTACCTCAAGTCATTATCCTCTTCTTTAGTGTGTTAATCTCTGTCATTCCTCTGGCAATGGTATGCATTATATGCCTTTCTTAATGATGTGAATTTCAACTGTTTATTTAAGAAGAAAAATCACCCCCCCAAAAAAAAATGGCCAATTAAACAATTCTCTCTCATTGTGACTCCAGGTTCTAATCTTTCATGGCTAAGTCCTCGCTCTAAGTTCTGATTTTTTTTTGTTCCAAGTCTGAATTTCCTCCTATGGGCAGTCCCAGGCTCCTTAAAACTGTACTTCTCAGGTGCCTACGCTTCTGTCAGCAGAGCTACAAACATCCAGTGATCTCCAGATGAAAACTATAGATTTTCCTGGTGTAATTTTCTCCAAAAGCTTTAGCCCAATTTCAGTAACAAAAATAATATCAAAGACAGACACTAAACAAAGTGAAGTATAATTGCAATTAAATGGCAAAGCTGTAAGCAACTGAAAATGGGTTCTTCCTGATAGCAAGTGGCAATGCTGCCAGTTTTCTCTATAATTACAACTTTTCACACATGCATTGACTGAAAAACTTCACTGAGGTTTGAGGGAACAAATTATGCTTAGCTCTCAGACCAAAGGAAAAGCAAAAGGAGGAGTTTGGAAGAAAAGGACTTAAAAAGATGGAAGGAGATTTAAAACACACTTCTGCCTGACACTGTTGTCTAATGTTCTTAGATGTCAAGGATATTATGATTAGAAGAAGAAAATTTTGCCTTTAATGCCCTGTATGCTTGTAGGGCTTTGGGGAGTTGTGTATTTCCCGTATAGTACTAATTTTTAGAAGTTTCAATGACCACGTTGTCTAATTAAAAAAATATAAATAGAGATTCAATACAGGAACATTTGTTAAATTTCCTTTTTGATGCCAAGTAAATTTAACTGTACAGAAATTCAGCAGTGAATTCAAGAAAGTATGTTTTAAAGACTTATTTGAACTTCTGTCTTTAATCGAACAAGATAAGTATTCTTAAGATCTTTAAGCAATATTTTCTGAGTAACTTTTTATTTATTTATTTATTTTTTAGTGGATAAGCTATTTTAAGTTCATATGCAATGTTTGTATGAATATATAGACGTGTTTGTCAGGGTCCTAGACTCCCTTCAGATGGGGGGAAATGTATCCAGGCAACATGAAAGGTAAAATAGAAAATCCTGGGCATATCAGGCAGCATGAATGGAGAAATTCTGAAAAGGACCAAGGCTGCTTCAAGACAAACAAGTGAGTAAAGGAAGTGACCTTGAGAACTGTAGGACTACAGGAATTAAAGAGACTTCTGCTATTGCTGCCCCAGCTGCCTCAGGGTTCATGCAGAAGCACTGTGCTAAGAGCAAGCCAACAGGACAAATGTGCCACACCCTCATATTGCCCTGAAACTCCTGTGTTTCAGATGCAGCAAGTCCATTGCATTCCAGAGCCAGATCTGGTCAAGCTTCTTCTCCCGTTGCCTGATGCTAGATGTGCCAGTGGAAGGAGTTCAACTTCTCTGTCACTGTTGCAAGGCCTTCCAGTAAAGATGGTGGGGTCAATGGGCATTCATAGTCCCCAGGCAGCACAAACTTAGAAATTGTTGCCTATTCTATGTAAGAGTTTAAGTATTTAAGCTCCAGGGTAAAGTGTAGATTTGCCTGCAAAGAATTTGAAAGTTATGTGATTTTGTTGGATCAGGTTGCATTCACTATACAATTCTGCTTAATTTACATTTACAAAGCAGAGTGAATTTTGCTAATCGTGATCAAAGCAATAGCCTCTGCCAGGATAATTTACAAAGTTTGGAGCAGGTGGAAACAAAATTGAAAATGTTCAAGATGAGCCTGGCCAGCATTATGGCAATCCTGTCTGGTATTTGATATTTCTCTGAAGTAATGAATGGACAACTGATGGAATTGCAGGAAAAGATACTCTTAGGAAGTAAAGTGTCCTATTTTTTCTGATAGTCTGTGAGTTATCAGAGAGGGAATGGAGGTGAATGTTTGGGAAGCAAATACAGGACAGGCAGCTAGAAGGACAATTCACTTGGGCTGCTTCAAATGTACTGTACTGTGTGAATAATGACTCCTGGAATATTGGTCAGTGTCTACGTTTTCCCTTCAAATAACTGTGTTTGGAAGGCATGTCTCAAGGTAACATGCTGATGTTCTGTGGAGTCGGGTCTGTAAGTCTGCTACCTACTCTTTCTATCTAGAATGTCAGTTATTGTATAAGCACTTCGTGTGCAAAGGCTTTATGATCATCCATGTGCAAGTAACATGAGATAGTAATGTCATATGGGTACCATTTTGAGAACCTTCACAATTTATTGATATTTGATGGACATTTGTATTGAAACCATGGTTGTTTTTTTTTTCCATATAACATGGCCATTATGGAGAAAGTCTTAAATAGTTGCTGAGGATCTGAGACATCTCTGAATGGAGGGAAAGAGGGCAGGCAGATATTGCCTTCATCTCTAGAGTAAAAGCCAGCAGAAAGCCAGGAAAGAAGGTCGGTAGAGATAAGTACCTGGTAAAAGAAAAATTGTAAAAGAATACCAACTGGATGAACATAGAAATAAACTCCTCTTCTGAAGAGGGATCTCTTGATAATGAATATCTCCAGAAAACCAAGAACTATGCTCTGAAATGAGGTCAGGAGACCAGTTAGAGACAACTGAATGCTCACAGATATCCAGATAAGAAATGGGTGATGCTTTCTGTCCTTTAATGTCATGATTTATTAACTTATTTGTACTATATGAGAAGTTACAACTTAACTGTATTGTGGTTTTAAATTTTCTTGTTTACATTCAATTAACAATTCTTTTTTTTTAAATGTGAAAAAGTTCTCTCTGACATTCAGCTTCCTCCAAGCAACATCCATTCCTAATAATTTCCTTTTACAAAGACAGAATATCCATCTTCTTACTTACAGGAAGGAATCATTTTTCTATCCTCTAGCTTCCAACAGGGAACATATGATGCAATGCTGACCCAGATTCACCTACCATCTGGACATCCCTCCAGAAACAGCCTTTTTGGTTGTTTGTAGCATCCATAGAATAAATTCAACTGCTCACTTCCAATCCTTGAATTAGAAAGGATTTCAGATGTAATTGTAGATATGATAAGTAAAATGCAGGAAGCATTAATTACAGAAACAGCACTTGCTCACTACATCCAACCTTGTCACTTCCAGCTTGCTTTTAGTTTTATGGGTTAATGGTTAGTTCTATCTTACAGGTAACTAGTTCTCTTTCTTTGAAGTGAGCTGAATTTTCAGAGACTGGCTTAGATGATCTCTCTGCTCCTTCATGTTAGTGCATGGTATTTAGCTAGGCTGTGAACTGTGGAAGACCAGGATTTGCTTTCTCTTGGCTCAAGTTTACTGAACAGACTAATGAATACTTAGTGTTTAAACACAACTGGAAAACATAAACAGGTGGCTGCTGTCTCTGTGAGATCAACTTTGGGAACTGACTCATCAACACATCACCATTTACCAGCATGTCAATAAGAATGGAATATTACAGATTTAAGAAACAGCTCCCGTGTAGTGAGACTGGTGTTGAAAATTATGAAAATGAAAGCATTTTCTCTAGGAGGCTTCAGTTTTGTTCCCAATGATAGTATCAGATTTAGAATGTTAATTTCACCAGTGGACTCCTTCTCACTGATCAGCCTGTAAGTACTGGCAACTCATGATGTCGATCTTGGAAAATTTTTGAAGATAAACTTTTTGATTCTTAACTCCCAAGGAGTTCCTTGTTCTCATAAATGTTTCATAGCTCATGAAACACAATACATTCACATAACAATACAAGCTACCTAACAGCATTAATGATGGCCAATACTGGGATGTACTGTTGGAATGGAACTGCTTTGCAAGAACTTGAGTTTACTAGGTGAGTGCCATGCTAAAGTTTTCTGATTTATCCTAAGGCTCAGCGTTACATTTGAGCAGCACAGTGCTGTGTGGAAAAGGCTTTTTGTTGTTGCAGGCTGTCTTGAAATTTGATGTATAATAATCTGATCTTGAAGAAGTCTATGTTGTGAGAAAAAAATATATATTTTGTGGATACTTTGTGTCTTACATACATTTTCTACTTTGTTTTTTTTTTTTTGCCACACACACATATATATATGCATGTAAAAAATATCCTTCTAATTATTGATGAACATATGGTAACAGCTTCTTCAAAAACCTAGTGTATAGGCAAAATGTCACGAGTTGTTAGAAAATTAGCATTAAAAAAATAGATCAAATTTTGAGAAAAATAGTTTTGGGAAAAAGAATAATAAAAAATGGTAACCTTGCATATGTGTGCATCACAATTGATGTTGCTAGTTATAATCCTTCAGTTAGTTCATTAAGTTGATTGATATGTTTGATTAAGACCAGCATGGCTGGAGTTCCAAATTCAGAAACAAGTGTTTTCCCCAAAGAGTCCAAAATGCAAGAATTGTTGGCTTCATGTTTTGTCTGTTTAGGTGTTTGTTTTTTTTTTTCTTTTCCCTATCTTTCAAGATAATAAAATAATATTCTAAATCTCCTAGTATGAAAATTTTAAATACGTAAAAGCTAAATGCATTGAAGTGTTTCTAATTATTCGACTTATTTAGGGATCTAAGAACTACAATATTTTGGACTTTGTCTTACCAGCTACAAAGGAGTGTAACAATTTTTTTCTGATAAACATGAAGCATCTCTGTGCTAGAATTAGGTCACTGAACAGAAAGCAAGAAATTACAGATTCAATTCATTGTTTCTTGAAACTTGATCTGAAACTTAAGGTAAATCTCCCACCTTTAGTAATTACCAGGGCTTTTCAGGCTCAGAAGGTAGGAATTTCTGTATCTACTTTCCTATTTTAAATGGCACAATTTGTGTGTTTGTGACAGAGGAAAACACATTTAATATGTGAGAACAACTGAAATGAAGTAAAGATTCTGTGATTTGTGCCTGAAGTCATTAAATTGTGCTTCCTAAGTAGGGCGACAATATGTACCTAATTCTGGTCCATTTGGGAAAATGTGTTTTGACAAACTTTCTGTCAGTGCTATTTAGCTTGAAAATGTATAAAAGAATAACCTAACTGTGTGTTGCTGTTATCTGTTTGAATTTACTCAGGCCATTAAATATATGCTGCTGTAATTACACCAGTGGTGCTCTGTACAAGCACTAAGTCAAAAAGGCTGAAACCTATTATTTTTCTATTTAGTATGAAGCTGTAAGAAATAATCTCTGAGTCACTTTGGCATTGTAGTTTGTTGCAGGCAAAATGGTCTGGACTAGGACATTTTAGCTGAATTTAATTTTTCATCAACTGACTGACACTTCTGATCATGCATTTGGGTGTTGATGAGAAAACCAAGTCAACACCTTTCTCTAGCCTCAATTTAAACCTCCTGTGTGGGCTGGGCCGCAGTGGCTGATGGAAATGCTTTGAGTGATGGGTGGTCTGCTGTTTTTGTAGTGCTGCAGCCCCCTGCTACTGAAACCGTGCTGTTTGTGCCCAGTGTGCAGCTATTTTGAAGTTTTCCTCTGCAAAACTAGTGCACAGACAGGCTACAGTCTGCAGTACTGAATTTTGACTTGTCTCTCTTGTATATGTATGGCCTACAATAATGACATGGTGCCTGAAATCTGAGAGTTCAGCAAGGGTGCATTCATCAGAGTCCTCTCTTATAGGAATTGTCCAGGGTATATTTTATTCAAAATGGGCTAGTAGCTTTATATAAGCTCAAAAAATATCTTTTTTTCAAAGCTTACTGAAAATCAGTGGACCAAATTTTGTTAAAAGAATTTTGTGTTTCTATATGAAATAATACTGAGAATGAAGAGGCTCTTCCATGCTGAAATTTATGATTAGGACAAAGATAATTTTGGTTTAATGTTCTGTCACCTTTTGGAAAACAAGGTTTCAAGGTTTAAATTCAGCATTCAGCTGAGAGTATCAGAGCTGTCAATCACAGGGATAATTAGGCGTGAAAATACGAGGAAGGTATTTAAGGACACGGTTTAGTGGGCAATGTTGTTGGTAGGTGAATGGTTGGACTAGGTGATCCTAAAGGTCTTTTCCAACCTTAATTGTTCTATGATTCTATGAAAGGTGCATGGCCTGTATGTCTATATCTTCTTTGCAATAAGCACCATACTTTTTGATTTGAGAATATACAAATATTTTATGTATTTGGAAATGTGGAAGCAATTAATCTCTGCCTTAAAATCATTGGAGATGGATGGATTTATTTATCCAGCTTTATTCTACATTTTGTGAAAGCTTGAATATTCTATATTTTTCTGCTTTGAAACTCATCTGTACTGTTGTTTGGTTGGTTTCGGGTATGATGTATATGTGACTTTGGACACAGCAAATTACTTATGTGTTTTAGAGAATCTGTGACTTATCAGAATGTTTGCCCTGATGAAGTTAGGAGGTTAGCTGTATGTTTTTATCCTAAGAGTTTCTCAGCAATGAAACAATATGATCACCCCCATGAAAATAACTATAACTGCCAAGACACTTGTATCACTTGTACCTCTTATTAAAGTAGGAAAGTAGGAAAGTGTATTATCCAGAGTCACATTTTAAAAAAAGAGAAGCGTATTTCATACCAATATTGTTTTCTACATTAATTAAATAGAAGAACTTTCTAGCACTAAGGGATGCCAGGAATCTAAATAATAGAATAAGAGTAAATTATGGTGATTCTTTTCATTGTTTGACTATTTTTTATTTTTATTTTTTAAATTGCTAGGCATTGTAATAATATTTCTCTGAATAAAATGTTATTGAAATTGTAATTAGATTGTAGAGGAGGAAAAATACAAACTTAGAATATTTTTGTCATTTGTGATGTGTGCTTGATACACAGCATTTCTGGTGTACTGAAATATAAGGCAATTGCCACTTACCCATACCATTTTATGTGCTACACTATGAAAATTGTTCTGGCTGCAAGTAGTTTAATAGCCATATAATGTGTTGATACATTTAGGATTTAGCTTTGGGAGTTTTTGTGCCAGTTGTGCTTTTTACTCGTTTTATTACACATTTTGAGACCAGTAGGAAGCTGAGGCTGTCACATTATCTGTACGTTATCTGAGGAGACATAACATCTGTGTCACCAGTCTAAGGGTGAACCTCAGGAAACAAAGGTCACATCCTCAAAAGGGGAATCTGATCAATATACGCATTGTGGTTGCAAGAAAGAAACTACTTGGTATGATTTTTATTTGTTTGTTTGCTTTGTGAGGGCACTGTGATGTGCTGTTTGCACATACAATATATCGTTGACTACCAGGTCTTCTAAGACAGATTGCTCCTATCCTCAGTTTAATCTCTTTTAGTTCCATTAGTCTTATGTCAGCCTCCCATTCCCCCAGTTTCTACAAGCTCACCCTAATATGAAAACCTTTTGGACAAATAATTGTAACATGGTACTGCATCTGCAGTTATACATGAACTTTTGCAATAGACTCATTGTTTTTTGTCAATTCCACACATGCAATTTTCAGCATATATTCAGTGTGAGTTCTGTTGCTGTGGGAGAAATCAAATGGAGTTAGTAGCCTACACCAGAATAAACTTGCACAGGCAATTGCTTGTGAACATAATAACTAGGAAGGGGAACTTTTCTTTCTTCTTTTTAAACAAAGAAATGAGAAAAAAAATCACAAAAAGCTTTGCTCTCATAGTTGTGGTCATTGAGGGAAACTGAGAAAAAGACCTTTAAAAAAAATGCAGGCGCTTAAAGTAAAATCCTATTAGACACTAACTGCCATGAAGACACTGGTGTTACAACAGATTATTGTTTTTCTGAGAAACATGCCTTTATAACTCTCAACACTTTAGGTGCTAGCTATTTATTTCTCCTGCTTGGGAAATATACTACTAATTCCTGATTCTTTTCCCTCCAAAACCTAATTGTATTGTACAGATATTTGGCTCCCATTTTCTTAAGGTTGTTTAATTGTTTTGAAACTAATCTAATTATGTTAGCCAATTATTTTCAGATTTTTACTTAGCTTGATGATTTTTCAAGTCTGAATAAGACTGAGTGTCAAGGAGCTTTAGTTTCCCTAAGTATCTCTCTATCTGCTGATTTAAGAAAAGTATCTCTACAAATGCTGCTTCAGCTCTTCTTAGCATACTCTCATGGCTTGTCCTTTTCTAACCTCCTCAATAGCTGGAGATTATAAAGGTTTCTGAAAGCTGTAAAGACAGAGAGAGGACATTTCACCCACTCTTTTGGCAATTCGGGGTCGTCAGCTATATAGACTTTCTCTGTAGCAGAAGAAAACAGGCACGAGCAAAAAATAATGATGTTCTTATCCTATCGTAAGCAAAAGTAAAGAAAACAAGGAAAGAAAAAACACACTTTAACCCTGCTAAAATCCATCTGATTTCATTTCCTGCTTTTCCTTTGAAAAATGGCTAATTCTGAAACACTGTTTATATTCAAGCTCCTGGGGTGGAGTCAGGGAGTGAAGGCTTGCCAAAAAACAAAACAAACAAACAAACAAAAAAAACACTGGGGAAAGGCTCACTGATTTCAGTGATGCTGTTCAGGTGTGTGAATTTAAGCTTAGAAAGGAGGTGCTGAGAAAACTGTTTATTCTCAGGAGTTCGGGATTAGGGCACTGATGTTTGATAACCTGCATTCAAAACAAAATGGCACCAAAGTATCAATTTTACTGCTTGAATTAGCTGCACTTTGTAGCTGACTCTTTAATACTCTATTACAGCGGGCTTCATGTTGTAACAGTGTTTACTTTGTATGGCTGACATATTATTTGGAGTGAAAAATGGTACCCTTAACCTCCCATTATTAATCTTTTGAGGCTTTTGTATGTATTCCAGAAGTGAATTACATTTTAATGTCTGTTGTGGAGTAGTGCAGTGTTTTAACTAGTCTCTTCTTGGTATGACATTTAAACATGACAGCCTTTTTTTTTCCCCTTCTGTTTATTATTACTATTTTTTTAATTAGCTTTTGACTGTAACATTAAAATGAAGTTTGAAGAACTTTTATGCATTTTGTAATATCAGCAGATTTTTATTTCTAAACTAAGTGTACTGAAGTGCTGTTTTGATAGGTTACAGAGAAACATCTCTTCAGTTTCTCTGTGTATGATGTTTATGCATTAAGCCCCCTGAAGACAGATGCATGGATCAAAATTAGGATAAATTAATTTTTAAAGAGAAAAAAATATTAAATACGTTAACATAATACATCTTATTAATATTTGCTGAACTTTTACACTGTATATTAACATCCTCCTGCAATCTACTATGCATTGTATTTTGAAAATAATGATAATAATAATAATAATAATAATAAAGTGCCTGTTTTGCTAGTTAGGTTGGGAATGTGTGTTTTTGAAATAAAAAAGCTAAAACTAAAGACATAGTAGGAAAATAGTATCACAGAAATAGAAGAAAGGCAAGCAGTAAATAAAAAAGTACATATTGTTGTCTCCTATGAAGATCTTTTTAAATACTGGAAAAGCAAATATAAAAATTACTTCAGATATCTTGATTTTTTTGTCTCATAAGTTTGGTCTAATAGATTTTATTTTATATTTTATAAAAACAATGTCTATTATGTCTAAATGACTTCTCTATTAAATGTATGTATTTTACAATGCAGTCTCAGCCTTGTGTAAACAGAGCTATAAAATAATTTTGGATATTCTTTAGAGAGCACACAATAGAATAGTAATCCACTGAAAAATAGTGACGATACTTCATATTTGTGGGATTACTGTCTCGCTTGAAAGTAGTGGGATCAGATTATATTTTAAATACCAACCTAAATAGATACTAGCAAACTTTAATGCCATGATATTGTGCATACTTTCTACTGTATATGTTCAAGAATAAAAATGATTTTGGAAATCCATTTAGAGATTCAAGATATTTTTGTTATAAGTTATTCTACTTGTAAGCTTGCATCCCTAATATTCCAAGTACATCCAGAAAGTAGTTATCAGAGTCAATGGGAATTATAACTGTTTTAAATGAGTTAGAAATTCTAATAGTGCTGTAAAAATTTTTATACCTTTTCTAAAAATGATATCTGAGCTACATATACTTAAGAAATTGTTTTGAATATGTAAGGGTTCCTACAGTTTTCAAGTATAGAAGTTAAAATGCTATGTTCTCCAAACACATATCCTATCTGTGTGCAATCTGTACATAGTCTAGACCTGATAAATTATACAAATTGATCTGAAAATTTAGTCCCAACCAGAAATCTGTGTAATTTAAGAAGAAAGCTGCAATTTTTGTTCTGTTATCAGCAGTGGATAAAAAAGATTTAACTGATAAATTTGTCTATACACTTTTAGTTGACAATCTTCTAAAAACTTGAGATTTTAATCTCAGAGCCAATGTACTTGAACACCATGAAAAGAGAGAAAATAAATTCTATTCCCCTTGAATCTACAATTTAATATAGTGTTGTTAACATTGTTTCAATGTATTTTTTTCTTTCTCTTATTTTAACATTGTATTGTTTTGTCCTCTCTTCTTGCCTTTGAATTTTCTTGTTGTTGTTACACATTTAATTTGCAAGATAGGAAAACCCTGTCACAAATGCCTTTGTTTATCCACTTTTCTTACATGCCAGTGTAATAGGTGCTATAGCTTATATTACTGCTATTTTGTAAGACTCTTGAGGATTGAGGATTTAAATCTTATAGTCTCATTCACTATTGCGTGGAAATAAAATCAAATTGTTAAACGGTCTGTTTCTCATCATAACATGTAGTATGAATGGTCTAGAAAATATTCCTATTTAAGATGTAGTGTCCAGAGACACCCATAGTTTGTCAGTGTTTAAAACAATCCTTCCATTTTCACTTTTCATTTATTTACTTCTCCCAGCAAGATTAAATAAGTTGGACCACCTCTGAGTCAGTAAACACACTAGAAATATATTAATTATCTGACATTTTCTCTCTATGTAATGTAGCTGACTTTTGATCTATTAATATATTATACTGCATAAAAGCATTTCATGCTAACTGAAGAGTTGACTATACATTTGCTACAAAGGATGCACTCAAAGGATGTACAGCTAAGATTCTGCATGCATACACATGGAATCATAGAATCATAGAATTGTAAAAACATAGAACAGTTCAGGTTTGAAGGTACCTTTAAGATCATCCAGTCCCAGCCCCGTGCTTTAGGCAGGGACACCTCCCTCTAGACCAGGTTGCTCAAAGAGCCATCCAACTTGGCCTTGAGTGCTTCCAGGGAGGGGACATCCACAATCTCACTTGGTAACCTGTTCCAGTGTCTCACCCTCACAGTAAAGATTTCTTCCTGATTTCTAACCTACACTCTTCCAGTTTAAAACCATTTCTCCTCATCCTGTTGCTACATGATCTTATAAATAGTCCCTTCCTAGCTTTCCTGTAGACCCCCTTCAGGTACTCAAAAGCTGCTGATAAGGTTTCTTTGGAGGCTTCTCTTCTCCAGGCTGAAAAGCCCCAGCTCTCTCAGCCTGTCCCTACAAAGGAGGTGCTCCAGCCCTCTTGATCAACTTCATGGCAGTTGGGTAGTAGAGTGAAAACATCTCAGTACACTGGGACAACTTCAAGGCTCATGAAACTCAGTGGTAAAGCCCAAGATATTTTTGGGCTGCACAAGCTGAATCCATTATCTCTTTGTGAGCAAAGGTTTTGTTCATTACATTTTTTAGCTGGATACTCTGAATGTAATGCCTCCTATTTTATGATGTTGGCCTACATCATAGGCCAGGTGGTTGTTGTTGGTAGGGCAGAGGAGGCTGAATCTTCCCAACAACATTCAATTTTTTGTTGCTGTGTGGCAGATGACACCAGAGGGGCAGTGTGTCAAAATTTTGTCTTACATGGAAATGCATATGAAGGAAAGGTGTGGAACTGAATTACTTCATGCAGAAGAAATGGCACCCATTGACATTCGTCACTGCTTGCTGAACATTTATGGAGATCAAACAGTAGATATGAGCAGAGTGAGTCATTTTCAGCCGCAGCCACCTGAGTGGGACCCCTCCACTAGTGCAGAATTTTATGAGCATGGCTTGCAGACTTTTTCTCACTGCTGATAAAAATGCACAGCTAATGATGGTGACTATGCTGAAAAATAGTGTATGTAGCTGAGAATTTGCTCTATCAAACAGTGTTATTGTGCTCTTTATATCTGTTTTTGTTTCCATAGAAATAAATTGGAACCATTCCTTTCAGAATTTATGTAGTTTGGTAATGTCCCCTTCTTCCTCTAAAAAAAAAAAAAATTCAAATAGCTATATAGTTATAAAGTGTTAATAAATGATTAGGGAAATGATATTTTGATGGATAAATAGTCAAATATAAGCTGCTGGTACACAATAGCTAATCTACCTCTGTAGTCTTTTGACTGTGTGTGAATGAGTAGTGGAAAGTAACACGATCTAAATCAAAAGGAAAATTCACTTAGAAAAATGTGAATTACCTGGATGAGTGCTAAAGGGAGAAGCCTGGAACTAATGCAGATCTTGCTCAGCTCTCATGAAATTGTTTTCCAAGTCAGTTGGCTGGGTAACCTATGCCGCCCTATGCTTTCAGTTCTGTGTGATGTTTTGTTGTGCTCCCACAAACACAAATTTGGAAATGTTATTTAGATAAGCACTCAATTCTATAGTCAGAGTTTAGATTAATTATGGTTAGTTATATAACGTCACCTAGAGTTAATAGCCAGGATTTATTTGGTCTATTAAATTGGTGGCTTTCTTATAAAACACTTGAAAGTTTTAAAAGTGGTTTTCAAGTGACGTGCAAGATGGAAGACTAATTAAGGTTACTAATGTCTTTGTGGCAATACTATGGACCAGAGAAGAGGAGGGAGATATTTGCCTTTCATGTCCATGCACAGGGAAAACTGGGTATGTTCCAAGTTTCTGTTCTAGGTAATTGTGGACCAAATGTTTCTTGTTTCTCCTCAGCGTACAACCTGGCTTCCAGCAGTGTTGCCTCTGTGTGCCATGTGTCCCACAGAGGAAGTGTGACGTGAACATCTCTCAGCTTATTTTCTTTTGGCATAGTACTGCTATGATCTCACCACATCCCATGATACTTCAGAAGGATAAAGAGATTTGCCTGATGCAGTTTCATTTATCATAACTGATAATATCATCTCTTTGTTTTCTCCTGGAACAGTGAACATTTTTCCCAGTTTTATTCTTCTAAGCATCCTTTACAAAGATTTCTGAGCGTGTTCTCCTTTTTATTCTGTGTTATGTCCTCTCTCTCATTTCCAACTGGATTTTTAAGCATGCTGCCATACAGTGAGTCTGCACTGTGGGTTTCCATCTGATTCTAGCTGAAATTATTGCAAAATTTCAGCTTTTACTTGGCTGTTTGTGCTGCTCCCTCCTGTAGGCCTTAATTCTGAATGAGTTTCCTGTGTGTGTTGCTGCCAGTGGGTATATTCTTCACTTCTTGGTCTCTGTTAGCGTGTGAGAGCTTACTTTACCAGTAAGTACCATCCCAAGTCAGATTGTAGGAAATAGAGAGACCCTTTGGGCATGAAAGCTACATAGGGAAAAAGAAAAAAATAGTAACTTCTCAGATGCTGTTTTTAATGATACCTTAATAAACTTTATTTCACCCAATAACTTGAAAACAACCAAACAGATTTCAGCAATGGTTTGAAGTAGATAAAGAACAGAACATAATAATTTTTGATGATGCAGTGTGAGCTCTGCCTTCTCCCTTTCAAACTGCAAGTCTACACTTGCAATCTCATCCAGGTGACCTGGCAATCTTTGATTTACCCAAGAGCTGCAGATTTCAGTGCTTTTAAGACAACAACCTAATGAAAAATAGATTTTAAGTAAATATTAAATGGACTCAGAAATTTCATAGTTCTCAGCAGTTTCTTTTCTCCTGAATGGGCAGAATAATGGTGCATTCTGCATATTTATCTTAGAATGTCATGGGGTCTATTTTGTGTTTCTGAGGGAGTTGTTTTAGTTTGAGTTAATTTAATAACTACAAGAACTAGGGATTCTTTATAATTTATTTTCAGGCAGATATGATTAATTATGTTTGGTGCCCAATTTGATGTTTTCTTCTTTTCTAAACATTGTTGAAATGCATAGATACACCATCAGGACCAAACTGGAAATAAAGCTGATTGTATAAGAGGAGGCAGCTGGAGTTCATTCTCCTACTGAAGCCTCTTGTGCCTTTCTTATTCCTTACTGGCTTCTTTCAGCCTATCAGGCTCTGGTATAAATTGTCACTTCACTGAATAACAGTTGGGGGTTAATCTCATGAAGAGAGTATTTGAGCTTTCTGTCTGTCTTAGCATCGTACTTTCAAGGTGAGTGTCATTTAAGACACAATTTGAAGTTCTTTTGGTGGAAGGTAGGTGTATATATATGTACTTATAATTAGGCTGGTGATGAGTAAAGCTACATGAACATGGAGAAACAATGTGGTAACTTTACTGGGAGGCTTAGGCAACAGAAGCATATAGCCTTAGACAGATTTTATAGTATGAAAAAATGCTAATTAAATGTTAAATAGGTGTGGAGTCAGCTGTTCCACCCATAAACACACAAATAAAGCCAAATTTATGTTTTGTAGTGTCATTCTGCTGATAACATATGGACTCCAAGCTCTTAAGATTTTGTTTCTGGAAACAGTTATGCATCATTAATACTTAGCCCTTCTGGTAGGGAATAAAACAGTATTTAGGAGCATTCCTTTATCTGCTGCCTTTGCTAGAAGTTTCAGCACATAGACATTCTGTTGGTTGAAGCAGCACAAAAGCAAGCCAGAATTATTTAGACCATCCATTTCAAATATGGTGCATCCATTCTATTATGCATTGTTCCTAGTATAAAACATCACTTCCAATCAGATGATTCTGTGATATGCTGATACACAGTAGGTGACCACGAGTCTGCAAATCACCCAGACTTTTCTCAGTGCAGTGATCCTGTTCTGAAGTATGGCTCATCAGATTTAAATAAAATCTGTAAATTGAACTCTTGATATATCAAAACATGTGTGTCTGTATATAGAGAAAAAAATATATTGCAGTAGCATGTAAATGAAGTGCTAGTATTGTATGTATATATATTTTTTTAATTTGTTTGTTTTTAAGAAATTATTTCCTTACAAAAATTGAGTTGTAAGAAAGCCTTATAGTTCTGTTTTCTTACTTCTGGTCTAAAGAAGATCTATTTTGGATTTTACGGTTTCAGAAAATCTGTTTTCTTTTTATATGTTTTTTTTTTGATACTCAAGAGCCTTGTCTGCTAGGCTTACTTCAACCTGATGAAGTATGTGTGGGATAAAGAAAGATGCTAGGTGAGCCTGTTCAGGCCATTTACTGCCTATATAGGTACCCCTGAGGGGTCATACAAGAGCTCGTAATGGCAGAGATCTGTCTACAAGCTTTTACTCAATGAGGACCCTAAAAGGATTTTTTTCTTCTATGTAGGTACTAATTTCCTTATTATGTTATATTAAAAGTGTAACAAGTACTTTTTTTGATCCTCTGACAATTCAGTTCTCTATATGTAAATCTCTTTGGATTGAGGATATGTGCAGACATTCAGTTGTGCAGCTTGTCTGGCAGAGTGGAATTTTTGTTGCAGCTGTTTTATTTATGTAATTGTATGCTTTTATTTAAATAAGCAAAGTGAGTATAAAATCAGACATTAATACTGTCACCTACTGTGAAATTAAAGCTTATTTTATGTTGACCATTCGTTTTCAGGCTTTAAGTTATTGAAGGATCCGCTATTGACAGATAGCGTGACATAGGCACTGGCAGGGCGAAGTTTGGAGTTTTTGGAAGAAAACAATTGGAGTTCCTGGCACCTAGGGAGTTTTAAAACATTTCTGGAGCAGTTGAATAAGCCTATTATCTGGATGTTGCTGCAGAAATGATGGGCAATTAAAGTTAACAGTGCTGACATTTACATTGTTATCTTTGTGTTTCAGACTAAGATACTGAAAAGACTGAAACAATTTAAAGATGTTGCAACTGAATGAATGCTCATAAGATGTCATTGCAGTGGTTTTACTTCCAAACATAGAAACTGGAAACCTACCTCTGTTCTTGAAAAGAGTGAATAAAACGGCATCAAGGCAGTGAGTGAAAGAAGCAAATTCCATGTCTCAAGGAATAGTAGATAATAGTTATGGGAATGAAGCCTGCTTCTGTTTCTCTGAATGAAGTGAATTTCCAAGGGCAGATTGTGCAAAAAAATAAAGATGCTTTAATGATTCTTTAATCAACGTTTTTCCTCTTCATGTCAATGGATCTCCTTGTTAAATATTTAGGATGAGATCTGAGATAGATAATAGATGTCCCCTATTAGATATCTATTCTGAGACTTGTAGGGAAGTATGCTGTAAGCTGCAGCAAGTATCCAGTCTGGATGTTCTAATTGCTATGAGTTTAACAAATTTGGTTTATTAGAGGAGAAAGATGAGAAAATAGGAAGCATCTTCTCCTCACATGTTTATTGCCCTCCACTGGGAAGGGAGGAAAAGACTCTACCTTACTCAAAACTTGCTGTTTTCAAAATTCCTATGCAAAAGCTCTGCGTATGGATTGATACCAGGTGTCATGCTAATCTCTTTTCTTACTGAAGTGTTCTTATAATAGCTTGAAAGACCATAAACCATGTTTTCTGTAAGACTTTTAAATATGTAGTTGTAATTGTTTGTTCGCTCCCTCTCTCTCTCTTTTTCTTTTTGTGAGCTAAGCAAAAGCTTGCTTTTTGTTGCACAGTTAGATACCAAGGCCTGCTCTGGCCTCTCAATTTTCTTCTGGAGCTGAGGAAATGCACAGCTATGAAACAACTTAGGAATGTATTTATTTAAAATCTCCTGTAAGCATTAGCCTCCTGAAGTGGAAAACTTGTTTTCTTGTGAGCCCCAGTGGGGAACCAGTCATTCAGTGTTCTTTGTGAATCCTTCATCTCAGTGTCGTGCAGTATGCTGAGTCTGTTCAGCAACAACGAAGAGACCAAGTTTTGAATGTGAACAATATTTGGGCTACTTTACACAACAGGGACAATTAGCTTACAGATTCAGAAGCCCAGAGTCTTAACAGGACATCTGGGAAGCATCGCATTAAACCCAGGGCCGGCTGCATTAAGTGTTTGGGGAAGTGTCAGTAAATGTGTAACCTGCTGTGGGTTCTCTTAAAGAGAGAGTAAGAGGAGATGTCCTTGTGTTTTATGAGTGTAGATACTGAAGTTCTATTTGTTCGTAATATAAGAAGATAGTGAAGAAATCTTGCATTTGCTGCTCCCCATGAGCTTTTTTATATCTCTGGTTAATTGAACTTGCAGTATCTCACCAACTGTTCCAGTAGCCTTCAGAATTCCTAGACGCAGCAGTTCCACAGTACTTTGCTTTAGGAACAAAACCAGGCAAATTTCAGAAGGCAGAATGCAAAAGCTGCTACTGCCTGATTATATAAAATAAGAATAGTTCCAGTATGTATGTGAAAATGGCCATATTTGAAGAGTTCCATATTTGTATCTCTAAATAATAGTATATTTTTGATGATAAAATATATGAATGGAAACTACACATTTTTGTTCATCACCACTGGATGATGAGATATTTATTCTGTCCTTGCAGTAAAGCCTTCAAAATTTTGGTACTGAAAATTGCAGCTGCTGTCCTTGAGTCACTGCACAGCCGGTGTATATGTAGGGATTTTGATGCAGCATGGGTAACACTTTTAAAGAGTGGTAGACACCACTTGGGTGGTGTTTTTTTCCCCTCTTTTGTAACAGATTTTCAAATTTCTTTCAAAAGCAGAACATAACAATTTCATGCCTAGAGAAATACCCAGATAGTCAAAGGCTAAGTAAAGATTTGTGATTCTGAATTTGTCAGTGATTTTGAATGAATTTTTTATGCCTTATGTATAAAATTATGTATTAAACATAGTGCATAAAAAGTATCATTTGCAATTCAACAGATTTGTGTTCAGATGCTGATGTTACTGTCAAAGCTGAATACAAATGCAGTAATGTTTCTTATGGTGTTAGATCTACTTCCTAGTGAATCCTGTATTTTTGTCATCAAAGATATAAAGATTCTTCCACCCTTAGCTTTAAGAGTCCAGTCAAGATATATTTAATAAAGATTCTCACAGTTATTCTTTGAGCTGTTCAGGAAAAAATGTGCTTATGCCACCATACCAGAAGACTGATGAGTGATCACGTATTGATGTTAACTTTTTCTAGCATAAAGGGAAAAGAAGAGAGCAGCTGGAGAAGAAGCTGGTGCAGTCAAGATTATAATCTTGATAATAGCTGTAGGAACCAACACTTGTTTTCTTGGATAGCTCAGCTGATTAAATGGGACTTAAAATGAATTCCTTTGGATTATTTTGGTGGGAGACACATAGCAGTGTGTGTCTCACACATTAACAGTGGCTAATGTGTTTCATCCAGTAGCTGATACAGAGGATGACAATGGTAGTCAAAATACATGCCTGGATGTAGACAAAGAATTATTATTATTTTTTCAATTATTTTCTGAGTATGAATTTATACCTTGGAATTTATACTATGGCATAATTTGGACTAAGCTGTCATATGCATTTTTTCTGAAGACAATTATAGTCAAACAAGAAAAAAAAAAGTACAGTATACTTATTTGAAAGCATTATATATATTCAGTCTAAACCTGTATTGGAACTACTCTGGGTAGAATGTATTTTAAATTTGTTATTGATTAATCTAACATGTAAAACAGCTTGAAATAATTCCCATGACTGTGATGAGTCTTTAATTATGAGG
The DNA here is from genome assembly GCF_038088225.1 of Cyrtonyx montezumae. NCBI lineage: Eukaryota > Metazoa > Chordata > Aves > Galliformes > Odontophoridae > Cyrtonyx > Cyrtonyx montezumae. The sequence goes on from NW_027072089.1 coordinate 107,703,420, forward strand.
GCACAGCTAATCAGCTGAAAGCTGTCCCCTTGCTGAGTTCTGCCAAGAATTTGTCTTGACTTCAACAGATGCTTTTTTCTCAGTCCTGGTGAGACAGTGTGAGTGACTTGTTGATGCTAAGATCAGTAAGGCAGTCAGCAGCTGTTGGAATGGAATTTTGTATTAGCGGATCATCTGACAGAATAAGATACTAGCTGGCTGGAGGATTGGTGAGGGAGCAGCCTTTATAAATATATCAGACCCACTTTGTTGAATACAGCATACATGTTTGAAGATTTGTTGTATAATTACCTTGATTAGATGAGAAAAAAGTGCCTGGAACTAATCAAGAAGCTCCAGTTCATTGCTTTTAATAATCATTATTTTTCCCCTTGTGAAATGCAGGTGCTTGGTTTGAGTGTGAGGATGGCAGTGCTTATCTTCTTACAAGCTTTGATTAATATCTAATTCTTTCCTTTATGGAAGGAGCTAATCAGATATTCAATTTGCTAATCAGCTTCTCAATTTGATTAGTAGTATACTAATCACTTAAGAAAATATAATATGACATATATTTAATTTTTTTGAGGTTAAGTTACAGTGTTTTTTGAGGGTGGGAAGGCAGGAAGATCTGCTTGCTGCCACTAGTTTCATGCAGCCTCTCCAAAAGTGTGTAAGAGGAAAAAATGCGCAGAAGCAGATGTTGCATGACCTGCTGCTGAACTTGTGTCCCTTGTGTCTACTGAGCTCTTTACTTTGTCAAGAGTGAAAGTGGGAAAGCTGCGTCCCTACTGCTTATCTGATCACTTGTATTCTCACCTTTGGGATTTATTGGATTTTCCTCTGGGATTTCAGTGGTCTTTCCCTTTTATCGGGGTGGGGGGGGGGGAGGGGGGGGGTGTTAATATATTCTGACTTTGGAAAATCTTATTTCCATAAGTTTTGTGGCTGGAGACTTCCAGTGATCCATACCTCCCATTAATGTTCTTAATGGCTTCATTTTGCCTGTATGAAAACTTGTCACCTAGAGGGTGACAACATGCAAAGTCTTATCACTGGTGGCATAAGCTTGTTCTTTGCATTGTTGATGGGCTCTGCTACACTGAGCAATGGAACTGATCCTTTAATCTCCACAACAAGCACTGCTGGCTGTCTCATATTTCCTTTTTCCATTTATTCTGAAATTCTTTCTCCTGATGAAGTTGCCAAAACGTGATTACTTTGTTGGTTTGTTTTTTTTCTTCCCTCACTTTAGCTATTTGTTTCCTAGTGGTAGCTGGACAATGTTTTGCCACTACTTGGATACCTAAATTTCACTTATGTTTGTTCATTTGCTGCATGAAGCGTAAGGCCTGGACTCAATTAAAAGAGATGTTAGGAAGAGTTGTGTTTGAGCCCTTGTGCTAACAGTTAGAGATTGTCTAGTGCTTATATGTTGGAAATTGTCTGATGCTTATATGTAGTTTTATTGATTAGTAACGCCTGCTATGTGTCACAAATTTTTAGTGATATCTTTGCTTGGCCCTGATGGCTCTGCTTAAATCCAGAGACAGGAATAAACTAGAGTGCTGTCTGTATGCTTCCATTTATAATGTTGTATATGGTAATGAAACCAAAATCAGAAGAGCAATGTATTGAGCATAAAGGAGCCAAATTTGCCTTTGCCAGAGAACTTGGTGAAATAGAGAGCAGAATGGACTTAATTGTAGTAATTATTTTTTCTTCAACTCTAAAAATATAAAGCAGTATTTTAATTATTATTTGATCGATACTTAATTTTCACTGAAGTAATAGTGTGTCTTCAGCAATTACCTGGCTCTGTCTCTTCACTTATCTTCTGCTTGGCAATGTTTTCAGTGGTGACTGGCTGAATATTGGTCCAAATGTGAACAGGACATTTGTAGTTGGAGGTTGGAGTCATGATCAGGATAGCATGTGTTCCCTTTTGTTTAACGCTATATAATGATTAGTGGAATGGATGTATTCCCATCTGCTTCAGATAGTTTTAATATTAACAGTAGTAAAAAATGTGCCTTTGACTAAAACACATAACACTTATATTACACATATCATGTGTGAAAAGCCTGGTAGCAGAGTGCTAAATATTGTGACTATTGCTTTTTGTGTGCTTTCTTCTAGCTGCCAGTGTGAACTTGGACTCTAGATATTGGGGAGGGGGAGAAAAAAACAAACAAAAAAAAAACTTCAAAATGCAGGAGCTTTAATTTTCGAGTTGTAGGAGTTTCAGCTGCCTCTGCTTAAAGTAGTTTAAATTATACATTGTGCTGTTCACAGGCCTCTTCCAGTGAATGGGCTTGCAGAATATAAGGATGCATTGTAATACTTGGTGAGCTCAGGTTTAATTCCATCTTTTTATATTATGTGACCCCACGTAGGAGGGTGATCCCGACTTGTGCTTTGATCAGAGGTTCACAATATCAGAGAGTATTTATATTTCACTAATTGGGAGTTGAGTGATTCTGTGATGACAAAACTTCATGAATTTCTGTAAGGAACCTGGTCTTCTTCTGCTCAATAACTGATAAACCGTTTTACTTCGGATTCATTAACTTTGATTGCATTTATTGCCTCAATATCCATAAAGCTTTACTTTGGAGTAAAATTTGTCTGCTTTAGTTTTATGGCAGACTTAAAACCTAAGGACTTTGGAGATCAGTCTGTGCAAGGGCAAATGTAGGGGAAGATGGGGAAAGAGACTGTGGCTTCATCAAAGACTGTCCAAGAAGTGTTGTTTGCAGAAATTGTACATTACCAGGCACTGAATGCAAGCTGTCTTTTGCTATGAATCTCTATAAGGATATTCCTCTGGGCGTGTTTGATTCCATGAATATTTAGTTTGCAATGTGTTTTAGATGCATTGTTAAAATATTTCCATCTTAAGTATTGTCATTAAGAGAGAGAGGAAAAAAAACAGGATGGCATCAGTAAGACAGGGAAGTGTTGTGTCTTTATATATGCTCAATTAGCCCTGGAAACTACAAACGCAGGGCCAGATTGTGGTGCTAATACTCACAGATGGAGTAAGACATTGTGGAAATATGTTGCCAAAATGGCTGAGGCTGCAGGCACTCTCCCTGGAAGGAAAGACACAGCATGGATATTCACAGTATCATTCAGTAGTGACTGTAGTGTGGCAAATTCTGTACATTTTAACGTTAGTGTCACTAACCATGGAAAAACAAACAGTATTTCCTCATATTTCTTCCATCTCTCCTGCCTGTTAGTAGAAGTGTGCAGAGTGCTGGCATTTCTGGTATCTGTCTACAAAGAATAGCAGCTGGGATTCAGACTTCTGTGCTCCCTTGTTACTCTTTCATGGATATTCCTGTAAAGATGAGAATTAAGAACAAAAAAACAGCAAAACCCACAACCCTGAACACCAGATCACATGGCTCTTTGGCAAGCACTCAAAAGAGAGTATGCTGTTTACTGGTGTTCTCTTTACAGTTAATATGCCTGTTTATCTATTGGTGCACAAATGGCATGTGATGATAAATGTTACTACAGAAAAGGGAATACCATAACCCCTTAGTAAGGGAGTAGCTTTTAATTATACTAATATGCTACTAGTTTTCTACAATAAGCATGATATTTCCTGTGGGGTGATGTCCAAAGGAATGTGAGACTTTCACCGGATTGGAAACAAATTCTTCCAAAGGACAAGGTCTAGCTAGGAGCTTCCTTCAGAGACTGCAGTAATGGCATTCAAAACAATGCTTACATCAGCCCAGTGGATCTTGTCACCACTGAAGGAACAAATAGTTACCATTTAATTCTAATGCAGCAAGATAATCTGGAGCTAAATAATACATTTTCGTTAGTAATTATTTAGCATGATCCCAATCTACAGAATAAATTTACCTATGACTTGTTTTTTGTAAATGTCTTATTTAGTATTTGGGAACACAGGAGGGGAAATGACAGCAAGAAGATGGTTTGTTTGAATTGTTTCTACTGTTTGCAGCATCAGAATCCTTTAAATAAAAATGAAATATAAATAAGTTACAGATTTTAAATTTCAAGGATGCTATGTGTTTGGATAGGTCCTCTTAGACTAACAGATATTTAGTTGGGGTTCTATTGATTTGTATCTTGACAGAGTGTGGAAGTCTGGGAGTTCATTACACAGCCCAGTCTAAAGCTGCAGGAATTTTTGCCTGAGGCAGCTGCCTGTGATAATTTCTCTCCAAATCAAGTCCTGTCTATTTAAAGAGAAATCACATTGATAGTGGCTTTTCTGAGACAAAAGACAGCATTTTTTTATAGCAGGCTGCTCTGTATCTATTCAAAGTGAATGTCATAGGTCCCACCACTTCTGCAATCAGGCTGCCAAGCAGATAGTTCTTGGATTTTTAAGTAAAATCTATGCAAATGTTTTCTACATTGCTTACTTGTAGTGTATATGAGCTTTTTCTAAGAGAACTTTTATTTATTTATTTATTTGTATTGGGTGCTCAACTATGTAATGTTGGCTTCTCTGTTCTCCTTTGGGAAAATTGATGAGAATTATTTTTTTTTAATTTTAATTTTATTTTTTTAAAGGGAAAAGCAGATAGGAACAAGGATGACAGCCATTACAAACATTTCATTTGATTACCACAATTTTTATCAGCAATGCTTAAAGTACGTGAAAGATAATGCTTTTGTGCTTTTTGTGTTTGAAACTTTTCATTCAGAAGGCATTTTATGCTGTGGAGAGGGATGGCTGTTAATGTGCATTTACTAATTACTAGTGAAGTGAAGAGCAGAATTAAAACATTCTGTTTATAGTGATAAGTGAGTGAAAATGAGGTTCTAAAGGTTGCCAAGTTGAATATTTTGTTTTTAAATATTAATTTGGAGTGGCTCATTGTGTATCTGAGGGAAATGGTAGATTTAACCACAAATTGAATGCAGCCCTGAACTGTGAATCAAAGTAATTAGATTATTAACATTTGCTATTAAAATAGATACCATTCTATTCAGCTGCATGCATGCTTAAGATTACCCATTAGCAAGCAGGCAGACCTCAAATTTCTCCTAGGAGTTTCTGAAAAGAGCTGACATTTTATTGTAACACAGAGGAAAGCAGAAGCACAGCACGGTTCAGGCAACTGTATCATCATGGTAATTAAAGACTTCTTCTAATTGGCTAGTCTGGATTGTCTTGCCTTTTCAAGAGAGCCCTAGATGAGGAATGAAGGAAGTTGGTAGTCTCTAGGCTGTGACCCTCAGCACAGGGGGGGAAACCTGGAGCTGATCTCTGCATCATGGGAAAGGCAGTAGCCATGTCGGTGAAACCTGGCAGAGCCTGAAGGCTGTGTCATCACTACTTCATCGGTCAGTCAAGGACTTTTTGGGTGAGGGAATTATTTTTTGTGTTAGCAACAACTTAATCTTCCCACTGAACAGAGATGAAAAACTTTTCATTCTGCTTTCCTCCTCTGTTGTGAGGCTGTGTGCTATCACTGATGTGGTAACATGAATTTACTGATGCTGGGCAATTACAGAATAAAATATTTTGGTCATTGGTCTGATTGTTACCAAAACCATGAAGACTTGATAGCTGCTACTTTAATGGCTAAATTACACATTGATAAAGGTTTCATTGCATAGAATACATAGAATTTATTGCTTTATATATTTTGACTACTTCTTAAATTGTAACCACTTAATATCCTTAAGGTAGACCTAAAAAAAAATAAGAGTATTAGTCTATGAATTATTTTCTTTCCTTTTTTTTCCCCTCTCAATTGGCATGTTTCTAGATTACCATCTAAATGTATACTTCTAAACTGTATTACCTGGGGAGATGCGTGTTTCTCCTAATCAATTACCTTCCTGCATGCTGTAATGACATTATAAGTAAAGCAAACAAATTGCATAAGATTTCATTATGTAGTAAATAATAATGCTATAGCATTAAGACTGACTCGCACCAAAGGTGTTAAACTTCTCTAAGGATGTGGAACAAAGAGCTAAAATGTTGAGATATTGAACGAGATGTAATTTGAGAAGCAGAGCTCTGGAAAATAGACAAGAGTGACTAACGTAATTATGGATTTCACCCATGTCACTCTGCTATAATCCAAAGGCCCACAAAAAAAAAAAATCTTTTATGCATTGGCCTTTTCCCAAGCTTTTTCTTTGAGTGGCTTTGGATAGCCTTCTGCACTTAGGCTTCAAGTAACTGAATGGAAGCCCTCAGAAGTCAATGCCAGATGTAGAAAAATGGCACATGTCACAGGTTATAGCAAGGCTATCTTTGGCAGGGAAGAAGCCAGTTGTCTTCTCTGGTTGGAGAGTATCACTGCCCCTTCCCTGTTAATACAAACTTTAATCTATGGGTCTAAGAGGTTTTCCTAAGCAAGGTCAAGTCTGCATTTTAATGTATGAAATCTCTCAGCTTTCTACTGGAGGAAAGGGATGATTCTTCCAAACTTATGTCCAGAGCTTCGTTTTGGGTGATGTCAGAATGACTAGAGATATTTTTATGGATTTGTATCATTCATAAATGAAGTGAATGTTTGCAATGTTTTCTGCACACGTGTAGTGCAGTGTATTGCAGCTAGCTCATTCTAAGGGATGCAGAAGTACCCAGATGGAGCCCAGATGATCTTATTTTAGCTGAGCTCCCTCAGCATGTATCAGTGTGGGTGATTTTTGTATCAGATGAAGGCATGGAAACACAGCGACACAGGTGAGTGGTTTTGTGCATTTGGGAGACTGAACAGCTCTTCCCTCTTTCTGGACACTGATGTCCCATCTCGTTAGGACTCAAGGTTCACACAGTGACAGCCAAGAGAGCTGCGAGCCTCCTGGAGACTTGCTTCTTGGGGTTGCTGACTTTCATGGCCATTCGTGTAGTGCATATCTTGTATCTGTCTTCACCTTTCAGTGGAGTCCCTGTAATGGGAAGTCTGCAAGTGTTTTTTAATGTGACGTGGGACCGGGACTGTTGTGGTAAGAACTTATTTCAACTGCTTCCTTCAGCAACACCAGTCATTTTTAAATATGTGTCATTGAAGTGCCTTTGGGATTCTTAGAGATTTCCTGGTAATTTCATTAAATAACTCTGCTGTTAGTTAGCTCCAGATTTCATTTTGATTGACTTTATTAAATAACCCTTGACTTTCTTTTATCCTCCTGGTATTTGTAAATCATCCTTTATTTTTCATGTTTTGTTTTTTTTTTTTTTGCTTTCTTTCTTTTTATTTATTTATTTATTTATTAATTTTAGGTTTTATTTCCAGACTTGCAGTTATTTCTCTGCTAGTTGGTGTTCTAAGCACACATGCACTCTATCAGTGTTTTCCTTTATGCCTTCATTATGCTCATTCTTGTGCTGAAAGTTCTTTGAGAGTTTTCTCTTGAATACTGATGTTCTAAAAAATTTATTCATTTGGCAAAACTGATGGATTTGTTTTTAAAGTGCAAGTATGAGCTTGCATGATCAGTTCACTGGAAGGTATCTAATCATCATGTATAGTACTTTTATATAATTTAGTATTCAATTTTCTTTTGAGGCTCTTAGGCAAACAATTCAAAGCTCAGATTGATTATTATTAATTGTAAAGGTTAAGAAAATGTAAATTTTATGCCTGGTTGAGACCCTGAACTCTTAATTCCATCTCGTCTGTAAATCTAAGATTTCTTGAGCAGATGTGGTAAAATTGACAAGCCATGATCAAATTAAAAAATATTCATTCTTCTGGTAACCAGATGATGTGGGCTGTTTTAATGGCTGTTTGATAGCGGGTCCTTTATTTTAGGTGTGTATGTATATAAAAACTTAAGAAGTTAATGCGTAGGAAACAAGGTGAAATTTTAATTACACAGTATCTAATAGTGGGAAAATATCTTTTGAAATGAATCTAATGGTTACTATGAAAGTAAAAAAAACATTTTGTTTGAGCAAGAAGCAAAACACTTTTTTTTTTACCCTCTCTTTTCTCTTAGCTATTACAATATGACCTGCTTTCAACAGGATTGATCCTATTTAATAGTTTTTCATTTTCTTCTTTTTCCTCCTATATTCAGGGAAAGTACTAGATATTAAATCAGATAGGAGGTGAGACAGTATTTTTCTCTTTGTATTCATTAAAAATAAATGTTTTAATACCATGAATAAAAGATGGAGTAGAAAGAAGCAGAAAATGTGGAGAAGGAAGAATGCTAGCAATAATGAAAACAGCAATCCACAGACTAGAAATAAAATTAGATTTGAGAAGCAAATTTGACTTTCCATAACAGAGAGACCTGAACCTATGCTGTTTATAGGAGTTGTATTTAGAACTTGACACTTCCAGGTTCCTGCATGACATCATACCACCTTGGTGTCCCTCACTTGTCTACTTATCATTCTGAAGTGCTGTCATCATTTTTAAAACACTAGTCTACTGTTTTTCTTACTCCCCTTACTACTCTTCTTTACCATCCTCTGGAAAGCTTTTCTCCTTACAGTACAAATTTAACAAATGAGTATACAAGGACAGTAAGCTACAGTGCAATATTTTTAGTATTTTGGCAGTATATTTTTCGAATATCACTCACACTAGTACCACAGAGATCTTCTTTACTGTTACACAGCATCCTCTTCTGTCTTTCTACATTCATGCTGCCAGGATATTATATGTTCAGGGAGAGTTACTGCAATATGAATTGGAGAGACATATTGCCCTTGATTATTGGAACTCCACATGTTCCCTGCACATATACAACTCCTCCATTAAATTTATAAAAAAGAAAAATCAGTAGCTGTTAAGCATTTAACCACTGGACTTTTCAAGAAATTAACTGGTGGTATTCTTGAACTGTCCTTTAAACATAACATCTATAAACTATATATTGGTAATCTTTAGTACGTTATTCTATAAGACTATGCAAATAATAAGAAATGTTGAATGTCTTGTTCACAAATGTCATGAAAATAATAAAGAAGATTTGTTTAAATATAAAAAATTCTTTTTTTTTTCTGTTATTGTGTTAGACAGTAGCAAACAATGATTTGTCAAATTTTAGTATTTTCCTCAAAAACCTTTAAAGCTCATTCTTGTGATATTCTCTATAGCTTCAGGAGAAAACCTCAAGCCAATACAGAGTCAGAAATTACTGTGAGTGATAGGACAAGGGGAAAAGGACAAAAACTGGAACTCATGAAGCTCCATTAAAAAATTATGAGAAAGACTGTCTTTACTCTGGGTTTGACAGCACCAGGACAAACTGCCCAATAGCATTGCGGGGTCACCTCTGGAGACAGTCGGGACATACCTAGATGTTTTTCTGAGCAACCTACTCTGGGAAACTTGTTTTAGCAGGGTGTTGGATTACAGGTCTCAGAGATCCCTTCCAACCCCTACAGTTCTGTTATTCTGTAAGATCGCTGTGACATGAGTGATTCCATATTATGCATTTTCAGGATATGTTCCAGGTCTGTCCTCCATCTCTCAAATTATGTAGTTGACATGGAGTGGATTTGAAAGAGGGCATCACATATGATCAAGAATGTACAGTGATTTCTATGTAAGGTCTACAGCTCTGTTCCCCCACCCCTGCCCCCCAAAAAAAGGAGCTTACTTTCTTACTCTTGAAATTTGTAAGAGATATGAAGAGAATGAATAGGGAAGAAATCTTCTCCTTTCTCTAATTAATCAACAGATGGAAATCAATAAGTACCAAGTACAATGGCTGCCCTGAAAGTAATGCCTCCTATTTTTTTTATGCTGGCTCACAGCCAGAGGTGGAAGGCAAAAGAGATTGAACTTTCCCACCAATATTCTGTTAAATTTTATTGCTGTATGACAGATAGCAGCAGAAGGGCAATCTGAGAGGATGCAGATGAAGCAAAGGTGTGGAACTGAACTCCATGTGGGGAAAAAAATTTGCATCCATTGACATTCCGTGATAGTGGATGTTTATGGAGTGGATGTGAGAGCAATGGGGTGATGTGTTTCACCAGTGGCCACAGTGGCAATAGAGTGCTTCTGCTGGTGCAGATTTTGATGAGAGCAGCATGCAGCTTCTTGCTTGTTGCTAGTGGTAGTGCATAGCTAATGGTCTGACTGTTGAAAAATGGTGTTTTGTAGACAAGAATTTGTTCTATCAAAGTGTTCTATTGCTCTTTGCATATGTCGTAGTTTCTGTTTGAATAAATAGGAAGCACTATTTTTGGAGTGATCTACGTAGTTGGCTTAAATCAAACAAGAAGAACTACAGTTCTGTTTATGAACTCCTTGCAGAAGGAATCTAATGATATTAAAAGTTAACATAGTCCTGGAGTGATTGAAGACATTCAAGGAAAAGAGATCCACAAAGTACTGTTAAACAATTATGAAAACAAAGCAAGAAAGGAGACTCATCACTTTCACCTCAGGAATACACAAACCAATAGATTCTGAGAGTATATTTTAGGTATATATTCTAGACACTTGCTATGCTTTAACTCTTCCATGCTTCCAATCATCCCTTTTGCTCTAGACCTGCTAGGTGGACCCATATTGTCTTTTCTATACTTTCAATCTATCAGCAGAATAACAGGTAGAATAAAGTGTTTGGGTTTTTTTCTTTTTTTTTTCCCACCATAAATTTTATTTTAGAATACTACTGTGTTTGTGAAATGTTTATGTATATACATATTTAAAATATAAAAAAATATGTCCATTACAGCCAATAACAATTCAAAGTGATTCAGTTTAAGGTAGTATGCTATGGTAGGAAGCTAATTTGCTCATTTCTGCCTTAAACATTCCAGGTAATGGTGTAAATATATGAAGAAATATATTCTGGGTTCATAGTATTGCTGAATGTGTTGGCTGAGACCTAAAGATCATCCTGTGATGGGCAGGGCTGCCACACACCAAAGCATGCTGCCCAGGGCCACATCCAACCCAGCCTTGAGCACCTCTAGGGATGGAGTATCCACAGATTCTCTGAGCAGTCTGTGCCAGGACCTTGCCACCCTCTGAGTTAAAAATTTCTTCATGACATCTAATCTAAATCCTCCCTCTTTTAGTTTAAAACTATTCTCCTTTGTCCTCTCAGACCTAAAAAATCTATCACACCTCTGTTTGTAAGCTCCATTTAAGCACTGGGTTTTATGCCATTAGTGTTTCAAAAATTTATTTTTTATTATTTTGTATATATATTTTTGGAGTCAAAACTGTACCTTTGATGGTAAATAGAAATATGTTTCAAAGAGTATGGCTTTTATTTGAGAATGCAGGTGTTTCCACCTGTTCCATTTCTATAATCCCTGCTTTTAAGTAATCCTTAGTGCAGGAGTTTAATGGTGTGTCTTTTTTTTTCTTCTGACATTCTCTGCCCAGTTATATTACTGCCTTGCCCTTCAGTTTTATCCTACAAAGTCATACAAGCAGTGGGAAGGAAATTCTTAAGATCTTATGGATGCTTTCTTAAGGGAAATGCTTAGAAATCCATTCTGGCTGTGCAGCAAATATGCAGGTATGAGTAACACAGTGCCTGGGGTTATTGGTACTCTTTGTGGAGTTCCAGTACAAGAACTATTTGTCAGGCAGGCAGCCCAGCAGATTGTGTCTGGGTGATTGTGTCTTTAGCATGTTCTGTGATGACTTTGAGGACTTTGCCTGAAAAGCATTAGTTAGCATCCTGTGTGATTTATCTAAATCATCACTGTGGTTGTTTTTTTTTTTCTTTGAATAATATTTCCTTTTATTTTGAAGATGAATATTTATCAATGGTTTCTGCTTTTGCTTTTTAGTTATTTATGGATTGCCAGTGAATATCCTGAGCAATACACAGAAAAATCATCTTTGCTATAAAAAGAACCAACAAATTCCTTCCCAAAAGACTTGTGATTAGTGCAAGGCAAAATATATTTTTCTCTGTAGTGCACATCTGTGATATTGTGTGACTTAAATCTCTCCTGCTGCTTGACATTTACTTACCCAGAGTGTATCTTAGAGAATGATTTGTCATTGTGGTGACATTTTTCTGTTTGGTTTTTTTTTGTTTTGTTTTAAATAAACATGGGTGCATTTAATGTAAAAAGCTACATTTACTCAAAATTATTGCTAAAATTTACATGCACAAGTCAGGAAATTCAGAATAATGATTCCCATAACTGTCATAACTTGTCCCCTTTTTTACATGAGGTGTATTATTTTCTGTTACTCTATGTAAGTGCTTGTCTTATTAAACACTGAAGGTTCTTTTCTCTGGTTGGATGACTGCCTGTCTCACACAGCTCTGAATTTGCAAATATTGTGTCATAAGTTTCCCAGAAGTAGTTAAAAGTAAGTTCAGTGAAATAAGTCTGGGGACAAATTAATGTGCTTCAATTAGATATCCTTCTTCTTCAAAGATTATTTTAACCTGAGTGAAGAAAATTTCAGGGACTGAAATTGTTCAGGAGCCCCGGCATAGAGAAGACCAGCCTTTCAGTGCTTTTCAGTGCAAACCAAGCAGGATGAAGCAGGATTTTTTTTAATTTTTTCCCCACAGGATATGTATTCTTTTGACATAATTCTGTCATACGTGATGTGAACATCTGTCATAGGTATTCTGCATTTCTGCTCGGGGCTGCTGCAGCAGTGGTTTTTCATCTGGAGTAGTGGCATTTTTTTTTCTAGGTGAGATTAACTAATAGAATGAGTAGCTACTTTTATTTAATCTAAATACTAGCTACTTTTATTTAATCTAAAGCAGCAGACATTCTAAATTATCTACATTGGGAAAACAATATGAAACTTTTCCTCAGGAAATGTGTATTAAAAACCTTTTCAGCCAGTATTTCTGCACAAATGTGGGAATATGGTCTGAGTCTATGCTCAGTTTTCTTGGAGCACTGCAGGTCCAGGAAGACAGACATCTACAGATCCAAATAATTTTTTGAAACAAAATAAATTCCTTGGATGTTCACTTAGCTCAAGTAGGAACAAAAATGCATTGAATACAAGAAACACGGTGCATTTGCATTCTCAGAGGGTTTTTTTGTTTTATTTCACAAATAATGTTTTAATTGGCAGAGGACACAGTGTGGCTTCAGAACAACAGTGTTCTTTTAGGGGCGGGCCATGTATACAAAAAAAAATCCTTTAGTGCTAGTATTAGAAAGTCTTTTAGTGGGCAGCAGGAGGAAGGATCATCAGGCAATTGGTAAGAGTCCACAGATGCATTGTTACAAGGGACTCTCTCATACCTGGAATGAATAGTTGAGTTTAGTGCAATGCCCTGCAGTATTTTGGTTGATCTTCCCCTTCAAGATGGCATCTCCACAGGTTTCTCTGCAGGTCAGCTGGCAAGGAAATGTTTTTGATTTTACTTGAAACTAGATTAGGCATCCTTCATTGTTTGCTTTTAGGCATTTTTTGTGCTACTGTATATAGATGTTATAGGTTTATACAGCAGATGCAGCTACAGTCAAAGATTGTTAATTAATCTCTGCTTTGCAATTCTATGTGGTACTCAGTTGGCTTGAGAGTTATCCAAAATTGACAGAAAGGTTCTTCTTTCACACCAAGTATTTGGAGTTATCTGTATACAGAAATTGTAAAAGCAATCCAGGATATGGTGAATAATGTTCTATAATCACATAGATCAAAATCAAATGAAAATGAGCTTTTTCAAGCATCCTCCAAATAAGTTCATTCTTGAGCTAAAACATCCTAAGGGTGATTTCTTTTAATAATTTACAGAAGTGACTCATCTGAAAGTTCTTTCACCTAATGACTTCTGCTGGTGCCACAATGCTCCAGCGTCATCAGCATTCTGCGCCTAAACCTGCCATGTGCTGTGGAGCTGCCAGGTACATTAACTCTTGTCAACTTAACAGAGATTTGTTGTAAATGAAGCTGCCTTCTTTGTTAGAAGTTCAGGCTGAGACTTGACACTTAATCTAAATACTGAAGCTAGAGAGATTTTCCTGGAGGTAATTTTGAATGATTATTAACTGATTACAGTGGTTCTCTGTGTCAGTTTCAATCATGAATTAGCCTTATATGTGTCAGAGTCATAGTTTATTGTTCTGATTGATATTGGTGTGCAACTGAGTGTTTTTTACATGAATTAGAAAGAACAGTCTGGTAATCCCCTATTACAAGCTGTAACAAAATCTGTCAGAGGAACTCTGCAAACAGTCTAATGCAGTAACACTAAGCAGCTGAAAGTTAAATACCCTTTCTACCTTTTATTTTTATAAGGTAGACTATCAAGTGTGCAAACTCTGGAGTATGCTCTGTAAGCTTATTTAAATATAAATAGACATCCTCCACTAGTGAAATTTTTAGTGTCAAAAATCTAATATTTGTTGGACATTCATCCGAATGACTGCAAATGGAGCTGATTGTAGCAAATACCAAGTTGTTTCAAATTTGCTAGACTGAAGTCAGAGTATGTTTTATTTTAAACCTACAATCATGGCAGTAATGAGTTTTCGTGCAGTGCTGGAAGGACACTACATAAATTTGTTGCAACAGACAGATCTGGCTGTAGGTTTCTGGCCACTTTCCCTATTTTTGCTGTAAGCTCTTCTGTTAGGTCATCTGAATGGTTTGCTCTTGATGGTCAGGGATCACAGCTTCATAGAATTTAAGTCTCTTAACCACATTTCTGAATCTATTTTATTGAGATCAAAATAAGTATTTTACAATTCTAATACAAAACTAGAAAAGGAGTTTGGAAATCAAGTTCTTGCTGTACTTGCATAAAATTAGCAATATTATCACAAAGTATTTGTTTTGAATGGAAGTAGAGTAATTTCATTTATGAAAATGTTTTTTAAATTTCAAGACTAAAAATAGGAATTCTAATTTCTAGTTATTCTGATACTATCTTCAGGTTTCTTATGTGAGTGTTAATTCAGAATCCAGAAAAATGCCTAGTGATAGGAATCCCATCTGTATTAACTTTATCAACAGAGCTACCTGCCAATTCTTGTGCAGAGTTATTGAGAATTTCATATAGGCTGGTGTGGTTTAGCAAACATTATTTTGGATCATTTACAAGTTCATGCTTTTAGTATCAAAATGCTGGTACATGGAAGGGCATGTTTTTGTCATTGTTGTTGTATATTGATATGGATCTATAGTTCATTTAGTCAACATATCAATTTGCCAGCATTTCTTGTCATATTATTTTTGAAAATGATTGAACATATTTTATTTCTGTAGTTTTTCTTCAGCTATTTTTCATGCAAAATGTATTGCTTATTTTGGAAATTACTGTTGTGTAGTCTGTAGCTTCTGAATTCCTCCATGCAGCCTGTAAGCAGGCTAAATGAAGTGGCCACCAAGTCTCTAACATAGTACAGGCAGCTCTGCTGTAAGAGAGCATCTTGTCTGCAAATCCTTGTGTGAGCTTGGAGAGGAGTTGACTTGCTGGAGCCCACTGTCTACCATGTTGGCTTGGGCTCCTGTATGTTTTGCATCCTGCAGTGTAAAGATAGAGATACTGAAAAATCATGGTTGACTACTGCCTCTTCCAATAACATCATTTTCTGGACCTCCCAGGGATGCAGTGTTTGCTTTGTGTTTTCATAGTGGTGTGAGAATTCTGCTTGGAAGGTTGTTGAACCAGAAAGGAAAAGGGTAGGCATAGATGAGCACTGATGCACCATTTCTATGCCCTGATTTCTTGGTTTTGACCTTCTCAACATTTGTTTTCCCAATGTTTTCTATAGATTCCAAGTAACTGTATTGATAGCTCCAGAATTACAATATTAAGATTCTGGTTTTTATCCTAGAATCAGCTGAATACAGGATAGTTCGTAAATGTTGTTTTTCCATTTCTGCATCTTCTATTTTACTTCTTTACATATGAATTTCCAGTCTTCATCGAGGGGAAAAATTTCAGAAGGAACAAAATCTTATTTCAAGATTTAAAGCTGTTTGTGTTTACAAACTATTAACAAGAGATAAATAGGAACATGGTGGAGGGTGAGAAGAAGATTCTTAAGATATAAAGACTTTAATCTGACACTTCTACAGTATTTATTTATATTTAATATTTAATTAAAATTATTTATTTTTTCACACATTAATTAGTAAGAACTGACAAATCATATTTATGGTGTTACACATGGCTCTATAAGGTTGTGTTGCCATCATATTGTTGATCTGAATATTAATTATGTTTTCAATAACTATCCTCTGTTCAGCAAATATTGGGATTTCTGAGTGTATTGATTTGTAGATAACCATATACTCAATTTCCCCAAATTTGTTTCCTTTAAGGAAGAGTTTTATATTAATTCCTTTTGGAAATTCAGGCATTACAATCAACTCTCTACTTTATGATTTTTCTTCTTCTGTATATGATGGCCAATACATAGTTTAGACAAAGGAAGGAAATATAAGGAACTATAATGTATATATATAATAATATTAAATAGTTTAAACCTGTTTGTTTGTTTGTCTTTTTGCATATGAGTACTCTCTCACTTTTTCCTTCCCTGCCTATCCTTTGCACAATCCCTGCAGCAACAGAAGGCAGTATTGTTGAGTAATACTAGATTATTATTTTTTGATGTGTGCTTATATATGGAGACAGTGCTGTACATTTTTTTTTTCCCTGATAGTATTGGCTGCATTTATTAAAAAAAATAAATGTGATGGAAATGCATGAGATGCCTTTGAAGGGCCTGTATTTTATTTCAGTACTGGTTCTGCTGCGTGACAGCTTTAGGGTCACGGACCACTGAAGAGCACCATCGTCATTCTGAATCTTTGCAATTACGATTATTTCAAATAGGATTAGGAAGAGGAAGAGAAGGGTCAAATTGGAAACCACATCAATTTCTGTAGCTTGCTTCTTAAAATAAGATAAACGAAACATGAGATCATGTTGTGTGCATGAGTAATATTTATCTCTTTCTTCTTTTCTGTTCTGCCAGTGTTGATTTCCCCTTTGAGCAGTAATTTGTGGCTGTCACATGACTATACTTAACAGTTTCATGTTGAGGAGAGAACTGAATACAATGCTGTGCTCAAGTACAAATGGCATTTCAAAAATGCACTGAAAATTCAACCAGGTTGAATTAGTTATTGCAATTGTAAGATGCAAATGAAGCAGCTTTAATGAACTGTTTCTCTTTTACTTTCTGACCCCCTTATCTCCCTGATATCCTTTATGATTTATTTAGCTTACGTATTATGTAGTTTGAGATGCGCTTTATCAACCTATATCACTCATGCTGTATAAGTGAACCACGAAGGTTTCACTTTCAAATACAGTAGTATTTCTGTAGTTAATAAATTGAATAGGAAATTAGTTTTATTTCCAATTCTAGTTTTCTCTTGAACATTGTAAGCTTATTTTCAGGTATTCTTTACCTCTGGATTGGAAATTCAGAAATAACACACCTGTTCAAAACTTTCTTCTGGAAATAAATATTAATGATTCTTCACCAAGATGTGAAATCATCTGTTGTGATTCAGTTTCATTTACTATACCCATTTCAAGATGTTCCTATTGTTTGCCTACTAAAACTACGTTAGTTTATCGCAAAACTCAGTTTTGTCATTCTCAGCACAAGGTAATCTTCCCAATTGCTCTCCTGACACATGTGTATGTAAGCAGTTTAAGAATGCTGCCACGTAGAATAATGGTATTTTGTGTGGCAGGAAGTTTGAGCTGTTGGCCAAAGAAAGGGGAAAAAATTTAGAGTCTACAGTATTCTTGCAAGCTGTTGCAGCTACATTACTATACTTACCCCAATCCTCGGATATACTCATACCACCTTGTTAAAATTTCTTTTGTCTTATTTTTTTGTGAACATAATACCAGTGTACAATTAATGTATGAATGGGCAAACATCTTCATGAGAACCACTGATGTTTATTTATCAGATTGACAAGATCTCCTTTTGTATTTTTTGTTTCCCTCTTTACAAGAGGAAAAAAAAACCTCTAAAATCCAAATACACCTTTCTTTTCTGTGTTTGCACAATTAGTTCTGGATCTCAGGGACTTCACAGATAATGTGGCCTTTTTAAAAAAAATCATTGATTCAAGTGAAGGTGTGTAAAATGGAATAATACTACAGATACTAATGTTTTTATCCAGTGTGAAGATAAAGTAACAGTTTGTGGTTCTAAGTAATGAGATTTCCAAAACCAATAGGTTGGGTCATATCCCTTTAGTATTAGGAAACTGAGCCACCTATGTTAACTCTTCTAATGCTATATTCAGTACTTTATATAAAGTATAATTATAATAATAAGTATTAAATTAAAATAATAAGTATTATTTTTCCTCTGAAAGCTCAAGGAAAACTTTATAAATATGTTGTGTATATCAATTATTTTGAAATCAGTGAAGAATGAGAGTATAGACACTGACACATTTTTCAATTTTGTTGTATTTGTGAATGGAAGAAGCAGAGACAAAGGGATGATTTTGTTTCACTGACTGGCTGTGATTACATGCAAGTAACATGGCTAATGGTGCTAGTAAGTGACTAATTAGAGCTTGACAGAGCATTACACAAGTAAATCTAAATATCATTAGTTTTCTTTTTTTTTTTAACAAGCAGAAATAGTGAAAAATTGGGTTCTTTGAAGAACAAGGAGATTTTGGAAGAGCAGCTTTGTATATTAGGGTAAAAAGCATTTATTTTTTTTTGAGTCTACATTAGTGAAATTCTTAAGAATTAGTTTGTGTAGAGACTTAAGAATTATTCACTGATTCTTCTCTTTTTCTTCATCTTGACTTTGTACATTCTTGAGGAAATGATGGTAAAACATCAGAGACTTTAATGTATGAACATCCATAAGGAAGCAAAAAACATATTTGCAAGTGCAAACAGACATTTAAATTAAGCTAGTTAAGAATGAAGAAAGATTCTACTAAATGCTAAACTTGTTATTTGATAGCACAATTAACCATCTTTCTGCTAGTCAATATACAAGCAAAGCCCGGAAACTGTTCAGAATACTGAGTAAGACTGGTAGTGTTTGGATGGATGGATGTATGGGATTGCTCAGATAGCTCATTCACTTTTTTGCCTTTTATTCAGTTATTTCTGTTCATGATTTACTGTGCTCAAACTTTTTTTTTTTAGTACCTATTACAAAATTGGGAGCTTGGAGATAAAAATCAATAGATCTTGAAGGTCATGGAACTCATAAACTTTAACCATCAAAAGTATTTTTGCTTAATGCTAAGGCTATTTTATCTATATATATAATTCAAGCATATTTATTAAAGTTAATTATTTTCTGTATGTTTTCATTAATTTTATTGAAAGACAACAGCAATCATATAAATATTCTCCTGAGAAAATAGCACTATTCAGCATTTTGGAACATAATACTTTCAAACTGAAAATCTTAATTAAATTTTGAAAGTTATATTCTTGAGGAAATCTTCAGATGAATTGCATGTTCACAGTGAAAAAGAAATTCTAGATTTAATATAGTGGTTTTAATTGCTTCAAATAAATGTTTTGGTACAAACAAACCCAGTAATATTAGCTTCTCGATAAGAATATAATAAAAAATGGGAAAGGAATATAAGGCTATATTAAATATTTTCATTGAATGCTTCTTATTTTGTTAACTTAATCTGACGAGAATTAATACTTCAGGCTTTTTAATTGGTATGTTTTAACTGTTTAAAGAAACATTTTGACAGGAGTTATACTCCTGTTCTTCATCATTCTTATTGGAAAGGTTTGTCTGCATTAAGCTTACTCAACTTTCCAATTAATATGTTGTTGCAAGTACTTTCTTGTTAATGGCCAAAATACCTATAATTACTGTATCTAGCAGTAAAATAAATGCTTTATGTATTTCATAAGCCTTTTTCAAAGTGGAGAGATTTATTGAAATGTACCAGTATCTTAAAGCAGGTTTGGAAGTATGTTTTATTCCACCTTAAATATACCTTATTTCCTATTTGGCCAACTACAGTCCTTTTTCTGTGGCAAGTCTTTCATAAAAAGACTGGGAGGAAAAGCATACTCATTGGAAACACCAAATGCATTTCAATTATGTTGATGTAAGTTAATTTGTGGGCAATTACATTGAAAGTCTGGCTTCAAGTATATAAAAAAATAATTCTGCCTTTGGTTATTGTTTTTCCCCTTCCTTTCACATTAAGAGTGTCTACAGCTTTAAAAGTTCTAAACAGGAGATAGGTCATCACCAGAAGAGGGATGTGACTTAGCATTTTTGTTTGTATATACTTGTAGATGTTCTAAATTTTTGAAACAGATCAGTTCAACTCAGTACTTGAATTTATATTTCAACAAATTTCCCTGTTCGGTTTCATGTCCTTTGCTATAGTTCAGACAATATACTACCTGTATAGAGTACTGCAGGCATTCTTTAGGTCAACATAGAGGAGTATAATTTTTATATACAGCTGTGGTGAAAGCATTTTCTGTTAAGATATAGGAAGAAGGTGAGAGTTCCTTGATGGGAAAAATCCTTGGGAAAAATAATAAAAAACACATTGCATGAAGAGAATGCCTCTTTTACAGTTAACAGCAACATTTTAAGTTGTTCTTGTTCTATTTCAACTTTGTTACCCTCAGTGTCAAAAATCCTTACAGCAGGATTCCATTAAAGTGACACAGTCCTTGAATACAAGAGTTGAGAGCAATTCTGCTTCCATATACTCTGGAAACAAGTGCTGTTTTTCCACATTCTGTTTTTGGTGCAATGCTAGGTGTATTGTCTACCTAAATGTAATTGGAAAGATAAGAAGGACAGTTTGAGTGAAAAATGTATATCTGTTGAGTGACTGAACATCAAGATAAAAGGCAAATAAATCTGTTTTTCAATTCTAGAAAATGAAAGCACCATACTAGTAGTATGGCAGGAACCATTTGTAACTACATATATATTCAAGATATAGTCCATGATACAATCTAGTTCTAGTTACCTTTGACAGAAGTATGCAGAAAGGAGGCTTAAGAGACCCTTAGCCGGACCAGAAATAGATGAAAACCTCTTGTACTATGATCTAAGGAATTCCTTCAACTATATTCATTGTTCAACAGAGAAGAACAAAGAACAAATGCTCTTTTGTAGCAGATACGGGGGGGAAGGCATAAATACCACAAAACAAAACTTATGTTTCTGACTATATTTTGTGCTGGTCATCTCAGATTGATTGTCTTTCAGACAGTACCAATAATTTAGCATGCTTGTTATGTATTTCTTTTTTCATCATTTCTAACATTTGTATCCTTTGCATGAAAACTGCAGATTAATCTTTTTTTTTCTCCCTATCTTGTAAGTAATTATTTCTATTCCTGCCTTATGGGAGCTTTATAATGGGGCTTTTCTCCACATTGTCAATTTAGTTTCAAATTTAATCTTGACCTCTTATGTGCTTTCTGTCACTTCCTGCTTGATATCATCTGCTTGTTTAATATTTATATTTTACATTCTATCATCTAGTTCTTAGTGAAACTTATGAACAACATTAGGCAGAGAACACATCCCAGCAGGGCCAGTTAAAACATCTTTCTCATTTGGACAAATCACTGGCAGTTATAACTTAGTCACTGTTTTCTCATAACATTAATGTTCATTCATAACATAGATACTTCATTTACATTTTTTTTCCAACTTATCTGGGGAAAACAATGGAAAACTCTATCAAAAAACTTTCTTAACACAGGGATTAGTGGCCAGAAGGCATTTTACAGCATCACAAGATGTGTTGAGGTTGTTTTAGCATGATGTTTTTTGACACTTTCTTGTCTGTTTCTCAATTTCTCAATACTTTTAGGTGTAAAAATCTGATTACTTGCTCCGCTATTTTTCAGCGCATTGAAATTAATCTTGACCATCTGTAATTCCTTAGTTTCTTCTTTTTTCCTGCACTCTCCTAACTGCTGTAGAATGTATTTGCATTTTGCTAGCTTATTTTCTTTAACTGTTCTAGATCTTCATTGCCAGCAGTGAACATTCTCAATGTTTCTACTTTAATAGTGTTACATGTGTTCATGACAAAGTCAAACAACATAATGAGTCCCAACATTCTTCCCCCCCCATCCTCTACTGTTAGTGGATGCAGTAACAAAGAATTTAAATGAAATCATAGTATTTCCTTTGTTAAAGGAATATAGGCAAGTTTTTATTGGAAGAAGAGCTCAGCCCCTGAAAATGCTGCTGTAGTCATACAGCAAGTGAAGAATTTTTTTTGTCTTCTAGTTCTCAAGTCAACATGCAAACACTAGGTTGTAATAGTGTTATGAGTCTTACTAATTCTATTTTCAATGGATAAACACAAGCTGAGACTGGTTGAAGCTTATTTGTGCATCCTAGGTGATAGCAATGTTTATCACTAAGGAGAACTCCTCAAAAATCTCTATTCCCTTTCAAACTCCTGCCTCATTTGTCAGTGCAGGGCTCTGCTGAAGGCCCTTCATAAGAATGTGGTAGCTTGGCTCAGCTCTACAGTTCTTTCTGAACACTGAGTCTATCAGGGCTTTGAACAAGTGATGGTAGCATTATAAACAGGCTACAGTGAGAATGTAGACTGATTTGTACACTTCTGTACTGCATAAATATCCTTTTTTTTTTGCAGGACAAAGCACGTTAGGTTATTCCTTTGTTTCCAATTAACTTTTCTATGCAAGTTAAGTCATTTAAAAAAAAAGCAAGTGAGCATGGTTTATTAACTGGGTCAATTCATTTGATATTTAGTATAAAAAGAGAAACAAAAGGAACTGAGAATTAAATACTCTTTTTATTAGCTGATATAAATATTAACCATAAATGTACACTTTTAATACTTCTGTTGGATTTGCAGGAGACAATTCTGTTTCTTGTAAGAAAAGGTGAGATACTAAACTTCTATTATTAGATCCAGTATGTTAAGTAAACTAAACAAAACACATGAATACAGAAATCAACTGTAGGGCAAGGCTGTAGACTAGCACGAGCCACAGCAGCAAATGTGTATTCTTTATTTCAAATATTATTAGTTGTCCATATCGATATTTTTTCTAAAACAGGTACACTAAACTGTTTGTGATAGACAGTAATGTGACAGCTAGAATGTTGTTTATGCCATTGAAAGTATCTTGTGAATCTCTAATTTTAGATAAAATAGGTCACAGAAAACTTCTTTATAAATAAGATTATATGAAACTATTCACTGTTAGACATTTTCATAACAATTATTTATATGTAGATTGTTTTAATTAAGAATTAGATATTTAAATCACTGTTATTTATCCTAAATGTCCAATTTCTTCTATTATATATAATCTTCTTGGTCCATTAATAGCACAAAATGGCAGCAGTAACAAAACCTTCCTTCCAATTCTATGTAGAAAAGTGGCATGCACGAGTGTGTGTATATGAGCAGTATCTGTTTTATATAAAGGTATGGGCATAAATTTTCATCCTGTTTGTATATTAAACCTTTTATCCTGAAAAAAATAAGAAAGACATCAGATACTCCACTGTTGGATGATCTTAATTGGTTTTGGGTTAAGAACTTAAAAATGCTACTAAATCATGCTTAGTAGTTCCCTGTACTTCATTTCTCTTCTGGAATCAGCATGAATTTTGATGTATATATTGCTTTGATTATAGTATATATATAAAGAGAGCATATAAGGCTACTTCCAGCTACTTGTATTAAAATGCAGACAATATTTTACCCACATAATTATAATAACAAATAGTAACAGATAATTCTTATCTGTGTGTGGAAATTCTTTTCCACAACTTTACAGGTGTGAACATTTTTCTGTGAGCTGCTCTTGTTGAAAGTATGACAGGACTGTACTCTGCTCACTGGGAAATCTCTATAAATTGAAGTGAAGGAAACTAGGAAATTGTGGTAAATTATAATCACTTTACAAGTAAGACTAGGGATGAAAAAGAAGCTTCTTTTTTTCTGATAGAGGTTCAACTAACTAGCCCTTAGAGAGACCAAGTTATTAACATGCTAATGACTTTTTTCTTATTATTCTAACCAAGTTTTAGCCAGCAAAAAAATTGTCAGCAGTTGATAATCAGAAGAGTTTTTGAATTACTAAGTGGAAAATTGAAGACAAATTGCTGTTTTACACTAGAGTGGGTCTTTGATTTAATGCTATATGCAATCACTGATTTTCCTAAAAAGATATTGAGTGTGATACACCACAGAAAATACTGTGCTAATATGAATGTTATACTCCTTTTCCAAACGTGTTTTCTGGCAAGATGATATAGTTGTATTTTGTGGATCATTCAGTATTACTTCAAATTTTCTCAAACAAAAAAAAAGCAATAAGAGGGGTGAACAATGCAACATGTATCTCAAATAACTGTCATTTTCAGTAGGACAAGAAGAAATTTGAGTAACGAACAAATCAACCAAACTCTTGGTTGCAGGACAACTCATGTCATGCTTGTATATGCATTATTTTCTTCTAAAGTGTAGTTGAATATACTCAAAATTTGTCATTTGTAATATGTACCCTCCATAATTAATTTTAGTTAATCTAAAAAGAATAACCTAGCATTACTTGGTGAATGATTGTGGGAATATCTTCCAAAAAGGCAGAAAAAGATCCCTTACTGTTTGGGATATTTAAGTCTGCAATACAAAAGCACAGGATGAAATATCTGTCCTTGAGACTTCCTGCTAGAATATGCTGTGTTCAGTACAATGCATAGAAGTTTTCTGAGTGCTAAGTGCGGATTTTGAAGAATTGTTGTTTACTGTGATATTGGATGCCTACAAAATTAGAACAACATGACTTGACTTATTTCAGATCTTTTTATCAGACCATTTAAAATATTTAAATCAATTTTCTTCTTGCTCTTTCAGAGCAATCTTATTGAAGAGTTCAATAAAGTTAAAGCAAATAAGTTGGTTTGCAATATGACACAAAGCCATACAGACTTCACCAAGGTTTGTGATTCTTATTCTCTTCTTATCTTCTCTTTTTATCTGTTTTTAATTTGTAAAGAATTTGAAAATCAAATCCAAACACTGAAGATGTGAACACATGGAAATCAAAGCTAAATGAATACTGGAGCCATGTAAACTCAACCATCCAAAGTTGGGACTTCTGCAGATAGTTGATGTTCACCAGTTCAGAAGCTTTCCTTGTTGACTTGGAGAAATCCATGTATCTAGTGAAATTTGACTGCCAAATTTTGGTTAAGAACTAAATTAACTTTTAGAGTGAGTTAATCATTATAAATGCACCCTGCACATGAGTACTTTTTTCTCACCTCTAACTCTACTTATTATAAAAAAAGCTTCATAATCAGAGCTGATAGATAAATTTAGAAAGATTTTTAACATAGAAAAGAGACAATCAATAATATGGGAAATGCTTACCTGCCACTGAATAGCAAGTCTTGCAGGGAGAAACTCTACAGAGTAGGAATGTCTAACAAGAAATCCTTCCACAGTGGTGGTCAGCCCTTAAATAGAGAGAGAGTGTCAGACTCCACCCCTTCTGGTCACACAGATGAATTCTCTTCACCTGTGCTCCCACAGCTGACTCAATGTTTGCCTCAAGTGATCAATCCATAATGGTTCAAGTTGTGATTCAACAGTTCCCATACACTACCTGTAAACTACAAAAGTTTGTCCCACACTGTTTTTGTCACAGTCCTCAGCTTTTCTAGAGAATGATACATGTTCTAAGAATGAAAATATTAGCTAATAAATTGGTTAAATGAAAGGATAAAGTAGTCTTCCAGCAATGCTTAGAACATATTATAGTAGTGATAAATGAATTCTAGATTATTTGAGTTAAGAGATACTGAATTGTTCTCTGATAGATATATTTGAATAAAGAGTCTTAATATAATCGCATTTATGATGTCAAAAATTTATGCTACAGTGTCCAAATATAATATTTTTTAAAGATCCATGTAAATACTGACATGAATAAGTATGTTTTCCTTCTGTAATGATGTGATGAAGTTTTTATGATAAAATAGCTCAGTTTATCTAGTTATTCTATTGCGATTGCTTTAAAAGAATTTGGAAAAATGCCCATGTAAGTTAGAACAAATATAAAAAAGCAGACCTTACTGATTATAAGCTTTTGTTTTGATTTTAGTTCTTAATTTAGGTAATATTTTGAAAATTTTATTCCTTTAGAAGAAGGAAAAAATAGTATAAACATTACAACAATACAATTAAAAGTTGATAAATAGCCTAAAAATGTTTTTTTTTAACTGAATAATAGCAGTCATAGCACTTGTTTAGCAATTTTTTTACTAAATTTCTTTTCAGAAAGAGGGGTTTTTACCTGTTGCTTAAGTTCTCTGTCTAGAATGTGATTCATAAAATTACAACGTTTAACCTCTATCTAAGCATATACTTCCGTGCTTTGGGCTTTTCTGGGGTTTATTGTTCTTCATGAATGCAAATCACTAGATGGAATGATCATGGTCTGAAATACTTATGATACTGAGCTCTATTTAATTCTCGAGTATTTGAAAATGGAGTAGTCTTCTAATGTTTTCCCTTTAAACAGCAAACAAAATACTGTTAAACTCCTATACAGGCTGCTGCTGGTTTTTTTGTTTGTTTGTTTTGTTTTGTTGTGGTTTTTATTTTATTTTTTTTTTTTGCTTCATATATTGTCAATAGGACGCTTCTGCATCTGGTAGGTTTGCCTTCAGAAAATCCACTGACCTTCTGATGTCTCTTCTGATGGCTGATGGTTGACAGTAGGAAGAGCATTAGCTGATTTGTGTCCTCCCCTAAACCCGTTACAACTTTGAGTTTGTTTAAAATGTGGGAAGTTGTTTTTGCTGCATAAGTGCAGGCTGTACATATTGTCTGAATTATGAACATATTCTTTTACAGAATAAAATTCAAAATGTGACTTAACATTGCATGGGCTAAAAACCGAAGAGGCTTTCATAGTTCTTTTTCATGTATATTTCAGTTAATGTGAGACAAGCTGAAATACTGTAGCTACTTTGATTATAAGAAGGTTTGGAAGAATTTCCGGTGGTTTTGTTTCAAAATTATCTTCCTCGAATGATCTGTCCTGCTCCAATTGCTGGAGGGAATGGTATGGTATATATTCCTGGAGTGAGATTAAGACACAAGCGGAGTCAAATGTTGTCCTATATTACAAATTCTAAGCAGTTAACAAATTTTGGGAAGATGGGGAAGGTAGCAATAGGAAAGAGAACTCTAGCAGGCATAGTTGCCACCATGAATCTGGTGGCATCCCATTGGTCTGCAGGTCACTCAGTGACATTTCATTGATCCCAATGGCTGCAAGTCAGTGGAAGAGCTCCACTTCTGAACTCTTTGGATTTTTATCCTCTTCATATGCTTACCTACTGTTTTGGTTATCAGGGCAAAGGCATGTCCACAGTTATGCAATTGCCATGTGGCAGTCTGTCAGGCTGTGTTCTGTTTCCATGGTGGTCATCATTCCTTTTCAGATGGCTCTCTGTTAGGTCAGCTTGTTCTGCCCTGAGAACTCAGTAGACAATAGCCAAAAACTGGTTCTTTCTGGTTGCTCAAACACACGAGTAACTGTTAATCACAAAAGTTTGTCAAGAAAGATGTGTTGAACAGGTGCTGCTGAACAAACTTCAAGACAAGAATGTTCTGTACAAGTCTCTTACACAACCCTATTGGTAACTCTTTCAAAAAACCTCAACAATATTATGTATTTGTTAAATATATGCATATGTTGAATATGTATAGTTTATATAAGCATGAATACACGATTCAAATGAAACTTTCCTGTCATTTTTGAGCTTATTGCATAAAAGGATTGCTGTTATTTGTCAGGACAGAAATAAAATACTGTAGTTAGAAACTAGACTGCATTGCAAGGGGAAAACCAGACCTTCTCATTACATATTCTGTGTGAAGAGTTTGCAACTGTAAGAGACAAGTGATTATTATTTCTTTTTTCTTTAATAAAATAAAATAACTGCAAAAAGTTTGGTACAGTTAGAAATAACCAGTTTGAAGGACCAGTGCCTTGGATTGTGTGTGAATTCTCATTGCAATAGAAGATTTAGAATTTGCTGAAGCAGCAGGAGAGCGGTAATGTGAAATGAGGTTCAGTCAATGAAGAGTGATAAGTGCAGTGATCAATAATCAAGTGATTTGTGAACAGCAGCTGATGGCAGTGAGTGAGTGTTGGTTCCAGATGTGTACTGTAGGAGCATGCTGAAGTGGATAACACTGCTATATTGCAAGGTAAGCCATTCACATTTGCTTCCCAACAGTGAGGGTTGATTACAAATGACATTATTGGGTCTGATTTAAATAATGACAAGTAAAATAATGATGATTTTGTCTAAATGAGAGAGATGAGAGGTAGGATGGGGTAATCTCTTGTGTGCAGTGGCTTAAGGGAAGGTCACTTTTCATTTTTTTGTTTTTCTTTTTTTATGACATTGCTTATGATCAGTGTTTACTTTTCCTATGCGTCTGTGACAAACAAAATAAGAATGTGACAGATTTCAAATGGACTGCCACTAAACTGAGCTACAAATAAATGAATATGAATAGAGAAATGTGTGGGTTGTTTTGTCTTAGTTACCATAATTTGGCCTTTTTTTCTTATATTAAATATCTTTTTTCAGGGAAGAAACAAACATTACAATATCAAAAATTAGAATAGAAATAATAATTTGACATGAGGTGTAATTTTTTTTTAAATTATTATTATTATTATTTTCATTCTACCCTACATGCTTTTTTTGGAGACACACACACAAAAGAAGACAGCATCTCAGTCAGAAATCCATTAAATTATTAGTAAATATATTGCAGCCTTGAGTCATACAATTAAAACTGGAGTTTTAACTATTGTAATGTGCCTGCTTTTTTGTTATATTTCCCTTTTCTGATGAGAACGCAATCCTTCAAACCTTTCGTTATATAAGTTCTTGTTCATGTAGGTAATCCTGTGAAAATTCCCTGAGACTGCTACTATGAATAGTTTAGTAGTACAGATCTAAATTAATAAAAGAGAACTCATTTCTATTCTTCTAGAGTAAAGGTATATCAAACACTAAATTTGTTTTAAGTGTTCTTTATCCAGTGCTGTAAAAAGTACAATAAATTTTAAAAGTGACAGATTCTATAATGCATAGCAAGAACAGCAGAAATTCATGAGGAATGCTGAGATGCTGAAATTACTGTATGAATTCTTAGGTAGGTGGAAAACAGTTATCTGATTCTACTTCTCTTGAAGAATTTTTATACCAGCTGTTCCAATGCCTTCAGGTGCCCTGACTTGCACCTATACAGAAATATGTTTATCTTGCTGTTTTTTAATGAAACAAGCACCATATTGCAAAGTTCTGTTATTGGCTAAGGTTCAGTGATATTTACCACTTCTCTTAAAAAGCTAATTTAAATTGAAATCTTGTACATATATCCAGAGAGATGCCATTTTTAGATTACAACTTTAATTGGAGAGGATAATTTTTAAATAAAATGCCATAAGATATTGAGACAATATTTTGTAAAGACTTCTAATCCTTCATAATAAACTGATATTTGAAAATGAGTTAATTCTGGAAATTTCATATATATCTTATCCAGTAGTCTTAAATTACCTCCTATGCAAAAGAATATTTTAGTGTAAATTTGAACTACTATTTGAGGAAAAAAAAAAATTGAGTGAGTCTGAGGGATTTTATAAAATTGTCCTGAGGCTTAATATAATTTATAAACTGCTTCATCTGAATCAGCATGGCTGAAGGGAGAAAAGTGGTAATTCTTATAGAGCTTTAAATTTTGCCGTTCATGACTTCTCAGATGTTTTCAACTGCCTCAGCACACCCAGACAGGTCAAGAGAGATTGCAGATGGCCAGCAGAGCTAGACAAGATGGAAATATTTTACAAACTCAGCAGTAGTAGTTTTTGCAGATTACAGCGGCTGAGCAAAGTGCTCAGGCTTCCCAAGAGCAGCAGTTTGGGTCTGCTGTGAGCATCTGCTGCTGATTGCAATAGGAGATATATTGCTGTGAAGGTCTTCCAGAGAAGGCTGGAAAACATCGTCTATCTCATTTTGTACCTGTGTATGTGTGCTTATGCCCATAATACTCACAGTTCATTTTATGAAATATGTTTTTTAGGAAAAAAATGTATCTTCCAGTTGTGTTGAGGTGTTTTACAGGTATGCAATGATGCCTTTTAATTACTAGCATTTCAGAATGTGAGAAATGTAAATGTTTTAAAAAATTAAATCCTGAAACTGGAAAATATTTCCTGTTTTACACTTCTATTTTACCAATAATAAGGCACTATCTTTAATTAATGTGCTCAATAAGCTCCGGCACTTCTCTGGTAATGGTCTACATTTTGGAAGATACTGCAGAATATCTTATAAAATCAGCAATATCATACAGGATTTTTACAAGCTGCATATCTGAAGCCCCGTGCTGGTCTTGTGTATTTGTAGTGGATGACTTTAGCTGCTTCTGTAGAGCACTCTGTTAGGGAAATATAAAAAAGACCATTTTGTTCCACTTTGTGTTCAGATTTGTTCCCAGTACAAAACAAAGTTAATCTAGTTTGCTATATGTCTATCTTTGTCTTTAGTATTGATGAAGATCTTCAGGTAGAAGTGTAATTGTCATGAAAGAACAGTATACTAGTCAAGAATACTTTAAAGAAGACATTAGTTTTCAAGGCACTAGGAAAAGAATATGTTTTCTAGGGTATAGCCTATATTTTATACTTCTCAACTGAACTGCACAGAATGTGCCCCAAAACCAAATCTCATGAGTTGAAATTCTGCCCCTTTTGCCATGAATGCTGTACTAAATGTGTCCTTTTTGTTAAAGATAATGAAGTCCAAAGACACGAGGATACCATAAATTACAGTAATTTCCAGTTGTGCTTGCAAGACCATTTGCTAACCTTTGTAAACAAAGCAGATGTTCACCTTGATATGTTTGCATAGCTTGGAAAATAATCGGATCTCCATTAATCACAATATTAAATGGTCCAGTGGGTGTAGTGAAGCTATAAAACTTAAAAATGGCAAGAATCCTTGCATTAGTACCAGAGCTTGATAACATACAGATAAGCTGGAAAATGAATTAATTTTATGAAAGTATAAATGATAATTTTCAAATATAAGCCCAAACTCCTTATCATTCATTAACATTGCTATTTGTAAAAGTGCAATTGCAGAGAGACAAAATTTACCGTATTGTTTGATCTAGAGAACAAAGGGTAATTGACTAAAGTATTAAAACTTCTGTCTTGACTTTCTATGATCCTTTTTGTTTTGAAGGACTCTTGTTTATAACCCATCTGCAAAGATTTCACTCAAACAAGAGTATAACAAGAAAGCGGTGACGTAAATGTCTAACTTTTGACTGTTTTTATTTAGGATGAACATTCAGGTTTCCTAGGGCCTGAAAAAGTATGAGCGTTCTAACTATAGAAACAGGAATCTGGCATTTTTGAGAAGTTATCCTGCAAAATAAAAAAATAAATCTAAAGTTCTGTATTGTTTTGTTTTGATAAGCAATTACAAATCATGAACTTCCAACGTTGCTCTGAAGTGATTTGCTAACTGTGCTCAGTCAGCTGTACATATACTCTCTTTCTGCTGAGATAAAAATATTTGGCATTTAGGTACAAGAAAAATTAAACAACTTTAAAGTGGCATATTTATTATATTTATTACAGTATGTAGTCCATCAATGTATTCTGTATAATTTCACATCAGGAAATTTATCCAGCAAGACCAAAAGGAGTTATTTTTACAAATATTTATGGAATTAATAATAATCTCAATAGCTACAAATTTTCTGTAGACAAAGGTATGCTGTACGTACATTGATTTTTACATCTGTCTCTGGACTCTACTAAACAATGTGTTGTTCAGATTTAATAACCTGAAAAATTAGCATTCTTTTCCCCTGAAATCTAAAATTTATACCCACTACTAATCTTATCAGAAATCTAGACAAAAATAATGTTTTGTCCAGTAAAGACAGTTTGAGTTGCAATTGGAGCCTTCTGTCCTTTCTTTTTGAATCTGGCCAACTTAGACTGCTGTTTGACATGAGTGTGAAGCTGCAGGTGGAATTCCTTAATGTGGGAATTCAGAACATGGGAAAAATAACAAGCAACAGTGCATGGCAACAACAAGTTTTCCTTGTAGGAAGAGCCCTTGGTAACTTTTCTGGATATGTCTTTTGATATTTTAATTTCTGCCTTCCACATAGAATCTTGCACATGAGCTCGCACTGAAGGAGGGGAAGGAAAGGTAATGAATGCAGCTTCCTTTACCTGCTTTGGAAGAGACTCCTCCCTGCAGTGCCTGGGTTCCAGGAGCATCACTGGGCCAGTCTTCATTTGTCCTCATTTTAGACACAAGTCTTTTTCAGTAATGATCATTGTGGAAACAGAGGCTTGAATAAAAACCAAATGAGAAAGTTTAATGGCTTGGCTCCGGCTATAGAGATGTAAGTAAGTCACCACAGTAGCACTTCTCAGCTTTTTAGAAGCTGATGTTTGCAAATTAATTACTTGGCCTTTAAATAGTTCCAAACCACCCAAAGTGCTCCATTATGTTAGCACAGGCTTGAGAAATAGATATGTATTACTAGCTAATTGAATAACATATGGTGTTGATTAGTGCTTAGCTCTTTTTATAGAACTCAATTAAAAAAATGACTGCAGTATATTTTGAGACTATGAGATGTCTGTTGGTTGTTTCTGGCATGAGGGAACTGCTGAACCAAGAAATGAAGTTGTTTTGTTTATTTATTTATTTTTTTTGATTAGTTCATGTGTGAGTTCCTTTTGGCACTCACAGTGTGCATGGCTGTGACCAGAGATAGGCTACAGTCGGTTAATTTGCTGCAGTATTGAAATGCAGCCTTTCCTGAAAGATTTAAGTGCTCTGCTGACAAAACAGAACAAAAGCTTAGGCTTTTATTTTCTGTGCTATTGCTCAAGATGCTTCAGATGGATAAAAATCTGGTCTTCCAGGATCCAGCTTGCAGAGGTGCATTTCTTAGGAGAAGTCCCATGACATAGACATTAAATATAAAGCTCTCCAAGCCTAAAATAAACTGTCTTCTTCCATTTCATCTTCCCTTCCTGCTATAAGTAATAAACATGCAGGTGAAAACTGCTTTTATTTATTTTACTGATGCAATTCTTGCCCAAGTGTTTCTTTACATCTTAAACTTTACAAGAATCACCTGAGATGATGATGATCATGATTTTCTTATTATTCACATAGATCACTGAAGTCATGTAACAGTGGTATTGGTTGGACTGGGAGGAGCAGTAAGGAGAAATAAAAAAAGGGAAATATAAGGTTTTTCTCTTTCTGATGCATTTTTTTTCATTTTTTTAAATCTTCAGCTACCTCCTATGCTTTATTTTGTGCAAACATTCAAAGAGAAAATTTGGCGAATAGTGGCTTGAAAGTGATGAAAATGATGAGAGACGGAGAGTAATGAGAAATACTAATTTCTGTCCCCAGTTTTATCACTTTCTGACAATTTAGATTTTTTGTGTGTGACCCAACAAACTCCTCCTCTTTTTCTCGAAGGTGGTGGTTGTTCTTGCAGACTTAAAAGTCTTCCAGGGATGTTGACCAATAATGTAAAATTACTTGATGCATATTTTCCTCGCTTTCACTTCATCTCGTTGCATCTATACTATTGGTATTTGTCTATCTGAAAGACTCAGAACAAAGGAGGTTCTGAAAAATCAACCAGTTATTTTAGAAAAGACATTCCAATCCTAAAGAGTTCCCATTCCCCAGCAGCTCTTTCACTGAAATGACATTCATTCATCCACCCAGAGTAAACAGATGAGTCCTGCAGCATATTCTGAAGGTTACTTGGGTCATCTGGGAGGGAGCTGTGTTTCAGATGAGCTGTGCTTTCACCATGCATGCTCTTTCACCTTTTTCTCATTGTTTGTCCTTTTGTTTGTAACTAACACAGCAGAAATACATAATATAATATGGACCATGACCTAAATCACTCTGGGCCCTAAAAACTAGGAGCAGATGCAGCTCTGATCTAAAAATCAGATAACTGCAGTGTCAGGACCACATCATTCAGTGACAGAAGGGTGCAAGAAGCAAAAGCTATTTTATTTTTGTGTTCCTGAGACAATACATTCATTTTAAGCTTCTCTCAATAACAAAATTCTAGGGTAAATTTAAACATTTTGCTCAGTGAGCTCAACCTAGAGGATGTAAAAAAATTAACTGCCACTGTCCTCTTGATACAGGAGCCTTAGGCACCCAAAGCAGCCAGGAATTTTTGAGTAACAATTGAGAGTGCAACTGATGGAACAAGTTTTAAGAAGGATCCTATTGCGTATACTGACTTGTCATGTGATAGAGATTCTTAAAATCTGAAAATTTGTGTGACACTATTTGACACAAAGGTGATCCTGCTACCATGACTGCCATCAATCAGTAGCATCCTATCCTCTGAAAGACCTTGGATCATGTTTGTGGTGTTTGAAAAGATGTGAAGATTCCAGTTATTTCTGGGAGGAAGGGAGGTGAGTGTTCTGTAGCATGCTGGTGACATTCCCCAAAGACTCGAAAACTGGCAAAGCAATAATTAGAAAGTGATCTCTCTCTCTCTCTTCCCTAAGGTTTCTTTGAAAGTAGATTGTTTCTGCTATTCTTGGTTGATAATCTTTGGCTGGGGTCACGGTGTCTCTCAAAATGCAGAGAGGAATCAGATGAATGTGTAAATGGTACAAAGGTTAGAACCATATGTCTTCTGGTATGTCCAAGACCTTGGCAAATACAACTAATGCATTTAATTAGAGGAAGCTTTACATAGACTATTTTCCTGAGAATCAGTAGTACAGCCAAAAAAAAAAAAAAGGTTCAGGTAGCTTTTGTTTTCATGTTATCAAACTCTGACAAGAAGTGTTTGAGCCTGTTCCCAATGGCAGTTTGGCTAGACTATCCATGTTTTCTTATTACCTGCAGAAGTTCAGTCCTTTCAAAAATCTGAGGAGGCTTTTGTGACAGCTTCTGGGAAGAAACCAGGAAGAGATTTTTTACTGTGTATCATCTCATTAATCAATAGCAAGTGGTCAGTGTTAGGTAAAACTGACTTACCAGCAGTCTCCTAGTAACATTTTTATTCTGAGATCCATATTCTCTGTTAGTCCCTTAATAGTCAAGTACGTTGGGTTCATTTATTTACACAGTCATAGTGATAAGGTGGTTCAGAAAACAATCATTTTTAATACAAGGGGGTAAAGTTTTCCTTCCATATCTATGAGTAGCAAGTGTGATTTTGTATTACAGTTAAGAAGGTAAGGATAGCTTAATGGAAAGGCTATAATTTCTAATCCCTTACATTTAAGCACATACTGTAAATCTCCAGGCAGTAGCTATGTTAGTGAAGCTAATAAACATCACACAATGTAGTTGTGTTTGTTTTCCATAAGGGACAGTTTTCTACTTCACAAAGCTATAATGTCATGCAAAGTTCATTTTACTGGTAAGCATCATTGAGCCAGAATTGAGTTCAGAACTCCAGGGAAAATAAATGTAAGCATTTATCCTAAGTGCTATTTAAATTGGCTTGAAATTTTGAGTTCTTGGTTATCTTGCTCACTCACTTCTGGTTGAGAAGACTGAGAAGTCAACTTTCTTGATGAGGAGGGGACGGGAGGGGGGGGACAGGGTCGGGGGGGGGAAGGGGCTTTGAGGGAGGGAGATTATCTGCAAAACTTATGAATGTTTGTGTAATACGTCACCAGTTCAGTCAAGATAAACTCTATAACATAATAGCAGGGCATATTTTTTTTCCATAATTTTTTGTCTTCATGTTTGTGAGTATTCTGTTCAGAACCAGTTGTGACTGATCAACACACCAAATACTGCTATGTGATACTGGCTTATAGCATCAGCTCAAATGAGCTGTGAAAGTATGTAATACTTTTCTCCTTAGTCCACTCATTGTATTACACAGGAATCACTGTGTATTTGTCATGGTGGCAGAACACAGCATAATATGTATTTCAGGAAATTCTGATTTCCTAATTGTTGCATAGGCTGCAGATACAAATGTTTTAATTCTTCCGCCATACTGAAGAGAATTATTATTAATAATAATAAAAAAATACAGCTGTAATGCTATCATGGGTTTTAATGAATATACAAATCAAATGGTAGATGTTTGATTCATTTATTTGAAAGCTGTAATTTCCCTTCTTATTTCCCTATGCCTTTATCTGGTATGCATTTTATAGTTTATTTTTCTGGAAGGAGATTAGAATTCAAGACAAAAATATTCTTTTTTTTTTTTTTCTAAAAAAAGGGGGATTTCTGATTAGGCTATGTTGATTGGATTATTAGAGTGAAGTTATAAAATACTAATATGACTTACTAGGCTGCTTGTCTATGTTAGTGTTTCAAAAGGAATTGTTTGCTTAATTTCCCAGATTGTATTTATGTGGAGCTTTACATCTTGGTTAGAAGATCTATTTTATTATAGTAATCTCAAATCTATATGACTAGCACTACAGGACTAGAGATACATTGAAATTTTAAATTCATACTGCTCTCTAGTGGGGAATATTTTCAATGCAAAAAGATGTATATTAATGCACAGAATGTATATAAACTAGGATGCCTGGAAAGTTATTTAGAACAACTCATTAAAAGTAGTGCTATCATATTAATATTTTAATCCTTTCATTAAAGATTGAATTTCTTAATTAATTTATTTCTTTATGGATGAATTATTGACTCTACTTGGAGTAAACAATATCCCCAGAAGGCTGAGATGTTGATGCATTATTGTTACTTCACTTTACCAGGAGAAACATGCTGTAGATCTGCTCTAGAATTATCTCAGCTTTCCTCCTAAGCTTCCACAGTCTCATAACTTCTTATTGGATAACTGAAGTTACAAAAGTTACTATAATTATTTTTAATATAATAAATTTGATGTAATGACTAACTCTGTGCTGTTCTTCTCTTGAATTTTGTTTTAGAATGTTTAGTCTGCTTTCCCATATTTTGTTCTACACAGCTAAAATTCTAAATAAAGTTGACTGTGATCAAAATAGAAATAATAATGCTGACTGAAATGGTTTGAATTTACAGCAGATGCAGACCTCTTCTCAAAACTCAGTCCACACTTTTACAACTCTAGTGTTAATTGAAAATAACTTTAGTTAGCTCAAAAGAACATAATATTAATTCATTTGTGATAAAATGTGAAAACTTACTTTGAAACCAGTTTGTTTTTTTTATATCAATATGTTGTAGATCTGCATCTTTAGATACTTTTACCTCCATTGATTCCAATTCTGTAAATGTGTTTTAACTCATCAGAGAATAGCAAAAGTTTTGACTGACTGCTAATCACATGAAACTTCCAACATTTGAAGTTCTCTCAAGAATGATTTGCACTATTCTTGTATAATCAGATATGAATCTGAAGCTTATTTAAACTAACTTTTACATGTTGAACCTTATCTGGAGCTGGGATTAGAAAGTCTGTAGCCCATTTTCTTGTGTTGCTGTAAGATTCT
Source organism: Cyrtonyx montezumae (assembly GCF_038088225.1). Lineage (NCBI taxonomy): Eukaryota > Metazoa > Chordata > Aves > Galliformes > Odontophoridae > Cyrtonyx > Cyrtonyx montezumae. The sequence continues at coordinate 107,740,848 of NW_027072089.1, forward strand.
TTTTTTGTCTCTAGATTAAATTATTTGTCATTTAGAGATCATAAGTGTTGTATCTAAGTTTGCAGCTGTTTTTTTTTTTTTTGTTGTTGTTGTTTTTGTTTTTTTTTCCCCCCGTTAGAATACAGATTAGATTATTTGGCTAGATCTTTATTTATTCATTAAGTCTGGGAGAACAAAGTAGTTTAAATATTTATATGCTATATAAAGATCTCATCAAGATGCTAAGTTGTTATAGCATTTTGTAATCCTTGAATAGTAATTCAGGTTTTCAGAACACAGTGCATTTCTATGCAGTTTCTGCTCACCTTTAATCATGGAAGCTCATTAACCTCACTTGAAGTTCTGTAGATGGGATTTTCCTCTCATTTCTGAGGTAGTTACAATTTGGTACTACCTGAATCTAAATTCTTCAGTTTATCCTTAACTTGCTATCCTGGAAGGTTAAGATAAGAAAGTAATGGAGCATGTTTATTATTTATCTTTGGACTTTTTGAGCCAGACAAGTTATACTGTTATTAGAGTCTGTCTTGAAATCATTCTAAGGAAATGGAGCAAGAATGCTCAGAGCTTGCTAAATACCTAAGCTAAGCAATAAATTCAAGAGTCTGTGCAATTAAGCTAACTAAAATGGAGGGATTTTATTTTTTCTTCTATTATTTAAACACATCAAAATATAAAAACATAGAAAGCTGAGACTGTATCTCACACACCCTATTTATTTATTTAGGCAAACTGAAAAATCTGTCTTGCGTTTCTAAGTGCTATAACTTTAAAAAATTTTAAAAAAATACAGCATTTGCATGTAGAAGTGTATGTAACAAACATAACCATAGGTTGTCAGCCACACAGAGTTTTAACTACCCTATATAGTTTACGTTTAAGAAATCAAAATATTATACATCTGGATTTAGTCCTAGGAAGAGGAATAAAATATTTCTGCTGTAATAACTCTTGTGTTTCTGTGATGGGTTGACCTTGGTTGGCAGCCCAGTCCCCACGTTTGCTTCCTGTTCTCACCAGGACAGGGAAAGTAAGATGGAAAATCTTGAGGGTTGACATAAAGATAGGAAGATCATATTACTGTCAGTAACACGCCCATTACTGTTACAGGCAAAATACATTTGGTGAAAATTAATTTAATTTATTCATGATTAAACTAGAGTAGGATGGTGAGAAATGAGGATGAGGAATATGAAAATACCTTCTGCCTTTCTCATTTTTTCCCACACATTCAATCCTTCATTCTCACCTTTTTGACACTCCCCAGACCCTCCCCACAGCAACACAGGGAGAGGGGAAATGGTGGTCAGTTAGTTACTAAAATTTTGTCTCTGCTTCTACTTACTCCTCATAACTTTTCCTTCTATAATGTGAGGTCTCTCTCATAGAGTGCAGTCTTTCAGACAAATACAGTGTCTATCCTTCCAGTATGTTGCTGCTCTTCAAGCAGTGCCCCAGCTTGGTTCCATAATACAGGGCCCACTCTTCAGGAGCAGACTGGTTCAGCACTAGTCCCCATCCACCGGATCTCTTGCCTCACTGGGCTCTTCCACTGGCTACAGCTCTGGCTGGGTGCTCTCCTCAGGATGTATCTTCCTTAAGGCTACATCTATTTGCTCTGTTTTGTGGTCCTCTTTGGCTTGCAGCATGGATATCTGCTCTGATTTTGTGCCCCATTGTCTGCAGGGGGACAACCTTATTCATAGACTGCAGGGGAATCTCTGCCCCAGTGCACAGAGTACCTCCTGCCCTCCTCTTTCACCGAATTCTGTGTCTGTAGGGTTGTTTCACTGTCTCTCTTAAAACAGCTAGAGTTTCTCTCTTCCTTAAGTATGTTTTCCTAGAGACATCAGAAAACTGATGGCGAGCTGAGGTCTGGCCAACATTAAGTCTGTTTTGAAGCCTGGCTCATTCTGACAAAGGGCAGCTCCTGGTTTCTATTCAAAGGCTTGCATCAGGAATCTGCAACAGCCACTCCTCCCCCCTGCCACTGACCAAAACCTTGCTGTGTAAACCCAATTCAGTTTCCCACTGCAGCAAAAATAAAAAGTCAGCCTGAAACAGTGACTGAGCACCTGATGGGAAAGACAGGGCCAACCCAGGGGATCCTGACTCCACCCCTCCCCAAACCTCATTTAAGGGTTGGCAGTGGAGGTGAGGGCATCTCCTGCTGGAGATCCCTGCCTACCTGAGGCCTTCTAAAGGTAAGCACCTCCTTTCCTTAATTACTGTGTCTTTGGCTGCTGCATTTGAGTTCTTTCTTGTTTGCTCTAGCCAAAGGCTTTGCCACTCTGTTATTGTTGCAGTACTTTCCATCCAATTATAGCATTGCACCCTCTGTTGATAATAGTTAAGATGTGAACTTCTCCTAGAACTTTACTGAGAAAATTATTAACATTGCATATAGGTACAGCAAGATAGCATGTGTTTAAGATGGGGGTGGAAAAAAAAATTGCATAAGAAGTTGATTCCATTGACAGATTTGAGGCCTCACCCGGAGTATTGCATCCAGTTCTGTGTTGACTAGTACTATAAAGACAGGGATTTCCTTGAAAGAGTCTAGCAGAGGGCTACAAAGATGATAAAGGGAGTGGAACAACCCTCTTATGGGGAAAGGCTGAGAGACCTGTGTATGTTCAGCCTTGAAAAAAAGAAGAGTCAGAGGGGGTCTGATCCACATCTATAAATATCTAAGGTGCAAGAGACAAAGGGACTGGGATGGACTCTTTTCAGGGGTGTGTGGTGATAGGACAAGGGGAAATAGCCATAATATGGAGCAACCCCAGAGGGGTTGTGGAGTCTCTTTCTCTGGAGACATTCAAGACCTACATGTGCAACCTCGTCTAGGGAGCCTGCTTTGGCAGGGGGATTGGATTCAATGATCTCTAGAGGTTCTTTCCAGCCCCAACAATTCTGTGATTGATTAAATAGTATCATAATTTTTTTAAAATGATCATATGAATAGCTCTGAAGTTACTCAAATTACTTCTTGTTCATGTTTCTGCTATGTAAAATATGTAAGCAGAAATTTAGTATTAAACCACAAAAATACACACACACACACACACACAAAAAAAAATTTGGCCTTTTTCTATTTTACTAATGTAAAAATACATTTTACATTAGTTTGCATTACTCACTAATTTTCTCAATTATGTTCTTTCTCCCCAGAAAATATGAAGAAGCCCTGGAGCCCTGACTTACCAGCTTCTAACCACTCATACAATTTGGCTTTTGCATCCATCCCAGACAGGGATGGTGAGAAAGAATTAGCAGCTGATAGCACTGAAGAAAAGAAGGAAAGAGAAAAGAAGCAGACCAATTTCACTTTGTGCAGTGTTTGTAACATTCAGCTGAATTCTGCTGCTCAGGCACAAATCCACTACAATGGCAAATCCCATCAGAAGAGGTTAAAACAGCTCAGCAATGGAAATCTCAAAAGCGATAATGGTAAGCATTAATCTCTCTCTATATATATATATATTTGGCTTTAAGTAAGCTGTGTATGTTTGTCCATTTTGTTTATAGGAGATGTGGACAGTTAAATATGCTTCTTGCAAAATTGGCTTTGTTCTTATAAATAGCAAATTGAAAATATCCTTGAATTCATTATTTCTCAGTTGGAAAATATATCCTTCTATTGCAGTTCTTAGGGCAAGAAGAAATAGATTAGGTGCAAGAAAGCTGATGAACTTGGACATGAAAGGCTGAGTCTTAAATATTGAAAATTTAATAATTAAAAGATGCCTTAAAATATAGTGTAAAGGTGTGTGTATGTGTATTTAATTGTTAAAAACTGGATTCATACAAAGCAGTAAGAAATACTTTTAGCAGAATGGATTTAATTGTACTCTTGTTATCTTGTACCACAGAGAACCTCCTCTCAATGTGCATAACACTGTTTAAAACCCCCTCCTATTATTGTTAATTTGAAATACAGTGCAATGTACAGTAGAGAGGATATATCAAGAGCATAAACATTTCTTTCATTCAACCAAATCCTTTGATATTAATGCAAAGACTGACAGTGACTTTGGGAGTACTTGGGGTCATCTCTAACATGAATGTGTGACAAATAGCTAATGGGTATACTCTTGTTTTTGTTTCAAGTATTTTGATTCTAGATTTTGTTTATATGGTACAGTTGGGTCAGATTCTTTGTCATTCAATTTGCATTTTGATTATTCTAGCATAATCTGTGATATTCCATATTTCAATATCTGGTAAAAAATCTAGAGTAGGTAGGGGTGTGTTTGATTTTAATCAAAGGCAGTTGCCAAATGAACTGTGGAGGAAAAAAAAACAATCATAAAGCAAAAAAATTGCACAAAACAAATATGTTCTCAGTGTTGTTTGACTTTAACTTTGTCATTCAGGTTTTACTCCATACCTACCATAAGTCTTTCTAACCCATGTCTACCATAAATCTGTTTAAAGATCATTAAGACAAAGGGAAATGGAAACTAAATTTATTTTTATTTGAATCCATTTTGTTGATGGCTTTGGGGAAAGTATTTTTTAGTGCGTGGTACGTTTTCCATCACCAGAGTCAGTTTTATGCTTCTAAGAAAATCATGTGCGAGTCTTTCTGTACAGCAGTAGATCCAATCACTTGGCTCTCGACAAGGAAAAAAAAAGAAGATTAGTATATTAAAGTTTAGTTCCCAATTTCATAACTCATAATGCTTAACTTTGCTGCAGTATGGGTAGATTTGCACCGTCTTTATGTAATTATGTGTCATCTCATTGAAATGAGAGACTTAATAGGATGTACTTAGGACTTACAGTCCATTTCTTCAGACCCAAACACACATTCTTTAATGTTTTGTCATTAATTTTTTTTTCTTGTCCGTCTGTAGTAGCATATGCTTAGCAGTGATCTTCAGATAGGACCTAAGAATTTTAAGTTTTCTGTGCTTTGTCCTGATATGAAGAGTATGATAACTTGTTGAGAGTAATATGGATATGTTGCCAAAATACTTTGCATGTGGATGCTTAGCTTTGTATGCTTGCTTCCTTAAACTGATAAAACAAAACTAAGGAAATTAAAAAGCTATGGTACTGAACAACATAAATAATTTTGTATTTAAGTGACAGGACTGCAGAGTATAATATTTAGTGATGTTCATAGCTTCAAGCTTAGAAGGAATACCACTAACATTAATAGGAACTGTGCATGTGCATAAAGAAGGATTAATTTCCTAGGTGATTAAAGGTAGAATATGATTATCCACAAATGTGTTTTTTCTTTAAAAAAAAAACAAAACACACACACACACAAAAAAACCCCACGAAAAACAAAAATAACCAATGTTATTACTTATCTTCAGATAAGGTAAAGTTGTGTTATTTTTGTTACTAGCTCAACAGTTTTGGTAATGATAATGTATTATTGTTTTTTCTGCAATTCATTTTTCTCCTTTACTCTTTGACAATGAAAGATCTAGTAATGAAGTACTGAAGTTAGTGTCAAAGGGTGTTAATCATGAGACAACATTTCTATTCTAGGGAATACCAAAGCAGTAACACAGCAAGTATGTTTCTTATTTCCATCTTAAAAAGTATCCCTAACTCATGCAGGGCTGCATCTGCTTGAAATAAGAACGTAACGCAATTTCAAAGTCTGTTTCAAGCACAGCTTTGTTTCAAAGTGCAGTTATTTCTGGGGTGGTTATCCAAAATCTGATACTTTGACTATCACCAGAACTAGTACTGTACTGAGAGAAGAACAGAAGGAAGTGATTTTTTTATGTATCACTGAACTTCGAGATTTTGTAGCCTTTAAACTGAAAATTACAAGTGAAATAGAGACCAATAGTTATATATACCTTCTTGAAAATTAAACTGAATTTTTGAACTGAACTGACAGTTATTTGAACTGAGGCTCACTGTTTAAGATCTCTTATTTTAATTGAAGTGGGAATCGGGACTTGAAAGACCTTCCACAATAACAGGCTTTATCAAAATTAGTATGTGTAAAATATGAGCACTGTTTTTCAGACTTTGCTGATGAGACCCTAGCAAGCTTGAGTGTCACTTGACTGTGCCTGAAGTAATTATGATTCAACCATTTCAGTTTATCATATGTACACAAATGAAGAAAACTTTTGCTTTATGAGACTGTTCTAAAATCTTCATCATCTGTAGTTTCCTTTATCTCATATTGAATGACAGAAGTGCTTACACTATGCACAAGAAGGTTCACTTTTAAATTTATGGACTGTACTGTGGATTGTACATCTTTGCAAAGTTGAATGCTCTCTAGGATAGCTACGTATTTGAAAAAGTTGAGAAAAAGTATTTGTGTGACTGTTCTGCTCTTTGTTTCATCTCTGAATTACTCCCACGGAGATAGAAAGGGTAATTGAAATGGAGTATTGATTTATATGATGCAAAATTCTGTGTTTCATTCCCAAACCCTTTATAGCAGACTGCTAATGGGAGGTAGTATTCAACTGTATTAGCATCTGACAATGTAAATACAGCTATCATGCTATAGTCATCATCTTCAAACTGTGTGAAGTAGCTTTTATCTGCTGGTTGTAAGTGACAGAACATATAATTGAACAAGTTCTGTGTAATTTAATAAAGTAAATTGCTTAAGCAAAGACTCTAACATTTACAAATTTGCATTTAATAAGCAGTATTCATTATGGATGTGAAGTCAGCATCACTTTGATGCTATATCATTATCAATATTGAGTTTGAAAAACCATATATACTCTAAAAAGTTTTGTTAGTGATTTGCTTTTCAGCTTGGCAGATTTGCAATCTGAGACCCACTCAGTGCCTTTCTGTGACACTGCAGCCTCAGAACAGCACATCATGAAAAGTCACAAAAATTAAGTGGCATAGCAATAGTGGTTTCCTGTGTTATGACTTGGTGCGTTGATATGAGATAACTGACAGGGTATGGTGAGTTCTCCTCCTGTCTGAACTCCATGTATTTGAGATTAATACAATTTTCAGTGTTCCTTTCTCTTAATAATTGCTTTATATGATACTTAAAAATGCATTTCACGCTTCGTTCGGTACATACTGCAAAATATTTGCTTTTCCTGTTCATTTTATTTTTTTTCTGTCAGTTCTCATCCACATAGTAGCAAGGTGACAGGCAATTTGGTAGCAAATTTGAGTAAGTTTTAGGATTAAAAGTGGGTAAAATGCATTTCCAATCTAGTCCACCAAAGCTGTTTCACTTCTTATAAAACTAGTCTGGACATTTTGATGGGAGATGAGCTTTGTGGGAAATAATTTATCCTGACCAGCAGGACTCAGAATTCTACTGATAGGCTAGGACTAACTGGGATGCAGAAGTATAGCAGGGCCATTGAGAAAGTTGATATTTGTAAAATTTGATGTAAACCTTTTCACTGTGCTTCCTGTAGTGTAAATTACTGAATCATCGTGACTGAATGAGGTTTGGTTAGGACAAAAGCTGAAACAGTTATGTTAGATATTACGTGAAAAGTAGTGAAAGAGACAAGAAATGCCACAAAATTCATAAAACTCTCTTAACTTTGAAAAATGTTCTCTGAAACATTCTTCTGAAACACATTTAAATACTTGTCATAAGTTTCTTTAGGTCTGTGGTTATTTACTCTTTTATTTCACAACCTTGACAAACAACTGTCCATTTTTAGTGTGCTTCAATTTCTTCTTAAATGAAAGCTACCTAGCTTTTTTTCAGTGAAACTTTATCTTAATAAAATTTTACTGCTTTGTGAATAAGGATAGTGTGTGCACAATATAAAGAAAGGGAAAAGATCAGATTAAATAATGAAGTACTATTTATACCTTGCTAATTACAAAAAACAAATGTTTCATTTCAATACTAGATGTTACTTAAGAATGAATAGTGATTTGACTTATACACTCATGCTAATGTATTTACTGAGAGTAAAATCCGCTTATCAGACTTTATTTTCAACCACATTCATTTGTTGAGATGATAATTCTGTGATACTAATTCAGTAAATATTAGTACACAAATCAGGATAATATTTGACCTTTCACAACAGTTTTTTGCATCCTAAAACTTATGTAAAAAAACAAACAAACAAAAAAGAAATATATCTAGAAGATTCACCTGAACCACTCCTTCCTAACACTTCCCTGTTGATAGTTCTTTTCTAATTCTGTAATGCTGCTACCATTTGCATATCATGTCTCTTCTTTGATTATGAAAATCGACACATTTGAGGAAGATAGAATCTTACTTTGTGGTAAACTGTCAAACTACATGATTTAGTGCATCTGTTAACTGGTACACTAAACAGTACTACGGAAAAATATATATTGAAATTAACAAAACCAAAAAATGAGATTTTTAACTCTTAGAAATCCAGAGTAGTAGAAATTTCTTGCCAATTATTTGAAGTATTTTTTTAAATTCCTAGTTGTTCTGCAAGCGTACTTAAGAATGTTAGTATCACCATCTGTGTAGTATGTCCTCTTTTTGCATCTAAAGAAAGATGCTTATCAAATTGCCTCTATACATAGGACTGCTTATTGCATTGTCTATGAGAATATGTATAATAGCTGAAACAAAGTCTTCAGTAGTTCTTTCTTTGCTGGCTTCAGGTTAGCCTGCGTGGGGTTTCTGGTTGCTATGCTAAAGCAGTCAGGGCTGAGGTACTTTAAAGGCATTTTCAGTACTGCACAAAGATTGTTCCTATACTTCAGTTACAGACTGAAAGTCATGGAGACTGTTCTTCATCTGGTGAGTGACTGCTTGTTCTGTTCTACCATACTCATAGTTCTTATTCTGTATGCTCCCAAACTTATTCTCTTACAGTTAGTTTGTTCTTCTTAGTCATTCATGGTCTTGTATCTTCAGGATTTTGTCTTACTCCTAGGTGTACAACACTTGTTCTTCTATTTTGTGAAATAACTGCACTATTAGTTCTCAACCTGTGCTTGAAATACGTATTTGTCAAAAGTGGGAGCACTGTCATCTTGTCATCTTAGTCTTTTTGCATCTCTGCCTAAGGTCAACATAGCCTCCTTATCATAGTATAGAATCATAGAAGAAACAGGGTTGGAGAAGACCTACAAGATCATCCAGTCCAACTGTCCACCTATCACCAATTGTTCCATGTTCCTCAACACAGTGTCTAAATGTTCCTTGAATACCTTGAGGGTTGGTGACTCTCCCACCTCCCTGGGCAGCCTATTTCAGCACCTGACCACTCTTTTGGTGAAGCAGTATTTTATAACATCCAGTCTGAATTTCCCTTAGTGCAACTTGCTCTCTTTATTTCTTTTATCATTATTTTTTTTGTTTACTTCTATATTTTTTAATTATTTTGCTATGTGACTTCATGCTTGATTCTACTACATCTCATCTATTTGATCTGCTTTGTATCCTCATTTGCAAGTCTGTGTTGTCTCAATTTGTTTTATGCTATAGCAAGAATAACAGTAAGACTAAATTATCACTAAAAAGCTCAGTTAATCCAGTAATGATCTCCTGCTTAATTTGTGTTGCTTCTGAACTGTGCTGATATGCTTATCTGCCATTCTTTACTTCTCCCTGAGTGTGGCACCAGTCTCATTTCTGAGAATGCTGGCATTTATCTCTGCTCAATAGTACAGCTAACATACTGTTGAAACCAGTTTTGCAAGATGTCCATTTATTTATGCTTATATCACTAAGTCTGGTATAGGTTATGATGACCATGGCTTCCTTCCAGACCTTCTCAGTAACATGTCTTCCTTAAATATGATGTGGTTGTTTTCTTTCTTTTTTTTTTTTTCTTTTTTTTTCAGCACTGGCATCTGTCAGGCAACAAATCTTCTATTGAGTCATGCCAACACAATCAATTTATTAACATATCCTGGTATTAATTTCTCCATAGCTAGCTTTTCCTTTATTCAGATACTTTTCCTTTATTCAGATACTTTTCAGATATTTATCTATTTATTTATTATTATTTATATATCTATTTATCTATTCAGATACTTTTCTTGATACAAAATATATATTGCTCACTAAGGCTGTAAAAGTGTAATTTTATATTTCTCAGGTGTACTTTTAAAATTTTTTTTAGCATAGAGCAGAATTCAAGCAGAATTCTGGAGTTTTCTTTAGTATGGCTAGAAGAAAAAGCATTAATCAAGTGAGACATATGTTTTACTAATGCTAACTTTTTATTTATGATCTTCTATTCCTCTGATTCAAAATATGTGATCTTTTTGATAGCCATGTCCCTCTGACATGTTTCATAGTAGAGGGAATGTCAAGATCAAAATTTTAAAGCTAGCTCCTGTGGTAAGAATCACCTTTTCCTGTCAAGATCCTGAGAATGAAGCAAGTTTCTCACACTGTTGAGGAATTGTTAGCATACATATATTTATCGCATTTCAGCTTATGTTTTCAAGTAAACACTAATTCTAATCTACAGTTCACACTGTTGCTGTAAGAGTTATCTGTGATATCTTTTCTTTGTCTCTCACATTAGTGCTTATACGTTAGTCTGGTTGGAGTGTCTGTGCAGCCAAAATATAGAGATGTTGTCAAGATTTTTCTCTTAGCTTTTTGTATATGAAACTAGAAAACTGGAAAGGTGCATTGATTGTAAGCAACGGAAAGTAAGCATCTCATATAATAAACTAAATCTTAGCTTTGTAATCAAAATTAAAGTTCTTAAAATTCTTCTGTAGACACTTTTTATTTCAGAGTAAATATTGTAAATGAAACCCTCCTGAATAAAGATATCATATAGAATATGGAATATAATATTAGTGTGACTTTTTTTTTTTACTGTAAAAATCATCTTTAGTGTAGTACTTGGTTTTGCTAACTCTAGCAGCAAAATGTCTATTAGTCTTAGAAACTAAAAGAACAGCCTCCCCTTGCACTAGAAAACACAGGGCTGTAGAAGAAAGAAAAAGAACCGTAGCTTTGAGATCAAATGCTCTGCAAATTGTAATAATTTCATTGGATAGATACAGCTAAATGCAAGGAAATTAAAATTGGAAATGTCAAAATAATTTCCCTGGCATTTGAGTGCAGCTGGTTACCAATTTTATTACAGATTATTCAGAAATGGAGCGCTATTAATTTTCTTCTGTTGAACCTGTTCCAGGATATAATATTGGGAAAAATTAATAGCTTAGCTCTCCTTGTTGCCAGGAGAGTCACATCCCCAATTAATCCGTAAGATATAATTTTTTCACAATTATTGTGTCTTTTGGTTTCATTACCAAACTGAAGAAAATTAATGATTCTGTAGCCCTGGTTCTGGCTGCTTTTAATTTTACTTCCGTCACCCTCTTCAGTCATGTTACTTGTCAAAAAAAACCTTTTGCATAGTAGAACTTAGATGGGTTCATATGCTTAGCTGGTTCCAACTTCAGTGCTATATTTTTCTCTTCTAGGCATTGAAAAGAAATTATATGTAATCTTTACAATTATTTTTTTCCCTAGAGAAAGAAAGAGCTCAAATGATAAAATGGCAGCATTATTTTCAGTAAAGATAGATAAAACAAGAAGCATAGGCAAATGCAATCACGTTTAGATTGAAACATCCCTCAGCTCAGTAGTGATACCTGATATTCTGAAGTGTCTTTGCTATGTGAAGTATTAAAAATTAAAAGTCCTTAGAAGAAGCAGTTCAACTTCTTGGAGTAGTCTCTGACTTCATACCTACAGGACATTAAGTTCAAACCTGAAGAAATTTTTCTTGTAGGATACTATGCTGACAAATTTTTCAGTGGTAAGCTAGATATTGCATTTTAAAGGGATTGATTTAGAAGAAATAGAGAATAGTGATACCTAGAAAGAAGCAAATGGTGCTCCCATCTCCAGACAAGGGGAGGAAAAAAAAAAAGGTAAGTTTTTTTATTGAACAAAATTTTGTGAAAACCATTTGCAGGTGCATGGTGGTGTTTGGGAATCATGTAGACTTTGTAAGATCAGCTTGATTACTTTTAATGAGTAAATAAAAGTCTCTGTGAACAAAAGGATATCACTTTTTCCTTAACTTTAGAATGGATGTGTGGGATTGTTGTACCCAAACTGGTGAGATTTAAAACTAGATGAATTAGTAGAATTAAACATTAGATTGGAAACTGACCAAATTGTTAGTTTCCTAGTGCTTTACCTTTCACAGTCTAGTAGGCTGATTATAGGTTCTGGTATACCCAAAGAATTCTGTTATACCTCAAGAATTAATAGTGCTGCCAGTATTGTTTAACATCTTACTCAGTAATCATAATCATGACGGTACCCTTACCACATCTGCAGGCAGTGTTAAGCACACCAAATCACTGGTATAATGGAGTTAAAACTCTACAAGTAAGAATAATCTCAACAAGCTGAAGATGATGCATAGCAGGGACCTGCTGAAGCTCAACAAATAGCATAATGTTAGGTATGACATTCTAGTTGAATAATGGGAAAGCAGCTTTGCAAAAAATGACCTGAGATCCTGGTGGGCAACAAGTTGGACAAAAGTCATATGTTTGTTTTTGTGCAGGTGAAACCCTAACTGTGCTCTGATCTGCATTTGTGAAAGTGTAAACAGTATGTTGAGGAATGTAATTCCTGTCTACAGTTCACTTTTGATGCTCTGTCTGGGAGACTGTTTTTAGTTTGGGATCCACAGTGTAAGAAAAACATTAATAAAACAGAGCAAATCATGAAGATTGATATCACTAAGATGGTCAGAATGCTGGAGTATGTGAACCACGAAGATAAAGTGATGGTGCTGGTTTCATTTACTGTGAAGAAAAGGACTAGTGGAGTATCCTGTTGCTATCTCCTAAGAGAGAGGAAGGAGTTGTACACTGAAAGGTCAAGAGAGAATAGTCACAAATTGAAGCAAGGGAAAATTTTGCTACATTAATCACAAAATGTTCTAACCCCAAGCTATGAACAGGGCTGGCAGCCACTGAATCAGTTTGTCCAGGTCCCCATTCAATACGGCCTTGAACATCTCCATGGATGGAGCATCCACAACTTTTCTGGGCAATCTGTTCTCTCATTGAAAAAAAAATTAACCTTAACATCTAATCTGAATCTCCCCTATCTTTCTTTAAAATCATTTCCTCTGGTCCTACTACTGCTGTCTACCTAAGTAAAAAGTTGATATCACTCCTGTTTATAAACTCCCTTTAAATATTGAAAGGACACAGTGAGTTGCTGAAATTGCTGTCTTCTTCAGGCTGAACAGGCCAAGGTTTCTCAGCCCACCTTAGTAAGGGAAGTTTTCCAGCCATCAGATCATCTTTACAATGCTCCTCTGGACCTGCTTCAGCAGCTCTATATTCTTTTTGTGCTGGTGATCCCAGATCTGTATACAGTACTCCAGATGGGCCTCATGAGGGTGGAGTAGAGGGGGACAATTACATACCTTGCACTGCTGGCCCACCCTTCTTTTGGTGCAGCCTAGAATACAGGTGGCCTCCAGGGATACTACTGCATGCCGCTGAATCATGTTAAGTTTTTCATCTGCCCAGGATACCCAAATCCTTCTTGGCTGTGGAAAAAAATAAAGCATTCAGAACTTCACTATTAGCATGGGTAAGAACTGAAATAAATTGTCCAAAGAGGTTGTGGAAATTGCTCTCTGGAGACCATAAAGCTCAACTTGATCTAATCTTGAAGTTAATTCTGCTTTGAATAGGAGGCTGGACAAAATAAATTCAAGATACTTCTTTCCACCTGGATTGTAAGAAGTCTCTTTAGAGCTAACACCGGAAAACTTCAGTTACAATGTCTGAGGGACAAGAATTTACAAGAGAAGCAAGGTCTATACAGCCAAAGGTTTAGACATTTCTTCATAAAAGTTTGTTTAAAAAGTGCTGAGAAAGCTCCATTCCAGATGTTGCTGATGTTATTTGTCAGAAACGTAACAACGTAACATCTATTTTCTGAGAAAGGCTTTGAGTTGTAGAACAATCTATTGAAGCCTTTTGCAATATTTTTATTTTTCATCAGATTGCCTCTAGCAGTACAGTCAGAACTGCTGCTGATGTATGTTACAGTCTATCCAGTTAAAAAAAAATCTAAATCTAAATCTATCTGCTAAATGGTGAAAACTAGGAACAAAGTTGCTATTATATACAGATCCTTTGAAAATCTTCCATCTTTCCTGGTGACAGAAGGAACAACAGATGCTGCAAGATGCAGTATCAACAGATACCATGTTCTATGATGTAGCAGGACAGACTTTCTTCATGGTATGTGAATTATTAATAGGCATTCAAACTAATTTGTCTTGTAAAAACTATTAATACAAATGATTGAAGGCACAAGCAGTGTACTGTTACTGATATATAATCACTGAAGAGATCAAAACCAAATATTTGAAAAAGAAAAAAATCCCAAACAAGTCTGAGTTTATTTGGTCAGTGTTTTTCTTTTTTTCTCACAAATAATATCTCAATATGATGAAATTAACTGAAGAATAATTTTGTACATTGAGGAAAATACATAGATTTCTACTTAAATTAGACATTGTCATCTAGTGACAGTAGTACCATTTATTAATAACAAATCAGTCCCAAGTAACTAGCTTGAAATTAAGGGAACAAAAAAAAAGGATTATCATTATTAACTGCAGTTATCTGATGAAATATATTTGAGGAGAGAAAGGAAAAGATGTTGAAACTGATAAGTTTTGAAGAGGATATGATAACTAAGCTCACAGCATTGTCATTGAAAGTTATTACTCTGAAATAAGTTGTTTCAAGAACTCTGATCATAAAAATATTGCTAATTAAAGATTGTGCAACTTCAGATGGAATAAGCATTATGCTATAGTTAATTAAAAAACAGTTAAGTTTATTGCTGGCATAGAAGTCTTGGTACAGTTCAACAAGAAAACACTGTTTTTGCTGTCTGGAAGAGTTTATTTTGATAGTTTCCCTCAATTTCATCTGTCAGAGACTGGTTGCATCTGTAAATAGTTAAAAATTACTTTTCTTCTGATGCAGGCTGGTAATACGGACTATAGGTTAGTCTGGACTATAGGTGTGATCTGATGTACAAAATCTAATTCTGTTTTCAAGGGGAACTTCTGCTATTTCTCTGCCACATAGAGCCCATTCGGCAAAACATAATGACCATGTTAAAGGAGTACTATGGGGCTCAAATTATATTTGAATGTGTGTTTCTGAGTACAGTGATTACATATACAGACAATCTGTGTGGAAATTTCATACTATTTTGAAAGAAATATTCTTTGTTGTGCTTTTTAAGCACACTTGTGTGTGCTTAGAGTCAATTCTGTATGATAGTTAGTAGCTGTTAATTTGTATTCTTTTAAAATTGCTGCAGATTTTTTTCCCCAATGTGCTCTAATAATCTTCTTGAAAGTGATTTTTCCAAACTGTACGTGTTCATTTTCTCTAGTCAGAATTCATGCTGATGATATTTTATAATAGAAATTGAGCTTCCAAGTCCTTAACTGCTCAGAAAATCTGAATTGTATTTCTTCTAATATGGTAGTTTGTTTTTTTTTTTTGTTTGTTTGTTTTTAACTGATAGTGAGAATTTTGTAGTCTTGATGACCTGTTTTTAAACACTACGATTTAAATTTGTTTCCTTTATTTCTTTAATCCTTCCATTCAATACTCACAAGAAACTCTCTTGCACTTTAATATTCATTTACATTATGACTGATGGAAACCTGTACTTGACAACAATAAGTGTTACTACTTTTGACAGATGTCTACGGATTGTTGGCAGGATTACTAAAACACATTTTTAATAACACACTTTTATTCCCACTGAAAAACAATTTGTGTGAAGCAGTATAGATACTGTCCTTTGCTATTAAAATATTTCTATGGTATTTTAGTAAAATATATCCCTTTCTCTAATCAATGTTCTTTTTTTTTTTAATTGCTTTGCAGAGCAACCTTCAAACTACCACTTAATACCCACATTTCATTAGAAAAGGAATATTGTTAAGCTTCAGTATAGAGAATAATCAAGCTTAGCTCCTCCCTGAAGTTCCCTGTAAAGAGTTGTCATCATGGCTTACTGTTTCTGGATGTACAAAGGGTTTATATTTAATGTTTTCTGACAGAATTTTACATGCTCTGTAGTTTGCCTGAGACAGATGAGATGCCATTAAAATTCAATGGCTGAAGTGTCATATATAAACACATCATGGCAGGAATGGTGAGCATACACTGCAGTTTCTGAAAATGAGAAAAATAATAATCACATGAGATCTGCTTCATAAAACATTTCACAACATTCTTGAGATCAAAGCAGACAGGGATATGTATATAAAGAACAATGTAGGTTTTGAAATGTGTGCAATTTTTTGTACAAAGTGAGATGCCAAAGACTCTTTTTCTCTTGACATTATGTCAGGTCAACCACCACCCACTGTGACACAAAGAAACCCTAAGGCAAAACCAGGATATTACCTATATTGAGGGCAATAATCAGGCCAACAACAGCTTCCTACTAGACCATTTTACAGTAATAATTTGTGAGGTTAGACTCATGGAAATGTAATAGAAAACTTCAGAAGGCCTTGGTTCCTATGTAGAAGCTTTCTTTGGTAGTAAAATGCCCTTTGCAGCCCCCCTGTGAACAGTAGTGTGAACTTCTGAAGAACCTTACTTTTATGCAAGATAAAAGGAGATCAACGCTGAGGCAAGAGGAGACTAACAAGGCAGTAGTAAAATTCAGATAGGGCTAGATCACTGCTTTTTCATGATTTGTTGGGAAGGTCAGGCATGAAAGTTCATTTTTTTTTATAAGATAGAATCAACTAGTAGAGGTAAATACAAATGTAGAGAATTATTAGAATGAACAATGGGGAGGATGTAATTGAAAGTAACTGAAAATCTGACAGAATATAAAATACTGTTTTGATTCCTGACCATCTTGAAGCCATTATGGTCATAACCATGGAGTATCATGGAACTTATACTTTGTATTCACTTGAATGACCGGGGCACATACTTTCTACTCACATGATGGGATCCTTCTGCCAGGAGTTGTCAGGTTAGTGTAAATTATGCTGCAAAATTAAGAATTTTCTTCTGTTGCAAACTAGTAAAGTAAAAGGGAAACACTTGTATAGCACTTTATCATTTCTCTTCCTAAAGAAACCTTAGGAAAAAATTAAAAAATCAAAAATTAAAATGTACAGTTTATTTTGTGGTGTGGAAGGTGTTAAATGGAGGAGGTTAAAAAAATAATAACAAAGAAGTACCAAGAAAAAGGTGTATCGATTTCATTTTGTAGAAGCTAATGCTTCATTGGAAGGGCTATAGCTTTCTCTCCTTCCTTTTTTTAATAGTGTTATGTGGAGCTGTTATGCTATCACTATCTTTATTGTGGGACTTTACCGTTTCAATGCCTATATTTTAACAATATTGCTGGGTATACAACATGGTAACTACAAGGCTTTATTTCAGAGAGTCTTTCTTTGACATTAGCAAAAACTGGCTAAGCTCTATTTAATAATATATTTCTGTATATTTTATCTTCTGAAACCATTAATTGAACTATGAGATACACCTTTCTAATGCATCTTACTGTTTTAAACTCAAATATTAACTAGTAATCCTTGAGTGAAGAAAGGATATCAAACAATTTCCCCTTAACTTGCATGCAAATCATGCTGCAGGTGAAAATGCTTAAGGTCTTTATATACCTGCTCTTCTTCTGTGTGTATTTGTAGCAATATTGGTGATTTCACTGTGTATCAAAACAATGTTATGAAGGAATAAGAAAAATATTACCTGTAGTCGAAACCATTTTTTTCTTTCTTTTTCTTCAGTGGTGATGCTAGTTACGGTACATTATTTTGTAACAGACTGAATTACAAAAAAGTAATTCCCTCAGAAGCTTATTTTCTCATTAGCCTATCTATGCTGCAAGTTTTTGCAGTCACCATTTCAAGATGTTTACAGAATTGCTCAGAAGTTTATAACTTCTCTTTGTGAAGATCAAATAAGGAAGGTATTTTTTTTGTTGTTTGGTTTTTCAACGGTTGTTAACTTATCAAACCTGATATTCCCACATGTGTGTTTAATCCTAAAATCCTTGGCTTTTTACAACTAGAAAAAAAGTAAAAAGTCATGGCTCTATCATTTATATGGCAGTTGAAGGTCCCCGAAGTTACTGCCAAACTTGGGAAGAGTCTGTCCTGAGTAAATGCTTTGGGACTTGACCTGTGATTTTTGAAATGCCTTTTGTGTTGTGATATCAGATGTGTAAGAATACGATTGTGTTTATTTTTTACATGAATCCCACTGGTAGAATCCTTAGGGATTTACTGTATCAAATGTATTCATGAGAATATTGCCCTTGGCTGTAATTTGAAAGCGAGCACTGTGAGACAGGGACAGATGAAGTGTAGGCAAAGTGGTAACTCTTATTGGAGAGAACAACAATAGTCTCATAGTTTTGGATACCATTTCAGACACACAGAGCTTGAGATCAAGGAAAGATGAAAAAATCTGCACCATCTGATTTCCACTTTGATCTGCTTGTGAAGTAGTTCTTCAGTGTTCATCATTCAAGCAAAGTATGAGCAGAAGGATTAGTCATGCGATAAATGGACCCAATATATTCTGTTGTCTGCATGGCATGGGCTTATTTGAAGAACAGGTTCTTTAGCCATGTGACTTTTTATATTTGGCCTATGAGACAGATGTTTGTTGTTTGTAAGTATGAATACTTCTATATTCTTGTAGTCTTCCTGCATTAAAGGGAAGAATTTGACAACAAGACGGTAGATAAAATTTATTGGGTTTGTCATGGAAGTTCCTTGCCATGTCTAGGTTTATATTTCCCACGCATCATAAATAATCGAAATGACAGAGCAAAGAGGAAAAGAGGAGAGTTATAAAATCAAATTGCGTATGAAATCTTCACTGATGATGTGTTGTTCTTCTAAGAAGTGACAGCTGTTTAAGTTCAGAAAGAGATCTGAAGCATAAATACAGAGGACTAGGAAAAGATCCATTTAAAAAAAAATCTAACTTTTTTATTTATCTGTAATAAGAATACTCTATTAAGAATGGGCACTTACTGATTTATAAGAAGTATGTATATGCACAAGAGCACACGCAGAAGACTTTTAATTAATTGCTGGGGTAATGTATAAACTTCTGCCCCTTTAAATTTACTGATTGAAAAATGAAAAAATCCTGCCCTTTAAGTGTTCAGCTTTGACAGAGGTTACAGTAAATCTCTTAATCTCCCAAGCACTTACTCTCCTCTAAGTTTTTCACAGGCATTTATCCACAGGACATTCATTTCTAATCTCTATTTAAATCCAGGAATAACTATGCAGGCTTTGAGCTATCTGCTTTGATGCACTCCTAATGGGCTTTACCACAGGAACTTCGGAAGAAAATAGATTCAAGCCCAGTAATATTTGGTTTCTATTTCAGCCTGAGTTGAGCCTCTATTTATTCCTGTTGAAGACAATGTGTAACATTTATCTGGGGGTGAGTGAAAGGAAAGAAACATCCACAATAAAAGATTTTTTCTAACTTAAGGACACCAATGTGTCTTAGATTTGTCAGGCTTTTAGTGGGTCATATTTGAATGTATCTGTGGTATGTGAGGATTTGGAACATAGCTCAATTTTCTTCACATGTTCTCAGCACTTTTTCATGCTTCTTATTAAAAATGTAGATTAGATTTTTAGATGGCAGAATCACCAAGGTCGGAAAAGACATACAAGGTCATCTAGTCCAACTGTCCATTTACAACCAGTATTTCCCCTTTAATCTATGTCCCTTAGTAGAACATATAATATTGCTTGAACATCTCCAGGGATGGTGACTCCACCACTCCCCTGGGCAACCTGTTCCAGTGCCTGACCACACTTTTGGAAAAGAAAACACTTCCTAATATCCAACCTGAACCACACCTTGAGGCAACATGAGTCTATTCCTTTGACTCCTGTTGCTAGTTATGTGGTATAAAAGGCTGGGCCCCACCTCACCACAACCTTCTTTCAGGTAGTTGTTGAGAGCTACGAGGTTTCCCCTCAGCCTCCTTCAGGCTAAATAATCCAAGTTCCCTCAGCTTCTCCTCTTAAGACTTGTGCTGCAGAATCTTCATCAGCTTCATTGCCCTTCTCTGGACATGCTCTAGAGCCTCAGTGTCTTGTAGAGAGAAGCCCAAATTGAACACAATACTTGAGGTGCAGCCTCACTTGAGCTGAGTATAGAACAATCACCTCCATGGTCCTTCTGCCTACTCTACTTCTGATAAAAGCCAGGATGCCTTTGGCCTTTTTGGCTACCTGTGCACTCTGGTTAGCTGAGTGTCAGCCAATCCCTCCAGGTCCATTTCTTTCACAGTCTTCCAGCCACTCTCTTCCAAGCCTGTATCATTGCCTGGAGTCATTACTGCCAAAGTGCGGGACCTGCACTTGGCAAATGGTCAAATATTCCCATTGTCCTGTGAACACATAAGGCAAACTAGCATGTTCTGCAATACCTAGTAGAAGCTTTGAGGGGTTTATTTGCTAAATGGACCGTTTTTGTAAGAGAGATGTGGTAATAAATTATCAACATGATGTGAAAGAAAATGCAGTTTTTTAAGTAGCTATAATGACACTGTATCTTTACCTTCTGTCATTTTCTCTTGTGCATCTCAAAATTAATTTAAGTTTTATTAAGAGAAAAAGAAATTGTGGTGGTGAGCCACAAAGTGCTACAAGGGAAAGAGGTGAGTCAGTGTCTTGGTACCGTACAGTAGCACAAACGGAAACGGAAATGAATTGGTGATTTGTTCCAATTCTGGGTTTGACTTTGTAGTTTGTTTTTATCACAGAATCACAGAATTGTAGGGGTTGGAAGGGTCCTCTAGAGATCATCTAGTCCAACCCCTAAACAAAAACTAGCACGTATAATTTAAGATTAAAATGTGATCCACTGTTATTCGACTAAGTGAATTATTGCGTCAGCAACTTAATAGGAAACTCTGCTGCTTGGAAGAGAACAGTGATGAATCTATAACTTGCTTTTATTTGTATATATATTTTTCTTTAGTGAGGAAAGCTCTAGCTTTGTTCTGAATGTGTTTACGCATCAGTTAATTTATGTACTGTGGATTGTCTAACTTTGTTCTCTTATAAAGTTGGATAAACATTTATGGTCCATAATGATCCATAATATTTCTGAAATAAATAAAAAAAAAAGTATGATTTAAGATCACGTCATTGATTAAACTGTAAATTATTTAAATAAGACAGCTTTATATTGTCCTGGGTGTAGGAGCAGTTTTTCAAAGTTAGAAATCTGTTCTGTAATAACTTTATGTTTAATGATGACTCTTCAAAACCAGTGAGTTGTTTGGTCACATCAAGCTCTTGTTTGCTGGAGATTGCTGCACATTGCCATAATGGCTGTGTGTGCTTAGTAGTAACAATTATTTGCAGAGTTGATCACAGGGATAAAGAGAATTAAGAGAGAAAAGCCTGTGAAAGACCCTTGTTTGAAAGAACATTTAATTGCAAGTCACAGTTGTTTATGCTGTTTGATAGTATTTTTTCTGACGGCATGTTTTTATGTTTATGTTCACATGGATGGTATCTCAGAAGATTCTCCTCCTCAGCTGATTGCATTTTCCTTAGTTTTCTAAGGCAACATTAAAATCTTTCCCTTATTTGTTGATATCTAAAAGTAAATTACTGAATATTATAAATGCATATAATTGTAATAATAAAAATAGCATCATTTAATATATTTTGCAATTAAACTATTTTACAGAGTCATCAGAGCAAGGAATTGAAATTCTATTGGAGAAAGCATGATACGTCTTTTTCTTTCTTCATACATCACTGATCAAATTAAAATATATATTTGATCTCAGCAGAGCTAGTGTCTATAAATTATGAAGGTTGTGCTTATATATTTAGAGATTTAGGATAGAAAATGGAAAATCAAGCTGTGTTCTTTCTTCATACCTTGACGTAGATATAGTTTGTGAAGTGACCTGCATGTCTGTAGAAGCTTATTTTTCTGCAAATTTTAGTTTTCCTTCATTTCTATTTTCTTATTCATTTGTTTTATACAAACAAACTACCTTCTCCCCTCATCCATTTCAAGGCATTATTTTTGCTGAGGATCAGTATTAATTTCAGTCTTCACAGGACAACAGAATAATCTGAGCATAAATGTTATGTTACTCTATGTATATTATTTAAGCATAATAGCATAATACAATAAATAGGTCCACAGAGAATAAGGATGGAAATTTACAGCTGCATCATTTCTCATAATGCATAATTTACAAGATGTAAAGCTAGGGTTATGAACTAGAAGTTACACAAGTTTGCAGTACCTGCCAAACTCATAAATTATTTTAATCATCTTGAATAGAGTTGAGCATATCAGGCAGGGAAGAGTACAAGCCAAGAAATTATGGTCAAATACTCAAGCTCTTGTCAATAAGCTGTGGTTCCACTCATTTCTATCAGCCACACTGAGTGCTGGTCTTCTAGGATTTATTTGTTATTGCACATAATGGTCTGTGACTACCAGTGTTTTTGAGTTGCTCCTATCGTCACTTTTGTCTAGCCCACTTAACTGTAATGGATAGATGGATTTAAAAACCATCTGCAGCTACTATTAATATCATTCTTCAGTAAATGTATTTCCACAAGCATCTGATAGCAGCTGTTGAAGCATGACAATTTCATTTACTTCCTTTGTATCTGATTTTACAGTATCATTTTTTTTCCCATTAGTAAATATTTGTCTATCAGAAACCGTTGTTCATAAAATTCTCAGTAACTCCATTCCAAATGCCCATTGATGTGTTTGAAAATAAGAATAAGATATTTGGTATGTGATCTATTTTAGTATTTTAAAATTAACAAATTTTTCTAGTGGTATTTCTGTCAATAGCTTAACAAAAATTTGTGTTAATATAAATTTCCCTTACTTTATTTTCATTATATGCATGTGTGATCTTCTGGCAAATCAAATAAATGATTTACTGCCAAAGCTGTATTTATTGAAGGGTTTGTAAATCTGGATGTATTTTAATGGCTTTTGCTTCAGTAGTGTGTAGTGTGTTTGGTAGTGCTGTTGTATTTATCTAGTTAATAGGAAAGCTTTCTAAGTAAAGAAAAGATTATACAAACATAAAATAGACATGGCTTCTAATAATTAGAGGTTATTGCTGCAGATTATATATCCATGAAGAGGAAAATGAAGTAAATTTGCCCAACATGAATTCTTCTGTTGTGCAGATAACTTCAACTAATGTTAAGTGAAAAGCAGAAAAAAAAACTTTTTAGAAACAGTTAACTAAAACAATCATGTTTCTTGTGTGTTGTTTTTGGAGCAATAGTATATATTTGGCCTGAAATTGTAATTTTCTTTCAAATCATTGGTTGGTCAGATGTCTCAGTGAAATTTTAATCTGAGGTAAAAGTCCATAAGAGGAAAAATATTTTTCATTTTATTGCTCAGAACCAAAGAATATAAGGTAAGAATATAAAGACTGCGAATAAAAATATTCTCAGCAGCTACTTCCTTTCCTCGAGTGTAATTCCTGCTGTTTAGCCTAGCTGAAAAAACAATTCATTTACTCTACTACATGTAAAAGCTCATGAATACCATTAAAAGCAAATAACAATGAAGATTTTTATTCTTTTATCAAGTTGTATTTGTAGGTATTTTACCCACTGTAATTTCTATTTATACTGTAATAAGGAATAATACAGAAGTTTTAATTAAAAAACTTCTTCAGTTCATGATGATTGTGTATCTTGCATTAGACCTTGAGTTCCAGAGTTGATGCTGAGTGAAGTATTTAATCATAAATGTAGTGAATAAAATATCCCATCTTTTCTCAACCCTTTAAGCAGATTTGGAAGGTCTACCTATAGCGTTATTGACTCTTTTTCCTTTCTGTCTAGCTGCTTCGCCAGACTACTGTTTACAAATTATCTGATGATCATAGTATTTTTTTCTTCAGGACTTTATACGTAGTTCACTACTTTGGAAAGTCTTACTCTGGAAAGGAAAAAATTTGATGATCATTTTCTGAATAGACTTTACAAGGGTGTAGAATCATAGAATCCATAGAGTTGGAAGAGCCCTTTAAAGGTCATCTAATCCAACTCCCCTTCAATACAGTCTAAGTTAAGGCACATATTTGGAGATAAGCTCTCTTTTTAGCATACAGTACTTTTAATGGAGAACAGGATATAACACTGAGTATGTATTTTCTGGAAAAAAATAAATTGCGGGGAGTTATTTTCCATTATAGGTTTCTATATTATCTTGAAAGCTGTATTGTTGTACTGCTACCTTCAGCATTTCACTGAGTTAGATTAATTCTGAGTCAATCCTAGTAATGTGGAAGTACAAACCCATAAAAATCCAAACAAATAAGATTTCTTTGGGGTTTTCAAAATAAATTCTCTTTGTTGTATACTCTGATAAATTAATGGTTTAAATAGCAGCATTTCAAATTGTTCAGGACAGGAGATTGTGTTTTACAGCCATTTCTGTAGGATGCAGCCACGACTTGTAGGCATTGTAATACTTTGGCTGAGAAAACTGCCTTTACTATTTTTTCTATTGCCACTGCTACAAAACTTCTAGATTTGGTACTTATTTTTTATTTATCTATTTTCTTATTATGAATGCTTGCCAAGAGAGAAAATAATGAGAATTCTTTCTCTGAAGCCTTATTGGCTGTTTTCACTGTATGAGGGTATGTATCTCTCAGAAATCCATACAGCTATTTTGGCTGAATACTTTGTTGAATGTACTATCAAATGTTAACACCTTTCTTATTATAATCATAGTTACACAGTGAATGAAAAAACACTGAGGAGAGCTAGATTGTTTGTTTATTTGTTTTTAAATGTAGCTATGTAGCATTTCTTGTATTAGATGCTAATTTGCAGTGCTGCCTCTAGCCTGAGCTGAATTTCTTCTGGATTTACAGATATATTATAGGAAGACATCAGCCAGACTACGTTAAAATGAAATACAAGTCTAGCATTTTTTGACAGCTAAAGTGTTTAACAGTTCTGTTTTCTTGTCCTATCATTTGAAAGGATCACAAGAAGCTTGATAGTCTGAAATTTAGCACTACATTGCTTTGAAGATAAAGTCATCTGCTTTTATGTCACCTAAAGCCAACAAATCTATGACAAAACAAGAGATTTTTTTTTTTCAGAAAATACAGATGAAATGGAAAAGGAATGTTGAAGTGTTAGTACTTGAATTTAAATGTATTTAAGTAATTTAAAGCTATTTACCAATACAAATAAACAGAAACCTCCCCCCAGTCATTAATTAGTTCTACTAATTGCAGCAGCAGTCTAATTGCAGAAGAGTAGATGCATTTCTAGGGTAAAAGGTAGCAGCTTCAAAGTGCTGTCTTGGCTCAGCTTTATATTTGAAGAGCTAGAATGTTAAGCCCCTAGAAAGAGAATCTTTGATGACCCATATGCTAATAATTCTTGGCCAGTATTATTCCTGATTACATGGAAACCCTTCCTGGTAAAGTCTGCTGTCAACTAGTGTCACCAGAGACTTCTTATCAGGAGTTCTGAGTGCATGATTTCATGGTAGTCCATGTATTTTTTGCTCTGCTCCTCAGAGGTCTGTCCTGGATTATTTCTTTCAGAATATGTATTTTAGGATAAGATGTTATTTCTTGCCTCTCTAAATTTCAAGGATGATGTAAGTCTAAATATAGTAGTTGAATGAGTGTTTTATTTTGCTCACTTGCAATGATTTTTGTGTAATAATGCCGCAAGGTTTGTAGAAATTGATTCATGGACATGTATGAGAATTTCTCATTCTGCAGGCATTTTAATCTTCCAGAAAGTTTTATTCCATGCTTATAGTTTGTTGTTCCTCTTATATCCCTATGACTTCTTATTAATATTCTTGTATCATCAGTGTTTTAAGAAAAGACTCTTACGAAATGTAGGGTACATTTCAGTTTTTGATATGCTGTAATATCTCTGTTAATAGATTTTGGATCTACCTTCTCAAAAGTATGTATTCAAGAATTGCTTTTCTTGTGTAGCTAACAGAAATAGCGTCAAAATTCCCAGAGGCTGTATATAGTATAAAATTGGAGTAACAAGAGCTCCTTATTTGGGAGTTAAACTAGTTATCTGCTAACTTTTCCAGAACATTTCTTAATCTATCACAGCAATCTATGTAAAATGCATTACAGAAAAGAGAACAGGCTATGAATTAAACTCAGAGACTGATTTTGAAAGGTAAGAAGAACTCCCTGTTGAACTTAATTCCCTGGTTTGGTTTTCATAACATCTTCAGTATGAGCAGCATGTGAAGGCTAGGTCATGGTTTACAAGAAGTCACTTGTCACTTGATACTTTCTTTCCATGGAACACTTCAAAGCTTTTGCCAAGATATCACATGCCCTGTGCAAGTAAATGTGTTTTAAAGCTTTTTCTTTATGCTACACAATCATGTTTACCATGAGTGCTACTATTATTTAAAGACAGTACTTCTGAGGGAATACATTCTTCTATGAAGTTCAATTTTGAAGAGACACCTATAATGAAATCAGCATTAAATCTGGAGAACTGTACAAATTGTTTGCATTCTCCTAATATATCTGATACATGTGATATTTCGTTACTTAGAATTAAAGTTCATTTGATTTTTAAATGAATTCAACACTTAGTTAAGTGCAGGCTGACTGGTGTTTTAAAGGAACAGTACTGTTTTCTTTAGCTTCATGTCCAGACTTAATTAAATGCAGGAGCTAGGCAGACACTTTGCTCGTGCACAGCAAACCTGTATGTCACTTATAAGGCATTTGATGTCTTCTCTGGTTTCCTGTCTGTTTGTCAGAAATGTTTTCATTAGAAATTCATGGCTTATGGAGAACCAGCTGAGCTCCAGTATCTGCAGCAGGTTGCAATCTGTTGCCCAGTGTTGGAAAACTGATCTCTGACATCAAAAGAACAAAATAATGGTCTTGTATGTGCTGCTTCTGAGAAAATACTTTGAGGCAGATTCTTAAAAAGCAGGATTTGCACCTGCTTGAACTAATATGTTCTTTACTCTTTCCCTTTGCTTCCTCCTATGCCCTTAATCTACAGTCTTGCAAATCGGATTAAAATTCTTTATGTATTTTCACTAAACTGGTACGGTTTGTTTTAATCTATGTGAACTTTTGGCAGAGTAGGACAAGAAGAAATGGTTTCAAACTAAACGATTTAGACAAGATATAAGGAAAAAGTGTATTTCTGTAAGGATAGTGAGGCACTGGAACAAGTTGCCCGGAGAGGTGATGGATGACCTTATCCCTGGAGACATTCGAGATCAGGATGGATTAGGCTCTGAGCACCCTAATCTAGCTGTAGGTGTCCCTGTTCATTGTAAGGAGTTGGACTGGATGGCCTTTAACGGTCCCTTCCAACTCAAATGATTCTATGATTCCATGTTATCTGAGCCTGTTTCCAAGAATGATTGGTTTTCTTCATGAGAAAGAGACCCTAACATGATACTGATTTTGGCTGCTGAACTTAGAATTAAATGGAAGCCTTAAATTTTTCACTACCTTTTACTTATTTTACATTTTAATTGCCTGCTGCCCGGTTTTGGATTTAAGTGTAGAAAAATCATAAAATATTTAAAAAAAATAGTCACAGCAGAACATTAATTATATTTTCTTCATTTCAAGTTTGAGACAAGAAATTCTTTGCTGCCATTTAAGTTCTTTTCCTTAGTGTATTAAGGCTTCAAATGGTTATGGTGTCAAATTGTTGATGGCAAGTTGAATATAAGTCAGCAGTGTACTCTGGCAGCCTCAGCAGTACCCTGGGGTGCATTAGTCCCAGCACTGCCAGTTGGGTGATGGAAGGGTTTGTCCTGCTATGCTCTGTGCTCTATGGCTTCATCTGAAGCACTGGATGCAAGTTTGGGCACCATGTTAAAATGCTAACATATTAGAGAGTATCTAAAGAAGGGCTACAATGACAGTGAGGGATCTAGAGAGGAATATGTATGAGAAGCAGCCAAGGTGCCTGGGTTTGTTCATCTCAGAGCAGAGGAGCTGAGGGGAGGCCTCATGACGGCTGCAGCTCCTCACAGGGAGCCCTTGGGCTGCTCTGTGCTCTGCTCTCTGTGACAGCAATAGGGCCCCAGGGAGCTGCATGGAGCTGTGTCAGGGACAAGCAGGTGGGGGTTAGGGAGGAAAAGGGCTCCATTTCAATCTCTTCCAGCCTGGCATAATACATAATTCTCTTTTTCATGTGCACACTTAACTAGAAAGTCATAGGCAGTTCAGTTTCTGTATCTCTGATAAACTAGTACAATATTCCTTGAAAGCAAATATGACATTAGAAGCTTCTTGTCTGTGTGAAAAACAGGCTTAGACATGTGTTGGTAATGGTTCTTTTTTCTTATTTTTTTTCCCCTCTATTTTTAACTGATTGTAAGAATGAAGGTGATTGATCCTTTGGTCCAAACTGTCATTCTTAGTGTTTACAGTGAATATTGTATTCAGTATTGGATCAACAGTGAATTGTATTTCGACAAATTTTACTAAACATTGCAGTATTTCATAATGAGTTTATGTAGGTTCACACATATGGGGTATATCTGTATGTATGTGTTGCTTTAAGTGTGCAACATGATGGGAAAAAAAAAGTGGAAATTAGCACAGTGAAAAACTTTACCTGAATTTGCAGGTGTTACATGCTGACAGTGTTCAAGCCAAAATATCCCATATCATTGCAGCTGTTTGTCATTTCACAGCCAATTCAAATGGCTTAAAATTCATACAATCTCATGTATCCTCCCCTTAAACAGTGGAGTAATTAGATCTATTTCTCTTATCATGTTAGAAAGCTTTAATGTCCAAAGTAGCAAAACAGAATATTGAAAATATATCCAATTCATCATGTAATGAGGGTTAGCTTTTAAGTACTGAGAGTGGATAATGTGATCTAAGTAATTGTCGTGCAATTGAAAAGCAGATCACTTTTTTTTATACCTCCAGTACCACTCAATTTTTCATGATATTAAAAATGCAATAGTTACAAATTACAGAAAAGCACTTTATCATCTATGATTTATTGGTGGTTTATTGTTTTGATCAAGTCTGTATAGTTGGTTCATAAACCGTTTTTGCAATAATTGTCAGTGCTCCTTTATTGTGATAAATTGTTTGGCATTTTGAAACACTTTCTTCCTAAAATAAGTTCAGTAGAAACTGGCTAATTTCAAATTCCCGTGGTGTTTGTCTTTTAACAAATCTACTATTACAATACAGCTGAAACTGAATTTAAACACTTTTATTGTTTGCTTTTGTTTGTTTGTTTGTTTTAAGTTTGTTTGTTTGTTTTTTCTCATTCTGCAGTTATTTGTTGTGCTTGACGATGAATACAATTTATGCAATCTAAGAAAGGGGCCAAAACAGTGTTCATCTTCTAATTACTCCAGATTTGCAATCTTTTATACAGCTACAGGATTGTTCATGTTGTTGTAGAAATATTAAGCATTACATTTAACTCAAAGGTGTTAGCCCATTACATGAATATTTTATCTATTTTGTCATTGTTGCTTATTTTTTCTCATACAGGTTTCTAAAATTTTCTACTTATAGATTTTCCTTCACTAGATAAAATAATATTCAATCACGTGGATGCATTGCTTGTCCATCATAACTATTTTCACAGTTTTGATACATATAATCTGTTTTCTCATTGGGATTATGGGTTATTTCCTCCAATACTTTAAGAAGTCGAATTTTCAAAAGATAAATTTTTCTTCTCCAAAGTGACTGTAGCTATATGTTTCTGGAAGAGTCACTGGAGTGTCTCTCAGCAGAGAATAGGACTTGGGTGTTCTCTGTTTTGTTGCACTGTGCACGAGTGTGAAATAAGAGACTGTAGAATAGCTGGGTGTTGATTTGAAAACAACTCAATAGAATAACTTAAGAGTTCTGATGATGGATTTGATACTGATGTCATAGATCACTTTTGAATACCTAATTTACCTAAAATTCTGTGAGTTCAGTAATGGACGTGGATGCAAGAAATGAATGATTACAATTGGCAGTCAACTGCTTTCCTGAAATCTTCCCTTGGCTTTTCAATTAACTCTTAAGAATCAGATGGAATGATGTGATGACACAGATTTGGTAGTAGCTCTTGTTAAGTGTTCTGTATCCATGAGAGGGCACTGCAGCATGTATTACAGATGTTGAAATGAGTTGCATAAACAGGCTAATTGAAGAAACATACTTTTAGAAGTGTATCTTATGCTTATTTCATTTCAAAACTGAGGCAAGCTACTTTTTACTTCTTTAGCGATATGAACAAATGTAATTATGCAGAGAGTATTCAGCAATTTAGTATTGGTACAAGATGTGCATTAATAAAATGATAATTAGTGTAAGGATATAATTTTGAAATATTTCCTGTTTTGTGTTGCTGAACGCTGAAATTATTTAAGCACATATGTTTAACTGGTTTATCTTAAAATGTCAAGATCAGGAAGGAATTTACATTTACTGGAAAGAAAGTGATGAAAAGAAGACATTAAATCCCCCTTTGTCTTCCAAGTTTAGTTGTCAAGATAAAATAGTGATTTTTACCTTTCCTAGTTCACTCTAAACACAGGTAAATTCTGTTAAAATGCAGAAAGTAAAAATCTGCCACCATAAATTTAAATTATTGTAGCAGGTGCAGCTGTTTTTCTACATGGGCAAATTAAACCTAATAACATGCCCCTAAACCCCTGAGTGGCTGCTGAAAGAGCACCAAGTGCAAGCAGTTTTCATACTGTGGGGCTTGAAAGAGTTTTCTGAGAAGCAATTGAAGTTAGCACCATTTTTTTTCATGGTGATTTCCTGTATCGAGTCTCTGGAGAATAAGTTGAAGTGCTGAAGCTTAAAGGCTTCCATGTTTTTGAGAGCTGGGAGGCTATCTAGCATCAGAGTGTTATTTGTGCACCAACCCAACTGTTTCAATTACCAATTTATCGCTGGGGAGCAGTAATGGATTTTTAAAGTTTGAAGATAGATTTGAGCTCTGGCTGTCAACAAGAAAATTCATGATCCCATTGGGAAGATAGTGTAGATGCTAACTTGTTACAGGATTTAACCCTACTGTTACAGAGCTGCATTTATTAGTATTTTTCTTTAAATACGAATTCTGTGAGATCTGCGATTTTACTCATTCTGTTCTA
Source organism: Cyrtonyx montezumae (assembly GCF_038088225.1). Lineage (NCBI taxonomy): Eukaryota > Metazoa > Chordata > Aves > Galliformes > Odontophoridae > Cyrtonyx > Cyrtonyx montezumae. The sequence goes on from NW_027072089.1 coordinate 107,772,000, forward strand.
CACTGTGGGATGAAGATGAGATCTGTAGATTCATATTGGAAGTTATGTTATTTGTACTATTTTTTAATGTAATAATATGATCTTATCCATGCCATCAGTTCCCCAGCCCTTTTGCAGACTAAGGAAACTCTCATGAAAGCACAAGAATCATTTTATCATCTCTCAAGAGGTGACACACAACATCTGCTTTTGTAGTGCATGGCATCACACTTTGCTCCTTTCCACAGTAGCATGTGCGTAGCTAGTTAGTTTTCTGAATGTGCTTATTGTGTTAATTTTGGCAGAGGAGGAAATATTTAAGGTAATTGTTTGAAAAATCTAAAGTATGCTACTGAATGTTTGTGTGGTAGGATATTATTTTGGTATTTCTTTTTGTAGACTAGCTGATCTGTTTTTAATGACATTGAATTACATTGCATTCTTCTGGATCTGTTCTTCTGACCCTAGTTTACACAAATTCACTGCCTGTTCTAAAGCCATCTGATACAAGCCAGAAAGAAAAGGGTTAGCATATTGTTCAGAAAACTGAAATCCTATGATTGCATGTGGAGTGAACAGGGCAAGATCTGGATTTACACTTGGCATGATGTGCATCCTGTGGCTGGGTACTCCCAGAGGGCAAAGGGCTGTGAGACTGCTGTCATGTTTACCCAGTGTGAGTGGCTGGGGACCACTGCAGGAGATGCTGAAGGAACCCAGCACAGATAATGCCTGCCTCGCAGCTGGGCACACTCAGGGTTTTGTGGAATTACCTTATTTTAAGTTTAAGCTTCGTGTTAATTCTTTTCGGATTCTAGGTGTAATTTAATGAGGGTTGAGGATGTGGGTTTTTGTTTATTTTCTGGTGTCTGATTCTTTACATGTTTTCCCTCCAGAGTCCCCAAGTACAATTTTTTTCTTTTCATTTCTGTGGATTGTTATTACATTGGGAATATGAGGAACTGGCTTGATGGAAGAATTGCATTTCAGAATTGCCTACCATATGTCTCTGTTGAGACAGTATACCCAAGAGGTTTTTTGTTAGAGCTACTACAGAGATGTTTAAATCATAAGAGAATGATGTCAAGACTGCTGATGAATTTCAGTGACAACTTCAGCAAATCAGATGTGTCAGTGAGAACTTAAGCAAATCAGACAGGACATTTTCAGCTGTCCTTTTAAATTTTATGTCTTATTCTTTGTGGGGTTTGGACATGCAAAGCACTCTTTTAAAGGGAAAAAATGATATAACCACTGTTCCACAATTTGCTACCTTTAAAAAAATCTTTTTTGGAAGACTGTATCTCAACATATTTAGTGAAAATAGATCAGAACAGTTTAGAAAGCTATCAATTCTGGTATGTCAGTAATTAGTTGCAGGGATGTGGGAAGAATTGTTCAATATGTCTGTAAGACTCATGGTGGATCACTATGCCTGATGTGTCATCCAGGAAGAACAGTTTGTGTGTAGAGCCATGTGGCTTAGCAGTTTTTGCCAGAGCGGAACTAGAGAGGTGAAGGATGTTTTGTGTGTTTGTTTTAAGCATGAAGGGATTTAATGTCACAACTGTTTTATTCTACTTAAAAGAAAACAGAGTGAGTGCCTCTGATAGGAAAGTGGGAATTTATGGTATGGTGTTGAAACCAGGATCGTGACTAGCAGCGCTTCACACCATGTCTGTGGAAGCAGTTATATTTTCAGAAAGGATGTTATGCAGAAGGTCACATCTCTGCCTTCCATCAAGATTCTTGTGCAACGCAGAAAGTCATCTATATTTTTAAAATTAGTGTGAACTGTTGACTGTAACTAGAGTGTGGTGGGTGCTTTAAAAATTATTGCTTTATTTTCTCTTTTAGAAACAATTTAGTCCATTGTACTACTCAAATGTAAGGTAGTTTTCACCTCAACAATTAGAGGTATATATGTAAATACCTCATTATACTACACAACATTTTTGTTTCACACAAGTAATGTTGTTTATCTCTCCTGGTCTGCTGGATATTTCTCTGCTTCACCTGACAATTAGGAGGTACTGTTAAAATAATTTCTCGGAATTGTATAATATCCACTTAGTTGTGTGACATATCAAAACTATAATTGCTTCCAGATAAATGGCTTCCTAATGATTTGGGTGAAAAAAAATAAAACTCAAAAAAATCAAAATAACAAAAAACAAGTGGGGATAAATACTTTCTCTGTTAATCAAAGTTTTACTTCATTCAAGTTTGAGTTCTTGTACCCACATCTAGACTGGAAAAGTAATTATGTATTTATGTATGAATGTATGTTTTTATTTATTTATTTTCATTTTCCAGAAGAATCCCTTTGTTTTCATGGGATTTGGGGGAGTTTTATAAATTTTTTTCATTTTACAAATAAAGCTGGGTTAATGTTTAAGACCGTTATTGCTGAAATCAAATTCCAACAAATTCTGGCTTGTATAGACAGACAGGTTTTTATTCAGTAGGTATATTTCTTGCTGTCAGAAGACTTTGAGGAGCTTTCCATTCCAAAGTCCAAATTCAGGAAATACTCTGCAACTGTAAGAGTTTAGGCTTGCTCACTTACACCAAAGAGAAAGGACACATAATAGGTTCAATATTACTGCAGAGCCAAATGTGTTATGGGAAGACTTATATTCACCCTTTCCTGTTCTATTTGATTCTCATATGTTCTACTTCGGTATACACCAATATATTGATATGTGATAACAGTTTTACTTCTATGTAATATACTTAGATTCTATATTATGATAAGTCTTTCAGAGTGCCTTCAGCAGAACCACAAGTTGCAAAGAATAAAACAGTTTTTCTGAGATAACCATTTAATTAAGTTTAGGGATTACTTAGTACAAAGCATATTTTTATGCTTGGTTGTTGTTGTCTTTTTAATTAATTAATTTCAAAGCCTTTGCACTAACATTTGCCAAGTAGAATAAACTATGAAGTATTTTTGTAACCAAATATCAGCATAAACAAGATTTAAAATTGAGCTGTATTTCTAGGAAGAAAATATTCATCTGTTTTAATCTAATTATAAAGGAATCTACTCAACAATGGGAAGGATGATACCTCAAGTGAGGGTATCTCAATTTTTACTTCTCTTATTGGCTTGTGAAAATGTACAGAATCAATACTAAATAAAAGTAAATGTCAAATTCAAATATTTTTGTAAACTTTTACATCATTATTGCTTATTTAATGATTATAGTGTCAGACATCTGTGCCCTGGATGATCTTATGTCAGGAAAATTATAGGTCCATCTGTTCTTAAATTGCTCTGAGATTTTTCATTTTGTTATAGTTTTGGTGGTTACGTTTACTAACAATTCTATGAAGACCATCTGTAGAGTACCAAAAGATTGGTGTCTGGAGTAAGTGACAGGGTACACTGCCAATTTTCATGATTTTTAGTATATCATTGTTCATTTATAATGCCGAAATAATAGTTCAGTAAAGGTATAAGAATGCTTCCAAGTAACGTATGAGGCCTTTTTACTTGCTTTAACAATTGATATTCATTGCATGTCTAGAAAACAGGAAATGCTTAGTATTTTTTTTCCAGTTTAATAGTTACATGTAATACTCTAGTTAGAAATCTGCTTCTATTACTTATAATGGCATGTAAGAGTGTAATAATCTTTTCACTTAACTGTAATGCCAGAAATAATAATCAGTTTAAGTCAGATGTAAATTCTCTGGTCTAATTTTAGTTTTGGTACTAGTATTTCATTTTAACTCGATGCATGCCTGTTCATAAACAACAATTAAAGCTTACTAACAATGTAAAAATAGAAGAAGTCAGTCAATAAGCCCTGAGAATTAGTCATTATAAAACCATACCAGCTGATCTATTATAAAAATATTTCTGAAGTTATCTCTTATTTGCATGAATTTTTTGAGGAGGAGCTAGCAATAAAGCAGAAAAAATGGTGACTTACTGTTGCTGCACTGGTTGTAGCTTCCTTTTACAAGAAGTCTCAGTGTAAATGTAAATACAGAATCTCAGAACTATATGTTACTATGTGCTACATGGGTAAGAAACAAGTAGAGGACTCCATATTCACTGTCATAGAATGGAGTATTTGGCAGTATTTAAAGCTCTTATTGTCTTTAGCTCTTTGACATGCTGAAAAATAATTTAAAAAAACTGAAACATAGTAGCCTGAAATATTCATAAAGGCCAGCTGCTGATTTCTGGTACTTTGCTCTCACGTGGCATGGCACCATCTAATACTACTGCTTAATTTCGTGAGTCCATTTTCTCTTACTTTTCTGCAGGGCCTTTACCTTACTCAGAGGCATAAACAGATAGTATAACAGCAATCATATTTTAAAATGAAATAAAACCCTCATTTTTTTGTCTTTTTACATCACAATACTTTGTAATGGACATGCTTAGACATTTCTGAAATCCATGCTCAGTGAGACTATCCAGATCAAAACACATAGTTTTTACCTTTATCAGATTCTTGCACATATTATAATACGTATATATTTTTCCACCTGGAAATCTACAGTAAAAATGAAGACATTCTGAATTACAGGCTCGTTAGCTGCTGAAAAACAAATCACATTTTACCATGTTCAATTTGTGGTGTAAAAATATTAATTGAATCTTTGATTTTTCAGCTATTATGACAACAAAATTGTTCCAGTGTTAATTCAGACCTAGATCCAGCTTAAAAAATTGAAGATGTCAAAAAGAAGGCATAGTGGGCTTGACTGGGAACCAGATAGCCTTCTATTTGATTTTCCTAGGCTTTGGTACAGTTTGTGGTTGCAGTTGATAAGGCAAGAGGTGATCTATGGCTGGATTTCCTTGAGGAGCAGATAGAAGGCACCACTAGAAATCAGGATAGGCTCAAAGGAGAATGTTTACATACTTTTACAGCACCTTGTACTACATTTCTGTGTGGCTGTAGTGGTGGTCACAAGACCTTGAGGCTTTGACCTCTTCTTCCCCCATGTAGTGAAGAAGCTGCAGGGAGCTACTGAGAGTTGTGCTCCTCTGTGGGGAGCAGGTGACAGCTGTGGATGCTCCAGGCACATCTGTGTTTGTTACTGGCCTCTGCAAGTTCTCCTAGTTTAGATGTTTCTTTTCTTTACTCTTTCTTATTGACTGGCTTCAATCTCCCATGCTTTTAACAGGACACAAAGCTGCAATTTTCTTAAAGAGATAGAAAAAGACAAAGGATACATCTTCTGGAATTGCTAACCTCTGCTTTGTTTCTCTTCACCGCTACCATGTCTTGTCAGCCTGACTACTTGCATTTTATTTAAGTATGACAAACCTTCAGAAATAAAAAAAACAGGCAGTCTTAAATTTTGTTTTGTGCAAAATAATTAATTCTTTGGATTTGTTTTTGAAAACCGTTTTGTAAGGAAATCAATGTTTATGTTATTTCCCATGGGTTGTATTCCCCTTTTGGTAAGAAACATGAAAAATAAATGTAGTTAGTAGAAATAGAATGGCAAGAGAATAGGATAATAGGCTGCATTTCAGACCTGAATATTCACATGTCCACAAGGTTATTCTTATTTGGAGTGTAAAGGTTAAAATTTTACTTTTCATAACCAGCTATTTGATAGCAGCTTGAACAAAAGGAGCCAAAAACATGGATGATTGATTTAGTATCTGATCATGTTACATTTATTACAACTTTCCAAAAAATAAATTTAATGCTGGCAAGAGGTGCCAGGCTGACAGCTCTGGAATCTTATTTATCTACTGTAAGAGACAACTCTGACAAGCAGGAGTTTGAAATCTCTCTTACTGCCTGAAAACTCAGCTTAGTGATACTCAGATCAGAATATAAGGAAGAATTTTATCCTCAAACCACTATCCATTTGGTTTCTCTGTTGCTCTTGCCCTGTAAAATTTAGTCACAAGCCTGTGAAAATGGTTGAAGCTTTGTAATGAAAGAGCTCTGGATTAGTCATGCTCACATGGCAACTGTGAATCACAGTAGGAGACCAACAAGGCAAGACTCTGGAGATCCTCTGCTTTCCCTATCTCTTGTGGAAGCAAATCATTCAGCTTCTGTTTTCCAGAAAGATTTCCCATGTAGAATCATAGACTGGCCAGGGTTGAAAAGGACCTCAAAGGTCATCTAGCTTCAACACCCTTGCTGTGTGTAGGGTCTCCAACCGTGGGACCAGGCTGCCCAGAGCCACATCCAGCCTTGCCTTGAAAGCCTTCAGGGATGGGGCATCCAAAACCTCTATGGGCAACCTGTTCCAGTGTGTCACCATGTAGTTTCATTTGTCTTTGGAGAGGGGAGTATGAATGGGAGGGAGTAAGGAGAGGAGTTGCTTGTGGTTTTCTTGGGCTTGCTGATCTGCTTTTGCAGTGCAGAGAGGAAGGCAGAATTATTCTCAGATTACTCACAGTGATTTTGCTGGGTTTTCTTTGGTTTTAGAATAAATGTTTGTGTTCTCACATGTTAGTGTTAGAGCATGTGTGTAACCTTTTTTTATGCTAGTATATTTTTATATGCAATTTCTTTAATGATAGGAAAGTGTGCTAATTTTACCAAAGAATCTTTGACTTACACTGCCTTTGAGTATTTATTCTTTGGGTCTGTATTTCAACTCAGGCTCATGAACTTCAGTTTTGCATACGCCTTTTTACGTTGACTTTCATCCTGAATAGCACAACGCCCTCTATAATACACTGCAAATGTGGATTGCAGAGGTACAATCTTTGTCTTAGCTGGCTCCTGTCTCCTCAGCAGTATTGTAGATAAAGACTGTTTACAAAGAGAGAGATTGTCTTGACTTGATAGTGTCTGTGGAGCACATGGGATTTGCACTTCGATCAGCCTGTGCTTATGTGTAGCTTGCTGTGGTACTCCTGGAGCTGAGCAATGGCTTTGAATTTTTGATCTTTTCTAAACAGAATGGTACGGAAAAGTAAAGTGAGGAGATAATATTTCAGTTGGTGATTTGATCTGAGCAGCATAAGTTCTTTTTGAAAGAAGCTGAGAAGTGCCTTTAACATCGTACTTCTAACCATGAATGACTGAGATGTGAAGATAATATACACTTTATAAAGTCAGATAAACTGAAATGTACTTAGTTTGTGAGAGAAGTAGAGGAAAGTGACAAAAAATATCTTTAGAACAGAATTGGATGATGCTTTGGAAAATACCTTAAATTTTTCACTTTAAATCAACAGATTTTGAATAGATGGCCACTGACAGATTATTTATTAGACTGATGTGTCTAATATTCAAAGAAAAGGTTGTATAATTTAATTTTGCATTTTTTTAGATTGATTTAAATTGAATGCTACTTTTCATTGGCTTATTGCACAGCTAGCTTTACCAGCACTGTGGAAGTACCTACCGGTTATTTGTATTAAAAACCTGTTTTTTGGGAGAGCAGAGAAGAACTCGCAGATTCACATCAGAAATTAATTTTCTAATTTGGCTCCAATCAAGAAAAAAAAGCCCTTTCTCTTTTTTTTTCCGCTGAAAAACTGGCTTTTCTATAAAGATGGTCTGTTTCTCCCAGGGCTATAGTGACTTCAAAGGGTCTGTCATCACTAGCACAGCTTGAGTAGAAACAGCCAACGGGAGGCTGAATATTTGTACAGCCTTTCTAATTCCACAAAGGACTAAACACATTTGATGTTTTATATGCAAATACAAGAGATGATGCTATAATGTGAAAAGAATGAATAACACAAGATGCATTCTTCACATGTTTTGCACTGAATATGTCCAAACATAGCAATGACTGAATGAAAGTGCAAGATTGGAAAAAAGACTTTTGAGTTCAAAGTTGAGTGTAAGCCGATCAGAATTTTAAACTTTTTTTCTTAATTTTGTATTACGATGCAGTGTAGTTTATTGTCATAATGCAATACTTAAAATTGTTAAAATTGTTTTCAATTTCTTAGAATTATATACGTAAATCACATTCAGTCTGAGATTTCTCTCTTGTTCATTATCAGTCCTAGGAATTATGTGTGAGCAAGTTTGGGATCACACCAGACGAGAAAAACTAACTGTTGAGATGTGAATGTCTCCATAGTAGGAGTATATGAGAGTAAAAAAGAAATTTTGTCAGAGTATTCTTGCTGAGAAATATTTTGAGGTGGTTCAGAGAATATTCTTTTCTTCACTGTTAAAACCTTACTGGTCTTTCTTGCTGTTAAAATGGTACAACTCTCAGCATAGAGTTAGCTCTTGCACTTTCACATTACTATGTGCAGCTTCACTTTTAAATGAATTCATCAAATATTTGGGGACTTATAAAAGTGGGGGGAAGGGCAGGGGAATAGCACAAGCATAATGTCAGAGGAGATTACCATACTTACCAGCATAATCTTCAGAAAGCAAAGGAATGATATTTACTTTGTAGTGCATAGTTTCTATTGGTTTGACCTCTTAGTTTTATGACCTTGTGTCAAGGGTTTACCTGCAAGCTTCAGTGTATTCCAAGAGGAATACAAGTAAAGGGAATCAAGAACATGAATATCTATCTGAATATACTTGCAATGTTAACACTGAAAAAATCCAAACGTTTCTGTTTTGCTTAGAAAAGGAAGCCTTAACTCCATGAAAAACTGAAACAGTAACATGTAAAAATGTAATTTTTGTGTTTTTTTTTTCTTTTTCAGAAATTGTGGAAGAAAATATATAGCTTATACAGAATGAAGTCAAGGTCTTTTAGTATCTAAACCAAAATGGCAGTGTAGCAGTTACTTGAATGGATTTTTGAAAGGGAGAATACCATATAGCCCCTCACTACAAGAAAAAAAGAGGCCCTGGAATGTGTCCAGAGAAGGGCAACGAAGCTGGTGATGGCTCAGAAGCACAGGCCTTATGAGAAGTGACTGAGGGAACTGGGTCTGTTTAGTCTGTAAAAGAGGAGGATCAGGGTAAAAGTTCTTACTCTCTATAGCTATCTGATAGGAGACTGTGGTGAGGTGAGGATCAGTCTCTTCTCCCATGTAACTAGTGAATAGGACTAGAGGGAATGGCCTCGAGGGGTGATTCATGTTGGATATTAGGAACCATTTATTTTCCAAGAGTGGTCAAGCACTGAAACGCTGCCCAGGGAGGTGCTGGAGTCACCATTCTTGGAGGTGTTCAAGCAATGTTTAGATGTTCTACTAAGGGACATGGTTTAGAGGGGAAAATATTGGTGGTAGTTAGATGGACTGGATGATCTTAGAGGTCTTTTCCAGCCTTGGTGACTCTACAATTCTATAGCTGCAGATTATTTGTTGTTCTTGTTTATTTTTTCCTCTTAATAAGTTCTGCTAAACATTATTAATAACAGGCTTTTTTTTTTCCCTCAAAATTATGAGCAGAATAAAGATGAACATTTTTCCAAAGCAAGAAGGGAAAACAATTGCCTTGTTTTCATCTGTTTCAGTGGGGAAGTCATGAATGTGCAAAAATCTGACCAGATAAAGTTTCATTTCTGTCCAGGTAATATATTTTTTTCCTTACATTTGAGTATTTAAGGAGAAATCACACAAGTGTAATGATTTCTTTATTATGTAGTGGTATTTTTTATTTGTTTGTGTGTGTGTGTGAAAGATGGGAGATCTGATTCAGCACAAATTATTTTGTTGGGAGTTTATCTGATGTACTGTATCCAAGCTCTTACAGCCCGTAAGTATTCAGATTCATTGCATGTGGGTGGAGAAGAAAAGTGGTCTCTTCTTTTTAACAGGTAAGGAAGTGAGGTACAATAAAAAAAGGAGTAGGATTCCTCAAAGGAATCCTGATACTCAAATCTCATTGATTTCACATAGAGATAGGCACTTAAATATCTTTCTGGATCTGACCATAAGTAGACCACTAAGTAACTCACAAGAGGTCCATGATAGACTACTGTCATGATTCTCATTCTTCCAAATCTTGACCTATTTCCCTGACTACTGCCTTGTCTTTCTTGTAGGGAGGTTTTGATATCTTTCTTCTGCCTCTTCTTTCTCCGAAGCAAAGATGAAAGGAAGGCTTTAATGGTATTTCTAGCACAAATAGTTTCAGGGAGTGAGAGGCACAGGAAGAGCAGGGAGAAATAAACTCTTGCATTCCATCCACTCTTTTTTATTTTATTTTTAGTTTTCACACGGTAACCAAAATGCTGATTTTCTGCTGGTGTGTGTGTCTAAATATTGCAGACCCATATTTGACAGCTCATTTGACCTAAAGCATCAGGGCAAAGCTTTGCCAATAGTTAATATACTTAGTATTTCTGTGACCATGAAGCAACCTTCTATAAATATGTTACAGCAGTTGTACATGGCTGTCTGAAGTAGTCTGTCTATAAAGATTTATTTCCAAATGTCCTTTTACCCTTTTTTAACAAGCAGCTTTCAAAGGCTGTTTATGTTTTTGGCAGAACTGTGAGCTTTCTCTCAAGGCTACTCACATTTCAGAGAACAGGTGACTCTCATACTTCGTTGTTTATAAATTACAAGTAAACTACTTTGTCAGTCCAATGTATTTTTAGAGCAATCATAGCTGAGTGTATTGCTAACAATTTCCAGCTCCTATTTAACATACCTCGAAATTCTGGGTTTTGTTGTTTATTTGTTTTTAAGCTTACAAACCTCAACAGTAATCTTGGTATGTTTAAAATATTTTGTGCAGAAAAAAAATTTCCTATGTATACTTGAAATAATGATGACTGATTTTTCATTGCTTATTAAAGAAGAACAGTCAAAGATTGCTGACAAACGATACAGGCAGAAACTCACAGGAAATCATTAACACATCTTACCATTCAAAGAGAACCATCTCCTCATCTCTTGGCTAATTGAACAGAGGAGCCACTGCAGAACTGATTATTTTAGATCTTTTGTTTTTCTTTTAAGTTCTGAGTTAGTTAGAGAGAACTTTTGGGAAGCAGCATAATGATCTGCACTGTTTTGTGTCTCAGTGATGGAAAGAACTTGGCACATGCTACCCATAGCTTCTCTGTTGGAGTCATCTGCTTGTTTGTTGAAGTTGTGCCAATGGATAATTTGGCCCCCTGGTATTCCAGGAAACAGAAAAATGGGTGCTGAAACCTGCTTGTATCACTAAGCTGTAACTAAATATCCCTTACTGTGGGTATAAAGAATGATTTCCTTTTTAAGGAATGATGTTTTGAGGTCCAAGGTCTGGCAGATTGTCTTTCTATATTGATGTACCAATAAAAAATTATTTCATTTAAAAATAAAAGTTACTTGAGCAATATGTCTTTTCTATAGCTAGGGATTAGAAAACGAAATCAACATAATTAAATAGAAATAAAAGAGAAGGTGTCTACACTAAAGCAAAACAGCACTTCAGATAATCACCTGTGAAATTAGATGCTTGCTGTAGGCTTGTCCAGCTCCAGAATTTCTTGGTTTCTCCTTTAACTGTCCAGCAGTACTTTCATTTTCTTCCTTGTTCAGCCACTGACCTCTCTCATATGTGTTGGCTTGTCTCCATCTTGTGATTAATGGCACTACTTTTGATTTAATCTGACAAGTCACACTCTACCCAGGCCAAGTGACAAGGCCTGTGGGGAAAATGCTGTCTCTCTGCATGGCAAGGGTGTCCAGGAGAAAGCCCTCTATCATCACTTCTTTCCAGGTTTTGGGAACCAGGTGGAGTTACTTATCTCCTTTACCCTTTATTATGGCAGAAACAAAGTCAAAATAGATGGGAGCAGACTAGTAACCCTGGCATTTTCCTCTCTGGATGGCAGCGAATCCTGTTTAGCAGATGTCTCTGCCTGAGAGGTTCTAATCAACTCTCAGACTTGTTTTGTATCTCCTCTCCCTTTCTAAAGTTTCATGGGATGGAAGGCAGTGGGAACAAAAATTGTGTCTGAAAGTGTCACAAGGATACAGAGTACTCAGGCCACATGGTGACATTCAAGAATATAATTTTAAAACAGAAACACGTATTGGTTCTGTATACTAGTTGTTGTGTGATTATGAGAGATCAGTGTTGCAGAGATCCCCAGACTCTTGGGTGGTTCAGAAATACTAGTTTTCCCTGTTTGAAGCTAGACTTTCTTATGAACGTAATAATTGTTATCCTGCTATTTATCCCATAGCCAAGATAACAGTACCTAAAGGAAAATGGCATGCTAGAAGCACTGCATTTTAAGATGTCCATAAAATGTATTATTGAAGCCTTCAGAAATCTGGAAGAAAAAAAGCAAATTATCTGTTCAGAATGTTTTTCTTTTCTAGACAAAATACCCAAAGTAGCCTCAGCATTTTCACAATGTTACACTGTTGAGATAAGTATCTCTGAGTGTCTCATAGATAAATGTAAAAAAGTCTCTGAGTAGCCACTGACGATGCACATCATAATGGTTTGGGGATTTTAGAATTGCATTTGTCAGTAGTACACAAACACGTAAGGTAGAAAGGAATAGTTCTCAAAGGTTTTGTGCAAAGAAACATGAATAAGCTATGTTAACAGCATACAGTCTGAAAAGATAAGCCACAAAGATGGGAAAGCTATTTTTTCAAATGTCCCCAGATGCTCACAATAAATAATTCAATTCATCAAAATGATTAATAGGTAACAAATCTCAGTGCTGTTAGACAAACCAAGTTGTCACCAAAGTCTGTTTAGAATTTTGTTTTTACACAAGTGAGAGTTACTCATAGATAACTGTGTGAGAAGGTTTAGAACAAATTTGTCAAGACTGATATTGTGTCCTGTCCCTCAAGCAGACATGCGCCTGGTTCCTTCTGAGCATTAACCCTGGAAAATCCTGGTGAGGTATATTTTCAAGTGCTTTGCCTTTGTATCATTGAGATTATGTCTAATAATTGATTGGTGAGCAACTGTAAAACAAAGTGTGAATTTCTTTGCTATTATCATAAGCAAATCTTGCATTTCTTGTATTTGTGTCCTCTTATAGGATTATAGGGCAACTCAAATTATCTTGAGTCTCTAATTCATTGTTTTTTCTTTTTCTGATGTTTGATTTTTTTGTTATCAGTTAGGTCTGTCTTTTAGGCTGTCAGTTCCTTGAAGCATGCACCACCATATTTTCTGATGTGTGATATATTTTTAGTGCAAAGACACCTTGACCTAGCCATGATCTGTAGTGTAGGTTGCTATTATGCAAATTTTAGCATTTAATATCCTTGAAGAATTGCTTTTCAGAAATATTGATTGGCAGCAGGTATCTGTGACATAGTGAGAAGAGGAAGAGAGTAACATTTGAGGTGTGTCCTTGAAAGCAACCTTTTAATTTTGGAATACATACAAATGAAAATCCAGCATATCACAGAAATTAAGCAATAAATGTGTGCAGTGTTTTGGGCTTCTTGTCATCCTTGCCTTGCTGTCAGCTTGGTCATGGCTTGAGTTATCCTAAAAATTATGTGATTGCTGTTACAAGCCTTTTTTAGCCTGTAGTATAGTTTAATTATGAGTGGAAACAAAATGTCATTAATGATTAAATGGTAAAGAAATCTTAAAATATGGAGGGAAGGATCTACAAAGGCTGCTTCAAAAGTAATACCTCCTGCTTTATTATGTTAGCCCATAATGCCAGAGGGAGATGGTGGTGGTATGACAAAAGAGGCTGAACCTTCCTGATGATATTTCATTACATTTTGTTGCTGTATGACTGATGGCAGCAGAGGGGCAGTCTGAGAAAATGGTGTCTAACATATAAGCGCATCTGAAGGAAAGGCGTGTCATTGAATTCCTCCGTGCAGAAAAATGGCACTCATGGACATTCATCAATACTTGCTAACATTTATGGAGACCAGACAGTGAGGCAGTGGATGATGCATTTCAGCAGCAGTGACTGCAACAGTGAGTCAGTTTTGCTGGTGCAGTTTTTTATGTGAGCGACATGCAAGCTTTTGTTCATCACTGATGAAAATGCATAGGTAATGGTGGTGACTATGTTGAAAAGTGCTGTTTTATAGCTGAGAATGTGCTCTGTCAAACAACGTTATTGTGCTCTTCATATCTATGGTAGTTTCCACAGAAACAAATAGGAGGCATTACTTTTGGAGCAATCTACATAAGCTTCAAATTCTATAAAAATATCTTTTTCCACTTGCATCTACAAAGGTCGTTTTGCCCTGGCTTGTGTCGAACTCTGTTACACCCATGCTCAAATTTCTTGCTCAATGTTTTTTCAAAACAGATGGTGAACGAATAAGCTGTTAAAAAGAACAAGGGGTTTCTGAAAGCTTTCAAGGAGGTGAATCCAGACTGTGCTACTTTCCAGTTACTGCTTAGTTCAGCACTGCCTTTAACTTAGCCTCCGAGGATGTCCCTGAGACACAAGTCAGCATCAAACTGAAAAGCAGCCAGTTCAGACAAACATGCAGTTTTGCACAGCTTCTGAACACTTATTTTCTTGTCAACTTAATCTCCAAGCGAGGTAGTCCCTAAATTGGCATCCCACTTGCTGGCATGCTTAAAGAGGATACATAACTAATAGCATACAAACAATAGAAATGCTTCATTTCTCTTAAATAAATATATATATGAGAGTTAACAAACAGGCTAAAAATGTTTAATGATGTTGATAGAAACTGTTTATGAGGAGCGTGGAAATAAGTTCTTGTGAAATCATCACCTTTAGCGTTTACCTACTACACTAATTTCTTGCAAGTGCAGAGAGTTTATATTTTCTTAAGGAATTGTTTATATTTTATGGAAATTAAAGGGTAAAAATGATCTGCTTGAAAGACGTTTAATGTGGAACCCCTGAGCAGTGCCCTGAGATTGAGTTTCAGTCGGTCTCACACCTTTGATTTCTCAGAGACCTTAGTTCAGCAATAGAGGATAGAACTTTCAGAAAAATTACCTGCAGAAAGTGTCCTGGTGGACATACCCCATGGACTGTCTTTCATTTTCTTCTCTAAATATGCCTACTAGTTGAAGGTGAGGTTGTGCTGTACTGAGAGACCTGGTTTAGTGGGAATCATTGGTGATATCTGGACAGCTGGAGAGAGGTCTTTTCCAACCGTGGTGAATCTATAGTACCTTGTTTTGGTTTAAATTCAAATCTGTAGGTTAACTTCCATTTCAACCTAAACAAGATCAGGTCTTATTTTCCAGTTCTCTTTGCTGTTATACTCTTCTACAGAAAACAGATTTTAAGATTGATGTCACCCATGCATCAGGTATGATGAGGATAATCTGCCTTTGAAGGATGAAATGAGGAACCTCCTTCTCAAGACATTTTTGCAGTCAAATATTGGAAGGACTATATCCGCTAGAGATATATGAAACACGTTTTGAGATA
This sequence comes from Cyrtonyx montezumae, assembly GCF_038088225.1. NCBI lineage: Eukaryota > Metazoa > Chordata > Aves > Galliformes > Odontophoridae > Cyrtonyx > Cyrtonyx montezumae. The sequence goes on from NW_027072089.1 coordinate 107,787,219, forward strand.
GTGAGCTTTGAAAATAAAACTGTTCTGAAAGATAAAATATAATTCACTTAAGCAACTTAGAAGCAATCATTATTTGACCATGGTTAAAAAGAAATTCTAGTTTTATTTTTATTTTTTTTTAGTTTTCTATTCTCTATAGAGGACTTTGGAAAAGCATCTATACTAATTAGCACTTGAGATATTCTTTTTTTATTATTTTTTTCTTGCACATTTGTTCTTCATACAAGTGAATCTCAGCTCTTAAGAATATTACAGCTAAAACAATTATACATTTGCACATTCCTGTTTTGCACTTCTATATTATTTTTGATACCTTTTGGATACTCACTAACAGAATCTGAGAATTACAGAACTACAGGCTAATCTGTTCATCCTCCCACTGTGTCCCTCCATTAAACAGACTTCTTCAGTACTGTAAAATCCTTCTGTTTTTTATTTTGCTATTTTTAAAAGGTGATAATTTTCAATAGTTGCAACCTGCTTGCATCAGTTTTCTAGAGTGGAACTGTCCTATAGTTGTCCAAATATAAGTAGCATTCTATTACAGTTGCACAAGGAGGTCTACACATTAACTTATCAAATAATTCCATATAACCTTTGCAACCCCCAAATCTATCGTATTTATATGAATGTGTGTGTATCTTATATCAAACTGAAGTCAGAATCAATCATCTAAAATGTTTTAGTATCCTCTCCTTCATTTCAGTTTCTTTTCAGCAATATCTTTCATGCCTTTGAAAAATGGTTGTACAAAGTCATAAGTTTCTGCAGCATTTTCCTGGCATTTATCTTCTTTTTTTCCCCTCACTCTGCATTTTGACAGTTACTTTCCTTAATTATATGCTGCGACATTGAAGGCATTCTACTCCTTGCATCTCAAAACACAACAGAATTTCGGTGCATACAGCTGTTTGCACTTTTCTAAACTCCCTTTCAGTCCTTTCACACTGCTTTTTCCTACTGTGTCCATTGCTGGCAATGAATTCAGTGCTGAGATAATCCAACTTCAATTACTAAAATGATTAATTTTATCTGGTATCTTACTTTTGTTTAATGTGTTTATTGCAAGAATGCCAGGAAACAGGTGACAGTACTTAGATTTATCCAAATAAAAAGAGTACATAAACACTTCTATTTGATGTATAAAATAGGAATTTAAAGGAGAAGATTCATTTTACCAAGTGAAAAAGATATTTATGCATGTTAGTTATTTTGTTATTCACCTTGTAAATGAACATAGGTATTGCTTTAGGACAAGAGACTGAAGTATTCTTTTACTCAGTGAAAACAATTGTGTAGGAAACCATGGTAAGCATATATACTCTTTCAAATTGTAATGTACTGCAGCTCAGAGACTGTCATAAGAAGAGATGGTTTGGGGTTGTTTAGAATGTGTCATAGATTTTTTCTCCTCTTGTTCTGTTCAGCCTCTCGTTGAACACCCATCATCTTTAAGCATGTTTAGCATTTGTAGGCCAGAATTTTCAGTTTAATTACACACTGCTAGAGTAACCATTTTCTTTCATTTAATTATGCTGCTTGCTGCCTGAGGCCACCAAATACTTGTGTTGGAAGTAGTGAACAGTCAGATTTCTAACACGTTATGTTAGGAAGGGAAAGCTTTTCTCATATAATATAATAAATAATATCCTGGATGCTTGTAGTAGTGAGAGTGTTAAATATCCTAACCCTTTTGTAAATATAGATCTCTTCACAATACCTCTCTGATTTCTGGTGCTATTTAGGAAAAGCATAGAAGATGTCTAGACATAAAAGTAATCACACAATAGGATTTTCAGAAAAACTCCATCTTCTAACTCTATCATTTTATCATTTTGTTTTCAAAAAAATATTTCTTATAAACTTATAATATTATATATTATGACCAATTAATAACTGTCCATAAATTATCCTGATGAAAGTTGAGCAGGTATTCTGTACTGCAGAAGAAAATGAATACCCACTTCTATGATTTGAGAGTAGCAGCCTCAAAGTGAATCATTCTCTGTCTTGCATGTATAAAGATGTATTCAGTGACTTATGTAGGATCCAGTTTTAACTGTAAATTAAGTCCCTTTTCTGTAAACCTTTAGGGGTATTTTCTTAGGGTACCTCCTTCATGCCTGAAAGATCCATGCCTCACATTAGCAAAGGGACATTCAGACACAATATATTATTACACTTTTCCATACTTTTCCAAATTTGAACCATGACTCATGTAAGAATTGAGCATGAAATAGAGAGGACGCTGAAGAACCTGAGATAATTCTGGGTGAGTGTGGAGGAACATGCAGTATATGCACCAGGGAGATCACATTCATGTTACTATGTTACTGTGTGAACTTAATTATAATTCCTTAAGAACTGGTCTAATTTTCTTGTATAGTATATGGTAACTTTTTATTGATTTAACTGAAAAGTAGAAATTCTGACTTGAAATTATAGTGAAGATAAAAATCATTTCTAATGGATAAAAGGCAAATATATGATTATATTATTTTAGAAACATTAAAACATATTTAATCTGAAGCGTATGCTATATAAAACTCATCTATTTCACTAGTTCTATGGGAACATTTAATTTTTTGAAATACTTTACAAAAATTGAGAGATCTGTCCTATTTCTTAGGCATCCTAGTCAATAAACTTAATTGAACTTCAGACTGTTTTTTCCTAAGTTCACAATGACTTAGGCTCCCAAGTTACTTTCATGGCGTAGGAGATAAAATAGTTATGCATTCAGATCTTTTTATTTAAAATTACGTTTTAGTGGCAGCAACATTAAACATTGTAATTAAAATTGTATTATAACTGTAGTTGTTTTACAGTTGCTTCTGTCCATCTGTTCCCACACCTGTGTGGATAGTTCTTGGTTTTGTTTCTGAAGATAATATTATAAATGTGAGTAGCTACTTTGATTTCTATTCAGCAATAAATAGTCTGCTTTTAAAATTTTGCACTCGTATATGAGCCTTATCAGAAACCACTCCATTTTTGACATCTGAATGAGGTAAAAAAAACACAACACTTATTAAACAGATCATCTTTGTGTAGTCTTGCCTTCAATGTTGACTGCTGTGTAAACTTTTCAAAAATCACATCAAGCTAAAATAGTATCACATATAAAAGACAAATAAATCTTGTTCTCTTTTGCACAGGTGACTGGATCCTCTGGATGTAGCGAATTTAGGCCTAACTTGCTTATGTGTCCATGAATGCTCTTGATGTGATAAAGGGGGTGTACACAAATAGTTCCCAAGGAATGAGCATTCTGTGTTACGGTGTCACTGATGGTCACTGACTCTTTAAAAGAATAACTGAGAATACAATTTTCATTTCAGTTTGTTGCGAAGAGACAGGTATTACAGTGCACAGCACAGTATATAAAAAGAAAAATGAAATCAAAGGGAAGGGAATTTCAGAATTTATCTCCAAAAGGTTGACAATACAGTTCTGAGGACTGTTGGAGTGTGAATTCTCTGAGATTAGAGAAGACATCTCCAACTGAGGGATTAGAGGAAGAATGTAGAAACCAGACCTGTAGCTACAACCCACAGCAATTTTAATTTGAAGGACAAAAACTTCTTCATGCACGCAAGGGCACACTTGACATAAAAATGAGGTGTACTAAGAATTATAGAGAAGGGAATCATTTGGAAATAGCCTGAGTAAGTTTTTCTTATTATGTGTTTTTGTGAAGTGAACAAGAAAGCTGCAATTTTTAATAAATGCAAAGACTTTGAGAGAAGCAGCATTTAAACTGGATATGAACTGTTTTAATCCTCCATTTGTGTGGGTGACATCAGGTATTTGATCTTACCCTTGGTGATCAGCAGTCTAAAGACATAAAGATCAGGAGATAGTTTTCTCTGACAGCTATACCATGAACACTTTTCTTCTCTCCCTCCGAGGCATTGCAGTCTCTGTGACTGGTCTTTCAAACTCAGTTTCCATAATTTCTCAGTGTGCTGCTGAAAGAAAATGTCAGCTACATTCTCTGCTGAGTTTTCTGACTGTCATCAAATATTAAGTTTTCAGCAGTGTGTGAGGACACTACAGTTGAATTTCAGGAATAATAATTTCTATATAACATCCTTCTGCCTTAGTCAAGAAATCTCAACATGAGGAAAGTCTCCTTTTCTTTCACTGGAATAAGAAATGACCAGTGCTTAATTTGATGGGTGAGCCAGTGCATTAAGTGCTATATAGGTGCAGGGCACTATATTGTATTGTAAAAGCATGATGCTTTCAATCTTCCATGTTTTAAAATTTGTGTTTATGGGGTATTCCACTTTTTCTATTTTTGAAATTAAGTTCATAATGTCACATTTCTAACTTTGTTCAGTTGTGTAAGTTTGCTAAATAACAATAAACACCAAACCATGCTGGAGTATTTTGACAAATTCCAGTTTATTTGCGGACGTGTAAGATCATAAAAAACTTGTCATCAACTCAGACCAACATCTTTGTCATGGTATGGCCAGGTTCAGCCTAGATCTGTGACGGGATGAAGGGACCCACAGACCCATGCCTTGGGAATGGGGAGGGGTTGGAAGGGAAAATGTAGGGAAGTGGGCCTAGATGAGGAAAACAGGAGCAACAAGCTAAGGGAAAAACTTAATTTACTAAGTATATTGGAATGTGAGGTACTGCAACATAATACAGTATTATTGCAACTGAAGCTAATAAATCAAATGAATGAGAGTTTCTGAAACTGAAGTCCTTGCTATAATGCTGTAGGTGAGATGGCCAGGGAGCACAAGAGTAAATTGGGCAAAGAGAGACAGACTCATGAATCCCAGTAAGTTTTATCTTTCCGCCAACCGGAAAACAGAAACTGAGATCTTGTGAGTGTTGTAGCTCACTCTTCTGAGACCAGGTACCTCAGAACTGCAGCATTGACTCTAACTCCCAGTGATGTTATGATTTGGATACCAACAGCAAACCACAAAACCCTGACAATCTTAAATATCTTTCAGATAGTCAAGCCAAACCCACTTCATTTGTTGCCAAAATAAACAAAAATGCGTGCTGTGGAGAAAAAAAAACAAACAAACTAGTTGAGCCCTCACCTTATTATACTGTGGGGTTCTTCTCTTGAGATACATCAAGATTCAATGGCATATTTTCATTGTTTTTCCTCCAAGTCTGTGGAAAATTAACTTTTCAGTTAGATTCCAAATTATGTACTAATCTCTTCTTCTAAAACTATATGGTTTTTTTTTTTTTAATTTATTATTATTTTAATTCATATTTAAATATTTTTCTTCTCAAGAGAACAGGTGAAAATGATTCTTAAGTCCAGTGGTGAGCTCATATCAAAGTTCTCATCACTATACAGCTTAACCTTTTTAACAAGGTTATTTCAGTGTTTTGGTCTGTGTGGAGATCCTCTTTCACAGTACAGTGCAGTTCTGTGGTCATGGAACATTTTTGTCAATCTAGGTTAACTGACTTGATCAGGATTTGTTTGAACTAAAGTTTCTGACATTTCCAAACAGTGCCATGTTTCTTCAGAGATACATCTGAGCATCAGACATCAGGTATGGTCATTACTTCTCTTCCCCTATTTTAAGATGATTGAAAGCTGAGACTCCTTGAGAAGTCAGTGTCATTGGAATGTTGTGTTTTGCATGAAATGAATCCTTTACACAGTTATTCATTTTTACCTTTGCATTCATTATTTAACAAATGCTACTCTGATTAAATTATTCATTAAAGGAAAATCATCCAGCTGGAAAAGAAAGTGCCACATCTTTCCAAAAAACAGTTTTTTTCTAACTGATGTTGGTTGGGCATTCAGAAGATGAAGTACCCTCAGATCACTAATGGTTCTTGAAAACTTTATCTGTCATGCCTGATCTATCTTGAAATGCTTCCTGCTGTTGGCATATGTACTACTTCAAGATTAGTTGGTTCAGCTCAAACCTTTGTTCATTCCCTAAGCAAAATATGAATGAGAACCTTTCATCATGTTTACTAAAGTTCTGTACATTTGAAATCTATTCTTCTTAAGATTTGGCAGATTTCCAGACAGGGCTACAGACTGTAACACAATGTTTGCCCTTCAGGGCAAATCTTTCAACTGCCTGTAATACAGTGCTTTTCAATTTCAAATCCTTAAGTAAACATCTGATTTAGCCTAAATCATGATTATCATTCTGTACCAAAGGTATCAGAAAAGTTCAGGCAACTTGTGACATTCACTGGATAGCTCTTCAATCTGCCAAAAATAACAGATTGAGAAGTGCATCTTACCTTTTCCACCCAATACACCCTGATATGTGTTTGTGAACGGCATGACTCTTAGTTGTGCTGAGATACTTCTGCAGGCATGCTACTTACTCATCATTTCACTATTTCTGCAAGTACGCCTTCTGTGTGTGGGATATTCACAGTTCAGACAAGATTTACTGGAGATAATTGGCTCCTGGTTTTGTTTTTTTTTAATTATTTTGTTGTATTTTATTGTATTTTATTTTATTATTTTCCACATATATAATTAAAATGCATAGTTACACTGGAAGACTTTAAAGTCCTCTGAAAAACCAAATTACATATTTATGGTGAAACTTTTATTTAAAAGAGATTTCATTAACATACAAGGCTTGCTTATATGTGTAAGAAGAAAGAAAACACAGTCTGGTCTTAAAACCTTAAAGATTTGAAAACCAGCTTTGGTAGTGCTAGGAATTCTATAACTATGACTAAGCAGACAGAAAATGGTATTAGCTGTCCCATACTATTGCTCAGCAGAGCTAAAATAAACTGTCATATTATGTGACCTATAAGTGGTATTAGGTATTATTACCTTCTGGTTCAACACTTGAGCCCTAGACCTTTACTAAAGATTGTTAACATAAGTTACTGAATGCCACTCATTTTATTTTAAAGTATTGACAGGATGGCATTTATGTCCCTAAACATAAAAGGATGGAATGAGATAAATTTTAAAATGACTATCTAAATAAGTACGATAAATATAAAATGATTTTATATGCTCTTCCTTGCCATTAGTCTTTTTGTATGCTAACAAGTCTGCCATTACTTTAACAGCTTCTACCACAGTAAATTGGAAAGAAAAATACATTAAAAGAGTAATTCACTGTGCAAAAACACATCTTTTGAGTCACATTAGGCACAACCTATGAATATGATCTTTGCTTTCATAATGCATTTGCTACTTCATGGATGTTAAGGTTATAAGGATTCTAAATGGGAATGGAACATTTTTGATTATGGGCATCATCAGTCTTGATGAAATGCCGTAGGTGTGACTTGGGTTTAGTGATGCAGCTTGTGTTTTTGATTTCCTTGTATTGATAGCTATTTCGTTTTCTGGATTTCTGCTTTGTCCTTCACTCTACTGTTCATGTGAATGTGGTGGCCACCCATTAGCTACTTCATTCCCATAAAACCTTTTTAATTACAGGTTTGGAAAGGCATATGTAAATGAGAAAGAACATTAGAAATCAGGAAACAGAACGGAAGTGTGTTTAATATCTTCATGATGTAGAGAATTCATGTAGCTTGAAAAAAACAACCACTTGTGTCCATGGCCTTTTTATATTTAGTCAGACAAATGCAAATCAAATTGTATATCCTGTTTATTGACTGTTTAAGGCATCAAAGAATTTGAGATCACCCATTTAACAACATTTAAAACTAGTCTGGTCAATTTATAACATCATTCTTCGCTGGTGTATAACTGCAACTATTGTTTCTGGTACAATTTCTGATAGGGGAACTGGGATTAAACGTTCACTTTACCAGTGGAAACCAGTACTATGTAGCTAAAATCTGTATGTGATTAACAATTGATTCAGTGTCTAGTCTCAAATAAATTACTGACTATAATTAGTGTTTCAATGATAGGTTATGAAATATATGTTGTTAAATTTAACAACAGATTTTAGTTTGTTGCTAAATCAACAGCTTTCTCTTATCGTTTTTTTTTCTCTTAATAACAGCTTCTAAAATGTAAAATTACTTTAAAATTTAGTTTACTACTTGGTCATTGTTTCCCACCGAACCTTAATAAATTAGACTATTTTGTAACTATACAACTTGGTGAAGTCTCTTAGCCTATCTTTTCTACAGCTGCTATGAAAGTACTTGATTAATCAGAAGATTTCTGTGTCCTTGGGTACAATATGTCATGAATTGTGTTTCATTATTAATGCACACTGTTTCTGTGGTTGGAACATCTGCTGTTTGTTTCGAAAGGTGTAGAAATATTCACTATGTGGTAACTGGATAACAAAGCTATTGAGCTTCAGGTAATTGCTTGTGCTAAAATTTAAACTTCTTCTGCAGAAGGCCAAATCCTCCTAGAAATCCTCGGTCCATCTTTCTGATTAATTAAATCTGTTTTACTTTACCAGTAGTATACTGCATTTAGGTAACTGCTGCTTGTTCATAATTGTTTGATAGTTTTTATATGCCTTGTTAGTTACTGTTTGCTACAAAAATGAAACCTCAGTACTCCCCCATACATATGCCCTTGATAGTAAAATAGTTGTTTGATCTTCAACTCTTCGTACATGAATCTTGCACACAGAGATGTTGATTCTCTAATATGATACTTATTCATAGAATCACAGAATTATAAAATGGCTTAGATTGGAAAGAATCTTAAGCATCACTGATCCAAACACTATATCAGTCTGTACAGGGTCCCATCCAAACTGGGCTTGAGCGTTTACTGTTCATACAAGTTCAGTAATTGTTTATTTGTTTGTGTTTGTTATTAATGAAAAGTATTAGATTAGGTTTTATTAGTAAGCCATTTGATTTACTTTTACTTGAATAAAAAACTATTTTATGGTACCTGAAATATTTTTGGAACAACAAATGATTTAAAATCAGTGATAAAATTAGTATTAGTAATGTTCTATTCATCCTAAACATTTTAAGGAATAACAAGCAACATTATGACTGATTGTGACTGAAGAGTATCATGAACCCCTGTGGAGCAAATTCAGTTCAACAGATTGATTCTGGTGGAGGATTTATTAATGTTTTACTAAATGGTCTGCTCTGACAATGATTGTATTAAATGTATTGTATTAAGAGAAAGTTTTCAAGACCAGAGTTGGTTTTAAGAAGATCTCGGTGTTAATTCCTGCTTTTCAAAAGTGAGAATGGCAGAGCAGAGCAATCTGTAGAGAAGAATGAATTTTCATTAGAAAAAAAAGTGAGCATTGTTAGAAAGGAACTCTTTGTAACCCATAGCAGTATTACTCATATCTTCTTTCACTAGAATATTGAATTGAGTGTTTTCATTGCTGATTATTTCCTGGGGTATCTAACTGAATTTTCTGTTTTCATAAGGGTTGCCCATTCCTGTATGCTGTAACACTTTCATTTGCTGTTGATGACTCACTGACCCTGCCACAGGTTTCCCCCATTATACCTGCCAGGGCTGATAATTATTTTAGTAATAAGTGCTAGGTCAATAATGTTTAGTCACTCAGGCCTCCTCTCTCATTATTTTTCTCCCCTGGGGGCAACTGATCTGAAAACTATTACCTGAGGCTTAAAGATTTGAAAATTCATTCAGATCACAGTTATCTTTCCTGCTCTCTTCCATGACTAATAGTATGGTGAGCTGAACTGAGGTTTGCAGGAGCAGTTGGTATAAATTGCTTGCCCACTTGCAGTCTGCTTTGAATCCAGCTTCTTATCCAAGCTGCACAAGGCAAACAGAAAAGTTGAGTGGGATGCTAATACCTTTAGACTTGAATATCATGATTAGCAGATTACTAGCTTACCTTATTTTAGAGAACCTGCTGCCAGAACTGCTCACCTGTTTTTTTGTCTTTTCTCAGCTCTCAGCAGGAGGCTGCCCACAGCTGAGCCCAGGAACCCTGGCATGCAGAGGATATTCCCAATTGGTGATTATTACTGTCATAGTCATTAGGGGCTATATTTATGAACTATGCTAGTCTTTGCCTCAAGAAGCTTATGGAAAAATGGTAAAGTTGTCTTAGCAAAGCTCATTATTAAGTGAAAGCTCAAAAGATAGGGGGAAAAACAGGATGCTCAGTATCTGCACTGTCAGTCCTTAGTATACCGAAAGGGCTGTTTTATAACTGCAATTCAGAGTCAAGTAATCTGATCAGTTAAGCATTCCAGACACTGAACAGTATGTTACTAACAATCAGTTGCTTAGAAAAGGGATATTTTCCTATGTAGTTTTATGGTGTAGAATTTAAGACTGAAGACCTGCAGTCTACCTTTCTCTAATGTAGGCTACACTGATAGTTGGTCTCTCCTCAGGTATTAGTGTTGGGAGCACCAGTATTGATGCTGGATTTACATCACTATTTTAACAAAAAGTGGTAGATCCAAGAAACAATGCACAGGACAGATGGTAGGAAGCTGTTACGTCAGTTTTGCCTTGCAATGACAAATTCTCAGTGACAGTTCTGGTAGTTTTTGGTTTAAGAAAAAAATGTCAGAAGATGAATGGAAGTTTCAGTTTAAAAAAAGGTGTGCAGTTCTGAGAGTAAATATTTTTTCTGTAGCCAGTTTGAAATTTTGATAGAATTTTCTAGAGTCCCTTAGGGTGACAGAAATGAGTGCTTGCTTGTGAAAAAATACCTAAAGTTGTACTTTGAAGTAAACCATTTCAACTTGTGCTTACTAAGGACTAGCTCACTGCTGAGCGTTGTGTCAGGGATGTGTAACAGCATCCTCCTAGCTAGGTAAACAGTGAAGAAATCCTTGAGCTCTATTCTCCTTTGGAAGGTGTAGCCCTGATTAGTGCAATCAGCAATGTTAAAGGCATCATTCACCTCTTTTATGACATAGTGTTGAAAGTAAATCGAATTAATAAGCTCATCCATTGGCTATGGAAGGAATCCATGGTTACAATCAAGTATGCAGGCATTTTAGGTGTCTAAAATTAATGAAACCGATGCAAAAGCTATTGAAAGAGAAAATAGCATTCTGTATTGCCATTTAGCAAGACAACCTTAAGTTAGGGAGGAAGTAGAAGGTTAAGTATGAAGTTGAACTGCTCCGATCACATACGGCTCTTTTGACTCAGGCATCCATATTTTATGGTATCAGTATAAACTATTCTGCTTGACTTTGTAGTTAGGAGAAAAAAAAGGTTTTTTTTTTGTCAGAAAAAATGAGTGACAGAAATGTTGCTTGTCAGATACTAGTTGCCTGTGGCAGGTGAGTCATATTCTGTTATAGCTTAGCTGGGACTGCCATAAATAAAGACATGAAACGTTCTGTGTGTTTGAAAAAGACAAAACTATTTCCTTTAAACAGGTATGCTGACATGAAGTTTTTGGAGGTATGTGTTCTATATTTAACACTGCTCTCCATGTTTGGCTAAGCCTTTGTATGAGGTGTCAAATGTTCCCTGGAAATACCTGTTTTACAGTTACTGGTATGTTACTGAAAATTGTGATATCGTGAACCCTAGGTTGCTTGAATATCTGTACATGCTGTTGCATTTTAAATGCTTTCTTCATGAGCAAAGTTAAGCTTGTGTCTATATGCCTTTACCATTTCAAATAACCCTAATTTTCCTGCTTTTCTCTTGGTACTGTTTTCAGACTTGCTGTAGTCTTCCTCTGCTCTATAGTTTTGTCTTTCTCAGGGTGAGTTGTCTCACACAGAATTTACTTTTTATGTATTGCTCTGTCAGAATCTCTGATTCTTTCAAAAATCTTTAAACACGTGACTGTACTGTTTTAATGTATTTTCCTAGGCCAAATATCTTTAGGTTGTTAACCTCTTTAGTTCTCCAACCTGTAGAACTTCAAAAACATTGTACATGAGCATCAAAAATGTTTTCTTCCGGATAGTATGGAATGCATAATAATGCAAGCTTTATTGTTCAAGCAGTGCAAACTAGAAACTATAATAATGGATTGGCCTTTTCCCCAGAGACTTCTCTTTTGTTACTGAAAAAATCTTCCACTTTTATTATCTGATCAGTCTTTCCAAGCATCTGCAGAAGCGAAATGTTCTGTGTTTTCTCAGTGTCAGTGTTCTTCTGTCATGTTGCCATTGTAATATGAAATCTAGAGAAATTAACCTTTTCTAGGTTCATAAATAGAAAACTGTTAGCTCTGTTATGAATATGAGGTTTAGTTTTTGGACTAGGTTGAGCGAACACCTGTTGCAGGTTGAAAGCTGTATAATAAGAATGGAACTTTCACACTAAAATTAAGACGGGAAACAATTTTTATAATAGTATCTCTAGATTCTTCATGAGAAGTTTTGCTGATTCCTTTTGATATGTAGGACCAATGATTTAGTATAATTCTGTCTACAAAGGTGAAATTTGTTCTCTGTAAAAAGTTAAATATTTATCCTTGGTTACTTATCCATTCACTTGATTTGTGTATGCCTTCTGGGAGAAAAAAAATATTTTTCCTTCTTCTATGTAAAATTTACCATTTTAATATAACTTTTTACAGCACTACGTTGATTTGAATATCTGTGACCAAAATAAAAGTTCACTTTCATTTTCATCTGGGTTGATAGAAGTACATATCTGTCATTAGAGTATTTTTCATTATTTCAATGAGGAATTTGAGCATGTTGTGCTGTCATCATTCTTTGTCTGTAGTTTGTTAGTAGAAATCCATCTGAGCTTTATCTCTCTTGAAAAATTTTACAGGCTGGTTTGGCCCAGTTCTGAAACTAATGGGGCAGGGGGACACACAGACCCATGCCCTGGGAAGGAGAAAAGTGGAAAAAGGCAGGGAGATGCACCTAAAAACAAAACAGCAGCAACGATCTGAGGAGGAAAGCTAATTTACTAAATAAGGTATCGGAATGCAAAATAATACAATATAATACAATATAATCAGAATTGAAGCTAATAAATCAAATAAAATGAAAGAGAGTGTCTGAAGCTGAAGGCCTTACTCTAAAGATGAAGGAGGTACAGCTATGAAGCTCCCACTGCCGATGAACAGCAAAAAAATTAAAATAAAAATAAAAAATGCAGTCTCTGGACTTGCATGCAGTTTTGTCTTTCCCTCTGAGTGGAAAATGGGAACACAGAGTCCTCTAGGGCATGTAGTTTTATAGCACTTACTGTATGGTCTTAAGTGGCTTTCAGCAAAATAAAATAGCAAGCAGATTGTAGAAGGATTAAAGTAACCTGAAATGCTTTGATTGTACTGTTCTTACTATAGTGTTGTTGGAATCTTGATAATCTATTCAACAATGCAGAAAACGCATTGATTTTACATCAGACAAAACCAGATTCAAGACAGTCAATTTAACACTTGTTTTTGTAGTATACAGATTACTTGTAAACGTCCCATGAATATGGTGTATACACCCAATTTTTTATTTAGCTGTGGATTTTCTTGAAGATTATATCAAAGATGCATATAACATGAGAACATCCTTGTAGTAGAGCCCTGAGGAAGTTTAACTGCTCTTGATGTTCTCTACTCCATTCATACAGTACTCAGAGCATTTTGTGATTATGATAATGCATTTTTTAATTTTATTTTTAACTGTATTATTTTAAACTTTCTCCTGGGTTGTATCAGGAGAGGTGTGACCAGCAGGTTGAGGGAGATAATTCTGTCTCTCTACTCTGCTCTCATGAGACCCCATCTGGTGTACTGTGTCCAGTTCTGGAGTCCCCAGAACAAGGAGAACATGGAGTTGTTGGAGCAGGTCCAGAGGAGGGCAGTGAAGATGACCAGAGGGCTGGAGCACCTCTCTTATCAGGACAGGCTGAGTGAGCTGGGGCACTTCAGCTTGGAGAAGACTCTGAGGAGACCTTATAGCGGCCTTCCAGTACCTGAAGAGGGCCTACAGAAAAGCTGGGGGGAGACTTTTTATAAGAGCAAGTAGCGACAAGACAAGGGGAAATAGATTTAATTTGGAAGAGGGTAGATTTAGACTAGATATCAGGAAGAAATTCTTTACTGTGAGGCTGGTGAGACATTGGAACAGGTTGCCCAGCAGGATTGTGAATCTGCACTGCCTACAATCATTCAGAGCCAGGCTGGATAAGACCTTGAGCAGCCTGGTCTAGAGGGAGGTGTCCCTGCCTATAGCAGGGGATTGGAACTAGGTGACCTTAAAGGCCCCTTATAACCTAAACCATTTTATGATTCTATAAACTGTTTGAAAACTGAAATACTTGAAAAGGTTAATTATGCCAGCTGTATGAATAAATATTTTTTAATTTTATCAGACCTTTAAAAATATAATTTCTATAACTTTTTTATTTTTCTTCAGTCTTCCATGAGTACTGAATGTAATGTATTTGGAAATGTAATCTATGTAATGCTTCTACATTATGGCTTGTGCCATCTTTGCCATGTTATTTTTCAGTGACTTGAAAGATAAATAATGTCATGAAGCTTTAGCAGGGGAGATTCAGGCTGGATATCAGGAAAAAATTCTTCACCAGAGGGTGCTGGGCATGGTCCAAACTCTCCAGGGCAGTGGTCACGTCTTCATGCTGCGATAGTTCAAGTTTTTAGACAGTGGTCTCAGACAAGTTGTCTGATTTTTCTGGGGTCCTATGGAAATCCAAGAGTTGGTCTTCATGATCCCTATGTGTCCATTCCAACTCAGGATATTCCATGAAGCAATTGTGTCACATGCATGCACATATTTATAATTCTGTTCAATAAATTCTAGTTAATTATTGTATTTTAAAAGAAGCTGAAATAAAAGTTAACCATTGTTCTTATTTTCTAAGCTAGCAGCCAAAGAAAAGGTATTTCTCATGTCATGAGAAAGGGCTGCCTAAAATAAAACTTTGTGGTCCTCTCAAAGCTCCACAATGAGGAATGATATGATGTGTTATACAATGATTTCCTCTTTTTTCTTTTGTTGCTCCAGAGACCACACCTCTGATCAAGGGAGGGCAGCCTTCATGGAAGAAGTTGAGGGCAACATGCTTTGTAACTCTTCATAGATGGGGAGGAGATAATCTATCTTTCTTCTAGCAGTAATGTGAACTTATTTCTATATTTTCTTTTCTTTTACTACAGACATCTAGTATGTGATGTTACATTCCAGATCAAATAAATAATCTGATCTGAAACACTTGTTAAAATTTAGCTTGGTAAATTCTTTATATACTTAAAAACAGAACAGAGGGTGGTGTTTTTTTTTTCCCCAATTTCAATAAGTATAATTTTAATAGTGTATACTATTATAATGCTGCTGAATAAATTCATAACAGTACATTTGATTCTACCTAGCCAGTATTATCTCTGTTGTTCCAGTATCTTCTCCTTCATGGAACACCATATAAGTTATGTCGATTAATGAATAATTTTTTCCCTGATACTCCTTTTTTTTTTTTTAATTTATTTTTTATCTGGTTATTAGTGTTGTACTTGGTTTAGTCCATTTTTTTATGGTATAGATCTTTGTCAGAAGGATAGCAAGAAAACAAAAAAGATTTTGATAAGAGAAATCACTTGAGGCTATCCAGCCATGATATTATCAGGATCATCTTAAAATTAAAATAAATGTTTCTCTAATGTTTAATTCTTTCAAATAAAAGGTACAGTGGATGTCACAAATTTTCTTTTCATGACAGGAACTTATAGATTTCTAAAGTAGAAATAGTGATGTATTCTAAACAGTTTTTCTGCTTATGACTTCTCAAGATATTCCTTGTAAAATTTTTAATTGTTAGCCAATTGCTCTAAGTTCTTGGAAAGGGACAGTGGAAAAGCTGACACTGTCGGAAATCTAATGAGCCTATTTGAATCATTACATGTTGAAATGCTGCTGTATGATAGTTTCAGAGGTATGTTTTTATTTTCAGTGTAATAAAATATAGCTGAACAGAAGTTGCGATTAGAATTTTAAAAGCAAAGTTAAAAAAAATTACTAAGACAAAATTATTGCTTATAATAAAACATATTACGGTAATTTAAATTTCAAGAAATCTGAAAGGCAGAAGTAGATGTCTGAGTATGTCTTTCACCTGACAAAACTGTCAAGTTCAAATGGTAAAGTAATAAAAGAAAACAGATTCTTACAATTGCAATGTAATAAATGGAAATACAAAGTGTAATTTGTCATCTAAATTCACTCCTGAAAAATACTTCAGATTTTAGTGTTTTATTTAAAATCAGAATCAAAATCTTTGTTGATGGGATATTTTCTAATCACAAAGAAATGCATTGGGAAACAATGGCATATTCTATACAGTCTGACAGTTTGCTTGCAGTGTGATTTCTAATGCCAGGCTTCAACAACACTGATTGATTGAACCATGCTAGTTATAGTTTGTCAGGTGCTTTGGGCAATGTGTCAGAATGAAAGATTAAATATTAAAAACTTTTAAACCTTTCCCTTTCTCTTTTTATCAATATAAAACATTTTAAACCATTATTTCTTCTTCCATAAGAGAGGTACTCTGTGTAAAAAAAAAAAAGCATCTATCCATATTTAACGTAACTGAGTATATTTATAGCTGTACAAGTAGAAGTGAGAACCATTTTACATTTACAGGAGGTTGAAACACATTATCTGTTTATTTTATGTTTTTCTAAATATAAACCTCATTCAGTGATTTTGCCATTTTTGCAGTATTTTTGCTCTTGTGGACATTGAGATAATTTTATGATTTTTTTTTTCCTTCGGTGTCATAAGAGCTGATTTTAGAAAGCAGTCTCTTTTCTAAATGACTGTTTTCCACATCAGTTAGTCAAGTGAATATTGATATTCATACATTTTTTTTTTTGTTTTATTTTGTGATGAAGTTAAGGAAATAATCTATCTTGGGGTCTGTGTTTTAGTGGGATGTTCAGTGCAAATGTCTGTTCTTTTTACTGATGCTTTGTTTGACTTGAAGAACATTTTCTCTGCTGACCTCGCTAGAGCGATGGTATGACAGAACCAAAGAGTAAAATAGTAGCAGAAATACTTAGTATCTTTTTCTTCTTGTAATGTTGCTGTTGCATCTATTCTTTCCCAATGTTTACACAGTACCAAGTAATTGTATTTTCAGAAATGTTTTACCACTGTAATGTCTAGTAAGATGTTTTCTGCTTGCAAGTGTTTATTTTATAAGCAAGGAAAAGACAAAATGGAATCCATCATAAATTACAAGAGTTACTAGTGAGAATAAATTAAATAATTGTTGCAGTACCCATTAAATCTTTCCTAGTATGATCTGGGTTAAGAAAAGTTCATTTTAATTTACTTCCTTTTTTTTTTATCGCTTTTTTTTTTTTTAACCTTTTATACTTGCCCTAGACACACATTTTCCTCTTAAAACATGTAGAAATAAATACTATACATGAAAAAAAAATTTGATCCAGGGAACACATTTTTGAGTTGCTTTCTTTTCCTAGGAATTGGGATCCCTCAAAGTCTTAATATAGCTTCTAACCTTCGAAGACAAAAGGTCAGATATTGGATAGTACATATCGATAATTTCCCTTAGAATCAGAGGAATTAAGATAACTTGCAGCCATGCAAAATATGTCATAAAAGATAAGTTGCATACGTATCTTTCATTAAAGACCATTACCAAAGTTGTAAAAGAAACAGCCAAAGACTAGACTCGTATTGGACTCAATTTTTAAATGATTATGCCTTTCTTTATCAGTGCTTGTGTGCAATTACTCATATATTTTAATAGATTATGATTTTCTTTACAATAGTACTTGCATGATTTTATTTAAATGTCTAAAGTAAAATTTAAGAGTGTCAATGGGTTCCAAATATTAATATTTTAGAGATATTACTAAATCTTATGTTAACCTCCCTGTTTTGCTGATACTACCTCAGAGAGGCTTTTACAGTTGGGTATTCAGAAATAATTGTAGGCACATGGTTCATGTACACACATATTGTTGAAAGAGTAGCTCTTCCTATAGGACATTTTTGATTCTCTGGATCATATTTCTATATATATTTTTGATGTGGTCATATAAACTGATAGATGTAAATGTGTATGCTTACTGTATTCTTTTACTGTGCTGGTCATCCACAGCAATATGTAGTGTGATTGTAGATGTAAATACTTTGTTTAAAATGTATATTTAATGTGTGTGTAATGAACTACATCTTTTGGCATGCAAAGGTCTTTCTGTAGAAGTTTACATGTATATATATGCATAACCTTTTCAATTAGCGTATTTTATGATGAAAAACTTGACTTTTTTACCTATAAAATGTAGCAAGGATTATTGTGTTTATATTTTCAATTTTATTTAAAACAAAACAAACAAAAATACTTGCGCATGGTGGTTTCCATGTCAACCTCTTAAAAATACCTATGGTGTCTTAGAAAAGGACAGAGCAGACCTCCAAAAATGAAATGGTAGTATATGACTGAAGTTTTAACAAAAAAAATGTGCTTTAAACAATGATTTATTTGAATTATAATGACATATAGAAACTATAATTAGAAATACAAGAGCCCTTGATAAGCATAATACAGAATTTTACTGGCAAGAAGCAAGGCAGATTTACAAGCAAGCATGCTCAGTGAGATGTTTGGCAAAGCCACATGACCACTGCAGCAGTGCAATGCTTTGGGATACCATGAAGTCTGTTTGTGCAAATATCTTTGTGCAAAGCATCCTCCTGCACTTTAAGTTTTTCTTCATTTTCAGTCTAACTCTTGGAAAGAACAGAAGATAGGCAGTAAATAAATCTGAGCCATGAGAGATATCAAGTTATTTGGTCTGTTAACCATGACTGCTCCATGTTTAAGCAAAGCCTGAGCCCTGCTGTGGAGTTCAAGGCATTGCTGGAGTTGAATTCAAGACACCTTTTGAAGGAATATATAACCTCTTAAAAATATGTAACACTAAGACTGCTCCCAAAAGACACAGAGAAGTGAGTGGAGTTGATTGATTAACTCAAACATTCAGGGTAATTTGCAGTAATTAAATTGTTTTGCTATTTGTCTAAATTAATGTCACAGAATAATATAATCTCAAATTTGGGGAAAAAAAAATTCTCTTTGTTTACTGATGTAGTCGTTAGACACTTTTTTTTATTCATATTCCACCAATAAAAATGAAGGCGTGAAGAAGACAATTTCAGAATAAATCAATAAATGAAGCTGGCACTCACTGGAGCACATTGAGAAGTGATAAAAAAGTAAGTTCTCACAGAAGATAAGGGCTATGTTTTCATTTATGATGGGGAAAGATATGAGTAGTCATGTTAGCATGTTGCTGAAACTTGGCTGGAGCTTCTCTTCTGACTTTAAAGTGGGTGCAATATCATATATTCTGATGTCTGTGATGGTTGAGCCACCAAGATTATACAAAAAGAGCAGAGCATATTTTTCTTGTGCCTAGAGGATGATGAAACTGTGTGTGAACAACAGCTATGTGCTTTGATCCCCAAAATTATTTTCTTAACAGGTTAACATTCAGAAGTAATAATATTCACCATTATTAAGAGATCAATTATTTTCTTTTTTCTACATTTTAAAATGCAGAGAATAATCTTAGGATTGTGAAAATAGTTCAGGTTGGAACCTGGTTGAAAGTCACCTGAAGATTATCTACTTCTATTCCCTCTGGGGTATCCATGACTTTTCTGGGCAACCTGTTTCAGTGTCTCACCACCATCAATGTGAAGAATTTCTTTCCAATGCTTATCAGATTCTACCCTCTTTTGATTTAAAGCCATTATCTCTTGTCCCGTCACTACTTGTTATAAAGAATCCCTCTGGAGCTGTCCTGTAGACCCCCATTATGTACTACTGACTCAAGCGAGGGCTCCCTGGAGCCACTTTCTCCAGACTGATTAGCTCCACCTCTCTTAATCTGTCTTTGTAGGAGAGGTGCTCCAGCCCTCTGGCCTGTCCTTCCTTTGGACTGGCTCCAAGAGTCCTGTGAGATTACTGGCATGCTAAATCAAACCAACTAAAGGATATTTCCTCATCATCACATTGCCATGTAATCACTGAATCTCTGTACTGATCTGTAGAATACATGCCATTAGCTTTTTGAGTATTTAACATTATTAAAAAAAAAAAAAAAAGGTAAAAAGCAAGAAAACAGAACAAAAAAAGCTCACAGAATTCTGTTATGTGATGGAAAGAGAAAATTGAGTTGATAGAGAGAAGTAAATGAATTATTTTTAGAAACAGTCTGAAAGAGATCCTATTTGTGATGTGATAGCAATGAGTAAGCTTTACCTTTACTTTATGCTGCTACTTCAGGGACAATGTCACATAGTTTTTTGCTCTGTCTCTTCATTCAAGAAGTAGTGGTTTAATCTCATTAAAAAGTTTACAACCAGGCAAAAATGTAGAAGGAAAACACAAGAAGAAAAGTAGAGATGAATAACCCTTGGTAACTTTTACAGGAAGGGATTTATACATGATAGAATAAGTATCAAGCAAAGCTGTGAGAGTTTTTTTTACAGTAACCATGTTGACAATAATAATGTACATTAAAATACTTAGTAAAGTTATAATAATTCTTAAGTATTTCTACTGAACCTATTATAGCCATTTCGCTGTCATTTTTTGGTGGATAAAAAATAATATTTATTGTAACTGGAATGGCAGATTTAATTGCCCATAAAAATCAATAGCTAATATATGCAGCAGTTTACATCTTTCATAGTGTGGGAAATAATTTCTTACAAAAAATAGGGTTGATATATAATGTTCTCTGAAATGTTTTTAAAAACTATATTGATGCTGAAGCTCTCTACAGCCTCAAATCATACAGTCAGTTTGAGGAATGGAAGGCAAAGGAGGTCCCATTATGTGGTCATAAAAATAAATGCATGGAGTAGTTCCTTCAAAAAGAAAAAACAAAAGCTACAAAGCAGATGATAATTTTAAACCTTAAGAAGCCCATTCTCAAAAATGAAATAGTGTATCTGTAACTTCAAAAGAGTGTGTTTTGTTTTTGTTTTTGTTGTTGAATTTTTTAGCCAAATAAAATATATACTTTTTTTTTTTTAAAGTGAGATTATATATTGCATTATTTTCTCAGAAGAATATCACTATTTCTCCTGCTTAAAATTTCTGACCTTTTTCATACCTCTGGTATACAGTTTATTTACGTGTATTATTTTATATGTAGCATTTTAAAATCTTCATATATGCTTAAATGTATATATGTGCATTTACATATGATAATCTGCTCATTGACAGTAAGACTATTTTCAGGGAGAAGAAGTCAAAGTAGCAATGTTCCTTTATCTTGCCAGAAAGACCTATATTTTATTCTATTCTGCATCTTGTTATAAAAGGTCTTAGTTTTTAAGAAGTATTGAAACTAATTTTCTGCCAGATAATGGAGTTATTTTTGATCATACTTGACAGACTTTGCACCACGTAAAATTCTGTTTGTTTTTTAATTGTTTGAAAGTGCAAAAAATTCTAACCATATTATTTTAGTTTAATTTAATTAATATTTTAGTATAATTTTAGTTTAATTAAATTAGTTTTAATTATTTAATTTTCCAGACTGACCTGTCTGGACACTTTCTTGTGTGTCCTACTGTAGGGAAACTTCTTTAACAGAAGGGTTGGATTCAGTGATTTCTAGAGGACAATTTCAACTACTCAAATTTGGCAATTGTGTGATTTTCCAACTTGAACGTTCTCACTCAAATTATCATCATCTTTTTATAATAGAAAATATTTTTGGTAATATTAAGAACAGAAGATTTTTTTTAATTGCAAGGAAATGAATCAGCATAATCAAATGTACCTTAGAAGTGGCTCTAAATATGGTATTTTACTTCATCTTCCCATGAAAAATTTATTTTACTTTAAATAGTACTAACCAAAACCACTGCAATGATAGAAATATGTGTTCCATGAGCTTCTGTGTTTTTCCTACTGCTGAATACCTTGCATAAATGAGGAGGCACTGCAAAATAGCCCATTAGTATGATACTATTTATAGGATGACAATTGAGAATCTATGCATAAACACTCTTTTGCATATAATTAAGTCATCTGTACAGCTGCAAGTACAAGTTTGCCCAAAAAATGCTCAAATTCAAGAATGGCATATATTTTAATAGTTTATGTAAAGGCTGATAATTCAAGATGCAAAGGAGGTAGATGACATTTATATACAATATATGTTCTTAAAATAGTCATAGGTTAGAGACATTAATATGTTCCTCCAAGATAATTGGGACTTGAGGATTGATTATAACCACAATGGTGAAAATTAGGGATGGTTAACTCTGTTTTGTGTAATGAAGCATACAGATTAATTTATAATTATATTTACTTTGCTTGTGATAAAATTAGATTGATTTGCTGTAGTCTTTTCCAAATCAGTGCTGTCACTTACAGAAAAATGAACTCCTACATCCTATAATGCTTAATGATTTTTTCCAACTATATGAGCTCTAATAAATAATACACTCTCTAAATAAATTCTGCTTTGCCCAATAAGTTTGTATGGAAAGGATTTTATCTACCATGGACATGTGCAGAAAGCATCGAAGAAGAATGTCTATTTCAGTGTATAACTTATAAAACAGTGTGTACCTACATCTTCAGAATAATTGAGGATTTTTTTATTGTTTGTTTCTTTGTGTGTTTTGTTTTGTTTTGTTTTACCTTGACTGCTCTACATTTTAATTGAAAATTGTAACAGTTTAACATTGGTGTTTTGATACTTTAATCTGTATCATAAAATCAACTCTTTCAAAGTTTACCTGCTGGACTAGATTGAGTAATTAAAATACTATTTTTTCCACAAGTTAGACTACTGGTCAAGTCTGTGATACTGGACATGATATAAAGCTTTGAAAGGGAGGCTCAGGAACTTATCTTGTACCTCTTTATATAACAAGCTTGTTTAAACATGATGAAGGCTGATGCATCTCAGCTGGCTTAGTTAGTTTAGAACACAAAAGTTTGTTGAATATATATATGTACCACACATGCACAGATGTAAATTATTAGTGGGAGCAAACAGTGTTGTAGTGAAAGAGAGAGATACTTACTGGCATAAAAATTATGAAGTTCCTGTTGAAAATAAAATTTGCAATAATCAGCAGCTTGTAACTTTATTCCTTGAATAACCTAGTGTTCTAAATTGTCTAGCTCTATGGAGAAAAATTTATTCACCTTATTACGAAGACATTACATATTAAACTTAGTGTTTCCAAAAGGACTGAGAGTTGCAGAAAATAAAGATTCTAAATTATGAGCCATATAAGCTCTGTGGTCTAAAGCTGTCATTTTCTGTTGAGATACTGCAGTAATTATTCATTAAGTGAAGGAAAAGATCTGGGAGGAGTGTTTTAAGATATCCTAGGAGAAATCACCCCATGTGACAAATACATTGCATCCTAAAGTTTTTCTAAGTAAGGATCTTGTGTATTTCATGCAGAAGTTAAATATGAAATTTTGGCTTAGTCCATAAGTTCATGAAAAATACATTAAACCGTTGTCTCCTTTTATACTCCCTTACATTAAATGGAGCCTAAATAATCTCTCCAATGGAACTGAATGAGAACCAACATGCTGCTTAGAAATCTGTTTCCACTCTATATCTACAAGACTGTTTTTCTCTGTATTCTTTGAGACTACTCATTTCTATCATTTCCAGATTTAAAGTTTCTAAATCTTGGTCTTTATTTCTGTATTCCTAATTATATTCTTATTTAGTGTTGCAGCACTTTCTCCTTCAGTTAAAGTATTCATATCCTTTCTTTTAACCTTTAGATGCCATTTTAATCATGAATCTGCTTCCCTGTTCTCACTCCTGCTCATCCTCTTTGTCTTCGTTTTTGAGATTATTTTCTAACTAAGTATGATTATTCTGTATGTACTCCTATATCTTATTTACCTGTTCCATTTGCTTAAAATCTCACCTTAGATGTTGATATTTTCTTTTACATGTTGTTACATAAGCTTCTTCAACTTGAACTGTCACCTCAGGAGTTACCCTACAAGACAGTTGCTTTGTCCTCTCTAATCTCTCTCACCAGGAACTTTGGAGCTTAGAAAGAAGCTGGCTGATAATGAGATGTCTAAAATGAATGCCCTACTGAGAATTGGCAGACTTGCTTGTAGTAAGTTTTTGGGAGTAACAGCTGAGTTTATCCTTCAAATATTTGCAGGCTATGAACGTGTGTCTATGGTACAGTGCAATCCCGTCACATTCAGACCAGATCTTTCCACTCCCCATGCGATCATAGTGGTCCCTCTCAACTTCTCTTGATGCTGTGTCTCAAATTATAGTATATAATATTCAGTACATAGACTGTCTTTATTTACAGATTTACTCCTGAGGACCCACTGACCTGTTTAAAGACTTTGAATGGTACAACACTATATTTAGTAACTTCAATGAATGTGAAGATACTAACCCAACTTCCTCAAGAGAAGGATTTACTGCACTGTCCAGACTTCTGTATTTTTCATCCTTGATACTTTATAGATTTAATCCTGAAGGAATATGAGCTTTCTGCAGCCAATCTGACTCCTGATTGCAATTCGCAAAACTTCACACCAAAGAAAGGGACAGAGGAGTCTTGTTTTTATCTTCCTTCTCAGATGGTCTGATAAGACTAATAATAGACTTTTTCCATAAGAGTTGTTTGAATCTCTGTAGCACTAATAGAAGGGAATAATGATTACCTTTTCTTAAAAAATACTTTAATGCAAACTCCAAGAGAGTAATTTTTAGGTGACATATGACAAAGAGAATTACAGCATGGTGTGGAGGGGTAGATTACAGTGCATCTTGTTAATGTTTCAGTACTTAATCTCTGTAAATCATTTTTAACTGGAACAGAAAATGAAAACAAAAATCAGAAAATATATTCATCAAATTCTGCAAAGATCATTTATGATTTTCTAAATAAACCAGTAAATACTTTTCCTGGTATTAGTAGTAGCAAAAAGAGAAACACATTCCATCTTAATAGTTTGACAGATTTTGTCACAAGAAACAACCAGAGCAGAGATGGAAAATGCTAAGGCACTCATTATTATTTAAATAAGAACATTGAAGGCAATATAGCATAGCTAAAGGAAATAAAGCACTTCAATTTACAGTGGATTTGAAACATTGACTATTTATTTGTTTTTTGTTTATTTATTTATTTATTTTGCCATCTTGGCAGAGAATATTAGCTTATTTTTTGAAAAAAAAATTCAAATACTGTTGTAGCTTAAATACTCTTCAAGACAGGCAAGTTTTGACATCCGACAAAGCTGTTTTGATATTCAGTTGAAGGATTCTCATTTTTTCTAAATAAGGAATATATAATCATAGCAATATAAAAACATAGAAAATCTGAAATTATACTTTTTATAAAAATGTGCATCTGGTGAAGGGATAGAAATACAAAATGGCTTAATGTTTCTAGTTTCTTACTAAGTGCTAGAAGACGATGACAATGCTGCTGACATAACTAGATGACAATGCTGCTGACATAACTAGTTTTTGTTGCTTTCCAGAGTGAATATTCTTTTACATTAGAAACATAAAAATAATTGTACATTTGAATTCAAGTTCAGATAAAATCTGACTAGAGGATGCAATAAGATGAATTAAATAGGCTGCCACTGACTTTGGTAGATAAGATGAGTGACAGACAAGTCAGAGGGATGTTGATATGTCACCTGCATTTACTACTCAGCATGAGTACAAGCAGATAAATTTTTTGCTGTTAGTATGGAAGTATCTATGTGTTGTAACACTAAGCTCAAATGCTCTTGTAAATTCTTATGTCACTGTCCATGGCTGTTTCAGAAAAATAGAAAAATATGCTTGTTCTTATATCTGAAATCAGAATATCTCATACAATTGAGAATATGCTTGTCGTTACATTTATCTTAAAAGTAATATCATTTATGTCATATTTCCATTTGGAAGCTGTTCCTACTGAGTAACATAATTACCACGTTTGGAATATTACTGCTCTATTCAAGGTTGCCGTGGTTTTTCCATATATGCAGTGCTTCACATACTTATGGATTGGTAAGGAAATGCTCATATTCACACATTTTCAACTGTTAATGTTTTCATCACTGGTTATAGTAGGAATTGTCTGTAAAAGAGGTCTAGAGCTGTTAATCCTGGTGTCTTATCAGCTTTTTCACTATGAACGTCAGCATTGGCATTAATATTCAGAATTTTACATCTATTTCTTCTACCACTAACTGTAACAATCTAACTGAAAAAAATGTTTAAGGCAATACCAAACTAAAGATTGTATGTGAATTTGGTGTTATTTATGCTTTAGTTATTTGCACTCAAAAAAATAGAAATTTTGTCAAATGCATATAACCGCATAATAGTAAAATAATTATGCTTTTAACTACTTGATATGTCCACATTCATGAAAATTTCTTGCAATTGCTGACTGAACGACATGAAAAATAAAGCTTCTATTAGATAGAAATACCAAGAACTGCTGTCTTAAACGTTCTATTAAATTCAGAATGTTATCATGATTTTACAGTTGCTCTGTGCCATCTAGGTAGCTGATTTGCAGGAAGTAAAGTTGGTGAAAGGATATAATTCTCTTTCTGTAGAAGTCATTGGTAAAGCCTGTATACATTTTGGAACAGAAGGTTACCTCAGATGTATGTTTCTCTATAAAAAGGGAATTTAGAATGACATTTTCTTATTGATTAGACATGCTCCAGATGAATATTAAGGATTCTACTTTCTTTTGGTAACAGATACTAGTTTATTTTGTTGTTAATGTGAGGAAGATTCAGCATTAGGATAGCAAAAGACACACTGTATTCTTTCATGTGCTATAATGGCTACTGCGCAGACATTATAGTTGTTATTTATCCTTTGTAAGCAAGACCCTGACCTGGTCCACAAAATCTTCTATTTTAGTATGTAAACAACTAAAGGTTTCTTAAAAAATCATTTTCTTTTTATTATGTTGTGTTCCTTGTACTAGAACTTCTACATTTTGAGGAGTATGAAATTTTGCATGGCACCATGGATAAAAACTTTAAAATTCTTAACAACAGATCCAATCAGAGCTTCAGAAATATGTTTGTGAAATTTGAATAGTGAAGGAAAAATAAATATTCATAGAGCCGTTACTGAAAAACACCTCAAAGTGATTATGCAGATTCTCACCCACTGATTGACTAATGGTGGGTTTCAGGCAATCACAGTAAAGGGAATGGTATATTATGTGTTTATTTCAAAATTAACTTGTGCAGACATCTATAGTCAATCAGAACACAAGAAAGAAGGTAAGTTTTGAGAAAAAATAAGATTATTTCAGTCATGTAACAATCCTTGTGATCTAAAATGGTTGGTGCATCTTTTCTGACACTTAAAAAAAAATGAAATCTTGCAAGAGTGAGAAAGAATAGAGAAGGTATATGTAAATCTTGGGCCAAACTTTGCACAAGAGACTTGGTGATTTAGAAAAACATGTGGCATCTTTACCAGTTCCACCTGCCTGGCTATTTTAACAGCTGCTCATGGTTGATAAACCCCAAGAGAAATTTTTTTGTCTCTTACTAGAAGCCAGACTGTTTTGCTCTACAATCTTAATTATCAAAATAGTTTAATTAGTGATAGCATTTGAAAAATATGTAGTACTAGTTTCATACTAATGACTGGAAATTCTGTTTATTCATTTAATTTTTCTGCTTGGAAGATTATTAAGAATTTGAAATAGATAATGTTTCCTTGAAATCTGCACTGGAGAACTAAGCTTTATCTGTCTACCAATTATGCTGTCTAATTTTCTTCTTTGAAATTGTATTTAAAATATATATTTTTAATAAATACTGAAAATTAACATAATTTCTGTTCTGCACATACAGAAAGATTTATTACATCCCCTATGAGGTTCATCTTGTAAAATGATCTTCCAGATTGAAGTGCTCATAAATTGTTAGCATTTTTAAAGCAGGAGATCTTTCCACATTGACTTCCTGTTTAGTATCGCTGGCTTACTGAAGAGCTTTTTGGGTTACTTCAGGTAAATATGCTTAAAGAAAATAGGAGCTTTCATCATTTTTATACTCTCATCCTATTTGATACAGTTTAATATTTGTAGTTCTTTGCCTTTCTGTTTGATAATCTTGTTAAATATATATTTTTCCAGTGGATAGGCCTACTAAAAATTTTGGTCAAATCATGAATATATAGTAATGGGCAAATAATGGAGAACCATTAATAGTATGCAGAGCAAGAATGGCTCGTCACTGTCTCATGGTTTACTGCGAGTTTCAGTAAGTGTACTTAATACCTTTGCTAAGTTTCAGTTGTTGAATTCTGGATTTGCAACCTTTGAATTATAGCAAAGATGCTGCTAAGAAGTAAATTTTAGTTCTCCAGTGTGCAAAGGAATTGTTTAAAATGTGAATGCAATATGCTAGGAAGGTGAATGGAAAGAACATTAAGTTATTTTGGTTGTTTATTGTTCTTTGTTTTCTTTGTAAGAGTGAATCTTTATAGGAGTGTCATTGCAGTCCTTTTGGAAAGCTAGAAGCTATAACATGCACAAAGCCATATAGAAGATTTCCATGAATTAGTTTATCCATTTATCAGGTTGTTTCTAGGATTGCATTAATTTCTAGGGTTTTATGTTTTTTTTTTTTTGTCCTAATAATAACGTCCACTCCCCTAAACCTAAGCCAAAAGATTTTTGCAAATTTTTCTTTCAATTCCTGTTACATGAATTAAAATATTCTTGAAGGATTCCATGTATCTTATGAATATGATCCAGTAATGTCTAAAACTTCATTTGCAAACTACATCCAGATTAACTACAGCTCAGTGGAATAAATTAGCGTTGAAGTATGTATTTTTTAATATTATTTTTCTGTAACCTTAATTAATATTTTATTTATGTAACAACAGTTGGAGTACAAAATATTGTGGATTTCATTATATTTTGTATATTAAACTAGCTTGATTTACTTCTTTATTCTCTTCAACCATTTTATTAGCAAATGTCTCCTATGAATATGTGTTCTATAGATAGCTTGTTCACCATGGGCACAGCGAAAAGCAGTACAAAGGGCAATTTGTATTATTGAAGCTCCATGAAAATATGATTGCAAGTGACTAATTTGAAGGCCTTATGTGACCTGGATTGCTTAAAGTAAATTGTTATTTTAACAGTGCAAAGGTGTTGGAGTTTCCTCCCCTGTGCAGTATGCTGTAATAATAAAGTTCAACTTCTTATGCAATGAGCTTTGCCGCTCATCCTCTGTTATGAAGATATTAAAGAAGGACTAAAACTTAATTACTATTTCTGAAACTTAATTACTTGAATAGCTCTGATTTATGATGACAAGCTGTCTTATTTGCAATCCTGCAGCTATCATCAGAAAATATTCTTGCACTAACTGGTATTTTGACCAACATGTGGATAAGCATTCAGACTGTAGCCCCCTCTTTCAACCTGACTAGCAACTAGGTGATGTTTTTGCTCTTGAAAACTGGAGAAACTATAATTTGTTTCTGCTTTTGAGCTTTGTCGTATGTAACACAATCGTCTAAAAATGAAAAATTCAGGAATGACATCAGAATTTTACAAGAGGATGCTTATTGTAAAGAGTCCCACAGACAGATCAATGATAGATTAGAGAAGAATACTTTCCTTGCCTGACTCAATTACTTCTCCTGTTCCTCTTCTATAAATGCATGAAATGATGGCAAGGCAATGTGGCATATAAAGGCGCAGGACTGTTATATAGAAATGACTAAGAATGAATAGAAATGGAGCATTGTGTAGAGTGCCATGAATATTTGCACAAGCAGTCATACAGCATCAATAGAAAGGAATGTGAGTGTTACAGGAATAGCTTAGAGTTATGTAACAGGAGAAAGGAGCATGAAAAGAAAGGGACAGTGCCTAGAGTAAACCTAGGAAATTTTTAGTACATTTTATGGCAAATTGAAAAGAAAAAAAGAGACTATATTTCAAAGTATCATCTTTGGTCCAGATCACTTAATGCTAGCCAATTTCAATATGCTTTGATTAACTTACCAGTTTATAATTGGTTGGGCTGGCAAGGTTACATCTCTTCATTGGTAGTGGGTTCAAAAGCAGGAATACAGGGAAGCATAAGTATCTCTGAAAAGTTAGTGGATGGAATGGGGTTATTAACAGCATTTACAACTTGAGACTTTATACTAGCATGTACATTAATTCATATTTGCAATTATGTACTTACTTTGGTTTTGGAGTAAAGAGCCTTTATTTTGATGGTTAGGAAGTAAAGTCCTCTTAATAAAGGAAATCCTCAAGCATTGCAGCAAATGATTAAGTATTTTTTTTAAATTATCATTGATTTAAGGATGTAGCTCAAGAGGATATAGAAAGCTTGTGTTTCCATACTGTGAAATGCTGAAGAGAAATGACAATTTCTGTTTCTTTTTATCACTGTCTTCAGAGAATGCAAGGTTATGGAAAAACATACAGATTCACCACAACTCCTACTTATCTCCTGAAGCAGCCATTGAAATCAAATGTTGCCTAGCTTTTGTTAAGCTCTCCCTGTTGTAGTAGGCGTGGCTGGGACTTCGGGATGTTATGCGACAGGACCTCCCCGTCTCTGAGATTGATTAATGATGTGTCTTAGGGGTGAAGACAATGATAGATATATGTATATAAGGAGCTGCTGTGCCTTATTAAATGCCATTTTCTACTTCTCCATATTGGTGTCTTTGTGGAAGTGACCCTAGCGTGGAAGATCGCTAGCCCTCAGCGGTCCAATCTCCAAGAACGGAGTCAACATCTTCCCCTTCTGTTTCTGATAACTTTAGAGAATATTCTCTGTGTTTTATCATTTTAGACCTCCTTTCCATTGAATGCAGCTATATCAAAGGGTATGGGCTGTATTAGATACCAATTGTATCTTATAATAAAGCTTGGGAAAAATGTTTTGCCGCATGGTTTTCTAGATACCAAACATATTTTTTAATCTGAAAGGGTAGAGGAGAGAGAGAGCTCTCATATTCTTAAGCAGCGCTGAAACCACAGGCTCCAGTATGCTTCAGCTGAACGCCTCTTAGATCACAATGTGAAAAGCTGCAGATTAACTGTGTTTAGATGCATGAGTTTGATGTAACATCAGCTTGCTTGAATTAATGTCCTGTGACAAGCCCTCCCTTGCAAACCTCAAGAAGCAAACTGTTCCTTTGTCTGCATCTTTAAGCCTGGCTACAGCCTCTTGTAGATTCTGCATTATTCCTCACATTCTGTTTTTTGGACAAAGTCGAACCATCATCTACGAAGGACTAACTACCCAAAGGGTATAAACGAAATTGCTAGTGGTTTATTCAGCTTTGACACTTCTCAGTGTGATCTTAACTGCCTTTTGTAAAACAAGCAGGCAAGGGAAAGGCTCCAGAGACTTTCTTCTATTCATTTCTATAATAGTTTTCTTGCCACGGGAGGCTTAAGAAGATTTGTACTGCTTGCTTTCTTTTCATTAGCAGTGAGTGCAATGCTGTTGGGTAAGTTAATGTGTGAGACTATAAAAAGAAGAGCAAAGAATTTGGAAAAAAAAAAAAAAGGAAAGAAAAAAAGTGTCATTTCTGATTAATCAATATTTAATGTTATTTTTCTTGATTTATTCTGTATGGTGTGCAGAGTATCGTGTAACAGTTTAGATATTTTCAGTTGTTCTCAGCCAGCCAGAGAATTAGAATCTAGCTTTGGTCTGTTTGCTGAATGGAATGCTGTACTCACTGTATTTCAGCAGGAGCATGTTAAAATTCTCGTTATTAGACTGAGAAAGAAACCTGATTGAATTTTCAACACAACCATACCTCCTGTCATAAAATGTAATAACATTTAATGATTTCTTTGTACTTCTGTGTGCAACAAAATGTATCAGCCTTTGAGACTTTGACCAACATATTGCACTAAGCTTCTCTGCTTAAATTGCCATTAAATGCATTTACTTTGTGTTTCTTTAGGACTATTTACTTGAATGAAAGCTAAGCACATTTCTTGAGAAAATCCCAAAGTTTCTCAAATGACTTTATATTCTCCTTAGCACAATAAATATTTGCTCCATATGCAGGTACTTTCAATGGATAGTTTTGTGTGGCAGGTAATGAGTGTATTTATGCAATGTGTATACAGCACTGATTATAAGTGCTAATGGTTATTAAAGGATTACTGGATGCTATCTCTGAAAATTTTAATCATTCTGTTCATCAGCAGCAAATGTAATCTTCTTTAATATTTTTGTTATTTGCTGCATTGTGCATGTTTGTTTCCTTTCCTTTTGTCTGCCAGCACACAATTAAACTTCTCTACTGGGATATGAAGGGTACAGTAAAGACACAGGAAAAATACTGATAACTCAGCAGCTACAATTCTGTAGGAATTATCTCTTTTAGCGAGGGTAAGCAGGACAACTCTTTTCTTCCTGGTTTAATATGAATGAAGTAGCTCTTGGTTAAATAAACGGTAGTATTTGGTTTAATATTTTGTTGTTGTTTTGTGGGTTTTTTTTTCTATTTATTTTATTTTAATTTTTTTAATGCCATGTTTCAGTGATTTTTATTTGTTTTCTGGACAGTCACTAATATACTCTTGGACATTTTGAAATATCCAAGCAGAGATTGCTGCTGATAGATGTAGTTCAGCACTATTTCATATTTATAGAAATCACATTACCTCCAGTCACACTTGTCAGCAACCCTGCTCTTTTGAATCCCAGTTGCCCAAGAGCTGTCGCTTAAAGCATTGGCAGTATGTGATCTCATTAATCAAGGAACAAATTATACTCTGTATTATTTTTATTTGCATGCACATGACTACAAATTATCAGTTGCAGTTTTTCTGCTCTCAGAAGACTACAGTAGCTGCTTAATGCTTTACTTGGATTCTATTTTTGTCATTTAAATAAGAAAGACACATGATTCGCTGTAATCTAGCATAGATCATAACCTAAAAATGGCCCTTACTCATAAGAAGTTGTGTAGGGAAGTAAAACTCCTTAGTTAAACTACTTATGGAAGCATTTGAGTCTCACAAGGAATGTATAACTTATATACTTACATATATACATTCTGTGTATTCTTTCTTTCTTTCTTTTGTTAGTTAGATTTGTCTAGAAAGTAATATCTGTTCCTATATTGGATCTGGTAATTTGTTTTTATTGGCTTCAATAGGTCAGCACTGATTTGGAAAATAGAGCTGCTTAGCAAATTGAAAGTCCATTCAGTCCTGGCATGAAGGAGGTCACAGTTAGCTTACTAAATTCAGACAACGCTAAAATTTTGTTCTCTGACATAATAATTAGAACAATTCTGAATGGCATGTGCATACAAACATACATAAACACAACACATGAGCATATTTTTTGAAATTTAATATGATAAAGTTTTTTAGTCCCTTTTGAAGGGCACATTAATCCTGTTTACATGTTAGGTATTTTTGTAATTTATTGAAAAATTTTATCCATGCTAACCATGGCATAAAATTATTGTATCACTGCTGTTAATATCAAATTTAAAATGTGTGAATAGTGAATTTGTCACATTGTCTTTGTTCAGTACTCCATTTAGAGTGTATAAACCAGAAAATAAAATAGCTGCAGTAATCCAAAATTGAAGTTTTTGAGCCATGTTCTGTAGAATAAGTGGAAATACAGAGGTGCTTATACTCAAAAAGGTTGCAGTGTTATTCTGATGTATTCCATCTTCCTCTGTCAAACAATTTGGAATGCATTTAACTTAAAAAAATGCAGTGTACTGCTTTGAAAATGACATTTTAAAATAAGAAAATTGATAGATGCATTTTTTCTGTTACTAGCAATTATGTGAGCTTTTTTTTTTCTTTCAAAAGTTCTTGCTGCATATGTTTGATTATAAGACATTTTATAATTGTAGAAAAAAAATCTTTTCACTTAGCTTTTCGGCAGAGCATAACCTGCAGTAATTCTCTGCAGAGTCTGTTTTTCATGGTCTCCAAGGACTCTGATCAGCATTCTTTATTCACTCAAACTCTCATTGAGTTTGATAACCATTTTCATGATTAAAAGAACAAATAAGGAATGCTGAATAGAGTTAGCTTATTTAAATGCAAGCAAATATTTTAGACTATATTTTCATAAGAGAATTAAGAGTCTAGTTACGTACAGAAGAAGCCAGGCTCTCCTACAGTATCTGCATGCCAAAAAGATGGCATCTACTATTTTGGAGCTATTTGTTATTTTGACAGTGTAGCTCCAAGCTACATTGCATCGGATAAACCCTTCATTTTACATAACAAATAATGAAGTATTGCTGCTTCATTTACTCCATTCAAATGATTAGAAGAGATTAACTTTACTTAACATCACTCTAAATTAATTCCTGATGCCATAGCTTCTATTGACACCTACTGTTAATTTTTGAAATACGTGTATAGGATTTTTCTTCTCCCTATAACATAGTGCTCATGATAATGTGAACTAAGTTACGTTCTCAGGATATGACACCCTTTAAGGGAAAAAAATTGCCCAGTAACTTGGGAAAGAGTTTCAAATATTCCTTGTGCTAATTGGGCAGAACCCTGGAGAAGAAAGCTAGAGGGTGACAGAAATTCCCACAGAGGGAATGAATATGAACCACATTATAAATCAGGAGAGCTGGTTAAATCAGGGGTGTTATAAATCAGGGGTGTTGGTTGATGCTCGGCTTAACGTGAGCCGGCAGTGTGCCCAGGTGGCCAAGAAGGCCAACGGCATCTTGGCCTTTATTAGAAATAGTGTAGCCAGCAGGAGCAGGGAGGTGATCATCCCCCTGTACTCAGCTCTGGTACGGCCGCACCTCGAGGACTGTGTTCAGTTTTGGGCCCCTCACTACAAGAAGGACATTGAGGCCCTGGAGCGTGTTCAGAGAAGGGCAACAAAACTGCTGAGGGGCCTGGAGCACAAGTCTTATGAGGAGCGGCTGAGGGAGCTGGGGTTGTTTAGTCTGGAGAAGAGGAGGCTCAGAGGAGACCTTATTGCACTCTACCATTTCCTGAAGGGAGGTTGTGGTGAGGAGTGGGTGGGCCTCTTCTCCCTGATAACTAATGACAGGACAAGAGGGAATGGCCACAAGTTGCGCCGGGGAAGATTTAGATTAGATTTGAGGAAAATTTTTTTCTCTGGAAGAGTGGTCAGGCACTGGAATGGCCTGCCTAGGGAGGTGGTTGAGGCACCATCCCTAGCGCTGTTCAAGAAGCGTTTAGATGAGGTGCTAAGGGATTTGATTTAATAGTTGGGTAGGGATAGTGATAGGAGGATGGTTGGACTAGATGATCTTGTAGGTCTTTTCCAACCTAATGTATCTATGAATCTATGAGAGGAAACAAATGAACTTTTAATGAGGACAAAGAACTATTGAACATTGAAAGAGTCTTAGTGAGGTAGGAAGCTTGCCTGAACCCTTGCACAGATATTGAAGATGGATTGTAGAGTTCCTTAAGATGGATTGTAAAGTTCCTTAATAAAAATGATTTTTTGTTTAAGATCATATCCTGAAAGAGAGGTATTTCAGTGAGATGAAATGGATCTCTCAAAGGTAAGACTTGACTCAGAAATACCTGGAGTGCAGTTAGGAATCCAAATACAGTGGAAGGATAAGGGCTTAGTTCCACATTGTAAAGGCCTATTATACAACAGCACAAGGTGTTTCTTACTATGATTTGAAAATTCTCCGGGAAGCCACAGCATCAGTTAAAAGCATAGGCATTGTCTGCAGGAACATCTATGCTGTAAGAGAATATTTCAGAGTGGAGGGATACAGATGAACTCCAGTTTTTTCTGCTCTACAGACTAATCAGAGTTGAGGCATCTTTGGTCTGAAAGCACAGTATGTGATGTGACCAACAATCTTTATCTCTCACCGTGGCAAACTGACTATGCAGGTTCTGGATTGAAGCTGTTTAGACAGCGGCCAGCTTGGAGAAAAAGCAGGGGGTAGACCTTTCCTGTGTTACACAGGATGTGCTGAAGCACATGCTTGTGCAGGGTGATGTTTCTTAGAAACAGCTGTAAATAAAACTGTCTAGATTAATGGATTATATAAGAGAAACATAGTGTATTAGAATGCTTTCAAAGGGAGTTAGTTGAGCATTTTTTCAGCCTACAACATGAGCATGCTGAGATTTCAACCTTATGTTTGTCAAGAATTATCTATCTGGATTGATGAATACTCTTGCAAGAACTACTTGAGTTGCATACTTTAACTAGGGAGTTGGCTTGTAAGGAGTAGATGATAAATGGTGATCAGAAGATTTTTTTGTCAATGCAGAGATTACATGGGTTACTGAAAGAGCAGAAATGTAGAGAAACAATGGTAACTTTTGTTTATATTGTTCAAAACCATTTTTTTTCACAGTGTCATGTTTTGTTTTTTACTGTATTTGGAGGTGTCAAATATATGATTGAAACTTGGTATATCACAAAACCTTTAAACAATGAATGTATTTTCCACACCACATGAGAGAAATATAGTGGAATCCTCAATATGTGAAGGTGGTATAAGCCTGATGACTGATGTGTTGTGAAGTATCGTATAGAGTTGTAAATACAATTTTCTCAGTTGTTTTCATTTACTTTGGAACATTTTACCCTACTATGATGGGAAGAAAATATTGCAAAAAAATTCTGCAGCATGTTATTGAGATGTTGTCTCCTTTGTTAGGTGCAAGAAACTTCTCTCTACAGCTTCTATTTATGTAACTTTTGATGTTCCCAATAACGGTGAAATGAGTTGATCTGTACTGATGCTGCTGTTGTAGAGGCCCTCCTGGCCTGCTTTTCCCAGTAATACGGGGCAAAGAATGTTTATGGATGTTTTAAATAAACCAACTTTTTCCATGGTTTATTTTGAGGTCCAGCTAAAGCATTCTGCCTTCTTTTCCTTCCTCAAAAACTACTTTTAAGAGCAGTTGCTGTTGAATTTTCTCCTTTACTTCCACAGACTGTGGAATAGCACTAATAGCCTCATACTGAACATTTTCAATCAGGTTGCTCTCACTTCCTTTATTACTTTAGTGAAACAGCACAAATAATAATGAGAATGTAAAAGGATTAATATTGCAAAAAATGGGAATGCTTTTCACGAAATCAAAGCTGTCACATATCTCCCTCATGGATCTGAGTCCTTTTCATAGATGATGAGATGATATATATTACAAATACAAGTCTCTCTCTCTCTCTCTATATATATATATATATATATATATAAATTTATTTCATGTGAAGATTATGAATCTCATGTGATTTAGATGTATATTAGCAAGAGCCAGTTGCTGGCTAAGAGTAACTGTTTTCATCTAGCTCAACGAAGTTACACAGGAAACTTTTCTTTGTAGAAAAACACAGTTACATGTGACACGTCTTGTTAGTTGGTTTCATGGGAACAGTTGAGAACTTTAATTCAAAGCAATATGATGTTGAGATCTATTACAGCTGTAGATGCACTCCCAGATCAGCAGTTGCTTCTCTCACAGGCTTACTTGAAAGATTCTATCTGGCTGCTTAGCTGTGATAAGTCTTTAGTGTTTCTGATATGTGAGTTCCTCTGTGCCCAGCCAGACAGTCTGCATCTAAGTCACTTGTACTATTCAAAAATCTTTCAAAAATACCCTATTGAATTCAGCAGATTTATATTGTTCAGTCTTGATAAGTGATTGATCAGTTTTCTTTCTATGAAGAGAGGATGCAGTAGAACAGTACAATCTATGCTATTTTTACTTATGCTGACCAAGAGCAATACAATATAATGCAATGATTTTTTGTGAAGTGGATCTAACCTAATGCCCTGAAGGGATTGAATTTTATGGTCAATTTGTCATGTTCTTTATATCTGTTCATACTAGAACTGATATCCCTTTTATCAAAGTTCATCTTTCTTGTCATTATATAGTTATGTTTTACAGTTCTTATAAAGCACAGAAATGGAATAGTTTCCATTAACAAAAAAGTCACTTCAGTCTCTGTGCCATAATCATAGAATCATAGAATCAGACTGCCTTTGATCAGCACTTCTTAGATGAATCACCTGTGTAAATCTCTAACCTCTTTTGAAGTACCCTTTACATCAATAAGAGTAAATGAAAAAGGATTAATGTATTGAGATCATTAGTGAATGCTTCTGTTTGTGAAGTTGGCAAGTGTCTAGACCACTCAAGTGGTTAACAAACATCTGTGGCAATTAGTGTATTTAATATGCATTTTGTTGGTTTTCACTGATCTCTTTTAATTGACAACAAAAATTCCTGCTCCATGAGCTAGCAGAAATTTCTTATGCTTCTTATATAGGTTGGCCTTTTAAAAGCTGAGTGACTGTACCTGATCTGAAAATTTATGCAAGGTATGGGAAGATGATTAAGATTAGGTAGCACTCCTATGGCTTATTGAGTTACCACCTATTAGCTGATTTTTAGAAAGTGGTGATGTATATGTTCTCACATAAAGTGTACACTAAAAATTAGCATCTTAAAAAACATCAATGTAATTGGACAAGAGTGAAAGGGGATTTTTTGTGTCAGCCATCTCAGTACCTATCTTTCCATAACCTAGAATATATACCTGTTAGTGGGATCTGGATTCCAGATCAGGTTCAAGGAATTGAATCCTTTTACTATATACTTCTTGTTTTTAAACAGTGATATGTTCTGGGAAAGAATCTCTTGGTTAATATCAATTTGTTTTACTAACAAAGGTATTTAGGACTACAGAGGATAAGGATGGTAAGCTGAAGGCACAGATGTTACCTTCTTTGAGTTCTGAGGTAGATAAAGCTCATCAATACAGCTGTTTAAGAAGTCTCAAAAATTTCTTATGTTCTGATATTTTACTTTTTAGAATAAATTTATGCCCTGTAAAACAAAATAAAAAAAAGAAAAAAAGAAAAAAAGTGAGAAGAGCATGACCTTTTTATATGATCAAGTGGTAGCTTACTGTGAGCAGAACTAAGAGCTGGAGAATCTCCTCTAAAGAAAACTGAGACAAAAGCTAGCTTGCCATCAGGCCAGATTTCTGTTAGTTACCACTCTTGAATCAATCCGTTTTCTGAATTAGTTGTTAGGTATACTAATTATTTGTTCTTTAATCAACCATTTCCTTTTTAAAACATCAGAAGTATTTTTGTCAGATAGACATTTAGAGTCTCCTAGCAACAGAAATTTTTCATAAGCTGACATTTACTGTATCAAGAGACATATGCACAAATTACTTTGAATATCCTTAATTTTCCATTGAGTTTCTAAAATTTAATCAATTTCATCTTTTGTTAGTTTGATTTTCTAACAAAAGCATCTGATTAAGTTATTTCGTGAGCTTTGGTTTCAGTGTCATACCAAATGCAAGCATTTCAGATAAAAGAAATAAAAACCTAAAGAATTTCAGCACATTCTGCTTACATTCTGAATGAGGTGCTTTGCTAAGGTAGATCATTTCTCAAGTATCCTCAAATCAGGGATTCTAAAGAGAACTTCTGCAATTATTCTTTTAACTGACACAAAGCCTCTGAAGTTACTGTTAGTCAAAGCTGTTGATCACTTAAAAAAAAACTGCACCAGATGGTCTCACAGTTTAACATTTGGAAATAGCAATGGAATAAAAGTTGAAATATGTGTCTGAAAATTTCTGTGGTCATTAGAGTACTCAACTTCTAAGTAGGCGAATTCAAAGGGAAAATTTATGAGCAGAAAATCTTATAGAAAACCAGTGCTTATCTGTGGAGAGTGGTGTTAGTTATTTATCCAGTTCATCATCAGGGAGGAATCTGAATATATTGCACCACATAATACAATGAATAGACTACAAATTAATTACCAGCCTTATTTCCCTGAGAATGTCTCCTCTTTATCTGCCTGGATTTACAATCAGATCTTAAACTGCTGACATCGTTATTCAAGTATATGCATACAATATATGTCTATCAAATGCATATCTTCAAAATAATCTCTGATCATTATCTTAGGAGGAAAAGAGCTTGTATATTAAAAAAAATTAGATGTAAGTTAATCCTATAGAATTCTCATGTTGATTGAATTCACTAGAATTCAATGTTATAAATACAATCATTGAATGGCTGACCTAGTACTTATGTTGCTTATTTCTATCTGGCAACTAATGGTTGTTATGCAGTAACTCTTCAACTATTCGAAAAGACTTATTGTTCTTACTTCTCTGTATTATGGAGGAATATGTACATTTCAAAATACTGATACACTAGTAGTTGTCTATCACTTTATAAAAGTATACAAACAAGAATTTAAAATAGCATTGGATATTTGTAAATCCACAAATGTTTCAAGGGCTTTCCTACATTTTGGTTATTACTAGTCTTTGGTGTAGGAAGGTATGTTATTTTTTTCCTCTTCTTATGATAAATTTGTAGCTCCCAGTAAAAAGTAAATGATTCAGTTCTTATTTCTTTATCATTTTTAGCAAGAAGTAGCCACCAGAAAGCCATATGTTTCCTTTGCATGGATTTGTACAAACTGTATAGGGATTTTCTGGAAAGTGTGGCTGTAATGCATAGATAACTATGTAAGTTACTCCAGAAGTGATGCCTCCTATCTATTTCCATGGAAACTGCAACAGCTACAGTGCACACAATGACACTATTTCATAGAGAAAATTCTTATCTACAAAAACATATTTTTTCACCATAGACACCACCATTATCTATACATTTTCACCAGTGATTAAGAAGAGCCTGCATGACACAATTTTAAAGTCTGCATCTGCAGAAGTGCCCCACTGTTTCACAACTGCTATGACAGTATTGTTGCTGGGAAAATTTTGCCCATGTTGTTCATCCTTCATTGTCCAAAAGAGATGGAATTCAGAAGGCACCACATCCAGACTAAATGGTAGGTGTGATAGCACAGTCTAGCCAAGATTTGCAATGTGGTCCAAGGTCTTCAGAATGGTATGGGGCCTGGCATTATGGTGTTGTAAGATAAAGGGAAAGATTGTCTTCTTCCTTGACTTTGAAATTTTGAACCTTCAGCTTTGTTAGCTTTGCAGTGTAGCTGTCAGAGTTGATGGTTTGTCCAGGTTCCAAGAAATCAAGAAGAACCACCCCTTTCCTCTCCCAAAAGACAGTACACTTCACTTTATTCACTGAGGGCTGTGACTTGAACTTTCTTTGATGGCAAATTCATGTCACTAGTCCATGGACAGCCGTTTTGACACTGACTCTTAGTGATGAAACCACATCTCATATAGAGATAATAATGCAATCTGTTCAACTGTCATTTGTGTCCTTGTATTAGTTCAGTAGATCCTGGCAAAAATGTACCACACACTGCCTTCACCATGCTCACATACACTGTTCTCCAGAAAAATTCAGCAAACATCAATGAATGTCAATTGGTGCCATTTTTTTTCCACAAGGAGGAATTCAGTGACACACCCCTTTGTGTCATATACACTCCCCTGTCAGACACCATTTTGTCAGACTGACCCTCTGCTGCCATCCGTCACATGGCATCAAAACATTTTTGGAGAAGCTCTCACATATCTGTATTCTTTTTTTTCATGATAAGCTACTTGGTTTTTCTGTGGCTTTGTCTTTATTTGTTTGCAAGTGCCATACATTTTACTAATTCCTTAATATTCTGATTCTACTTTGAGACTGCCTAGTCCTGGTCATTATACATGCAGATCAGTTTATTTAAAGATATACTGCAACAGTAACAGTATTCTTGTTATATAAGTTGCAAAAATAATCCCTCATTATATTTGAAAACTCATAGTATTCTGTATATATTGGGCTATGGTAGTAATTTTTGTCATTCTAAATCAAAATGTTTTGAAGTAAACTGGGAGCTGGTATCTGTGCAAGTGGAAACTTGAAAACCATCTGGTTATAATAGGCCAGACTAAATAACTACTAGCTTAGGTAGACATAAGCCCTGCAGTGGGGTACTATGGAGACATGAAAGGGAATATATAACTTTGTAAGAAGCCAAATGGATTGATCCACGTTTGGCAAAGTGAAGAAAGCAGAAAAATGTCTTATGAAATACACTTTCTTCAACACAGAGTTGTTGATTGCATTCTGTGGTGCAAACTGTAAAACCGTGGAAAGAGTGACATTAATCATTTATGACATGACTTTATCAGATGTTGCTGATGAAAATAGCCTCAATATCTTATTTTCATAATACTGAATTGATTATCAACTTGTCAAAAGGTGGTTAAGGCTACTCTGAATGAATAAAATCCCACTGTCTTCTGAATAACATATTTAAAAAATTGAAATCCCCTTTTTGTGGCTCTAATAATGACACCCAGACCTGGAACAGCTGTATTTTTTTTTCCTTTGGATATGAATCAACAAGTCTTATGTAATTTTTTGAGTTGATCTTCTTATGTTGCTATTTATACTAAGATTTTGTCTTTCTGTTTATAGAGATTATCCTATTATTCTATTCAGCAAAAAGGTAAGAAGCTGGAAAGCTTAAAAATACCAAGGAGGAGTCACAATTAAAATTGTCAAAGCTTAGGAAGAAATTCTCAAGAAACACAATTGTTGTATTTTATCTCTTTTAAATATGCAGTTTCTTGGCTTGACTTGGAAAGCTTTGTTCTAGCTTATTATGGAGAATGCCATGCCATTAAATCTTCAGTTTCTGTGGAATGTGATAATAAAGGAAGACATCACCCTGCAGCTTTTTCAGAATCCATATTGAGTCAATAGCTTTGATACTTTCTGTATCACAAAAATATCACAGTAATTAATAATGTAAGCCATATTTGTAGGACTGTGTTATTACCATCATGCTTTCTATGAAATAAGAAGTTGGAACACAAGGGGTACTCTCAAAACACCTTTTTATATACCTGTCAGCTATGCATCTGTTCCTACTGACATGAGCAACAACACAAATGCTGCTGTTTGCCAAAACCAGGCAAGCATAGTCACAATTTATTTCTTAGTAGTGTTAATCTTGATTATCTAAATAAATGCAATTAGAAAAGTAAACTGTTAATTCTATAAATCAATACATCCTCATTTAACTGGAACATTATAAACTGGAACACAGGAAGTTCCATTCTAGTGCAAGGAAGAGCTTCTTCATTGTCAGAGTAACAAAGCACTGAAACAGGCTGCCCAGAGAGGTTGTGGAGACTCCTTCTCTGAAGATATTCAAGACACTCCTGGACACCTCCTTGTGCAAACTGCTGTAGGGAACCTGCATTAGATGGAAGTTGGACTAAATTCTCTCTAAATGTGTCTTCCGGCCCCTATAGTTCTGTGATTCTGTGTGATTCCTGTGTTCTTACAGGTCTTGTGCTTCTGAATTTACAACTTTTTTAAACATTCATTCACTTAAAACTTTATATTGACTTACATGATTTACATTTATGGAAGCAAAAATTGTTTCTAATTTAGGGTTTGGCTGAAATAGAAGAGACTGTTACAATCAAAATTTTATTGTATTTTGTAAAACAGGATTTTACTATGGTTCATTTGTCTTAGCACTCGTTACTTATATTTTTAGAAAAGATTCATCATGAGAGTATTAAAAAATCTCAATTTTATATACTAGAAAATTATCTGTCCTTTCACAGAAAAAAGGCATTGTGCCTTCATCTTTTTCTGTTGTATTTAAAATATGTGGTTAGTATTCCTTTTGTTGTTAATGGTAGGTATACATTGTACTAATGAAGTAAAAGCGCTCTTTTTCTCTTGTGATAACATCAAAACTTTATATAGCTTTTCAAACTCAAAAGCATATGATTTACTTTAATTTGGTGCCCTGAATTTTGCATTCTACTTGTCAACAGACCTACAATTATCTGACAGAGGCTGCCTTGACATTTTCCAGCTTATTTTTTATCCTCAAGTACAGCTGTGTATTTTGCATAAGCTTTAGGTAATCATATAAACTAGTTGCATCACCGAAGTATTTTTAGTTCAGTTTGAATACTCAGTGGATTGCATATATGAGCTTAAAATAATTTCTGTACATCTCATATAATGTCTCTCTTTAGCTCATTTAAATTATTCTTGAATCTCTTTCTCTCAATTTCTCTACTGAAGCAAAATCTATTTAAGTTTAAATATTTAAAAATAATTTCAGCCACTGACTATATACTCATTCAAGATAAATATTGACTTAATCTATAATATTTAATCCAAACTTTCTCTTCTTCACTTCCCATTGCAACCTCACTTCCATTTTATTTTCAGCCTTAGGTGGATATTTTGTGACCAGTTCTGCAACAGTGGAGCAATATGACTCCTCCATACACTCATTATTTTTACTTGGAAGGTTTTGTGTCCTTGGTGGTAATAGATTCTGAGACAGTTTTCTCTTCAAATGCCAAGTGTACTCTAAAATGAATTACAGTCTTTCCTAAGGGTTTATGCTAACCACTGTTGAATAACCACTTTTCTCTAGATTCTGGTGAGTATCAAAACTGCTGCTGGTTTTCTTACAGTACAAAAACAGATTTACTAAGGTGTCAGGTAGAATAAATACTAGCTGTAGATCACACTGTATTCAGCTCAGGCCAAAGCATTTGATGTATACCATGGTACCACAGGTTGTGCATACACAGAACATCTTATAAACAAATATTGGTCTCTCTTCTTCAGCTGTCAGCAAAGATGCATCATTTATCATTGTTA
Organism: Cyrtonyx montezumae; assembly: GCF_038088225.1. NCBI lineage: Eukaryota > Metazoa > Chordata > Aves > Galliformes > Odontophoridae > Cyrtonyx > Cyrtonyx montezumae. The sequence goes on from NW_027072089.1 coordinate 107,831,750, forward strand.
TTTCTAGAAATGACACTGGAACATCTTGAGCAAGAGCATACTTAAATCTGCACATATAAGCATAATATGTACTTGTTTCATCTATGGAGTGTTTCTGAGACCAAGCCATCTCATTTAAAGATTAAAATAACTTACTTCCTTCTTATGTCATATGCAAGCCACACTTTTGTTGGTGCTAGACTTTTTCAACACCTGTAATCTCCTTGTTGTGAGCAAAAAGTACAGATGTCTCCTTTCACTGCACTGCAAGCTAAAAGTACCCTTTGCATGTAAATATCCTCTTGAACATTTCACTGATTCTATACAAACTTGGAAGAATGAAATCTTTTCCTTACTGACCAATGAAGAAGTGGATTTTCAAGCCTGCATTAAATAATGAAAAGGCATTCTTCAGGGTCAGGAAGAATTAAGTCAATGATCTCAATTGTCCATCCTAACATTCAATTTTCTGATATCGTAGTGCTCAGATTGACAAACTAATAGAAATTCTGTCTGTTATCTGCTGTCATTTTTGGTGGATTGTATGCCACAACTTTCCTAATAAAAGGGGAAAAAAATTCTTAATATAAGAAAATTAAATGAAGTGTGAAAATGTGTCTTAGCATAATGAAACAAAATTTAAGAAAAATAAATGAAGATTCAGATATTCAGCTTGTCTGGATCTAATTGCCAGACAGAGTAATATTTCAAAATATAAAAAAAGAATATTTGATGGAGTCTTGAAATGGAATCAATAGAAACAATCAAAGAAAATGCTGTGGTAGTCTTTTAAAAGTATCACATGTTTGCTAGGTTTTCTTCCCATAGCTTTATTTCAGATCCAATGAAATAGGGAAAGAATAATAAATAAAGTTGCTTTGAAAGATATAGTGCTGAGATACTAAAGGTCAGCTTAATTACATCAGTTTGTTCATTTTTGAGAACCCAATTCAACACAGGCTTTTTGCTATTTTAAAATATTAATCATCTGTTAAAAAGGACTATTAAAACTAAGATTAAATTTTTAAGTGGCTGAAATAACAATCATGCTGGTCTACTTCGAAAACAATATCAGTTCCTTCACTTCATTTGATATTTGCCCATGTGCAGCAGTGTAAGCTTGTAGATAACAAACTAGTACAAACAACATCCAGCTGATCTAAGAATGCTACTTAATAATACTGCAAAGCAGCTCTACTGCAAATTGCAGGGAAATAAGAACAGAATTGGAAGTTTTCTTTACTAGGTGAGTTCTTGCTTGTTTGGTGTACAGCTTACCATTACTTTGCCACACCTTGTATTTCACTGAATCCTAATCTGTAGAGATGCAAAGTATACTCTTTTTAATCTCTAGGAATTCCAAGACAGATGGATGAACAGAGAACATCAGTGACTTGTGTTCTTTGAATACCATCTGGTTAACAAATAGTAGCAGGACAGAATGAACATATGTTGCTTAGCTGGCCATGTGTCTTGCTGGGAAGCACATTAGACTCTCATGGTCCAGTGATAGATCCAGTGACAATCTTCACAGGTGTAAGAAATCCACCCTAGTAGTGGAAGCAGGTAGAGGAATATTTAGCAATCCTTCTGAAATCCTGAGCATCTGTTGATCTGCAAAGCTAATGTATTCAAGATGTAGGGAGTATGCATTCTAAATTTGTTTCATCAACACTGAGCGCCACCTGATTCTTATTTAGCTGCCTCAAGGTCAGTTATTTTTCTGAACTGAATCTGAAGCAGGAAGAAGGCTTGGCCTGGATTTGTAGGGGAAAAAAAAAAAACATGAAATAGCTTGCAAAACAAACTTTGTTCTAGGCTACTGCTGCCCTTTGCATGGGAGTCTTCTTCCCTCAGAAACTGGATGTGAAAACAAGCAAAAAAAGCATATCCCTGCAGGGAGGTAAGGAATTAGACTAATGTTCATGGTTTATTTCCTGTGTTTCACCATCCTTTTAGGCCTTTTATCAAGGGTCAAGTTAGTGCAGATGCATTTGGGTGCCAGTGAATGCCCAGCTTCCTAACACAATGCGGAATTGATGCTCTGATCTGTACTAGTGCCACAAAGGTGTTAAAATTGTCTTCTCTCTTTTTCACACTTCCTGGTAAATTCCTGTCTAAAAGTAAGCAAGTCTTAGCAGGGTGCATGCCTGAGGTGGTGAGAGAATAATATCAGCCTTCACTATGCACATTAGTAAAAATTAGTGAAGATGCGTGGGGTCATTTCAACTTAATTATTTGATAAGAGTGTGATTTGGTTAAGGCCAGGCTGTGGCATAGCTAGCTGGGGCAAAAGATGCCAATAATTTAAGAGGGATCAAAATTTTCCACTGGACTGTAATCTTTATCAATACAGTTTGTGATTTTATTATTAAAGTGAGCTCCTTGTTGAAGGTCAAAAGTAGAATTTCTATTGATTATGATATAGCTAGCAATTTATCTTGGCCTGTTATTTAAATAAACTGCCCTGCACTCAGGTATATAAATAGCATTAGGGAAAACACATTTAATTATGAGAATCTAAATTCACTTCCAACATGAAAACAGTCATGTTAGAGTTTGTTAGTGTTCAGCAGATTAAGATGTTACATTTTTGTCAGGTTTTTACTACCTTTTTAACAGCAAGATAAAATATCAATTTCTGCTGAAAGTAAAATCATAATGAAATAGCACAATATAAATAGATGACTTTCATCATAATACACTGTTTTTAGAAATGCTCATAATTAAAACAATTATGTTCCTTGATTTCTTGCCAATTAAGTTTAGTCATCTAGGGACTGTGAATTTTAATGAGAAAGCTGAATGCTCTTTTGTTGACATGATCAGTTGGCAGGAGCACAATCAAACAAGGAAATGTTTAATCTTTTCTCATTTCTTTAAGTGTCATAAAAAGAAGATAAGAGAAAAAAATAAGTGGCAGAAGAAACAAAACCACTGTACAGGAAGTGTCTTCTAGCTTTATGTAGATTTAATACATCAAAAAATATTTGCTTACTAATCCTTGAAATCTGTATGATAGGCTTTAAAGATATGAGATGTTAAACGTACCCATGAGGAAATTAAATTTAGAACCAAACATTAGTCAATAGCTGCTATACTCTGATTATTCAGACAAATTTAATGAACATTTTGCAATGTTTCATAAAATTCTGAATCCTGAATCATAAAGAAAGAAATAAAAAGGGATTGACGTAAGTTCTTAAGATATTAAACTGGGGTTCATGTATCTACCTTTCAGTGGACAAATCAGAATCCCCCCAGGGATTAGAATTAGATTAGCTAAATGCCTAACAGCTGTCTCACAGGCATGAGACTAGATGAAGCAACCAAGCTGTAAATCTGTGCAAACTCCATAAAAGGCTACATAATGCAAATTGATTAGTTTAGGACTCACATTAATGTGGCTATGAATAAAAATAAGCCACCCATAAATCCTGTCTTATTTTTAAGAGCTACTGGGGAGAAAATCTTAACGGTTGGATCATTATGAGGTATGAGTCTACAATGAATTTATATTGTGATCAAAGAAAAAACTGAATTAGTAATCCTCATCAAGTAAGAGTTCTAATCTCTGTGCAGAAAGCCAAATATTTGAGGTTTAAAGATCACCAATTGAGATCATAGATCACCAATGTCATTTTCATTTTTTTGAATGAAAATTATAACACCTACTCATTTACATTCAAAGAGGGAGCTTGTGGTGTAGCACACACCTCATTAGACAAACTGAAATACAAGCGGTAGTAACTATTAGGATTGACTTACTGCAATTTCAAGATTATAACCTAAAAATGATAAAAGTATTGACTGAAGTTGGTTAAACCTAAAGAAAATCTGTTTCATAATATTTCTTGTGTATTCAAAAATGTACATCTTTTACTCAGAAAATATCACAGAAAAATAAATATTTTAATGAGTGATTATATAAATAAATTGTAATTTTCATGAACTGTAAAATTTTATGCCCTAACTAGTGAAAAGATAAGTATGAGATAATGAAAAGACAGTAAAATCAGTGACCTATATTCTTTCTTGAAATGCTATCCCTTCATATCATCTTACTTTGCAAGTATGGTGTGCTACATCAGAGTTGATGGAGATTTGTGCTGAGAAGTATGTCACTGCAAAGTTCGTTACTGCAGATAAACAGAAATTTGTTCTGCTTATTTATAGTCAGCCATGAGTCACTCAGCCATAGTTTACATAGCAGTAAAGCCCAAGGTAACATGTGAGATGTACTGAATTGGGTTATAATGCAGTCACATAGCTTCTAGCTAGGTAGAGTACAGACAAAATGAACTCACATAGGCACTTTTTCTACACTGTACCCCCAAGTGTCCAGAGCAACAGAACAAGTAGAAGCATACCTCACACACATGCTCTGAGAATTCAGCATCTAATTGTTTCTTTGCTCTTACTCCTGGAAGGTCTGATGCAATATGTTTTAGGTATTTTTAGAAAGGCACCTTCTGACTGAGCTTCTGAAAAACATGGTTCTTTAAATCACTTGCTAGAGCTGCACTTAGATTATTTACTGTGGAAATTCTTATTCAGCTCATAGGAACTTGAATTTGAGTGGATGTTATAATCCTTAAAAGCACAGTATTCTTTGCAGTAGAGCACCTGTAATCCCAGTTTGAAAGACAATCCATTATGACTATTAAATGTTCATTTGACTTGAATTAGATATCCCTTAGTGATAACGGTAATCACTTGGCTTTCTGGAGTCCTATTCTCTCTGGTCTAAAAGACACTCAATTCATGCAATATGCCAGTAGTTTTAATATGAATAACAAAGTACAGTTTTGAACTTTCAAAATTTTACAGAACCAAAACCAAAAAAAAGTTTCAATTACTTTTGATTTTTTGTCTGAACTTCTGTGACATAGTAAGAAGTTGTTAGTTTTGGATTTTAATTCATGAACAAAAAGAATTTACAAACTCAGTAATCCTTATTGAAGGTGAAAGTTAGTATTACACAAAAACATCTTCTAACTTGTGTGTACTTTCAGTTAGCTGTTTGTGTGCAGTTTATTCCTATTGAGGAGGAAATGTCTTCTGCTTACTTTACTGCTTGAGCCATCAGTATAATAGGTAATGGTTGAACATTTTGGTTCTAGTTCACCATGCTTTAGAAAGTAACTGAAGCAACTCAAAAAATTCAATACAAATTCGTGAGGATACTTCATATATGTGAAACTGAATTTTAGTAGAGTTCATTCAGTTTGACATTCATTTCAAAAGAACGACCCCAAAATTTTGCCAAGAAAACAAGTATGGAATTCATATAAATGTCTATTATTTTTCTGAAGCACCTAGTACATTTATTATTCTTTTCAGCATATACAACAAATAATGCTAGAGTCTGTAAAATGGTTTAGCCTTTTAGAATTTTACATTGTTTGACCAAAAATTTTCTATCGTATCGATTGGAAAGGTGAATGTATCTTATAGGAAAAAAAAACTATCTCTTCCTAGGATTCTGTAATTATTATTATTATTTTTCCTGGTGCAGTGGAAATGCTAAGTCACGGCTTGGAATAGCGACTGAACACCTGGTAGGAAGGCAGGTCCAACCCAGGGGAGCTCAGGTGCATGCAATGCACCTGAGTTTCAGGAAGGGGTGGAACCAGGGTCTACCCCTTCCCACACCTCATTTAAGGAACAGCAGTGGAGGTGAGGGTGTCATTTCCTGGAGATCCCTGACTGCCTGAGGAACTGTCACGGTGTTGTCCTAAGGCCTTCTGAAGGTAGTCAGCTTCTTTCCTTTATTTCTGTGTGCACTGCTGTTGCGTATGAGTGGAACCTCACTTGCTGAGGCCTTGGATCTTCCTGCTCTGCTATCTTATTGCGCTCTTCATTGCGTTATACCTGTTCACGGGAGCTCAATGTCTGCTATAACTGCATGACATCATTGCTTCCTTCCTGCTTAAGCTTTCTGATCAAGCCACAGGAAAGTAGTAAGAAATCACAGGAAACATAATCCTATTGCAGCGCTCTATGTTCTGAGTCCTTAGACCACTAAATATTTAGGCTGCATTATCAAGAAATTGAAAGTGTACTTTCAGAGCATTATTTCCTATATAGAAGTCCCCTGTAAACTGGTCTTCTTTCAAGGGTATGTTATGGAGTCCCAGTGGGGGACTTATAACTGTAGCAACTTGTATCTCACTAGTAGCAATGGAAACTAAGGACACAAGGAAAAGTTTGATGTTATTATTGAATATTTTGTAAGTGAATTATTAAAATGTTTGTGTCTTTATTAATATTTTATTTTGCTGAAGTTTAGTCTGACTGCAGTTCAGTATGTTACTGGGGATTCAATCAACTTATTATGGAGGAAGTATAAAAGGGAAATAGATACATTCATATACACTATTTTTTTTAAGTTCAAATTTGCTTAACATATATGTTTTGCTGTAGCATTCAGTTAATGACCACAGAGCTGCAGAAGCAGTGTGATGAGTGGCAAGTGAAAAAGTGGAGTGTATCCTCTGCTGAATGATGTGGAATGACCAATAATTGAACATGATGTTTTTACTGTTGGAGATAAAGTTGGAGTAATTCCTCCCTTACTGTTCTTCTTTTGTTCCTATTCTTGTACGTTATGTGACCATATTGTAGCTTCTTGTTATTTTAATGTGTGGGATATATTAGGTATGTCATATACGAATTCTTTGTTCTCTTTGTTCTGTTCTTCTTTGTTCTGTACTAAAACCTGTTCTAGCCAGCTGCCAAGGTTACATTCCTTTAGTGATCCATAATGGACCATTTGTGATTTATAGTCTCAGGGCCTTCTGTATAATCCTGTGCCAGAATTCTGCTGCTGTCTTGTGCTTGTTCTGTTAAAAGTCCTTGCTATACTTAAATCTAAAGAGTGTTTTCCATAATATGCAGGAGCAACATCACTGTATTTTCTATTTGTTGCTAATACCACTGAGGCTTTCATAAGCTTCCACTTGCCTGTCCTTCTGAGAGAAGTTGCAAAACAACCTACATTCCTAGTAGGCTGTTTTGTTGAAACTGCCAGAGTTTCTGGGGATCTTTGTTTTTTTTACTTGACTGTATCTCATGTAGCTAGTAGCATAGAGCATTCTATTAAAAACATTTTCAAATCTGGTTTTATAGTGGAAAGGATTATTTGTTTATTATATTTACTTCTGTCAGTGTCTATAATCAGCTTTGTGTTCATGACAAATTTTGAAAGCATCATCCAATGAATGTCAGCTCTCGTATCTGGCTCCTTTCTTTGAGTCGGTCTGATTCTTGATAATATGAATGGTATTCTTGCATTGACTTCAAAGGGTGGTGAGTTCATTTCTGGATATACTCTAATGGGCAAAGGACAAGAAAAAATCCTAGTGAAAGAGGACATCATAAAAAGCTTTGCTCTGGCAGCTTAATACATTCATTCAATGCATGCAGATAGCTTAAAACAGCTGCTTCTGCATCTCAAATGCCTGTTTAGCAAACTGCTAACACTCCCAAGTCACACATACTGATTTAAGGCCGATGAAACTGTGCTTACAGGGCCTCTGATATGCCTCCAATCGATGGTTTTATGTTCCCTGTTAGGCTGACTATGAATTCATCTTTGAGAGTCATATTCCATGTATGAGTACTGAAGAAGCAAAACATTTTGGCTGCAATATTGATGTTCTGCTGCATGTTTGAAAGCATTATCTTGTGAAATAACAAATAGGAAATGAGAGTTGTGCATAAATGAGAAGTTTTGTTCCACATCAAACTGTGTATCATATGTTGATAGAAGAATTAATGTACTTAGTTATATTGAAATATGGCAGTTGAGTTGAAATATGATAGCATTTACAGTGTTTCATTGTTCAGCTACGCAGATTCAACATGCACATCTTTTTTTCTGAGCAGAAAATGTTTATTTCTTCTTCCCCTTTAGATTTAGAAAATGCTTTTTTTTTTCTTCTCCTAACAACCCAGTAGAACAAGTCAAGGTGATGTTACCTCCCAAGGAATGCTATGATGCTATATTGCCTGAACATATGATTCTTGAAATTTTGGCAAGATGAGTGCTATTTGCATCTTGCTTTTCATGTCCATATTTTATTTTCTTCTCTTTCTCCTTCAGCTACTGCACTGTGCTGGTATGCCCATTACTATTATTTTTTAAGTTGGTGATGTGATGAGGAGAGGATAAAATGTACATTTATTTATTGTTGTGGAAGGATAGTTAAAATAGTTATGTTCATTCTGTCTGTTACCTTGTATAAAAAAAAAAATGCCCATTTGAGATCCTTTCCAAGGATAGAATTCCCTGGAGAGCCAGCAAAATCCCAACTGACTAATACTACTTTTTATGACTTAATGATTCACTTCTATTGGAGTCTTAATATGAGTTTTAATTATCTGCTCAGATTCATTTTATAAAAATCTAGTGCCTCTTTTGAGCAGATGCTATCTTCAAGCAAAATGTAATTCCAAGAGAAGAAAACTAAACAATAGCTTTCAAATTAATCATATGCCTAAGTGATTTCCTAGTTCGTGAGCTAACTACTTTGTGGTTCCCAGTGGTCACATGTTTAACGAGATAGTTCTCCCCTGTCACTCTCTTGGGTCATTTGCTATATTAGTACAGAGGGAACAAGAAATAATATAGATTAAACTGGAAAGCAAGATACAGTCGTGTTGCTGTGGAGCTTGTAAATGGGAGCATTTCATAGTGAGGGAAGTGAAAGTACTGGTGACAAAGTTAGCGTTATTCTTGTAAGCTATGTTCTATTTAATATTATAGGCAAGAATACTTGTGTAAATTAACCATAGTACTTTTAGTTCATATGGAACTATGAATTAGTATCTCCCATTCTGGGATGGGCAGGAACCAAGTAAAATTGGGCTGAAGTTGAGATGTCTTTCTCTTCCAGAAAAAATTTGTTTTACAAACTGTAGTATGATTGGCATTTCAGATGGATATGCATTTTGGCACTGTATAGTATATTTTTAAATGTAGCTTGTGAGTTTGTAAGTTTCTCAATGCATGTATTTTCTTCTTACAAAGAAATAGTTTGCACTGAAGAAATATTTTGTTTTAAAACTTAAAATATTGGAATGTTTCATTAACTAGCAGTAAATTTTGTATGGTATTTAATAAAGTGATGACACATGTTGTCTATACCTTACACAGCTTTATTTTTTCATTCCTTTTTTCTAACTGTAAAATATAAAGAAAAAATCATTATATATTTCTAAAATATTTTTAAATAATATAATTTATAAATATATAATATTTATATTGATATAATGATGTATTATAATGAAAAAAGGGTTTTATACTTTGTAGTGTGAGGCTTTTTTGTTGAGTAGGCCATACAATTAAGAATATATGCAAGTCTGAAAATTTTTAAATGTTAATTGTGCCACTGGAGGGAGCCCATATTCCATGGATGCTTTTGAAAGAAAAAGGTCTTAATTTTCAAAGAAAATAATCTCAGAGGGGTTGACTTTGCTGTTGTTGACTTTTCAGGTACGCCAAATTTCTGACATACTTCTTTCATAGTTTGTGTCTGTTCCTTCCACGTAATGTGGAAAGGTGATGTTTTTTGCTGTTTTTCTTTTTTAATACTGGATTATGTAGGTTTGTGCACTACTTAACCAGTAGATGAGTGTAATTCAAAGATCATTAAAAAATTGGACTTTTTTTTAAGCCTTTGGCTATCATTTCATTTTTTCAGAACAGTGTTAAACTTCTAATCTGGATGGAGTTGTTAGTATGACTTTTAATCTTTTGAAACCTCTGAGGCTTTTTAATGCGATCTTGAGTTAATCTGATGTGGTTCAAATGTCTAGAGAAGTTACCAGTTTGATGCTGTTTGTCATCATCATATAACTAGTTGACAGGCAAGAAACTACTGAAGCTTTATTCTCCCTTGTGGGTTATTTAATTTGTCATTCTTCTGTTTGTCAGGCTGTGTACTCAAACAAATTTTTGATAACATGACAGAAAGCTAAATTCAGTAGAGTACAGGCTGACACTATTCCCACATAAATTAGATGTGGGCTCTTTTTGAAGTTACATCTCCTATTTTTATTTGCCTTTTTCAAAGGACAGTTCAGGTCAACTGAGGTTCAGAGAGGTGGTTGAATTATACAACTCAGTTTACATTTTAAGAATTTAAATTTACTTCATGAGGTAGTTTTGATTTCAAGTATTTGAAGTAGATCAGAATGAAAGCATGTATTTGTCAGAGTAGGTACAGGTTTCTTAAACATCAAAATAGCAAATTTTCTATAGATTAAAATTTCTTTATTTTTTTTCCTTAGATGAAACAGCCCAGAATATCCCCGCTTCTAGCAGTGAGAATGTAGAAACTGCTAGATGTTTACAGTTGGAAATGTCTTTTCTTTCTTAATTTTTCAGCATTTTAGTTCAAATATTTTGTATTTTCAATTATTTATTTGATGCTTCTCATTTTGATAATTAAAATATATTCCCTGTGCTCCTTGTCATTTTTGCGTATATAGAATATAATCTCGCTCAATTAGGTTTATATTTTTTGCATGTGTATTGCCACCTGCAACTGAGTTTATGTTGTATCTTTGTGAATGTACTTCAAGGAAGCCTATATTTATATGAAAGATATAGTGGCAGAGCAAATTCAATGAAAATTAAGGTAGAATTCAGTCTATTAAAGAGCTTAGAGAGCAATGACTATTCAGTAAAGCCATTTTGAATTGAGGTCAGGGAAAAGTATATTTTGATCATTCTATATTCTTGAACCCAAGGATTTTATTCTCAAAAATTTGTTCTGATAAATTATGAGAAAATTTTATTTGGTCTTATTAGTTTGTTCTGATAAGCATATACTGTTGTCAACTACTTGAAACCTTTTAAATGAAATTTTATGATGCAGAGTGGCAAAATGGTAGAGTGCAAATTATAACTTTACTTGATATAAATTAAGTTAGTATAAATATGAATGTTCCACTGATTTCAAAGCAAGCACTCAGAGTGTGTATCTGTGTGTATACATGCACCCAGGCAGGCAGTTAAAAGCTTTATTACCTAGAATATGCTATTAACTATGAGAAATTCAATTTTCAGACCGTGTTATGACCTCTTCTTACTTTCAGGTACATTTGCCCTTGGAATGGCTCTTCAATGAAATATAAAATTCAGTAAAATATAAAGTAAATAGAATATCTGGCTTCTGTAGGATTCTTTCAAAGCTGATTTTTTTTCTAATAGCTCAGATGAAGAGTTCATTTTAATAGAATTGGGTGAGAAACAGCTGTGGAGCTGAAGAATCCAAATAAAAATTAGTATTTCCCTGGTGCAGATTAATTCATTAGCCTGCACACCTTGGCTACAGTTTCTTCATATTCGCATACAATGAAAAATCACAAGTTAAAACAGATTAATGCAGCTGGTATTTTATCTCCTGTCTTTTAAAGACAATTGATTTACTTCTCAATAACATTCTGGTCTTCCTTCCATAGTGGATGTATGGACCATCAGTACTAGCACTATATTCAATATTGTTTTGATCTTTGCTTCACAAGTCTTTTATCAGAAGGCCAGTTCCCAAACAAAACAATTGAAGTGATATTAAAACCTGACAGCGTGCCTGAAACTGCACTTTTCTAGCTAAAAAAAAAAAGTCTTTGTTCTAACAAGTAAACTCTGACAGGAGAGGAGCTTGAGAAACGTGATTCTAGACTGCCAATTTAGACAGGATCCCTACATTGAGTTGAATTGTTTAGAATTTGACATTTTAAGAAATTCTTAAAAAAGACATCAGGTATGTAAGGAGAGCCACTACAAATAAGAATTCATTTGTTCCTTTGCTGTTTTTTAGCTGTGAGAAAATGATAAAAATTCCATTTGCTATAGGATTTCAAGTGATCTTCTCTCTTCCTTGTGTGATAGTTTCATTTGATGCCATCAAAGGCTCCTGTTTTCTTATTTGTTTTTTGCCTTCTTGCTGGTTCAAGGCCTGAGCCCTCTATTCTCAAGTTAGGTAGAAAATATTTCATATCTGAAATTCGATATGGATTTCTATTTCATTTTTTTCTCTTAATGGGTGTGGCCAGAAAGTGAATCATGTTAAATGATTTAAAAGAGTTAAATAACAAGAAATAAGACGAAAAAGACCTTATTTTTCAGCAGCAGACATAGGAGTAGCCTGTGACTTTGAGCTCAAACTAAATAATTTCTGGGGTTGTTCCTGACTGAGCTAATGAATACTATTCTTTCTAGAGAGCTGAAATAAAAATCTCTCTGTCCTCTAGAAAAATCTGGAGGTAGAGAAAGTATTTTCCATGATGAGTTTGTTTCCAATGCAGGAAGTATTCAGTAATTATGTTTTGCTCAACTCTTTTGTGCTGTAAAACTGAGCTTGCATTTTCTGAACAGAAGGAAGAGAAATTTTAAGCAAATAAGGAAGTAAGGAAATCAAATTCAATTGGATAAACTATGTTGCTGGTGAACCAGGTAAGCTGTAAATGGAAAACATGTATCCAAAGTACTATGAAATCACAGTAGAATCCTGCTAAACAACTAGGTCACTTGAACAGAGAGACTGTATCCAAAGTTCTGTTTTATTCAGAAGAGCAAGTTTACTTCTATATTTGTTTGCAGAGTTGATAAGCCTTTGACAAATTGCAATCAGCAGATTCTGCAACGTGTAGTATATTGCCAAACAGTCATCTTCTCTTAGTGTTTTCTGTTAGGCCCAGACATCTTTTGCAAATAGCAGGCATTCTTTGAAGATAAAGCTGTAAACTGGAAAGGTGTCCTTACCCTGTGCTCTAGTTAGTTGTTTCATTTTTGTTGCAGTGTTCAAAAAACTGAAGTGCTGAACACATGGAAGACACGTCAACTCAAATTGTTATGAACTAGTCTAGATTTAAAAATACAAAACCACCAAGATTTTCCATATTAAAAAAATATTTTTTTTAAGTACTTGTATAAATTATTTACCCTTGGGCATAGGCTGTGTTTTGATGCATAAGAGACAGAAGCATTTCTCAGAATTCACCCACTATTTGCATTGTAGTGACTTATTAAGGCCCAGTCAGCTGTGAGTTCAGACTGCTTCAATTACCTGGGTCAAATACCATATATATTAAATATGGTGTTGTCTGACAAAAGTGCACATGAAAGTTTCTGGTTCATTGTGAACTACAACTCTTCATACATAAAATGCAGGCATAGTTTGTTTCTGAGACTTTTCTTTTTATTTTGAAACACTTAAAGGGGCTGGTTACAGGAAGAAATCTGTATTTTAGTTGTTCTGAATTGAACATTACTTTTTTTTTAAATTGGATAGACTCTGTAGTAAGTGATGTGCTGTGGCAAACAGGTCTTGAAGAGAAACTTGCAAAGGAGGAAATTCCAGTGTTTTGTTTTATGTCTTACTGGCCTGAGTTTATTGCACAAACTTCTTAATTGACAGGAAGCTTTATTAAAGTCATGCTGAGAAAGATGCATTGTTTGTTGGTAACTGTACTGGGGACTCATAACCAGTCAGCTCATTACACGTTTTCTGTCTGAGTTTTGTGAAATTATTAAATATATCTCAATCTATGAATTAGATGGATAAGTTGTTATTATTTATAATTGCGCTGAAGGCTTCACTGAACTAAAAATAGATAAAAAATATAAAATACTGTTGGGAAAATGTAGCCATTTAATAGTATTGACAATGTGTTGATTTGTTTTTAAACCACAAAAGGGGGAAAAAGTATACAAATTAATGGTTATGTAATAAAAGATTAAAATGGAAACCTAAATTATGCAGCCATCTGCAGGACATATTTTTAATGATGATCACTAGACTAATTTTGTAGATGTGGAACTCTTTAGAAAGCCAATGCTTATTTACAATCAGCCTTTATTAAGTGGCAGGGAATGACTGTGGCTTTGGTATCTAGATGACTAAACAAAACAAAAAGGCAGTGTTGTTTAGAGACTAGAGAGTTATGAGCTGTTCTTTGTGTCAGTGGAGTAAGCACGGTACAAAAGAAAGGTGAATATAGCTTTCTATTTTAAATAAGGAAAGCAAGCAAATTAAAGAGTGAAACTGATGTGTTATGTTTTTAACTTCATGGAAAGAAAACTATTTCAAAGTAACAGTAAAATAATAAACTTTTAAGCACATATGGTTTAAATGACAGCTACGAGGCTTGGTTATTAGCAGACTAACAGAGCCTTCCCCTTTCTTCAAAAATTCTGTTTATTAATTTCTTCACTGCAATGCATATTCTTTTTAATAATAATAAAAAAAAGATTTCATGAACTTTTCATATAAAACAGCAATGACACTGAAGCAAAGAAATTTTTAGTTACAATTGAAATACTTAGTTCTGCTTCTCAGTGTCTGAAGGCACTATGTCATCCTTGCACTTGACTTGGGGAATTGTGCAGCTTGTTGCAATCTGCACCCTGCAAAAGTAATACAAGAGCATCAAATCTGAAGTATATCCTGTCCTTTTGTCCGCAAGTTCTCTCAAAACTTCAATTTTCATCTTTGTTGTTGTTGTTGTTCCTTGTAGTGTGAAGTAATTATTAGGATCTCAGCTAGGAAGCAGATGATGTTGTTAATTTAGTGTGTTACTTTACTGTATGGCTGCCACAAAAGATTTATCAGATTCTGTAAGGATACCAAGGAATTAGCTTTACAACATTTTGAGAATGTCTGCTCAGTTTGGAAACTTTATATCGCAGCACCTACTGATCTGGGTCCAACTAAAGAGAGATCACAAAGTGTAGCAAATACCGTAGAAACTAATTCTGTTGTGGGCAGAAACTGTCCCACCTTGATCTTGTTTATTTATTCCCACTGCCTATTGTGTACCAACATCAGGTTTTCTGCAGTCCTATTGTGACATAGGCCAGGGAAGTGTTTGGGTAGAAAATGAATAGTTTTTTTCTATTCCAGTTTCCTATTTTTATAAATTCACTAATCCATCTTGGTGTAAAATGTGATGAATGTTTGTACCAGAAAAAGGGAAGTAGTGGAGGTTAGGAAATGGGAGAGTGTGATTGCCTCTTCTTACAGAAATACAGTCTTCTGTTGAATTAATGTGCCAATTTTGCCTAGTACCAAAGCTGTGAAGGTTAAATGCAGAAAGTAGGAAAAAAGTAGAAGTAGTATACAGAGTTCCTATGTGGAGAAACTGATTTGTTTTTGTTTTTTTTTTTTCCCTAGCATTTCTTTAAAAGAGGTAATGCAATTGGTGATTATGTGGATTTACTTTCATTGCAATGAAGATCCATTCATAGCTAAGCTGTTAAATTGGAAAAGTTTCACCAAAACTGAAACAATAGATACGCTATTAAAACAAATGTTTGAGCTTTTCTCACCGGAAACAATTCATGCTTCTCTGCTCTTAACGTGTCCATGGTTTATTTTGTTGGATTAAACAAGGTTATTTTCTCTATTTTCTCTGTATTTTTAAAGCCTTCACCCTTTCACATTTTTGGTGTCTTTCATTAAAGCAAAGTAAGGGTTCCTTCTTGAAATTTGTTATTTATTCAATTCTTATCTTTTCAAAACTGATATTTTTAATCGTCAAGAAACAATATTTTCAGAAAAACAACAAAGCTGGAATGCTTGTAGACAACTATACTGTGATTATGAGGTCTCTTAGCATACACTTGTCACGCTCTCAATATCTAGGCTCCTATTGCTAATGTACTAGGTTTGTCTGATATAGAGACCAATAGCAGCAACAAGAAATCTTTTGTGAAGTCTTACTGTGTCGCATACAACCAGTGACTCTTCTGAGATGTAGGGAGAATGTTTTTTAATGCATTCCCTCTACATCAGTAGCAACACAATGAAGATGTATGAATTTAAGAAGGAATTTCAAAATCACAGTCTCATTTAAAATGCAAAAACTGTTTCTTCATTATGAAGCATCTGAGGAAATTAATCTGTTTTTTGTTTGTTTTTTCCCATAGGCCAGTCTTTGCAGTGTCATACCATTAAATAAGAAATAATGTAATTTTTTTCAGGAAAGGCATTTTATTTTGAAATCATTGGCATAAACCTAGTCATATGGATTAGGAAGTTATCCGTTCTACTTAAAGTCTAATCTGATGATGTAGTCTGCTGTAATTTCCTTGGTATGTTAGGAGATAAAGTCAGCTGCTTTCAGATTACCTTCAGTACAGTTTTCAGGATACACTTTTAATAAGAAAAATTTTAAATAGGTGTATGATGGAAATTCAGTGAAGAAATATACGCGTTTGTATTTATTTAACAAGAGCCTATTTCCTCTCTGTATTCAAGACTCATTCCTTATATTGAGTCCTTAGTCTTTCTTCACATATTTCTACAGATTAGTAGAAGCATCTGAATAAAAAGTTATTAGTAACAGCTTAAAATAAAGAATTTAGCCAAAAGTTTTTACTAGTATGCTTGAAAAATGTGACTTCTTAAATATCTTACTAAATGTGATTTGGTAATGAAAGCTGATCACTTATGCATAATGTTTGATTTTTATGTATTTTTCTTTTTTTGGATTTTAATGTAACATTAACTGGTGGCTATTGTATCGCATGTGATGCCACCTGGCTTTATTCTGCTTTGTATATCTTAACATTTTTGTATACCACTACCATACACCATTTTTTGTGAATAGAGAGAGTTAATAGTAGAATATATGTATTTTGTGGGTCATTGTTTTTATTACATCTCTAAATACTGAGACAACAAACTATAGAAATGATTTGAGGTGATAGAGGTTATATTCCTTTCTATAATTTTTCCTCGTTCCTCTTCTTTTTAGGTCAGGTATTTTGAATCTGTGTTTCATGAAGTAACAGTCTCTTTTATGGGGTTTAAAGATTGAATCAGAAGAATACTTTATTAGCTGAGGTACTATTTAGTACTTCTTGTCATTGTTAACAAAATATTTATTAAAATAAAATAAAGTCTCTTATCTGGATTTTCTTTTTTAATTACACCACTACTGCATGATAGTAATGGTAGTTGAAGTATTCTTCAGTCTAGAAGGCGAGATCAAGGGGATTTTTACACAGCTTGTAAATCTTCCATACTGGCTATACAGCAAAAACTTACTTATGTGATAACAACAAACCAGTCATGACTCTCAAGGACTACATAAGAATAAAAAAGCTGCCCCTTTGTGGTGAACTTTGTTGTACTATATTAAAACACAGTTTTCAATGCAATGCAGCTAAATTAACTGAGGACAGCAGCAGCTGCAAAGGTAACAGAGAGCTTGCAACACGATCATGAAGATAGCAGTAAATCGATTGCTCGTTTTCTCATCAGGATGTGTTCTGTCACTTAAACTCTACATTCAGTCAGGAATAATTTATGAAAATAAACAATTTAATGTCTAGAGGACTGTATTCATTGAAGTGATGGGGGTGGCAGAATGTGTCTTTTTATATATGTGTGTCTGTGATGCTTTTTTAAAAATCTGTTAGAGAGCAAATTATCTCATCAAATGTCTATCTTGTTAGTGTCAATTTTAATGAGACAAATGTGAAAGCTTTGACATGTTTTAGAATACTGATATATTTGCATGTAAGAGTAAAGGTTTTTTCTTTTTTTTCAAAGAGGAGGTACTTCCAGACAGAATGAAAATTTAGCATCCTGGTCTTCAGAATATATTGTTGGCATATATAAATACAACTGGGAATGATAGTAGAAATGACTGCATAGAAGCGAACTAGTGTAGTTTATCTGTTTTTTGTTTTTGTTTTTTTCCTAAAGGAGTTAGAAAAAAGATGATTTTTTGACATTAGATGGGCATTTGAAGATTGTTGTTTTGAATAGTATGATGGTTACCTTGTTATAGACAGTTTAATACAGTTTATAAAAGCATAATAATACATGGTAAATAATCAAATAAATAAAATGTATTAGATGATTAGAGATATCCAGGCCTATATATTGATATAGATTCCATCTTTTTTTGTCTGTGTGTTGCTTTGGAAGAAAAATGTTCATGTATACTTCATAAAAGTCTGTACTCTATGAACATCATTTTTTACCTACTGTGCATTCACATTCATGAAGCTAAGCATTGGCATAGTATAAAAAATTTAAGAGTTTGTTTCATTATATGCAATGAGTTCATCTATGCCTATTGTTAGCTGCCTGAAAAACTTATAAGCTTTTAAGGGAAACTTCTTTTTAGTGTGTGCTTGATGCAATAGAAGAACTTCTGGAATTCAGATTACGCCAGGCATGTGTTAGAAGTCTGTTTTCCAGGCTAACTTGCAGGACTAACGATAGATTTGGGGTGGTTACATAGATCATTTAGCTTAACTCCTTGTACTCAAGCTGTCTCATGTTCTTAAGAACATAGGGTTAAGTTACTTTGCCATTTTGAACTATTTAGTTACCACAATCATTAGCAAGACTTTCATGGTATTAAACCTAGATCTTATTGTCATAAAATGTTCTGGGTTGCATCAAAAGAGAGGTGGCCATAAGGGAGAGGCAGGTGATTGTCCCCCTCTACTATGCCCCTGTGAGATTTTATTTGGAGTACCCTGTCTGGGCCATGAGTGCCCAGCAAAAGAAGGATGTGGAGGTGTTGAAGTGGGTCCAAAAGAGGGCAGTGCAGATGATCAAATTGCTGGAGTACATCTCTTGTGAAGATAGGTTGAGGGAGTTGGAGCTGTTTAGCTTGTTTTCATGAGGAAAAAATAATTTGTAATGTGTTTGTAGAGCCACTTATTTTTCAGATAAAGACCATCAGCAACAGTGAAAATGACAGATTTTATTCCAGTTTACAGGTCTTGCATGTTTGCCTTTTTATAAAGTGCTGCATTCAGATATATCTTATTATGAAAGTGAAGGGATTTTTCTACTGTACCAATAAGTAGTGGATTTTTCCCCATTTTGTAGTTATGCCTTTGAATTCTCCATTTGACTGTTCTCTTCTGCCAAAGTTTTACTAAATGTTTTGTTGATTTAAGGACTTGTCTTCAATTTGCCAAAATGATTTGGAGTGTTAACCTGGCTCTTCAGATACCTTCAGAAAGACAGCTTACAGTTTATCTTGATTTGAAGGTTTCCATGTACATTTTTCCTTATTCCCTTGCTTAAACCCCTCACTGGGAATTATCTCAGGTGTCTCTTGTATCAATCTGACACCCATATTAGCTTTTCAGCACAACTTAATATTTCATTTTGCCCCTATCTCATACAAATGGTCTTTCCTTAGTTTGAATAACCTTATAGTGTAGAATACTGAAGACTGAAGCTTCTGATCAAATGCTACAGTATGTATTCAGTCATTAGAGACAGAGAAGGCTGTTAGTCTAACTTTGATAAAACCCATTCAGAACATCTATCCCTTCCTTTCTAGCCTCGATCATATGTAATCTGTGAATTTTGCAGAAGAAGTTGTTAGTTGTGCTATCATAGTAGCGTAAAAAAATTTTACTAAATTAACATCTTTCACATCAAAGCTTGAATATTAGGAGAGGTCCGTACATAATGGACTGGAATCACTTTATATACATTAATTGTATATCTTGAACTCTCTCAGGATTTGCCTTGCAGCTAGGATTATGAATTATATCTCCCTTGTAGGTGATGGTTTTGCTTTGGTGGTCAGAGAGATTGCTTGCATGCTCATGTTTTGCAATTTTCTTTTGGCATTGATATAATTTATTGCCTAAGAACCATTTTTATGACATGTTATAAACCTAGAGAACTGATTTTGAGATCTACATACAGATTTTTGCTTTTTTTACTATTAAAAAAAAAAAAGACCTTTACTTAACACATTAGGGAAAGCTGTTGACTTTAACCATTGTAACATTTTCATCCTGATGACTCTTTAAGTGCATAAACTAAATTGTTGAAATAGAATTAATGTTTCTTTTGCTAGCACAATAAAAGGACCAAAGTTTTTGCCAGGAGAACCAGACAATATGCATGTATTTCAAAGTCAAAAGAGTGAAAACAAAAAAAGTAATGCTGACATTGGCCACATTGCATTGATTAGGACTTAATTTTAATGTGGTAGAAAGAACAAACTTTTAACACTGTCTTGGGAGGCATATCAGAAGAATTTTTGTAATCAGATTAAATGAGTTTAGAATGTTCTTACCTAACACTCTACAGGATTATTTGACCAAGGATGTGCAGTTACAGATGTGTTCACTCAATACTGAAATGCATATATTTAGTGTTTTTGCTGAAACATAGCAAGTTCAAAAGGTTTTACAGCATTGAGTTACCCACAATATAAGCAGGGCAAACACTGAATCTTGATTTATTTTTTTCCGTTTTCATTTTTTCCTTCCCCTTTTTTTCCTGTAAATATTTTTGCTAGAGCTTACCTGTTGAGGGCTAAGTCATACTGCTATGCTTTCTTACTGAAGTTATGGGAAGATGGTTTCAGCAGCTCTATCCCTGACTCCTTGTAAGCTGCAGATGGGTGGCAGCCACTTCCTCCCTTATCCAGGTTCCTCTAGAGCTGCGCTAGGTCTAGCAACTGGTGAGGGTGATGGCTTTACGGTTTCCCACTGGGGCTGGAACAGTCCTTTCCAAGACTAGATTTTACACTTGGAAACATTGTCCCCATAAGAGAATTTTCAGCAATCGTATTTAGATTTTCTTAATTGTTATGGTGTGAATCCCATTAGAATATTAGATGCAGGAGTGAGTATAATATAAAATAAACACAGGGATGGCACTGCAGCAAACTAATTTGGTGCTCTCAAAATTAGCACTTTCTGTACATGATCAATCATGAGATACAATTAGATTTGCAGCTAGAATGACTATTAACCTTTACTGATAACATGTTCTTTAGCAGAGAACACAGAGAATTTAGCTGAGGAGCCAAGTAGTTTACTGAATCTGTCGTTAGAAGTATTAGGCAAAGAAAGCTGTCTGGCATGTATTCTGTGGTTTAAGTTTGATTGATGTCTTTTTTTCCTTTAAGTTCTGTGTAATTTCATTTTTGTAGTCACTGTTCTTTAGAGATCTTTTTTCTGCTTCCCAAACTGTGATGTAAGAGCTGTTCTCCCTTACAGTGTAGCTTAAATTGCTGAATTGCTTGTTGAATAGGTCTGATATGTGATTTCTTCAGCAACTCCCCCCATCACCAGAAAAGCCAATGTCAGGAAAAAAAATATTTTGTCTACTCTAGTTACCTTTGCTACCCGTGCTTGTTTCTTCCTTCATCACCATCTTCTGTTCACAGTCTCATTCACTTCATCTTTTCAACGTCTCCTGATGAAAATACTGAATGTGACAATAAGCAAAATCAGAAGTGAGTAGAAAACTTCAAATTAGGAAGAAAAAAGCTGTCTGCGGGGTGGAGGTTAGGGGTTAGAAGAATCTAAGAACCAGTGATCACAGGGAAGCCCCCTCAGCTCTTCTGCTTAGAAGATCTTTCATCCAAACTTTTTAATTTTCCTTTTAATTTATGCTGAGAAACAGTGCTGAAATTTGGGCAAGCAAAGAACAGATAAGCATCTAAGTTCAGAAACCACTGGCATAAGAAGTTTGAATCTAAGAAGGTAGCATTAAATGTTGGAAATAATCATGCAGTTTCTTCAGCTTCTCTTTAGAAAATGAAACGCTTTGTGTTAATGTTTGCCAGAGACTGCATGAAAATGCTGTCTGGTTGTCTGGAATTTGTAGACTGTGGTTCATTAGCTATTGAGATTGAGATAAACACTGACATCTTAATGAAAATCTTTTAAAAGGTGTATTATATTTTAATATATTTCCTAAGCATGAAAGGAAACACCTTAATAAGCAACTGTAATAGACAATCGATCTGTTTTCCAAATGTATTTTGTTAAATATTAAAAGAAAATTCTATCTTCAAGTATGAAATAGAAATATAATCCTCGGCATGACATTAAATATGACTCTACCATCAAGCCTTTATGATAAATTGCCAACAGCAATCGTATATATCTGTAATCAGACAGCCACAGAACCTGTGGAGTTATATTTCTGCATATATTTAATATGAAGAGGACTCCATTCAGTTCTTCAAAAAAGTGGGTCATAAAGCAGAATGCAATCTGCCAAGGTGCAAGACCTGGTAAACTTCTGTTACTTCAGTAACATAAAACCTGAATTGCTTTCTTTGTTAATGGATTTAAAGTTCGTGATGCTACCAGGTTTTTTAAGAGAGGCACTGAAATCTGTCAGCTGCATGAAAGAAGAAAACATTTTCAATATTTTCCTTTAAAGTACGTGTGTGTTAGGTGGATGTCTGCATGCTGTTAGCTATTTGAACTGGCAAATACTTACATCTGGGAGGTTTGGGTTTTTATTGTTGTTAATGAGGCTTTTAAGCTTATGAGTTTTGTGGAAGGGAAGAAATTTCAGAGCTGTCTCTAACTCAGTCTTGTGAAAAACCTGGGGGAGGTGGTTATAACTAGAAATGTTTTTGTTTGTCTAAGAAAGAAGCCTAGACAAGAAGCTAAATAAGTATACATGTAATCACTGGGATGAGAGCAGACTTGAGTCTCTCTTCTGTATAAATCTAGTAGAGGGAAACTGTTGAAGTAAGCAAGCCAGGGCAGGTGAGGTTTCAAATCTTCCAGACTGATCTCCACTTGTGTGTGAAAAAACTAGAAGGGTCAGTATAAACATGTTTTTAGATTTTGAAATCACATGATTTATCTTTTGTTGAAGTCAATAAAGAGGCTATCCTAAAGTGCATTCTTTGTTATAACAGAAGATCTCCGTTATACTTTTAATGCTATACTTTTAATTACTACATTATTCTCAAAAGCTAAATTTATTTTGCTGCACTTATTTGTGGCAAGAACCTAATCACTATTTGATTTTAGATCTTCCTTTTGGAGTGCCACATTTTTGTTTGTCTGCTTTGTAGTTAATATTTTAATTTTAAATGTAAAGACTAGCACAAATTTTTATTTTCCTGTAGTTTTGACATCATATCCATGATGGATATTGATGTGAACAAGCCTGTGTGGTTTAAGAGTGCTTTAAATACTTCATTAAAAATGTAGTAATCTTTCTGTTCTGAAATAGCATCATCTCTGTTTTAACAATATTGATTAGTTAGGTTTTAGTTTAGTGATGCAGATGCAAGATGTAGAAAACAGTGAAGTCTTCTGGGAGTTGTAGTTCTTTTCTCCTGTGGAAAGTGCCCTCGAACTATCAACAAGCTACAGAAGCGGAGCATTAACTCTTTAACTCCCAGTGCACTACATGATGTTATGATTTTTGTTACCACCGTTCCATATCATAAAACTATGACAAAGAGGGAGATGGGGAAATGGTGATGCTTTGTGGGGAAAATGAGAGAGAGCTTTTTTAGAAACAGAAATCGTTATTAGGAAAAATAAATAAATAATTAAAAAAAAAAAAGCAGAGGAATATTACTGTAGATTTGTGAGATGGTTTTGAGCTCCATCTAATTAGAAAGTATGAATCAATTTATTATTTTAAACTAATATGGCAAATTTTACGTTGGCATGCTTACCTAGTGTAATTTATATTTTTATGAGCAAAAGCATCTAAAGAGTGACCTTGAGAATAAGAACTATGATATTCACAATCTATTTTGTGGATGATACAATTTAAAGCTTTGGAACTTATTTTAGACTGGGACTGATGAAGGCTGTCTGAAGGTATCTGTGTATATTATCATTTTTGCAATGACCTTAGTTCGTGTGGAAATAGCCTTACCCACTGGCAATGGTAAGTCTTTAAATTAAATGGGATAATCTCTTTTTGTTGCCCGAATCTTGTCTTTATGAGTTTGTATAAATCTGCTTCCTTCATTACATATCACACAAAGGGTACTAAAAATAACTGTTTAATTTTTTTAGTGCATACTAAAAAGGATAAAAAGAAAGTATATTTTGCTTTTACGTATCTCCTGCTGAGCTGATATTACTCCTTTTCAGTGTCATCTTATGTCAACATAACCAGGGAAAACTGTGGGACTTTAAATACCATCCCTGCAAGTAGTGTGTGATTCCTGCAAGGAGTTATTTTCCTTAAGTATCTATCCAACAGATGGATCACATTTTCCTCCTACAATAGAAGCAGTTAAAGTAGGAGAGAACCACAGGGGCATCATATTGGGATGTAGTGTCAATTCATTTTATTTGCTCTATTCCTGTAACTTGCAAAAGATCTTTCAGTGTTAAAGATCTTCTCAATTTACACACTGTTTTTGTTTTAAAACTCTTGCCTGACTTGGAAATGTATTTAAAGGTCTTTGGTCTGACCACCTATTCTTCTTGGTTGAATCATTCTCTTGGCAAACAATTCATAGAAGGTCAGTCATACAAGCTTCATCTTCTAAGTGCATGCAAGATACTAAGGTAATAAAGCACTGAAAAATGTGGAAGATTTGCTGCCTTTTAATTTTGTTAGGTATATGTGTGAATGGATATTTCTTTTTTTATGGAACTTAAATTAATGTTGTGTTTTATTTTTTTGTTGTTGTTGAAGGGGGAGTGCTGTTTCCTTGTTGATATTTATATTTTATCTGTAGGATACTATATATGCAGGCTACCTGAATGAGCTGCATTTGTTCCTCTTTCTAGGCAGCAGATTTGTAAAGTCTCGGTGATGGGAGGGGCTAGTAGAGTTAATATGAAATGTTTTTCATGGAAAATGGGAACAAAACTGAGCTGACAAGCATTGCATAGTAAATGAGAAGGATGTCCTGATTTTTAATTTGCCTCATGGCTCTCTAATTCCTCCATTGTTTTCTTGACTAAATTCATTGGTAGGCATTGGATTTTCAATGTTTTTTCTTTTGGACAAATAAGTTATCCCATATGTTTTTACCACAATCAGTCCCAGTTATTGCTGATGTTTTGTTAATATAAACTCCTACAAGGAGGTTGAGTATTTCTAATACACTTCAAGATTAGCATAATGGAGGCAGCAGATTTTAGTTTCTACTTATCCACTGAGCATTAGTTCTGTATTTTTGAAACTGTTAGTAGTTAAATGTGATAATTTATGTTTTAAAAAAAATTCTAGGCAACAGACTCACTGATTTTCTTTAGTATTTCCAAAGGATTATCTTTACTTTGGTAATGCTTTCTCTTGAAGGATGGTTTTATGTCTTTCAAGTAGGTATCAACTGCAACAGTTCACCTTTCATTTAGGGAAGTTTGCTGTCGGGATCTGACGTGGCTTTAACTTGTGTCACGATATCATGAATTAATGGCAAGGTTGTGAAATTAACAGAATTTTGGAGATTCTTAATGTTGCATATCAGAGATGTGTTTGGCCATGGCCAGAACTAGAAATATTAGACCCTATTTTATAGTTAGATTGTGCTAGATAATATTGAAGTGTTGAATGAAATACATCTAGATGTACATTACTTCTTCCAAATGTAAAACGAGTTAGATTTCTGATTTTGGTTCTCGTTTAACTTTAAAGTAAAACTTGGATTTTCCTTATTTTATGAAGGCTTATGAGTGTGGTCATTGTTATTGAGTTTTATCATAAATGTCCTCAGCATCAAATACGTCACATAAAGGTGATAATGAACAACTCATGTTAGCTAAGATGTATTATAATGAGAAAGAATTGTTGTTTTGTTTTTCATTTTCTTTACAATTATAATGCATTATACCTACAGACTTCTACAGATTACTGAAATATAATTTAAGGTAGATTTAAAAAAAACAGCATCAGGCAGCCTACTGAAGATGAATTTTTTTCAAGTGAACACTTAAATCAGTGCATAGTAATTTATACTTGAAGTTAGTAATTGAACTCAGTAGAGATTTTAAGCATTAGAGTAATTTAAAAACACTAATTAGTTCTACTATGCTACTATGAGAGAGATAACTAGTGCAATACTATGCAACCATGTTAGGGATGATAAACAGAGGCATAAATCTACTAAATTTGTAGTTAACCCGGTAGAGCTGAATCCTACTCATTCAAGTGCTTTAACTACTAACATTTGTATGAAAGAATTAGCAAAGAGTTTGCATCTTGGAAAAGAAGAAAAATGTCTTCCTAACATGAAAATCTCAGGTAAGAATTTTTTTTCTGTTGAATAAACTGATATGAGTCTGATGTTCTGTGGCTTGGGTCATTCACATTTCAATGGATATACATGCTTTAGAAGGCAGTTAGAGATGAGCTTAAGACCCTGACGTGTCACAAACATCTTTGTTCATTTTATTACAGCAGATGACAAAACTACACAATCTTACATTTGCTTAGTACAGGCTCTGTCCATTAGGCGGTGTGTTTTCAAGACGAAAGAACCATTTTTAACATTAAAAAAAAAAGTGCTAGTATTCAGTATGGTGTATTTGGAGCTATTATGTCTTAGTTCATGACACATCAGAACAATTATGCTCATTATTGTCCATTACACAAGTACTATTTTTCTGTTAAGAGCATATCTATCGAGCATAGCTTAAATCATTGCATGCTTTTCACTACAGACAGCAGTTAGAAACCTCCAGCAGTCAAAGACAACTAATATCTAGAAATAAAGTTTCTCCAAAGTTAACAAAAAGTAAATGTTTATTGTGTTTAATTGTTCAGATCAGCGTATGTATTACATGTGAGTGAATTTATGGGATTAGAGATTATTATAATCTATAGGTATAAAGCAAGATTACAGGATATTTGATACACTTAATGGTAATTCTTATTACAGGATCATATCTTGCTTAACATTTACTCCTATTAGAAAGTTATTCACTAAAACTTTCCTGACTTGAAACAGTCAGTTTCATGGTTATTTCAGGATGAATGCATATTTTTTTCAAGCATAATTACATAAATGGGATTCTTTGTTTGAAATGATATAATAATTATTATTATTTCATTTCAAAACAAATTATCTACTGTGACTTGAAATACTAGAGTTTGATTTATTTTATATACTTAATATCTGGAATATAATTGCAATTTAATGTGCTGAAGAGGTAGTTAACCTTAGCCTGAACCACAAGTTTGGTCTTCCTGGTAGAGGAAAAGAGCTAAGCTTTCACAGAGGTATGCTGCTTCATCTTCCTTCAAACTTACCAGCAGGGCTGTCAGTTTTTGTTGGTGTTCTGTCAACCAATTTCACAGGTACTTGAATAATTGTTTATATCCTTGTGTTAAAATTTGCAAGTGTTAGTTCATTTTAGATAGCAATCAGAGGAATGTAAAGAAACTATTTGACTGATAATGCATGATTATTCTTGTCTGGAAAGGTAATTTTATTTCTTGGATTTACACCAAAGAATGTAAGTAAAGCATGATACTCTGATGTTATTTACTGTATTTTCTTAAATATTTATTTAAGAAAAGCAAAACTCTTTAAATATCTTATACCCACTTAATTTTTTTTTAATTGCCATTGAAACTATATGAACTTGCTTGTATAGGCATACAATTTGTTACTCTTTGAAACCTGAAAGCAGAAGCCTGGAATAACAGAAAAGTCTTTTGAGGAGGGAGGTAGGAAGCAGAGGAGAGGAAATACCTTCATAAAATCTGAGAAGTACATACCTGTTGTCTGATAACAGGTGCCATAGCACAGCGTATGCCAGTTTTTTACTAAACTGGTAAGAAGAGTGGAACAGGAGAAAAAAATTAGGGACTCAAGCAAATACTGACTATTAATGATTTTATTGACACATAAATAAAGAGTTTTACAAGAGTGGGCAAAATTCAAATGAGAAAATGAGAACAAGTAGTGAATTGTATATAAGTGATGTATTGGCGGATAAATATAACTGACTTGAAGGTCATTTTAACATTTGAATAGCTAATATTTTCTACTCAGATGGGCTAGTCATTTAACCCATGACTGATTTTATGAGAGAAAGTGATCACTATACAGATTTCCATCATGTTTACAAGAAAATTTGTTGAAAGGAGGTATGGCTTTTGCAATTGGTACATTATAAAGATTAATGGAAAGATGCATTTTTTAAAGATTAAATAAGAATCCTCTTGATACATTTCACAGACTTCTAGATTAAAAAAAAATAGAAATTTATGTTCACATGCATATATGTATGTAAAATAACACAATTATATACGAACACACAATTAGATGTGATTGCTTGTGCATGGTGCATAATTAGTAACTGGCTAATCAAAAAGATTTCTAAGCTTCCACATCAGTAAGAATTATCTGGATGATAGTTACTGTTTACACTTTTATTCCTTTGAATAAATTTAGTTTTAAATTCCATGGGGAAAAAAAGGGAGAAGGAGAGAATTTTTCATGTGAAATTTGCAATGCTTTTCAATTTAGCTAATTCATGTCTGTATATGTATATATATATATGTATGATATCAGCAAGTCAAAATGTAGGGGAAAATTAATTAGGAAAAAAATACTTTAAAATGCAAGAAATATATGTACTGTATTTATGACAAAATATGTACAGAATTCCTAGTTTTATTTAAAGAAGTTTTTTTTAATCTTCTGCTAGGCCAATTCATACACAATATCATAAAAACACAGAGGTGTTTTTTTTTCCTCCGCAACCATATTTTTAAATTAATAACATCACCCTGCATCAGCTTCTATGCTTCATACATTTCTATGCAGGGGTAATAAAATTTATTTGCATTGGCAATATATTAAGGACTCTGTGAAAATCCAAATTAATAATTGTTAATACATGTACGTGCACTCCTAAGTGAAGGCAACTGTATCAGGAAGACCTAGAAGTGTTTCAAACTCTTGGGTTCCACTGTGGGTGTTGTGTTCTGGCTCATTATGGCTATAACATGGGCACCCACTCATGTCCCCTCTATGTACCCTCATCACCATGAGGGGAATCCAAGAGCTTGCCTCAGAGAGATGCTGCAGGCATGGGTTTGAATCGTGAGCTCTTTTGAGCATAGACTTGCCAACAGTTAAGAAACAGACCAAAAATACACTGCTCAGATTACTATGTTTATATGATGTTTATAAACATCATATGATGATATATGATCATATAATATATGATATATCATGATGTTTATATATCATGATATATGATGTTTATAAACCCTATGTTTATAGAAGCAATGAGTTAAATAGCTATCAGAAATATATATACATTATATATATTGGAAATATATAATGGAATTATTGATAAAGAAATAAGTAATGTATAAAGCAATACAGGCAAAGCTTTATGTTTATTATTTATTCTATAATTTTTGTTAGAAAACATAGAGGGATTACCTTTAAGTGAATGCATTTCCATACTGTTTTGTAGCTCCACTTAATATATTGTGCGAATATATGAAAACTGAAAATTGAAAGGAAGCAATGACATTAATCATGTTACTAATGTGTTTTCCTTATCAGACTTATGGAAGTGTAAAGAACAAGCAGGTAGCATGCATTGTGTAAAAGAGATTAAGCTTCAGATATGGCTCTGTGACTTAAATCCGCACAGTGCGACAGGTTTTACTTTTCCCTTAATAAAATATATTTCTATAAGTAACATATGAAAATACTCTGAACAGTGTAATGACTTTGTATATATTTGAGTCTAATGCATATTTCCCAGGTGGCATTTGGCAAGTACCTCAAACTTCCTGTAGCATCAGTTTCGATATGCCTCAGCAGGAACATATAATCACTTCAATTCACAGCCAGTTCATTTCCAATAGAGAAAAAAATGCAATATTTCATCCTCCTCCTCATCTGCCTCCAAACAGTTGCACCTACTCGCTGTAAGCATCCAGGAACTTTTTAAAGTAACCCTGAACTTTTGAGATCTATTATGAGAAACCCATTATCTGTGTGTTTTATCTACTACCTTGACTTATATGCTGACTTCAATGCTGCAGAGAAAGAAAGAATAGCTGTATTGGAAAAGTTGACCTATTTATTGTTATTACTAAGCTGACTGTTCTTTAAGCCAGTTTAATGTTAACAGCTACTTGAAACCATAGGATAGTCAAAGGTAAGAATTTATTTTGCATGTAGGCATCTTGAGACTTAATTGGGAGGGTAGATAAGTTTCAGGTCCAAGAACATGTTTTAAGCCCAATATAGTAGCAAAGCTGGGATTTAACTAGTCACCTTTTATCATATATGTCCTATTTTACTGTGGCATGAGAACTCGATGACAATTGGGATGTGATACATATAGTGAATGCTTGGCTATAATTGCTTTTTGTGTGTGTGTCGTGCTTTACTAGTTATTTAAGTAATTAATGCTTGCAATTTAAAATGACAAGTTCACTTCAGGTTTGATGTAGCTCTGTTCAATCTACAAACATAAATCAATAAATGTACAGTCCTGTGATTTATGTTGTAACTCCGTGCCACATAGTGAGGTAATCAGATTTAGATATAATATGTAAGGTATTGTTTGCTTTATTTGCATTTTTAAGAATGTTATTTGGAAAGAAACTATCTGGATATAAAACTTTCTGTCGTGATGCTGTTACTGAGTTTGGTTTCATACACTGAGTCTCCTGGTTCACTTCTAGGTTATTGTTATTGACTGAACGAACTGATCTCCTTGGGCCAGAGAATTTATGCAGCAGTGTTTGAGTAGATCTAGGAAGAAGGTTTGTTGTAGAAGTGAATTAGAGCTACCTATGCACTGGAAATCTCAGTGTACAAAATGCAGGAATAGAGTTGGAAATTCTGATACTGTCTTTTTTTTCTCATTTAATTCTATTGTAGAAATGTTTAAAGATTGTATTCCGAGTTCCTGTCGTTATTTATGATCATCCATTTATGGAGATGGATGGGCAACAGACTTTTAGGTTATGTGAACTGAAAACCATTGTAACTGTTTATGATGGACTGGTTATCTTCCTAGTTACTCACGGACATGTAGGATGTGTGTGTTCCTGTATTTTAAGTTAGAAACATACAAATTAAAAAGGCATTCTTCATAAAACACTTTATTAATTTGTGCTGAAGTATGATGCAATTATATCAAAAGTAAAAGTAATGAGTTGTAAGGGGTTATATAGTAAGTACTACAAAGTGGCCTGAGTAGACCTGGTGTAACATTTATCTTGAATTCCTAAATGCCCATGAATTTCATTCCATGAAAAATTATTCATGGCTATTAGAGATTTGCACATTATAAAATAATAATAATTGCCCCTATGTTGGAAACTATAGTTGTATTAATTGTTTTGAACTTGCATAGTTGTAATTTTAGTGCTATTACTTTATATGTGCATGAAAAACTGTAAAAGAACTTGCTAATCACCTGTGTTGTTACGAAAAAGAGTCAATACCTGTTTTACATTACAAGATAACCTGTGCAAGTCAGTTAGAAACTGCAAACATAGCAGTGGTACAAAGCTCTTTGAAGATTTGAGCATCCTTGAGCCAAATGTTTGAACTGCCCAAAGCATCAGACACGCTTACATAAGCTCCTCTCTATTTCATTAAAACCCTGAGGTAAGAATTTCAAGTTATTTGCAATATGCACTAATTTCAAGGTGATAATTTCTGAAGAGGTGGTGAAATAATAAGAGTTCATTACTGAATAGTATAATGGAAATCAAATATTTAATTCATTTTATTCTTAATTGTGTCCTATATCTATGAGTTTGATAGGAGGAAGGGAAAGAATATTTTCAAGATACGAATTTTTCCTACCTTGATTTACTTTAAACTGCACTGGCTGTCTACTACATTCCTATTATTAAGTATTTATTGTGGAGAAGAAATATATAATTGAGTCACTATCTGCTAGGTCCTGTTGCAGGGTGGTGCTGGGAAAAGCAGCTCTGACATTCTTTCATGCCTGAGGAACTTTGCTGCTATAGTTGCTGCCTTCAGCTAAAACAAGGTAACTGTGGATGTGAGGGAGAATTTGGCCTTATATCCATAGCAAATAATTAGTTATAATCTCTGCTCTTAAGTGGAAGCCAGATGAAGATGGAAAATTCATGCAAAAAAAGAGTCTCAAAGCTTGATGCGACTAAGCACACTGTAGTAAGTTTCCATGCTTCCTGAATATTAACAGCTGTGTTAAAAAAAAAAAAGACTAAGTTTAAATCCAAACTCTCCTATTGATTTCCAGCTTGATTTTTATGTGAATGTTATATCTCTCTTATCAGCTTTAAGCAGCTCTATTTGGATTGGCACTTTATGATGTTCTTGATGTTCAGAAAGATGTTGAATTAAAGCCAAACAGCTACCTAGACATGAAATTTTAACATGAATGCGACAGTTCTGGAGTTGTATTTAATACACATAAACATGTCTTTAAAGTACTTGAAAACTGCCTTTTAAGGATTTCAGACAAGCCCACTGCTAGTAGTAAATATTAAATGATTTAAGAGCAAATGTTAACTGCTCAGGATTTTGATGCATAACTGGAGAACAGGAATGAGTTAGGAAGGAGAGCCTGTTATTCTGAGGTTCTTGGGCACCCTTTTTTGTCACTCGCAGAAATAAGTTGTTGTGGGTATGTTTTTGTTATGGTGCTATGAATAAACCTGTAAGTTGTGCAGTCATTCTGCCTGGATTAGCATCGGCTGCATATTTTTCCAGTTGTTCAAAAAAAAGATGGGATTAGAAAAAGTACTCGCAAAATGGTAGGGGTTGGAAGGGACCTCTAGAGATCAAGTCCAACCCCTTGCCAAAGCAGCTCCCTAGCCCAGGTTGCACAGGTAGGCGTCCAGGTGGGTCTTGAACGTCTCTGGAGAAGGAGACTCCACCACCTCTCTGTGCAGCTGTGCCACTGCTCTGTCACCCTCACTGTGAAGAAGTTCCCACATACATAAGAACTTCCTGTGCATTAGTTTGTGGCCATTTTCCCAGCTGATTTATGACAGCATGATATAGTCCTGTTAGATAAAACTGCTGGGGCAAGAACAGCCTCAAAATTCTTCTGGACAAAGAAGTTTACATGGGGACTGGCAGTGGTTGGACATATCACATAGAGATGGGAATGGATAATTTTCTTAGTGCCTTGTTCTAAGTAGTCACTATTTGAATACTGCAGTCACTATTATAAATTTGTTTCCAAATTTTGTAAGGAGTTATTGCTTCTTATCGACTTGACAGCTAAAGCTGGCCAGGAATTGAAAGCTAAAAATATGAAAACACATCAAGGAAAAGAACATATAAGCTTTTAAAATGTTTGCAACAGCAGCATAGGGAATTTTCTGATGAGTGGGCTGGGAAATTGACTAGCAAATTAGAAAGAAGAACTGGTTTTAATGGTAATATAGGATTTACTTCTCTCTCTGATCTCTGTTTTGACACTCCTTTACTTCATTGTAGCTTTGTCATTTAGGACTTTACTGTTAGAACAATAATAAAAAAACACAAATCTACGTTTAAGTGAGTCTTGTAAATTACTGCCTTGTGATCATGTTTCTTACTGAATAGAAATTTTCATATTCAGGCTTGAAAGGTATCATATCAAATAAAGGCATATATGGTTTTATTGATTTGTACTTAATGCTTTACATACATGTAAAGACACAAAAGCACTTCTAAATTATGATGAACAATATATTAGTATTTCCCTTGGAAATGTAAAAGTGGTTTGCTAACATGTTCAAACAGGAGACAGACATTACAAATCTGGATTAAATGCAAGGAGAATCAGAAAAAAAAACACCTCATCTTCCTTTGATTGAGCAAATTATTCTTAATTGGCTTGCAGTGATCTTTTGGGGGAGGAATGGATGAAAGTAAAGTAGGGATTTCACAACTGAATACCGCAATTTCACACCTTGCTATAATCAAACTGTGACTGATACCAAGAAGCTTTATACCCTATTACAGTATTGCATGGCTTCCAGGGAAGTCTGTGAAATAAGTATCTGTAAATTAGGTGAATGTGATGTGTGGCATAAAAGCAGTAAAATTATCCTTGGAAAACAAATGAATATAATATGAGATGAAAATAAGAGTGGCATGTCATATTCTTTATTATTAAGACCCATTTCTTGCAAGTATTTGATAATATGGTCACAGGAATATAAGGCTGAGTGTCAGTGTCCACTTCTGTGACCAGAGCTTCATAATAAAAATACTGCGTTTTCTTCCTGTTCTGTAGCCGAAGCAGTTCTTAATTATCAAATTTTGCATAGATTTAGTTAGTTTGTTTTCTGATTTATAGTTGGCCATCTTTGGCATACGTACAATGCACAGTGAAATCTAAATCAAACAATGCTGGTATTTGGTGGTAGTAGTTCTTTTTATGTCTTATGAGGAAGATTTGCGTGGGTACTAAATACTGTGGCTATTTTAATCTCTAGAGAGCCTTTGCACAACTAAGCAGACTGGATTCTTAACTGAGTAGGCAGAAAGCGCAGCAAGAGAAGCACTCAGATGATCCACTTCATTGTATCCCTGTTGCTAAGCAGACAGTCTCCTGTACCAGTTGGAATGTTTTCAGGCTCTATGGCTGCATTCCTAAACGAGTTGCAATAATTAAATCTGAAAGTCATCATGCTAGCATTACTTGCCAATTCCAGTATTATGAAAAGGGGCAAAACCACCTGATCTGTCCTAGATACAAACAGAAATTTGTTTGATGTACCAGCATGTGCTAAGCCAAGAACAGCATGAATTTAAAAAATAAAGCCAACACAAACATAAAAACATTCATATACTATGAGTAGTCTTACTGTTCAAAGAAGAGATAATCTTTTTGAAAGAGAATATCCTGGAGGAGAAAATTCCCTTTAAGTGGTTCCCTTTCTACTGTTCTTTGTTTGTTGTTTAAGCATGTATCTATCTATATCTGTTTGTCTACACTGATTTCAAGGCCTTTCTGAGCCTTACTAGTCTCAGAACTTTGCAAAGTGCTGAGTAAATTCTTTCATGTAATAGATAATACCTCGATTTATCTTTCTGGTTTGTTAACAACCTTTTTCCTCAACTTTTTCAGCAACCTTTGCTAGTCTCTGGACAATGAAGGGGAGAGGGAAGATCCTTCCCATCTTTCAGCTATGTGTTTGGAAAAGAGGCAGTAACAAACTTCTGGGTGTCTTGGGAGAGAAAGGCACTGTGTAGTAATTTTCTGTCAATTTTAATTGGCCCTTATAGACACAAGTGAATATAGCTAGTTCTTGTTATTACAGACAATTCTGGTAACATGAGCATTGGTACTATTCAGAGACATAAACTTGCTCTGTTAAAGCTGTGGAGGGTTTTTTTTTTTTTGTTTTTGTTTTTTTTAAGGACAAATATGCTTCATCCACAGAAGAAGAAAAAAAAAGCGATGGAAAGTTACTTCTTAATTGTATGTTTTTAAGCTTCCCACCTTTGATAGTTCTGTATCAGTTCTCTATTATTCTGACCTGTACATATTCTTGTTCACATAATAGAAGACCACGTTGATTCCTTCCTCAGTTTGAGGTCTTCACTAACTTGCCTAGCAGAGAAAGAGATATCAATTCTCAATTCTTTTATTTTATTAGCCTGTCCATCTACCACATAAACAAGAGACTCCTATTTGGGGTAGGAATGGCTTGTATATTAAGTGATGGTCATCATGATCGGAGAATTGTCCTTCAGCAAGTAATGGTTTTCCAGTAATAGCTTTCTCCTCCATACACATTGGAAAATAACACTGAGTTAGTTACTAGACAGATTCTGTGACTATATTTTTCTCTTCTTTATGTAAAACAAAAGCCATCATAGTTCAAGCCACAATTCGATACTGAGACCAAATTCTTGCTTTCAAAAATCAACTTTTCCTAATACAGAAACCATGTTTTGATTTGTGCTTCAATAAGCAAAATGCAATGACAATTTGTGAGGTTTCTAATATCCAGTAATAATTTATCTCTAAAGGTCAGATTTCTGTACTTCATAGCATAAATGGGAGCTACTTTCAGAAATAAGTCTGAAGTTGTCCTTTTAAAAGTTTTTTTTTTTTTACTATTTCTGTAGTTAAAATCATAGGACTCCACCAGTTTGTCAAACTGAATCATATAGAAGTTGAGGAACTTACACTGAATGTGATAGTAAGAAAGCAAATATCAAATCTAGAAGCGTTAGTTTTAATCAATGGTGTAGGAAAATGTGGTACTTATTCTTACTTTATTTCCAAAGGGAATTTCATCTGCTACTTTGAATTGATCAATAATACTAAATCATTTCTTCTTACTAGTTAATTTTTCAGTTGATACTTTTTGTTGTTTTTTTTCCCTCTGAATCCCTACCCTTTACCGATAGCATTACCATGTATTTTTTCTCATTTTAATTACGGCTTCTATCAATATTCACATTTTTATCTTAGTTGAAAGCTGGAAGTCACACTTTTATAATGTAAATAAAACAATCATGTATGGAGAAGTATGGCTGTGAATAATGTATAAATGACTTAAATAAATTCGTCTTATGCATGATGGCATAGATATATAATCTCTTACTGTCATGTTACACATTTCATCTATGATGGACCAACATAACATTTTTTTTTCCTGTGTCACTTGGCTAAAGTGTCACTAGGCTAAAATTTCATTGTGCGCTAGTTCCCCTTTGTTTACCAAAGCTAACATTTTTGCTTTTGGATAAGGTGATGTGAGGTCCAGTAGCATTTCATCTGCCACTTAATTATCAAATTATTAAACCAATCTCCATAAAGAATGGAAACAGATTTAATGTGAGTCAAGAAGTGCAAAATGATCAGTGCTAAAAAGGAAGGATACAAGACCTGAGAGTACCACTGTGGACGTATCATAAAGCTGTGTAGCTGATAGTTCGATAACAATGTTTACTTGACCAATTATGTTACAGCTGTTGCACTTGTTGCACACAGACTTCTAATTTTCAATAGGAAAGAAAATAAAAACAACAAAACAAACCTTGAATAGCAAGATCACCACACTCACCTTATCCAGGCCTGGACCAAGGTCTCACATCCTGACTTCTTGTTTTCAGGGCTGATGTAGCAAATCAACAGCCTTGTGCCTGAATTGGAAGGAGCTACTTCTTGACTCTATCAGAATTTTATTTTTTTATAAAGCATCTTCTCTTTTTTTCTTTTTTCTTTTTCCTATGGTTTAGACCCGTCTCTTTTTTCTCTGTAGTGCAGTGAGATGTGTGCATTCTCAGGTGGGCTGTGAGGCTTCTTCCCTTGGATTTTGGGGAAAAGGAGCTGGATTTTGCTTGAGAGGCTTTGCCTTAGGATATTTTGCTCTCAGGGTCTCCTGGCAGAGTCAGAAAGAGTTAGGGGATAGAGTGCCTGTGTAGCTTAGATAGAAAGAAAAACGTCAAAATTCAGAAACAAGCTATAAAGGTACTTGTCCGATGCATCTCCTTTACAAGTGGACAAATATGCTAGAAATAGGAATTTTGCACATGGGATATCGTTGGTAGAAGAATTGTCTACAATTATGCTGTAGGGAATAAAGATATTTTGCAATAGCTCCTCTGTGGAGGAAGAACCTGCCAATGTCTTAATGATCAGTGCAATACAAAGAGATCTTGTTTCAGAGATATTTCACAATGTAGTAGGTGAGGAAATTTTGAAACTTATGTTTGTAAACAGATAAGTTTAAACTTGTGATAAGTTGCTTCATAAAGACACTTGTGATGAATATTCATCTGCTATTAGAGGAGTTTCTGTCTGGGATTTGGCTTGCATGCATGAATTAGGACAAGTTTTCTACCTATGATAATTTGAAGGAAGACTTGATGAAAATAAAGAGTAGAAAAGGCAGCTACAACTGCTCTAATGATTCTTTTTCATCTTAAACATGGTTCATTTAATTTCCAGGAGCATCTGCCTTATTAATTTGTAATTATTTCCTGATTTCAAGATAAATATTATAGGAGATGATGACATTGATTGGTGGTGGAAAAAATCCACTGCTTCTTTAAATTTTTAAAGATCGTATAATGATTCATTTTGACTGAGACCTTAGGAAATCTCTAGTTCAAATCTTATCGTGAAAGTGATGAAATATTGAAATTAATGTGGGACAGAAGTGAATGAGTTAAAATAACAAAATGGCTGAATTTGGAAAGGACATCTGGAGATCATCTGTTCCACCCCCTCTGTTCAAGCAGGGCCACATAAAGTAGGCTATTTAGAGTCATATTCGGAGCTTTTACGAGTGATGTAGTAGCTCTGAGATTTTACTCTCACCTTGATACAAGTGGGTAGCAGCCTACGTCCCAATAAGAAAGTGCTCCACTTTCTGCAGAAGTGTGAATCAAAAAATAACTTATGTTTACCTTAGTGTATTTTAATTTGGTACTGCATTTTCATATTGTTTATCAATTGAAATTAATGTTCCCTCACAGTCAAGAGGAGTTAAACTTTTGAGAACATATACCAAGTGTTCTCAATTAAAAACTGAATGAATTTTTCAGTGCTCCCACATATAGTAAAGGAATTTAAAGGTTTTCTACTCAGAATTGTAGTAGCTTCTTTGAGGTTTCCTTGTATGGCAGTATGCCTTTGACCCAATCTGTCTGACCATTTTGGTGATTAGAGGTTACCGAGGCCACTAGGGCCAGGAGCACTCCAAAGCTTTGCAGAAAATAGATATGATTAGATTAGACTTAATGTTATTTTCCCCTCTAACTGCACTTCTAGAGAAGTAATTGCCTCCTTCAGTTGAGACATGAATGTCATCTAAGTGAAAAGAAAGGGTTTTTATTCCTTTAGGAAAATTGTGTTATAGGGTTTATGTTAATTTTCACTCCTCCCACATTGTTACATAATCTTGCTCCTGTTATAACATCTTTCCCTCCTAGATGAGTTGCCCTAGTGGATGCAATTCCAGTCCTACAAAGTTGCTGGTCTGATCTGTTTTGTTACATCCACAACACAGTCACCAGTAGACTCTGGGAAAGCTGTTATTATAGAAAATGCACTTCCGCTACTTCCTTTACTGTGTGGACATATTCCTCCCTAATTAAATGGTGAGAGAACTCTGTCTTAAAGTGGGACAGTTTTGTGTCTCACAAGGATTAGAAATGTAAGAAAACAAGGTTATAACTATTCATTTCCTTATTCTTTGCATTTTTTTTTAATTAAAGAGCAAGGCATCTAAATTTAAATGTGTTACCCTGCATACACAACTCCTGTTGGCTCACACAAATTTATGCATTGTCTAGAAAAAGTTGGAAGTGGTGTCTTCCAGGCTACTAGCAGGATGTTATGTCATGTTTTACTGCACTTTTCTGATCTCGAGTAATTTGAATGCTACTTGCAGTTCTAATTTTTTGTTCTATTTTTATTTGGTTGGGCAACATTTACTTAATATTATTTGTTCTACCACATTTCAGTCACATAGGTTAAGAAAAGGCAAAGTATGTTGTATCTAATAAGATAGAAAATAACGTGACATGAATGCAAATTGACCACAGGCAAAACCCTTTTTTGTTCCGATGCTATCGTTTTCTTTTACTTATCACTTTTACATGACTAAATTGTCAATAATACTCCTTAATTTAGAATATTATGGACAAAAGCTAGAATCTCCAATCTTTATTATACTACTGAATTACTGATGGTATGAATGTATGCTTACCTACAGTTTTTTTAGGCAGGGAGAAAAGAGAGCGGGGTTTCTACGTTGACAGTACTGCTTCTCTGACACGATAGCGTGTGATATACTATTCAAATACAGTCTGCTGTGTTTTCTCAAATGTGACTACAATATTTTAGCCAATCACCACGATACCTCAAAGACTCTGCAACAGCAGTTTATGATAAAATTGTGTTTATTCTAGGTTTTGGTTCAATTTAGAGAGATCTTGAGGTTTGGCTTAGAGAGAAATCATTAAGCTAATTGTAAGTAGAGGTTACCTAATGCAATATTAGCTTCATTTTGCCTTTGGTGTTAAATGAAGTAAACAGTGTAACTACAGAAGTGATGAATATTATAAAATATTGTTCTATAAGAATAACTTTTATGAGGTATGACTGTAATTTCTTATTTGCTTTGTGTGTCAGTACTGCACTTGAAATCTAATATATTCTCCAAGTCAAGTCCAACAGGATATATAAACAGTAAGTTATATCTGCCAGCTATGCTGGTAGCTGGAACACAGCACTCCAAGTGCTTTGCATTATTTATTCAAAATTGTCTGTTGCTTAAACACTGACTCTGACTGCATGCTTTTTAAGTGACAGGAAGTCTACCAGTTTGGATCCATTTAGAGTAAAGCCCAAGCTCGTTCCCATAAATTTTGAGCCACAATAATAGGAAACAGTGTCAGAAAAGTAGTGATTCAAGTTCTATATAGAAGCAGTAACTGAATCCTCTAAACAAATGGTTGCATTGCTGTCTGTGCTCTGACTTTCATTTATCACCACTGTCGTTTATACAGTAAGCATGTAACATGATTATAACATTCTTGGTTGCTTCAGTGATCTAAAGGTCTCATAGGAAAAGGATTGACAGCTAATATTCATAATTTAAAGTGGTTTATTTTCTCTTCTGGGTGAAATAGTTTTGAAATTCTAGCATGTTATTCTTTACTATTTAGGGAGGGTTTCCAGCAGATCAGCTGACACCCCATTTCAAATGCATTAACAATCCTGTGAGTTGACTTTTAGAAGACTTTTTAGACTTTTTTCTTGGTTTCCTAGGTTTCCTAAGGAGCCCTCCCAGAATGCTGAGAACTGCAGAAATAGGAGGAGGCTTCAGGCAGTTTCTCTCTAGTTCCTGCATCCAGTTCCCCTGACAGTATGCGAGATTTCTAGTGATGGTTCCCCATTATGCAAATCCTGCATTGGGGATGTCTACTGTAGCTCTATATTAGTTGGACAATAACTCACAAAACCATGAAATGTGAAATAGTTCCAACAAAGTTAAAGATATGTTTGTTCCATAAAATATGGGTGGTCTGGATTTTGCTTAAGTTTTGTGGCAGTAAATACTTTTACAAACATAGATAGTAATATTTAATACTATTTAAGAACAGATATTATATATATTTTATTAGAGAAATGGAAGATTTCACATTGGGTTCAATACAACTTTGAATTAGGACAGGACCCCAGGGAAGATTCTATTTCCATTTAGACTGATGAATGTCTTCCTGTATTTCTCAGTTAAAATAAGCTGAGGGGCCCTGTATAATTTTGAGAGTTCTGAAGTATATTTCATTCTCTTTAAACTGACTTCCAATGTACCTTAACATGTCCTTGATATTTTAATGGACTTTTGGCACAGATGCTGCTGCTGCTAATAGCTGATAAATTGATAGAGAATGAGTTAAAGTTTAATTATGATGTGTCAAATATAAGCAGATCTTTGCTTCTGTTTATAATGTTAAGAAAATTCCATTGATGTTGAAAGCCATGTGCCAGGATAACAAAAGAAGAGGAATCAAATGAGGAAAAAAACTGTAAACTACCTTCATAATCTAGTAAACTATCAAAGACTCCATGCAATTCAAACTGGCAATTATTTCATAGCCTAAATAAAAGTAAGTTTTTTTCTATTGGTTAATATTAGTAGTAATTTATGTATATCAGGTGCTGACTACTTATTTCTTTCTTCTTTCAGTTTTTACTTAACGAGATCTTAAGATTTAAGGATACTCAGTATTCTATGAAAATACAATCTCCAGCTAACACTAAAGAAATTTTCATCTAAAATTTTAAGATTAGCCTAAATGAGTCTCAAACCAGATAGCTGTAATGCTAGTTGACTGGATGTGTCACAGAAATGTGCTTGTACTTAGCAAACTAGCAGACTTAAACACTGAGTAGGCTCAGAGTCCTCTCTCCCTTTATGAGGATAGAAATTAATCAAAACAAGAATGGAATACATTGAATGTTATTTAACTTTCACCTGAGCTTCTAAGCACTACTATCTGGACTTCTCACTTCACAGAGAAGGAATTGCTTAGTTCCAAACCTGGAAATGACTGTGAAAGCCAAGTATCTTCCATCACGCCTTGAATCCTCATCAAAGCTAGAGGTAAAGTCAGAGCACAGCGTGTCTGGCATGTTATCTTGAACTTACAGTTCAGAAAAGAGCAACAGGGGACATAAAGACAGGTAAACTGGGAAAAGTAATAAAATACAAATGTATGTTGGAAGGAATGATAGCAAATCCTTTATCTCTTCCCTCCTAAGCAAGGAAAGCAAAATATCTTTACTACTACTGGAAGGTTTTTGCACCGTGTCTATTTAATGTAATATTCAACTAAGTAACAGGCTGGAGCAATACTTGTTAGCAGAGATTTTAGTCAGATCTTCGATAAATTCATGCTGAAACTAATTCTTGCAGCTTGGCAGGAAATATATTGCCACTCCTGAGACTTCCAAGGTCATTTGCAGTTTTCCTGTGATTTTGTCGCTATCACTCTGCTTCTCTGCCAGCTAAGGACCCAGGTAATGTTTCTTGTATTTGTTGGTTGAGAAGCATTCACGTTTCATACTAAGTGGATATTATAGATTTAACTAACTAAATTAAAAATATATCGTAAACGTGGGCAAAGCAGGAGTTTATGCTCTTGATATAAAAACTTGGAAAAAAAGGCTATAAATCAATCACTGTAGCCTATCAAAATCAAAATGATGTTCTTCATATTGCTTAGGATTGTTGAGGCATGTTGTGGCTATAGAACAAGGTGGATTATTTGAAAGACTCCTGCTTGTTGGATGTTTGCTCTCACATTTGGAGCTTTAAGCTAGTTGTGTGAGAGAGGTGCCTGTCTTGTCCCAGGCTGCTCCAAGGATCAGTTTAGGAGAGAATTTTCTCTCTGTTTATCCAGGATGCTTGCCATCACTTCTTGGTACTTGTAAGTTGTTTCACAGTACTTGTGGGAGATACATAGCTATTCTCTTGCCCTTACTTCGCTCAGATTCTTATTGTATCTCATTAGCCTATGCTTCTATTTTCCTCTTTGTCTGCAATCCTATACTACTATCAGTCTTCTAAACTAAATAAGAGTTTGTATTATTAATATTAATAATTAATAATTAATATTAGTATTTATAGTTATTATTAATAATATTGATTGTACAGCAGGTCACTTAATTTTATGGTTTCTTCAGTGTCCACAGCTTCTCATAGAGATTGTGCAGGATCTCAATAATCTAGGCATCAAACTTGGCATTAGCTATGAATTGCAGCTCCATAACTTTTATTAGCTCTGAGAGTTCTTGCAGTTATGTATAAACATTAGTATTTGTATACATTCATATGAAACATTGTGTTTGTGACCAAAGGGGCATTTTGTGATGCTCTTACTTTCCTTGCCTCATGCCTTTTAATCATGAGAGCTAACACACAGGAGGCTTGTTCAGAAGGTTCAAATCTGAGTAACTTGGTAGAATTTGTTTTAGAAGAAATAATCTTATAAAGACACTTAAAACAGACAAACAATCATAAATAAAATTGACTTCTATAAATGGTAATATCTAATAAACCTCTTTCAAGTACGTGAAATGTGGCAATGTTAAGCTGAACTTGAGCAATCACAGCCATGATGCATGTTCTACCTGATAAACACAATATCCAGATACCTTTTTTTCTTCAAGTTTCTTGTTCACATATATAGACTCCCTTAGCAATTAATCTACATTTCCATTTTCTTTCTATTTATAAGTGTAATACCTTCTATAATGGGGAACAAGTTGTTAAATGTTTTGGAGATTTATTTCTGACTGCCAGTAAATTTTTTAAATAGATTTGATCATATATTTAGGCTAAGTTTGGTAATTATGGTATTAACAACTCTGTATTGATTGAAGAGGTCTTTTATTAGTGTTTTATTTTCCTATTCCATTGATGTTTGGTAAGCCTATTTCAAGCATTCATAAAGCATTGAGTTATTTTGCTCTTTTGAGCCTACTGCTAAATACCAGGTATTTTGGAAAGGTAGAATACAGAAATGAAATTTGCCCACATACTTGAGGTCGTATTTATTAATCGTGTATATGAATATATGGTTGACAAATCGTGTGTGTTTGCACAAGAAAACCTTTCTGTTGCTTTTTAAAATAAAAATATATAAAAAACTCAGTTAAAAACTTTGCTTGTTATAGATTCATGGGGAGTAGTACACAGGCTTCAATTTACATTTCACAGTTGCTCTCAGCTTTAATTTAAGAAATATTAACTAAGTAAACAAAACTTCATTTGGAGAAAAAAAAAGAGCAATGAGACTATTTTCCAGTAATGAATATTGGCAAAGCATAGCCTGATTCCGTGTGATAGGGATAAATATATTTGCAGTAATGTGCTTAAAAGGCAACTATTAGTTTTTAAT
Organism: Cyrtonyx montezumae; assembly: GCF_038088225.1. NCBI lineage: Eukaryota > Metazoa > Chordata > Aves > Galliformes > Odontophoridae > Cyrtonyx > Cyrtonyx montezumae. The sequence goes on from NW_027072089.1 coordinate 107,875,835, forward strand.
GAATGTAGGAGATTTACTTTCTTAGCAGAGCTACTAAAATAATAATCATACATAAAGGAATACTTCACACAAGCTCAGGAAATTATATTCAGAGATTTAACTGGGGAATTTGGTTCTGGTTTGAAAGATAACGTTCATTTATATATACAAAAAAAATGTTTAGTTCATTAGCATACTTTTATTTTGTAGATACTGAAAAGCTTTAATGCCCCCCAAATTACTTAGATGTAACTTAGTTTTATGAGTTATCAAGCACTGAAGATATAAATAGCCTTATTATTCTGTCACAGCTAGTGTAGTACTGTTCCAGAACATTGCAATTGCACAATAGGTGGCATTTTAAAGGTGTTTTTTTTCTTTTTTCCCTCTGTAGCATAGAAGATTAGCCTGATTCTGAGATAATACACTGACTGAAAGCGGGCATATGATTTTAAGACATCTGGCAAAAACTCAGGCTTTCACGTTAAAGCCTTAAAATGTGTCTAATGGGCAGACACTGTGTTTTTTGAAGTGAAACTTGTGATTCATATTCTAATATGCCACCAGCAGGAGATTCATCAAGTTACTTTAATGAATAACAAAAGTGGCCAGAAAAAAGTGTGTTACCTTCCCACAAAAGACAATTTTCAGTTGCTCATATCAACATATAGCTGTGTGTACATGTATGAAAGTATAATGCTATCTATTAGAGATGAAAACCAATGGAGGTAAGAATTGTGGGGAAGATGTGAGGTAAGAAAGCAGAGTTTGGGGCTCTTATCAGAACTCAGCTGGGTCTCACTAGCATGTATCAATAGGAGTATTCATGGCTAAAAGATTCACTGGACTTCTGAGTATTTCTCAGGAGTTGAAATTAATCTCAGTTCTCCAGTGAAATGCACCACGTGTGATTTATAAGTTAATATTTATCTCTACTGTCTAATATTAATACGTTACCATCAGCTTTGATTATTTATGACTCTACAAAGAAATGCATGAACTAGGCTGATCTGCATCCACTTTTAACTTTGTTACAGATCTACATATCTCTTTCCAACAATTTTATTTTAATCACCGAGCATCAGATACAACAAGGAAACTGAAAAAATTGTAGAAAATAATTACTATTCTCTGGAAGATTGATCCAAGGAAACTTAGTGGCAATTTTATTGTTGAGCAATTTCTACCACATTTGGAACTTTTTCTCTTACTTAGTAATTGAAAAAAATAAAATTAAATGTAGTGCCAAAATATATGCTCTAAAGTTCTGCTAGCTGCCAATAACCAAAATGTCCTAAGTGATACTGTTATGCCAAACTGATAAGCACCTGCGCAAAAATGCAGATTGCCAGTTAATTAGTCTGGTAATACTGATAAGTCCATAGCGAGGTCTATAATGTCTACTAGGGGCAAAAATGTTATTTGTGAGACTTCTTTGCAATCTATATTTTCAGTCTATTCAGGTCAATCAAATTATTTTAGGAATGACTTTAGATTCTCACAGATAGACTTGAAAAGTTTCTTTAACTATGAGTTGTCAAATCTAATTTCCAGAAGGATGAAGGATGATATTTTTGGGTTTAAGGCTTTAAACATGGGTACGGTATTCACAGTGGGAATTTCAAGAAGTGACATTGATCTAATCCTCTTTCTAGCCCAATTTGACCAATTTTCCTAAAGAAAGAGCGTATTTAAAGCTAATAATGGTTGCACATAAACAGCAAGCAGCAGAGAAGTTGCCAGAAATAGCTTTGGTTCTTAATACATTAGTAACATTGTATTATATTTTTTTAATTGTTGTCACATGGTTAAAAGACTCATTCCTAAAGCTGCTAAGAAAAGCCATTCATGGTCTGATTCAACAGCATCTTGGAGGAATGCAAAGGCGATTTTTAAATTAAAATGGGTTACAGATGGTGTAGAGAGTTATACACATCCTCTATGTGAATTGAATTCTTGCAGTTTTATGAATGAGAGGTAAGTATATTACATATAAAGCTAATGAACTTGCAGTGTACTGTTATGTAGGAAAAACTTATGTGATTATATACTTATGAGACATCCTAGCATAAGGAAAAATTATTTCTTTAGACATTTTATTTTTAGTAGCTTTTTCTGTCTGAACAATGTATATTACATCTTCTTGAAGAGATAGCATATGTATATGAGGCATCAAAATGAATAAGAGCTAATAAGTCTAAGAGCTGATCGCTGATAAGGTATGGCAGTCAATGGTTTGGCAAATCTCCACACACAGGCTTCTTTGAAATCAACACTTAATGACTAAGTGTTTGCCAATTTAAAATGGATATTTATTCAGGGAGCATGTCCAGCACAGAGAAATATGTTGTAGCGTCAGCATTACTGTTGCATTAAGAATGAGAAGTCAAAGCATGAAATTTTACATTGGCTTCCTAGAGTGGTTGTGACATTTCTGTAGGAAAACTTAAGAATATTTTGTGAAAAGCTTCCCCTGAGAAACACCTTCTCTCAAGCACAAGGATAAAGACCATAAGAAAAAATCAGCACAAATATCAGTGAATTACTAGTCCAATCTTGACTATGTCTTACCAAATAACAATAACAATAGCAGAAAGAGGTTGTTTATTTCTATGTGGTATTTCTCTTGCATTTACAAGGCATTTAGGACTTTTTTCTTTTCCAAATGAACAAAAATTCACATATGTGAAGTAGCTTAAAGAACAGTGGTTATTGACCTGAAAGAGTGGAAAACAAGAATGCACATTTCCGGTATGATTCATGTAAACTGAGGATAATTTGACAACTGAAGTCCATTGCTTTGCTCCATATCATAAGAAAAATTATTTTATCATAGAAATATAGCCTTTAAGATGACAAATGCCATCTTGTGTGTGACCTTCTCCCACATCTTTTTCTTCAAAGTGTAAACGACAATAAAGTTCTAGGCAGGATAGTAATTATAAATATGATTTTTGAAGGCTGCCTTGTGCTTGTATTTAATAAATTGTATTTTCAGCCTCTTCCCGTGAAGCTTTGTGGATTGCTCTGTTGGATCTCCATGCTTTGTAAAAGATAGAAATAGATGATACTCTCACTCTGCGGTCATGTTGAAACAGATGTACCTTGTAATCTGCAATTTCATTGTTAGTTTTCAAGTACACTATTTGGATCCAAATTACATAGATTATTGCTGTAAACCTTTCCATACGTTTTCTATAAGTGAATTTCTGGTGTGAACAGTAATCTTTGCATTTTTTTCCCCGTTCTGATAAAGGATGGTAAAAATGTTTGCCCACAGAGAGAGATAACGGAGAATAAACAAAAGAAAGCCACTAGATCTTGAGGTAACATGTATTTGAGCAAGCTTAATTGAAGGACATGCTAATGCAAGTTTGCCTTGGCAGGTTTACACGTGCTCATCCAAAATGAACTGGAGAGGTAAGGAATCTTAGGCTTCTGTATTTCAGAAGCACACTCTACCAGATTATTTAATCTTTCTTTAATGTGGGAGGAGAGAAGACCAAGATACACACTTCCAAGACATTTGACATATTGTTGAGTCCACTCTAAGCTCAGTTGATCCAGATTTTCTAATTGACTGTTACCTCCACTGTCTGTGAAGGAACTCCAATGGGATAGCTCAGATAAAAGTATTGTGAATGCCTAGGGTTGGGCATTCTAGTGCACTGGAACCTTATCACCTGGACTTGTGAACCTAAAGGTAAAGCCTTTCTTATGTTCATATTCAAGATGTACTTCAGACAAATGAAAGGATTATGCTGTACTTTAAGAAAGCTATATACATTGTCAGCACCTGTATCTATGCTTTCACTGAATAATGAAATAGAAAAAAAATCTTCATGCCAAAGCCTAGCTGGTTGAACACTTTGATGTTTTGTTTACTATATTCTGACAGCAGATTGCAACTCTTCTGTCTTTTCAAGTAGTTACATACTCAGCTGAGTATCTTTTATAAGATGACCTGGTGCAGCAACCAGATTTGTACGTACCTTGTAGGGAAAGTAATAATAATAATGACAAGTTTTCTTCTTTTTTGGTGGAGGAGGGAGGGAATTGTTTTAGATGAATTATTTTTGTGACCTGAAAAACAAAGTCAGTGGTAACAGATCTAGCTGTCCTTTAAATTGATTAAAACCTGTGGAAATAATATTATCTCTTAATATTATCACTCAATAAAAGAACTAAAACCTTAAATGCATAAAGAGTACTTGATTGTCAACATTTGCAGTGAGATCTGTTTATAAAAGTACTGGTATGTTTATTCTACATCTGAGAAATCTTACAAAATTATCTGGCCTGTATTTTAAATGTTGGAAAAGTAGCAGAATCCAAAATTATGCGGAAAGTGCCCTTTTTGGCCAATCCCAAATTCCTTTTAGGATATGCTTGTGCCAGAGCAGCTGTGATGTGCAGCTGAACACTATTTACAGCACGGGAACATCCAGCTGATCAAAATTTCTACACTGTGACTGCAATAATCTTTCATTTCTGCTCTTTATCTGAGATCCACCCTTCCAGTAGATATGGTAGGAGAATTTAGCAAGGATGTTGAATGAGAAAATATTTATTTTCTTTAGTAGAAAAATAGCTGAGATATTAGCAGGATTCTGTTACTTGCAGTAACATGTTTTTGAGTCAACCTTTGATAAATAGGGATGTTATTAAAGAAGATTTCTCATGGCAATGTTTTTGCTTAAACTCTGTGGGTGTTTACAAGAAGGTTGTCCATGAATGCTACATGCTGGACATGTTGTCTTACTCATTTGCTAATATCAAGCTGTGATGTGAGATTTTTCACATACTGATCTCATTCCTCATTTCTAATTTGTGAATTAGAAACAGTGAAAATCTGCATGCCTTTCTTAGGTATATACGTATATATCATCAGACAGATGATGATGTATGTAATCCTTGTTTACAATCCACCTAATTAAAATTGTTCTTTCATGAAATTCAAGAGCTTCATTCAAGTGCAGGTGGAAGGCAGGCTTGGCTTGATTGATTGTTTTTACATTTGTCCAGTGAAATAAATCTGAAAGAAAAAAATCCATTGATTGTATCTGAATTGGACTGAGTGTGAGAGAGAAGGGAGAATGAGAGGGTTGCTGGGTAAAAGATTTGAGAGAATAAAGGAATAATGGGATTAGAGTCAAAGAAAAGTGAGCTTCAGAAAACATATTTACGGTGCAAACACACACTCTGAGTATGTCAAATGAGGTACTAAACAAATCAATCATAATGCAGAAAGAAGAAAACAAAACATTTCTTCACTATACTTCATATGATAGCTGCTCCCAAAGTAATCTCATTTTATGTTGGTCTATGCCAGAAGTGGATGTTAGTCATACAACAGTAGAGGTTGAACCTTCCTGAAAATATTCTATTACAGCTTGCTAGTTTAGATGGCAGCAGAGGAATGATCTGACTAATTGGTATCTGATGTGGAAGTGTGTATGAAGCAAAAGGGTGAGATTGAGTTCCTCCTTATGGAAAAAGTGGCACCTATTGACATTCATCAATGCTTGCTGTATGCTTATGAAGAACAGTGGATGTGAGCATGGTGAGGCAGTGGGTGATGCATTTCAGTTGTGGTGGGAGTGTGTCACCTCCAATGGTGCAGGTATTTATGAGTGTGACAGGCAGGCTCTTGTTCAACACTGACAAAAATGCATAGGTAGTGGTAGTGACTATGTTGAAAAACAGTGTTTTGTAGATGAAAACTTGCTCTATCAAATCGCGCTATTGTATTCTTTGTATCTGTTGTAGTTAGTGGAAATCAATAGAAGGTATTCCTTTCAGAGCAACCTATGTATACAACTGTATTACTGTTTCAAAAACTCATAACTATGTAATTTTACTCTGTGTCAAGATGTATAAGTACTATGTCCAGAGGAAGGAGGGAAAAATTGTATTTTCCTATACCATAATTGTTATAAAACAAAGTTTTGATGTTCTTGGTAAAACCTGTTAGTTTATTTTTTGCCTTTAATACTGTGTAAGAATATGCTGCAGTCAGAGTTCTAGGCAAACAAATACAATGCACTATACTGAAATTGGATTCTTCAGAAAGATCAATAAATTCGGTATGCAGCAGAATAAAGTTATCAAAATGCAAATATTTTAAACAAAACAGAATTAAACAATTGCCAAGATAAGATATTCCCTTAAAGCATATTGAAGACATTTTCTAGTTTACATAATGTAATTAAATTCAAGCCTGAAGAATTCAAATTTGTCCCAAAGACATTATTGGTAATGTGATTTAATGTGCTGATAAGGATGGAAATGTAACATGTTTGAAGATCACAGTAGTATTATAAAGTTATGTTTGAAAGCTGACAGCAATTGTTTCCGAGTACTCTTTTGAAAATAATGGCAAAAATGAAGAAAACTATTTCCTTATGAACTAACTCAGTTTTGGTCAAATTCACCTATATTCAAGTTCTGTGGTCTAATTGGAGCAATACCAGGAGAAAACTGCCCTTTTGTATCATGCGAAGGGGAGGGGGGAACAGCAAATGTGCACACACAAAAACAAGCAAATACAGCAGCCATAAAAGTGAATGCAGAATTAGGAAAATGAGAATCAGTGCTTTCCTCAGTGGAGGGCTACAAAGATGATAAAGGGCATGGGACACCTTCCTTATGAGGAAAGGCTGAGAGATCTGGGGCTGTTCAGCCTTGGAAAAAAGAAGTCAACTCATAGGGGACCTGATGTCTATCAGTATCTAAGGTGCAGGAGGCAAAGGGACAAGGCTGGACTCTTCTCAGCAGTATGTGGTGATAGGACAAGGGGAAATGGCCACAAACTGAAGCATAGGAAGTTCTGCACAAATGTATGTGGGAACTTCTCCACAGTGCAGTGACAGAGCAGTGGCACAGCTGCACAGAGAGGTGGTGGAGTCTCCTTCTCTGGAGATGTTCAAGACCTGCCTGGATGCCTACCTGTGCAACCTGGGCTAGGGAGCTGCTTTGGCAGGGGGGCTGGTTTCAATGATCTCTAGAGGCCCCTTCCAACCCCTACAGTTCTGTGATTCTGCATACTGAGTCATATTGTTCATATTCTTTCAGAAGTAAGAGAGATGAGTACAGGTTGTGTCTGAACTGCTTTCTCATGGTTGGCTTCACTGTTTGCAAGGTGGAGGACAATGTGACTAATTTTGCTTGTTCATTTGATAGGCCTTTGACTAGGATTAAATAAGATAGATACCTATCTAGATAGAAATTCTTTATACAGGAGAAGCTTTAAAGACAAGTTGCTCCTCTTGAAAGGAGTTGGTACTTAACAACTTTATGGCATGACCCTTGATAGACAGTGGAGTGGTATTTATAGTATTTAGCCAGTCATCACAAATGACTAATTATACTTCCCTCAGAGTGTACAGCATTGATGACTCATGTAATATGCTCTCATTATCTCACAATTTGTTACCTCTGATACATTTAAAAATATGTATGTATAGTGGTGGTACTTAGCATCTATCTTTTTCAAAGTTCAATAGATTAAATATATATTTTTAATTTTTATACACCTCCTGTACTACCCCCTTTCAAAACAATAGATGTTTCTTGTTCAATAAGTTACTCTTGTATTTGCCATTTTAGAAATGCTAGGAGGCTTGAATGTATGTAAGTCAAAGAAAAAAGACCCAAAGGCTAATCCATTAGTAGCCTCTCAGATCTGACCTTCCCTTAGAAAATATTATACGCAGTGTTTTAAATTACTCTTTATAAAAGGGCAGAAAACTGCAGTAGAAAAATTATGAGGTAACACATGCAACACCAGGACCAAACAACTGGTTTATCTGCAAACTGAAAAAAATCAGATTAAATTGTCATGTTATATATAAGAAATAACGCTTCTTTAAGTTTGCATTTTGTGTAATGCTAAGTAGTACTTCATGTAATTCTCTTCTTAAACAAAAACAAAACAACAAGAAAACATAAACAATGAACTCCAAGTGTTACCTGAAACACTCTAAACTACTTCTGTGACTGTTGCTTTAAACTAGTGTATTTTGAATTTTCTGCTTTTAAATTACCAATTATCTAACTCCTATTGACAGTTACTATATATAAAAAATATATAGTATATATAAATATATACTATAAATAAATTTGTATTGTTTGCCTCTCTCCATGTGGCATATAAGAATATCACACACCTCCTATTATTTATCAAAAAATGTCTATCATTAGAAATTTGTATTATCATTTTTATGTTAAAAATTTCAGTCAAAATTATAATTTAACAATGTGCTTTCATTATTTTTTATCGGGGGGGGGGAAGAAAAAAAAACCACACCCAAAAACATTGTATGTTAGTTCTAGATTTCACTAGGACAGGACAGTTCTAATTCCTTGTTTGTCTTTAATCAGATGAACTCACCACCCTTCAGTCTTCCCTGTACCTGGTGACTCCCTGACACCGGGAAACTATTGAGAAGTTAGAAGTTTGCTTGTGTTTGTGTTAGACTGTTTGTCCTATATAGATTTTGTTTGCCTATATTTATAAATAGATCCAAATATTCATAGCATATTACAGGTTTATTAAAGCAGTCATCATCCCCTATATTTAGGGGGATAGTAGTCCCAATTCCTGTCCTGATCCTGAAAGAATGAAGACAAATGATCAGAGATGAAGGATACATTATGGATCTGTTGATATCAATCTTTGTGTAAAAGGGAAAACCTTTGAGTCAACCTGTAAGATGGATGGCTGAATAAATGCTAACATCCAGCTAGGACTGACCTGTTCATCTTTCAGTTGGCTCGGATCAGTTGGTTAAGTTTACCTGATGGGTGCAGTGGAATTTCATCGCCAGAGACACTGACTAAAACCAGGGTCCAATCTCATTTTTTCCCTAGATATTGGTTTACATATTCAGCAAATATGGAGAAGGTGGAGGTTTCTATCTCAACTAGAACAGTTTTGAGACCCAGATGATGTAGATTTAACAGGTCAAAATTTTTGTGCTCAGCACTAATGAGCAAGATCCCACTAGAGTATTATTAAGGATAATTCCTAATAATTATTGTACTACAATTTTGACATTAAAATTTATCTCGTTCTTATTTCTAATTAAATATCTCTTGAATGTTGAAAAAAAGATTAAAAAATACAATAAATGGCAAATTTTACCACTTCTAATTGTAAAATTTATGATTAATCACATATCCAGTAGTGAAAAGCATTTCCTGGTTAATCAGCACTGAAAAAGAATGGAGGAGAAATGGGAATCCTGGTGTAGCTATTTACCTGTACATCCAGTTGATTGTATCTCTGAAAAGCATCTGGTATTGTCAAGTTACACTGCATCTATCTGTGTGTGCACACAGCTTACTATATATAGGTGTTTAAATGCATCTTTGTACATGCTTTTATCATTCTACTACTCATGCACAATACTTCCTGAATTTGTTCTTAAGGTCACTGGTCTTAATGGATGTAAATGAAGATGAAATATGGCTCAGTGGATTTTCATGTATAGGTAGTTACTCTCGGTAAGAGTTATTACTTGTTGAAATGCTCTGGTGGGTAGTGATCAAGGAAGGAAGTAGTAGATAAGTAATGGAAAAAATGTTCCAGTACAGAAAGTATCAGTTGTTTATAGAACACCATAAATAATCTTTAGGAGAATAAAGCAGGCACTGCAGACTTCTGGAGGAGTTGCTTTTTTTTTTTGAGGCTTTCAATTTCTTTCATTATTTTCCATGAAATCTTTTCTGTCAGTGGTATAGTTTTCTACTGCACCAAGCTAAACTGACAAAACACTGAAACCCATGGATGACCTGAAAGTTACTTTTACGTTACAGTCAACTCTGTGAGCAGTCAGAACATTTTCAACAAAGGTATGTGAAATCACAGTCTCTTTTTTTGTATAAAGAAAAAACCCTTTTGCAGGGGTTCAGCAGTTAAAGTGAGTGTAGAAATCGAAAGTAATATTGTACAACTTTGTGAAAAGTTCATCTTCCATTCTGCTGTCTGCTGACTGTTCCTCAGTTGGGTAGAAATACAACTTTGGAAACAGTTCTACAGCCAGCTTTTCCTCTTCTAAGCCCCCTGAGCTGAGATGGTGTTTAACACAGACTTATAGGCAGTTGGAAGAGTTGTCCCATATCTGATCTCAAGAGGGATGATGGGGGATTTAAAACCTGTGGTAAATTTTTTCAATTAATATATATTCCATTGTAAATCAGTCTTGGCACATAAATCAATAATGCATACCTTTACCTGTGATACACTGTCAGTTTATATAATGCACAGAATAAAAAGTTCTTTAAGGATAGTCCAGTAGTTTCTTTCTCTCATCCATATTTAGATGCCCAAAGTAGATAGGTTTACTTTCAGAAGTGCTGACTGGCAAAATAATTAAAAATGAAGTCTGTGAATTATATCAAAATAGAAACAGAACTATAGCTGTATTTCTAAATTATTAATTTCCTATCTATCTTGGAATAAATGCAGTTGAAAAGTATTTGAATTGAAATGGTTGCTGAAAAGTGCATGCTGGGGAGGGAGAGAGAGCTTGGTTTTGGGATAGTCTTTTTGTTCCACTGTGGGAACTGGATAGAATTAGTTATAAGTTGCTATGATGGCAGGATGTTTCAATACCAGATAATTAAATCCATAAGTGTAGCAGATCAAAAGGAAGCCATACAGAAAAAGATATAACAAGAAAGTCAGGAACAGATATAGACAGGAGTTATTTGCTGTAAATGTCGTTTTGAATTAGAATGGCAGGAGGCTCTTTCAATGAGATCAAAAGGTAGAAACAGAGATGAAAACTCTCTTTTAGTGTTAATTATTACAAACCAGGTAGAAATGTATTGAATGTCATTGATAGAGTGCTAGAAAACAGTAACTTCTTTTTCCCTTTCTTATCAGAGAAGAGCACAGGAACATTTCAGGTTCAAAGGAAATTGATCGTTCCTGGATGACCTTAAAATCTTGTTATTTTCACTATTAACGCTAAATAGCTATACCGCTATTTTGTGGAATTCTCCCGTTTTCTCTCTCTCTGTTTCTGTTAGTAAGCATGAATAGCATATGTTAATCCACAGGAATTCCAATAAAACATACTTTTTTTTTGTAAGAGATGTCAGCTAGGTCATCTGAGAATGGGACTTTCTGCAGAAATAAAGACACTTTTGATCTTTGAGTTTTGTATTGGATGAATAATTGAGACAGATTAATCTCAGGAAATTTTCTCAGGCATTGAAGGAACTAATGATATAGTTAATTCCAAACTGTTAGGAGATAATTCAGTTCTTATATAAATTTCATGCTGGTTTCACTTGCAGGTGTTCTTCATATTCTGTTCTAAATTGCTGCTTAGTGTTGTTGAGCACAGTTGCAATGAACCCATATGGAACTGAAGTTCAATGGAATTGACTGATCTGCAGGGGTCCCAACTCTTTTAAAAGGTTTGTTGGCTACTTTTCAGCCTACTTATCAGGGTATATAAAGTTAGGTGTTTGTCTCTAAGAGTCTACAAGTGAATCAGGTGCCTATGCTCCCATTTAGATCAATGAAACTCTAGTCAGTATAACAGATCCTAGAGAGTTACTCAGCCAACTACTTGTAGCTATGTGCTTCTGGTTGAGGTAAATAACTACTTGCTGTCTCTATTTACTACATCAATCTGATTTCTATTGGCTGTGATATCCAGCTCACAAGTGGGCACCAGCATGTGGATGTAAAAACTTAGGTGTCAGACTCTTAAGTTGGATACCTCTTTGACTGAAATCTTCTACAGAAAAATAATATGATTGATAATTTCATTGCATGATGATATTTTTCTTATATGTTACCATGAAGCTGATGTGTAGAACCGCAAAATGCTTACACATGTATACGTGAATCAAATTCTAGATTGATATGAATAAAACCATTATAAACTTGCCAAGCTTTTCTCATAAAAAATGAGCATGCTACCGTAACTTGAATCTTTTTACACCCTCAAATTGTCACCTTTTCCGCTGCCACTTAATCCTCCTTCTATTTGCACAGTGTATCAGTTTCTGACTTACTGCACATTTCTCACCTTCAACTAGCATTTCCTTTGCTAAAGTATGTTGGACAAAATATTTTTTCCTCAGAAACTAAGGATGAATTTGAGACGTATCATGTAACTTTTTCTATAAGCATAGCTAAACTCTTTATAGTTATAGGATATTATACTTTTTTCCTGCCTAACTGTAGCTGGTTAAAATTTTGACATTTAATTTAGATTAAATATTGACAACCCTCTCATGCACTGGAATGAAAGAAGTACTTGCAGAGAGAGAGACCTTTAGTAGCAAACAAAATATAGATTAAAATGTGTTCTTTCATAAAGTAAAATTAGGATCAGAACTATTTGGGAAGAAATTATTAGAAAATGTCTTGGGAGAAAAAAATATGCTTCTTTAAGTAATTACAGGTCATTAGATGACAAAAAAATAATTTCATGTTCTGAGGGTGGAAAACTTTGGCTTAAAGCTTATTTTGGTTCAGCTGCAAAAAAAGCTAAGAACAAGAAATAATAATAATAATAACTTGGCAAAATGATAAAAGAGGAAATGGGTAGTAATCAATATAAGTTAGAAGTAAAAAAGTGCAAAAAAATTTATAGGAGAAGCCAAAAGCAGAAAATGAAAAATCTCTTCTTGTCAAGGCTAAGACCAATAAGAAGTTTTTAGAAAGTACAAAGAACAAAATTCCTAATAATATGAGCCACTAGATGGAGATAGTAAGATTGTTAAGAGTGATCTGAAAGATCATAAATGTTAAATATTTTTATTCTGTATTATGAAAAATACTTGATATAGTCCACACATCATGAGTATGCTGAGGTACCAGAATGTCTGGAAGAAAGTAATATATCAAGCCACAGCTACTCAAACAAAAGACATTTTTTACATCAATAGGTCTGGATAAGTTTTATGTTGAAGATCTAAACTGAGGTAGCAATGTCATATGTTTTCTTTAGATAAAAACGAAAGAGTAGTAACAAAACAACAAAAATGGACATACTACATGGCATTAGAGAATCAGTAATGATGTGTTGGTATTTAAAAATGTAACTGATATCTTTTAACTCACATTGCTATGATTTTTGAGTGAAGGAAAATGACTGAAAATAAGAATGCAATAAAACACAATAACAGAATTGTAGCATTTTAATTTAACTGAAATTAAGCAGACAATTGAAACTGACAATTCACTATGTACAATCTGGTTTTCTTACTTGAGATTTGGCGTTCAGTTGATAATTTGAGAAATGATAGGCATGTATATATTTGGTTACTGTTTTCTATTAAACAAATTCACCTTATAGCATAAGATATGTACACATCTGATAAAGAAATGGCTAATTAACAGTTTTGCTACATACCAAATTTAAGTAATTCAAGATAGCACAAACAGGAATGCAAAATGCAGATCAGATTTATGAACGGATTGTGTCCTGTTCATCAAGGACCTAAAAAGAATCCAGAATGTTGAAGCTGTCTAGAAATTCTCAGCACAATATCTGGAACTAGAAGCTTAAATTTGTGTAATATAGACTTACAAATGGTGAGAATAAAATGCCTGGTTTTTATGATAAATATTAAAAGTTATTTTGCAAAACAGTATAGTGTCAGTTCTGATTTTGAAACACTGAAACAAATGTAATTTTTTTTATGGCTTTTGCCGCTTTAATTTTTTTGTTGTGAAATAATTTTTAAATAATAAGAACTCAGAAAAACATCTTGAGCATATCATTTGCTTTTAAGATAATCTTTCTCTTTAAAGTTATTGTCAATATATTTGTCAAAATGCTTTCTGTACCAGTTGTATATTTATTTGCAATCATCATCTTAGGTCACATACTTACAAGGCATTTAAACAACAATCAAAGATAGTCCCTAATGGTTGGTTTACTGTTATATTGCAGCTTTCTGATAGCTACTTTTTATCTTTTAAAATTTATATTTATGTAATTATTCATTTAATGCAAAGGAAATTCATAAAAATATGACCTTTCAGTTGCCCTGTCATCCTGTGTCAAATAACAAAATGGGGTAAGTACTAGCATTAAACTTGTAAGGAGGCATATTGATGCTATTTACATTTTCTTATCTTTGTATGTAGAAAATTCCAGTTGCTTAAAGAGTGCTGAAAGTACAGTTAATGAAATGATAGTCTGCATGACAGAAACTGTTAAAGGCTCTCAGAATCAAAGATGAATCTTTGTTTACTTCTTGAAAATGCTTTGGTAAGAGTTTCTGGTTAGCCATTTCCAATAGCGAGTGGAGCAGTATATCAGATACCAGGTTAAAGTAATGAAAAGCATCATGGAAGTGACAGGAAGATTAATTAAGTTCTTCCAGTTTTATTCACGTGTGGCAGTACAGAGTTCCTTTGGGTACTACTGCAGTTAAATGGTATTCATGGTGACAAATATTTCAGATTTTCAGAACTGACACTTTTGAGTCAAAGATAAAAACATGCTTGCTAGTTTTATTGTGTGGAGAAAGTGCAAAACCAAAGATGAGTCTCAATGGCTAGTTTAAAATATACGATTGTAACTTGCTCTTTCCCTTGCTATTATTTAGTGTAACTTCAGGAGATTAGTAATGAATCACAAATCTGCATTATTGTGTAGTATGTCTTAAACTACTCCATATGGCTTCAGAATGAAAACAAACCAAATTTCTAGCAGAAGTACTGAGTATATTTGCACAATAATACACACAAAAATACACACAAGTAGAAACTTCTCCAACAACTTGTGAACAAAATTGTGGCTTTATTCTGTCTTTTTTTTTTTTTCCGGAACTGTGGTTACTGTAGTACTGATACGAATGAAATATCTGTGGTACATTAATTTCTAAATTATTCAGAAGTTCTAGCCCTATTTTATCTTCAAGAATCCTGTAGGTGCGAGGTGTTATTGGTAAGCATGATTTGGGTTGCTTCCTCCACTTATATTCAAAGCAAATGTTTACATAAATATTATTATTCTTAGTAGCAGTCACAGCAGTCTCTGTATGGTAGATAAAATTTATTTGGAGAAGATCTGGAAGCCTTTCAGGTGCACGAACCTACCAAACAAGGTGCATAAACTTAATATGTATCACTGTTGTATTTTGTTGCCAACTATTATGTTTCTACCAGCAAGGAGTCCCTGGATGTGCAACTGCATTTGCAAGAATAGGTTTGTGGTCAGCCTCACTAATTGAAATTCATAAAATCCAACTGGTAAGAGTCTGAGTATAAATCTAATATTAATTGCCCCCTGGGAGAGTTCGAGACTGGAATAGAGTTTTCCAGGAATCCTAGGGAATTAACTGGGTGCATTAATATTAAATATTAATTGGTCTCTGCAATAGATGTGCCTACTAGTGGTTTTGATGCTTGCTAAGGAGGCATTGTGTAAATCAGTGGATGGATAAAAATCAGAAAGCATAGATAGTGCTGACAGTTCCCAAAGAATGTTCTTTTTGGCTCTAGTCCAAGTCATGTGTGAGAGGTAACCTTGTAGGTTTACCATCTCTGGAGAGACTCAGGATGCATGCTGCACTTCCATGCACACTGGTGTATGCTCTGGGTTTGTTTTTTGCTTATTTCAAGAAGGTGATGAATTTTTGGAGTAGTCTGCATTTCTGGAAAATTTGCCCTTTACCAAAGCGAGGTTGCCAAAGGTCAGCAGAGATGTTATTAGGTGGGAGGGAAAAAAAAAAAATCTGATTTAAGCGAGTAGCAACAGCCTATTAGAAGTTAGGAGGAGGGGTAGTTATTTTAACAGCAAGCATATATATATATTTCATGTTGTGTCTGTATTATTGCTGAATTTCAGGGTTTGGCGGGTTTGTTTTTATTGCTGAATGAAAATATGATAATTTTATATTTGACCTGAGTCTGTACTGAAGCTGAATGCTGGCTAGTCTGTGCTAGCATGTTGATGATTGAGAGTTTACACCGTGGGCTGACATTGTGGGCTGATTTGCTCATTCACTCTGCATGATTCTGCATGCCCAGACTGTGTCTACTCACATCTCCAGATTCACACAAGTGTTTGTTGTTCCTCACTATGCAGCAGTAGCGTTCAGCAGAGGTTTCAGTACTTGAGTTAAAACACTAGTTATTCTGGTTTATAGTTACTGAGCTAATACTTGCTTTTACTGAGAGGGACGATATCCTACTCTGGGGATAAATTTGTTTATCTGTCCTTTGCTTGGAACTGTACTTTTTGCAATTTATTGGTGTTTTATGTATGTAAATTAAAGGAGAGTTTGATCTGGAATACATGAACTTGAGCTGTTAAGACTTTCCAGGAGATCATCAGTAATTTTCTTTGTTCCATTGCATTTGTTCCATAGATAAAGTGCAAACAAATTCAACGTTCTTAGTTTTGATTTAACTACTTTGGTTATAGGCTTATTGTGGTAACACATTGTAATGCAATATGGGAGAGGGAGACAGTTCTTTTTCTAGCTTTACATCTTAAAATAGAAAATATTTATACATACATATGTGTGTGTATATGTATATACCAGGTATTGAAGAATATGTTTTCTTATTTGGCAATCCTGACTGTGACAGTGGTGCTGGAACTGGATAATCTTTAAGGCCCCCCTCCAATCTAAGCCCTTCTATGATTTGATCCTTTGCTGATTACATTTACTGAGGAGCTGGCCTGCTGTTGGACATTGCAAAATTGGTGCAGATGCTTTAACACAGCAGCCAGCTCATGAAAGGAAACTTAAAAGCAATATGATTGCTGCCTGACTTCTATTGGTATGTCTATGCAATCATGAGTCGTTTGCACCCAGGCTCTCAGCTGTCCAACTGGCACCACCAGTTAGTAACATGTGCCAGGTTTTAGGAGCACCTAGGCTAGATGTAGCCTACGTTTCAGCAGGCCTGACTCCTGGCCAAATAATCCTGTCTGTCTGCCACATGGTAAACAATCTGATGGTCAAACACCATGTCTGCCTGTCTGGGAGGGCTAGAAGCACTGAAGCACACCATGCAATGCTCTGCAAAAGTGCTTCGGAACTAAAAGAACTGGAGGGTGGTTTCACAGAGAATTGATTCCCTGAGCTTTTATGCTCTGGGAAGGGAGGGGAGGGATGATTTGTGCTGCAGAAGGCTTCTAATAGCTTATACTTACTGCTCAGAAGTCATTGGAGTGGCTCAGCTGAGGTATTTTAAACCAGACTTGGAAACTGGAATTTTTTTCTTATAGTGAGGTGCACTTCCTTGTATATAACGAGTGAGCATTTTAATGATGAAATAGCGGAAAGGAAGGTTCCATGAATAACTGCTGATACCTGCTGTCTGAATCTCTCCAGTTAAAACTGAGGCCATTATTTCTAGCTAATATTCATAATCTAATTCACTGTGATTTAGGATTTAGTCAACTTAATTTGCCATTGTCTGATTTAAACCATGAAAGGAATCTTTGTCTTTCTGCCGTATGCACTACAGATTCTAAGCTTGTTGGTTGTGAAGTAGATTAGATTTTATCTGGGAAGAGTATCGCTCTCATTTCAGGCATGCCTTTTCTCAGGGGGGCTGTTGAAATAAGAAGGGGTGCTGGGAAAAACTAGAGATCCGAAACAGAATTGTGAAACTGCCAGTGAGGGATGCAGCTTAAATCCATGCCCCAGTTCACCCTGTGGGTTTTTTTTAGTCTTGGTGACTTTCACGTAGCTTGCATAAAATCCAGTGAGCACAATGGCATGGAGATCTCTTGTCGAAGGACGTGTAGCAGTGGTGTACATTTGTGCTGTTGACTGTTCTGCTGCAACTGGAGCATTCCTTGGCTGCTGCGTTGGTGGGATAATTTTGCCCTAAGTGATTGGACCTCATGAAATTGTAGTTACTGTGTGGAGCTTTTACAAATAAGAAATGGAGATTTAAATGAATTATACCTGTCATCCTCTTTCCTGTAGAATGAAAGCATTCATCCCATTAGATCCTATTATAATGAAATAAACACTTCAGCATACTGTCCATTATTTTTTACCGTTATTTAATTTAAGTGTATTATCAGTGATTCATGCCAGACTGACAGCAGGAAACCGATGTCCTCTATTGATTCATAGACGATGTATAACATGTACATAAATACAGACCACGTAGCCTTTGTCACACTGCCACTCGAATGCATATCAGATCCACGCCAAGGCATTATGTGTGGATAGTGGAGAGTATTTTGGTACCCAGGTGTTTGGTCTTTCTTCCTCTGTAACTGCCAGCAAATATATTAGTTCTTAAAGCAGCAGAGACTGTGCAGGGACCTATTTACAAGAAACTCAGGACCTCTCCATTTGTCACAGCACAATAAAATAACTACCAGCTGCTAATGACTTATCAACCTTAACTTGGAAGGAACTGAAGACCCAGAGGGTGAAAGGTTGTAAACTCCATTACAAATCTTTGCTGCCGTATATCTCCTGTCCTCACACTGTGTTATTGAGGCAAAGAAACCATAGTTTTAAAAATCAGTTTGACTTCATAGAAACTGAACAATGTATTTGTCACTTGCTTTTTAAAAACAGAAACAGCCTGGACTTCATCAACACTTGGGTTAAAATCATTATTGATATGGAGCAATTGATTTAAAAAATAAAAAATAAAGCAAATAAGAAGTCCTAGGGAAGGTGATGTTGCAAAGTGCCAAGCATCTTTGTTGTGCAGTTGTGAAATCAGGGCACTCGGGGCTCTCCTGTACCCTGCCCTTCACAGAAAAAATAAGTTAACAACATACACTTTGTCTTTTCCATCTATTATGTAATTGAGCACATTATGTCACTGAGTGCAATGGCTGAGGAAAAAAAAAAAAAGAAAAAGCCCTATACGATTTTAGAAGGGCTTTTTTTTTTTTTTTTTTTGGTTTGTTTGTTTTTTTCCTACAAGCCACCATTAGGTTAAGCAGCATATTAGAGCACCTCATTGCGAGCTCAGTAAAGAAAAGATCTGTTTGTAGTACTCCTAGTCCTGATGTCACAGGCACAGCAAGGACATCAGAAGGAGGAGTCAGATTACAGTAAGAATGGGCAGTGCAGCATGCAGCCGGAGTAAATGCTAAATCAGACAGGGATTGTATCAGGGATAAGACTGCCTGCAAAGCGCTCATCCTGAGGAGGCACACTGCTCGCTCACGCTTCTTATGCTGGGAAATTTCCACATAATGTAGAATGAAAGAGCTCTGTTTTACATGTCAGCCCTGTGCGGGAGCTAATACTGAATACACAGCGGTGGGATCCTGACTGCATGATTAATGAGAAACATAATGTATTTTGGTAAGTGTTAACTGTGATGTAATTCTGCTTCTGCTCGTGTTATCAATAGGAGTGATTGTTATAAATTTCTGATTCAAGAACATTTCATGCCGACGCACACCTAAGACTGACAACTAGGAAATCATATTGGCTGTGCAGTTTGAAAGGATTCCATTGTCTGGGAAATTTTCTGTTTGAATGGGTTACCGCTTAGTCTGAGAGGCTTTAAAAATAAGCTAAATAGGATGAAATCATCCTCGGTTTGTTTTAAATGAACTTATGTTTCATCTGCTGAGAAGGGAAGACAAATCACTGGGAGGCATGGGAAGTTTTAGACGAACTTAATGAAATGGGTGAGCTACTGCTGCACTGATTTTGGTTTGGAGGCACAGTTAGTGTTAAGATTTCATTCAGCTTTTAGTTCGAAGAATTCAAAGACACAGAGGAGAAATAATGCTTTACGTGCAGTTGTGTGCTGAATACTCTGTGTTATGCTGATCACCAATGTGGAGTTTGCTTCTAGCATAACACAGAATGCATATTATTTTAAGCCTTAGAGGTCTCAGAGCTGTTAAATATTTGTGCAGAGTTTAGTTTTGTAGCTTTATGGAAATCTTCCTCACCCTTACAGCTCGGCTGATTGCATATCCTAAAAACATGCTGGAGCATAGAGCTATGCCTAAGCAGTGTAGTGCTGCAGTACTGGGTTGGAATGTATGATTACAATGTAATGCTGCAAGTTCAGGCTGCTCAACAGCAGAAAATAAAAAACAAAGTGCAATTCTGAAAAAGATACTACTCCTGGCTGCTTGAAGTCCCATCTAGCCTCAGTGTTAATTTATAACTGCATAATATATAAAATGAATGCACAGTGGAGTTGGGGGTTTTCTGGGACATTCAGCAGCTTACTCAGTTTCATTAAATATTGAATCAAGAGTTCATTTCAAGCTGTACGAGAAGCATTTCCCTAATATTCTGAGCCTTCTCGTGCAAGCGTTGTGCTCTATGACATGCTAGGCATTATTTTTTCTTGTTTTCATAAAACTAAAAATAATGGGGGGATCTTTAGTAGAGAAACCCATCATTTATGAAAGCAGAATGATTTTTTTGTTGTAAACTGCCCAAACAGCAAAAAATATGAATTGTCCGAGTTCTCAGAACTCTTCCGAGTTCCTTTTGAAGATGAATTTGCAGAGTTTTAGCTTTACTACATTTTCAAAAGACTGAGGAAAAAAGCCAAGTGTTACAATTTTAGGTTTGAGTAATTTGGATTAGATCTCATCAGCGTTAAAAACATGTGATGTTAGGTAATATATTTTTTGTTTGTTTTTGTTTGGTTATTGTATTTTATATTTTTTTACCTTTTAATATGATTTTATGGGATCTGTGGGTTTCTTATTTATTAACAATCAGTTTTACAATTGCTTGTGTGAGTAAGATAGAAGTTACTGTTACCTGAAGTTACATAGGTTAGAGTATTAGGTCTATGTTAGCTGGACGGAATTTAATTTAATTTTATTCTTTTTCAGAAACCCATAGAAGTATTTAATCTTATTTTGGTGTTGTTTCTTTCAAAAACACAGAATCCTGTTATATGTGCTCATTTACTTTATTGTGTAAAAACAAATTTTTATTGGAACAAGCTGGGTTGTACTCTCTCTTTATTGTAGGAAATCTCACTTTTGGGAACTAAAAGTTTCTGCTAGGCAGGTTTTCACCGTGCTGTGTTCAGTCTGAAGCTTCCTTTAATATTAAGTTTTAAATGAACGTTCTCTTTTCTGTCTTTTGCATAACGAAACATGATCTAATAGGGATAATTACCTCTGGATGTTCTTGGTGTTTACCCTGTATGCCTGTGAGAAACCAGAATGTCTGTAATCTCACCTGTCTCTGTTGTAACAGTGGTTGCACAAAGCAGCATTACACAAATCCAAGTGAAAGCTACACTGTGTACATCATACTACCACGCATACTTGGAATTACTATAGCTACTATCTAGGCAATATCAGAATTTTATTTTTTCTGGAGGAAAAAAAAATCATTCAATTAGTAAAGAATTCTGGGGTATTTATTTCTTTATGCTTGCTGATACTGAGCCACCTAAAGAATAGGAAGAGAAAAAAACACTGTCATGTTTTTATGCATCTTGTTTTTCTGGGTTTTCTTGTTTAATTGATACTGATGTAACACTGTGTTGTGGTTAACGTGCATACTGCACTAAGACTGAAGTTAAGCACAGAAATGGAAAAAAATCCTAGTCCTCTGAAAATATTATTCATTCGCAGCAAATATTAGTGGATGAAGTGAGCTTTGGAAGCATCAGGGTGAAAAGTTACTGAATTCTGAAATCAGTCATGGGGTCCCTTGTTCTCTGTAAATGCATAGATTGGAAGATTTGCGGCCGAAGTAATATATATTCTATTATTTGAGTGGAGCCTTCAAATAATTAAACTAATGGTGATCCATCTAATTACGTACGCCTTTCTTTTAACAACATACACTGTTGCACTGGAATTTTGATGGAGTGGCTTCAATAATTGCTAGTTTTCACTCCTTGCGCTGTGCTTTAGAGCCTGCTGTTTGGTCACCGTGGATACATTTGTTACTTATTCTCATGGTTTCGCATTCATCATCTTGAGTTGAACAGAAACGTGGAATTTTAATAATAATAAAAATCCTACAAAATGATGTAATATGTTTATAGGGTAAGCCAAAAGCCAATGAAAATAATAAATATCTGTTACATGCTTTAATAGGTAGATGTTTTACACTTGAAAACATAAATATGTCTCCCCAGTGCAACTTTGGTGTGCATTTATCATTGAGCTAGTAATTTGGAGTAAGGTAGAAGTCACTTGTGAGTGTTCTCAGCAGACTTGAGAGGAGTAACAGGGGGTACTTCTCTGTCTCTGCTCCACATTATGACTCTGTTGTGGCCTCCGGGTGCGTGTAACTGTATGCTTCCACCTCTACCATAAAAGGTACCACAGGCACCGCTGCCTCAGCTCAGCTGCATTGCCAGTGCAATGCGTTGCTCCCATTTCTGGATTGGGTGGGCTTGTTTGCAAGTGTGGCAGACCCCTTGCTGGGGCAAGGCTGGGTAGAAAGTGCCTCCTCTCTTCCGAAGTTGGATGGGGACGGGGGGAGAGCTTTCAGTGTGTGCTATACACCACCATGGTACATAGTGGTCACCCACTGAAGGAGACATTGCGATAATACTACAGTTACAGGACAGCAAGCACTGCTCTTGAGAGCTCAGTAAGCCCCCAATAGAGTTGGAAGCAAAGCCAGTCCTTCACACCACTATGCTACCTCTCCCCACATCCCAGTACCTTGTTCTTAATAAAGAAAGAAAAAAGCAACAGCAAAAAAGCAAACAAACAAAAAAAGAGAGGCTGGAACCTTTGTACAGTGACAGTGAGCTCCCAAAGCCTGGTTTTGCTTTTTTATTTGTTTTTTCCCTGCCACTTGTGGACAAATTACCAGTTTAAGTAACTTCTGTGCTCAGTGTTTCCATTCACAATATTCATGAAATCTAATATATCACGGTAGAAATTAGTGTTGTATGGGATAAAATACAACTCATAAAATAATCAAAGCACTATTATATTTATATTTCCATGTTAGCTGTTTTCAGTGGGTTTTTTTTCCTTTGTTTGTTTGTTTCTCCCCCCCTCTCCCCCCACCAGCTAATATTGTAGAGTGGAGTAATTCATCTGCATACATGCTACTATTCTGAGTATCACTTTTTATTTCTGGAACACTTTCTTGTAGAAGAGATTCATGATGGATGAGTCATGGAAGAAAAAATACCCCCCAAATCTCACCACCTCTTTAAAGAAATCACACATTGTACAAATCAAACAACAAAAATAACCTGTTTCAGCAGTTTTTATGAAATTATTTATTTGTCACCAGTTAGTTTTTAGAAGATTATGCTCTCTTCTTCAGTTAGACACTGCAGAGGCCTTTCGCTGCATTTCTGTTTGTCTTCATTTAAGGCAGGGTGACTCAGTGATGATAAGGGCTATGCTTTTAAAATGTTTTGAGAAATGCAGATACTGGATTATGAACTGCACTCTATTTTATCACCAGCCATCTGCAATAAGAAAGTGTAGTAAATATGGAATGGATGTTGAAAATGACAGAAGAATTCAGCTGAGCAAGCCAATGTATAAGAGCTAAAAATCAGCGGGAGCCTTATGTTTATACTTGGCATTTTACAGTTTTATGGGCGCTAAAGTTCTTATCTTGAAACACTGAATAATGATTAGTGCAAATGTACATAATAGTAGCAATTTAAAAAAAGTCCTGTTGAAGATTATAGGAACTGTTCTGCAATAGGTTATAACCCTTTAGATTCTGTTGTGAAAACTGTTCATTTAAAATAAAGGGTGATTTCACCATTTCACACATTTAAACAACAACAACAACAAAAAAACTGACTCCCTGTGGTACCCTTTTTATGAGTGGCATAGTTGCTGCAAAACCAAAATTGCAAATAATGGTTTATGGCTTCAGTTGTGAAGAACAGATCACAGTTACTTCACCTGAAGGTCTTTTAACAAAAAAATGTGTACGTAAGAGTGTATGAATGTGCATCTATCCATCCGTGTTTTAAATGGAGCGATAGTAGAATCCCTTCTTCTGCCTCTTCTCAACATCCATCTTACTTCTGTTAAGAAATGAAACATTAAGATGAAACTAGATTTTTTTTAATTTTCTTTTCAACATGAAGCATCCATCCCTTTTCAACTTTTTTCCCTAAAAAATAGCTCATATAATCTTTTCCTATATAAAATTTTAAACTAATGAAATTGAGTGCAGAATTATCTCTCAGTTCTGTGGCTTCTATCTCTTCGTGCCTGTGTGCAAATATCCTTCCATATAATTTGGATTTTGTTTCATAATCTGATAGTAGTACTAGAAATTTTTGCAATTTCTAATACGTTATTCAGATTCCAGGAATGGTTTCTAAACTTTAAAAAGTTTATTAAGCTAAACATAAGGATGATTCTTTAAAAAGAAGAAATAAATTTGAACTTAATAAAGGAAATATTTCAATTTGGTATTAGAACATGAAAAGTTCTTGAAATGCAGTGAAGGCTAGAAGGGCCTTAGATTTCAAAAATGGTTATTACATGTAATACACTGCCAAGATTAGTTTTGCAGCTGAAATTGCATAGATGATTGATAAAATTCAGAGAAAGTGCAGCAAAAGTGATTGGTTAGAAATATCAAAGCCTGAAATGTCTGAGCTTGTATTTAATTCATACTTCTGTGGTTGAAAGTCGAAAGAATCTTTGCTCTGTTTCGGTGTTATGATGTTGCATCTCCAAGGCAAATTCTGTAGGTGAGACAGTTTTCTCACCACTTTTAGCAGTGTGTTCCTGCAAAGACTGTAGAGGTGAAAAATCTTTTCCATACAATTGCATTATGGATGTATTCCTATATATTTAGACCTCTTTGCTTGTTTTGTTACTGCTTTCAATTCATTTGTTCCAATGCTAATTAATGTGTTCACTTTGAAGTATTACTTGTTTTTGTACATATGCATGGTGGCCTCTACTTACAACCATGGTATGACAGCATAAAGAAGTTGGCAAGGATCTGAATCAAATATGAAATAAGAAAATGTAATTGTAATTTGAAATAGGAATCGCAAGAGAGACTTTATGAAAGCTCAATTATTAAGCATTTATTGTCTCATGTTGACATCTCTGACAATATAGTTCTACCTCTTTTAATGCTCCTAAATTATATACATTTAGTACTTCTTTAAGTTTGAAAAAATGGTAAAATATTTTGTGTCCTTATCTAGAGTGTTTAAACAAATGTTCTCTCTATTGGTCTCTCTCTCTCTTTCTGCTTTGGCAAAGGCTGCAAGTAATTTAAAAATGTGGGTTAGATAAATTGTATTTATTTATTAAAAATGCAACTATCTGATGGAACCATTTGCTTGGAGATTGTGGGAAATGCTCTCATCACTATGGGATCAGCTCTAATACCCATCCAACTAATTTACTATATTTTATACTTTCTTCTGATTTAAAACCATAAGGTACCATTTGTTCGTCAAGTAAAGCTTGAAAAGCTCCTGCGATTTGGTAACATATAGCATCTTCATCTCTGAAACAGTTACAGGAAATACAAAAGTGAGATAACTTGAAGTGTCTGACCATTTGAAAGTTTAGCATACGCTTAGAATCTCAGAGGACTTTGGCTTTTTTTTTTTTTTCCTGTGGCGTATATTATTATGGTGTGTATTGTTAGTGTGTTCTATTTCTTACGGTGCAAGCTGACAGTTTCTTCCCTAGAAGAAACTACATCAGAAAACAAGTTAGTCTAAAAATTGGGTTTATGTTAGAAGAATGCCTCTGAATAATAAAAACTGCTCTCTGAAGAATGAAGGAATAAACAAAACAAAACAAAACAAAAAACACACTAGACTTCATTTTCTCTTTACGTATTACATCAGAGTGGCTCTTTTATGCGTTTACTGTTGTTCTGTAATTGAAAAAGTAGGTGGACGGTCCAGTTCATTCAAAATTAAAGCCACGAATTTTTTCTCATCTTCTTTTGTTCCTGTTGACCTTGTTTACTCAGTTTGTTTACTATAGAGTATAGTAACTGATGAAGATGGAGAGAGATAATGGCTGTGTTTTCCAATACATTTACCCGTCATTGAATTAGGGATCAATATTGAATGGAGCAGGGAAAAAGGCAAAAAAATGAAAAAGAACTTTGGCAAGATTTGCAATTGTTAAATGCACAAGAAAGGTGGAGAAGGGGAAGAAGCAAGTCTTGGCACTGCAAGCAATATTAATGCTCTTCTAGTAGAGCCAAGTCATATATCAGTAGTGACCTGGGGGTCTACTCTGTCTGTAGTGTAATATTTAGCAGATTAGTTTTGGTTGTTTTTGTGATGTTTGGTTTTGTTGTTTGTTTTTTTTTTCCCCACTGATATTTACCTGTGAAAAACAATCCATTCACCTCCTGTCAAAATCAGCCAGATATCAGGAGCATTTTGTTTACCAGATATATGACTATTGCATGGCAAGTACACTGCTCTTTTGTTTTTCTATTATTTCTACTATGCAATGCTGCTGTAAGCAGCAAATTTTTCAAAAGAGAAGGTTACATGAGCTTGCCTGCTTCTAGGTGGCAGAAGAAAAATGGAAAAGAAGAAACAGAACAAAACCATTGTTTGAAACCTTCATCTATTCTTTTCAATAGCCATTTTTATTTCTTGAAGAAGTGAAAATGAACAGGCTTACTTGAAGGTTTACCTAACCTACTGAACTTCACTGTATTTGTAAAGCCTAAATTCTAACAAGACAATCGGGCTATGAGTTGGTTTGTACAATGGTATATTTTAAAGCCTTTTCCTTTTTGTCTCTTTCTTTATCTGAGGGCATAGCAGCCATGCTAGCACTGGTTCTTTAAAGCAATTTTAGTGGTTTTCATTTATTTATTTATTTTTTCCCTAGTATACTTGTGTGCTTTTAGCATTCAAGACATTATGTAATCATTTACAAACATTTGTCTCGCCAGTTCTAGCCACAGTCTGTCTACCTTTTAAAACTGCTTATTTAGCCCTCCACTTCTTGTGCAGTGCTTGGGCATTTACATTACCCTCCTAAAAATACATTTAATTTTTATTGGCTTAATTCTTAGCAGCACTAGTCCACCCTGTATGATGTTCTGCTTTCTTTCTTAACTAAGATAGATACTGAATTAATTTTTTCATTTCAGTTGAGTGGAAGTAACAATTTTCAATATGCTTGTAGAAGCCTAGTGTTTTGACTTTATTTTTTTTTTTAATTATCGATTAATGGTTTGCGATATTGTTATGGAATATAAAATGCAGCCTTTTGCTTAGGTGCATCTGACAAATATACTCAATGATAATTAACAGCCCACCATTTAGGTTCCTGGGAATTCAGCAGCAGCTGGACATCAGCATCTCTTTAGATATGATGGATAGAATGGATAGAAAGCATGCTGCCTTGCAGAAATGCCTGCCTATCATCAGATCAATGTTCATGTGATGAATAACCCTTCACATTAGCATTTTGACATTTAGTTCTACATCCTCTACTACTGCATTCAGCAGATTACCTTCCAAATATAAACAGATTTTCAAGGTAAAAAAAAAAAGTCATTAAAACAAGTAAACTGCTACACAGTAAATAAAGCTGCAGGTATTATGTTCATGTAAATGAGCTTCGTCATTTGTATATGCAGTAAAACAAACAGTGAAGGCTGAAAACAAACAAACAAAAAAAGTAGGATTTGAAATCTTTGTAACAATATAGGTACAACTAAAATGTGATTGTGGAAAGCCTTAATGAAATGTGTGTAAACTCTGCAGCTGGAGGAAGGTAAGCAGGCAGCAGGTAAACCCTTGTGGCTGCAGAAATGGTACTGACTGCAGCATCCCACATGAGCAAGCCTTAGATGACCAAGCAAGACTGCTCTGTTTTGCCCTTGGCGACTAACTGGAAGCAGAATTGTCATCGCATACTGACATCAGAATGTAGAGAAGAAAATTTATGTAGATAGCCTGAAATTAACCTTGTGAAGGAAATGAACAAGGGTATGCATTGCTGTGGATGTGCATGCAACTCTGTAGAATTTAGGAAGGTAGTATTTGAGAAGAAAATTCTTACATCTTATTGTCCAGAGTCTTGATTTTAGTTATTTGAAGTCATATATCCTAGAACAGTCCACATAATGAGGAAAAGCAGGATGGAATTCTCTCAGATAGGCATATAATATTTAGCATTAAAAGAGCAATAACGATACTCCTAAAACAGTCTTCAACTTGTTCTATTTTCATGTGATTTGTTTATGCTTTCTGTGCTTTTCTAGTAGGAAAACTCCTTCACAAGTATATTCACAAACAAAACAAAACAATTACATGATACTTTGTAATTTATTAAATGAGTTTTTATATTAAAAACTATGGCAGCATATTTTCAGCAGTGCAAAGCTCACTTTAAATTCATCCAGCCTGGAAACAGAAATAGTGCCATTTGACCTTACTGTGTCGTCAAATGAATTATGAATGTTTTATATCAAATATCTGTTTGAGAGACTCCTGCTGAGCTAATATCTGCAAAGTCACAAAGATAAAAAGATGTAATGTTAATTCTAAATTATTAGACCATTTTAGGAAGATCACAGTAATAATTTGCCAATGTTAGTAGAGAATATTTACAACAGTAGATAAGTTAATCTTTACAGGAATCTGTCCAAGTTGCCTGTGATAGCCAGAGCTCCGGTTTTGCAGGTTCTTCCATCTGTGTAGTCAACTTATAGTAAATAACATATGGAACTTGAGGTAATGTTGCTACTTTGTCTGAAAGAAGCAGGGCTGTTTTTGAAATCTGTTGATACATATATGTGGCAGCTGCTATCAGTTCCAAAAAATATCTCTTAAAAGTTAAAGAGTCTTTTAGCAAAAACTGAGCGTTCCTCACTGATGTTATTTTACTGAGACAGATTTGCTCTTCACAGTGAAGGAAGAAGTATTTGGAAAGTAATTATTATTTGTAATGAACTGTGGAAAGTGTTGGACTGTGTTAATAGATTTGCTAGAACTCGATTTCAGCTACTGGACGTAACATGCTGAGAAACTTCCATGGCCCCCAGTAAAGTAAGAATTTCAAATGTGCTGGAAATATTGTTAGACTTAGTCTAATTAAGTCAGCTGACAAATCATCTGTAACAGTTCTGTTTAATATCTCCTATAACTTCAAATGTGAATTAAATGCTCTTTACAAATCTTAATATCAACAGCATAGTCAGATTTTGGCAGATGTCTGGTCAGCATATCTGGAGTGGAGAATGCTGGCATGCCCACCAGCCATATATTTCTTTCTGACCAGGCTGGGAGTACAGAAGGGGAGGTCTTACTTAGCAATGACTGCTCAAACAATCTTCTGTCTCCATGTGAGAAGGGATACTAAATGCAGTGGGAGCATATACTGACATGGCCGAACAACTTGAAATTCCCTGATCAGTTGTATAAGGAGCTATACTTAGGGGAAGATGCACCTGCAGAGGAAAATGCACTGTTGCGTGTCTGCCTGTGTTGGAAGAGCAATTCAGACCTATGGTGGAAGTTTCCATTGGTTCCTGTGTTTATCGTTCATTCCTGTGTTTTGGCCTAAGGATTAACAGGCAATGAATGCTATACTGATTTTCTTGTTTTTCAGGAAGTTATTTAAAACCACCAGTATTTTTTTTTTCCATAAATCAGCAAACAACTCAGCTGAAATCAGCTGTAGTCCTTATTATTCTTACTAATTTCTGTGAACAAGTTATCAAGACCAATAATGATGCTATGAAACTCATTGAGTTAACCAAGCAATTCCGGTCCATGCTTTCCTAAGATCATATTAATTTCTATTCTTTGTATAAATTTATTGTGATTTTCCTTCTTAGATTTACATTTGTGAGAAGTTTGTGAATGTGTATAGGATGAGGTCCATGCACAGTAGTAGATTTTTAGTTCTCTCAGGTGCTTACAAACATATGTTGCCTTACATCTTGCTTCAGTATGATGTAGCCCCATATGAAAGGTCTCATATTTTTTCTATAGGACTGAAGACCAAATTAGATCTTATTTGGAATAAAAAAATATGGGATTTGGCTTTCCCTTCTAGTAATTAAATTTGGCAGGACAATAAATTAAAAGAGCAGTATGTGAAGATACGTTTTTGTCTCAAAAGCTAGAAGAGAGGGTTAAGGGACGTAGCTGTTGAGTCTTTATCTCAGACTCCCTTGAAGAGAGGTTGGCTCACTCATATTTTACATCTTAGAGTATTTTTGTTTTGTAATTATAATGTATATGAATTCATATTATGCATTTATAATATATTATTAGATGTGTTTGCGTGTATGTATAATATACATATTCAAAAAATTTACAATCTTTGATTTTTTTGTTTTGTAACTTCAAAAATAAAAAAGTAATTATGTGGCTAAAGTGGCAGGTGCAGATTTTACTTACATCCCTTTACAAATGGAGATGCCATCCATGTGCTTAAGCCAGGGCTGACAATTTCTGGAAACAGGTGGTAGCATTTCTTGTAAGTTAATATAGAAGAGATTTCTGGAGTATTCTGGTTTATTTTTTTAAACTTCAACCTTCGTACATTGAATTGAAACAGTTGTAACTACTATCCTGCTCTATCTCTTCTTGCTGTTCTTGAGTCTCCGCCAACCTTGGTACCCTGAGTCTACATAGACTTAGTGGCATGACTGGTCTTAGTCTTGGTAATTCTCCTCAAAAATCAGTGTTAGACATTGCTGTTAAACAAGGTAAACATGAAGTCTGTGTTCCTGTTTTGTGTCTCCACTTCAGTTGCAGCTTTAAGCACGTATTAATGACTCTGTTAATGCTGTTGATGGTTGACCATAGATAGACATCAGTTTTACTTTTACCACCTTTGAAATTGCATATGTTAATGTAGCTGAATACCTGAGTCACTTGGCTGTTTTACCTGAAGTGAAGTGATAATTTAAGTGAGAAATAAAATGTAGATTTTTATTTTTTTTCAAATGTGATAGTAATAGAATTTATATAGTAACAACAAAAAGCTCTGTTGTCTTCTTAACTCATTTTAAATACAATTTTTCTGTCTGAAGAGTATAATGAAGAAATTCTGACACTCCCTATTTAAATTCTGTCTTTATCCAGACAAGATTACTACATATTCTCTATGAGTATATGTGAAACATAAAAGCCAGAAATACTGGTTTTTAAAATCTTATTTTTAGATGCTTTTTTTTTAGTTTAATAAATGAAGTCAGTCACACAGTGAAGCTATACATACTTGATGTTTGAGGTTGAAGAACAGAAAGAGAATGGAGCCAGTCTTATGCAGATATTTTGACACAAGAACTGTGTGAGCATCAGTAATTTGGGCCTGAGGAAGGATGTACAGATCTTAACTTAAATTTTATCATGACTTGGCCTGCACCTGCTAAAATTTTCGCAAGAGTTTCAGGTTAACACGCCCAAAACACTCCACTGTGAATCAGGTGATTTATGTTTAGTTGTAATTCCAGATCTGCAAAGCTGGCATGAGTATAGGCATTGGAATGCAACCCTTATACAGGCAAGCTGTGTTTGGTTTCAGGTTTCTTAGAGGCTTTCATGTGAAACTGCATGAATTGATACCTCTAACAGATTTAACAGCAGCAATAGATGTTCTTTAGTATTATAGCACAAACTAATGCCCACGGTAACTCTGCTTTAATCACTGGAGTTATATTAGGTCAGAGATGGGCCTCTTCTCCAGCGTTATCTTTTTCAGTAAGTTTGTTCTTCCTTTAATGCCATTCTTAGATCCAACAGGCATATTTTTGTCTCTGGAATAATCCTATTGGTTTTTTTAAAGATATGACATCATAAATAAAATACAGAAGCCTCAGTACCTCTTAGGTGATATGCTTAGAGTTACTTCATTTTCACCTAAGACTAACTGTTTCATGACACATTTCTCTTCTTATGTGGTACATCTTGGAGTTATGTGGTCTTGTTATGCTTTATTAAAAGAAGTTGTACCAAATTCTGGATTATGCAAATAATTATAAGTAAACTGTCTTCTGTATATTGTAATGTGGGTCTACTACTCGAATCTTTGATTTATCCTTCAAATTGAGAACCCTTGGTAAAAATTGTAATGGTAGTGATTTTCTTTGTTTAAGACTAATTGTTATGGAATCTTTTGAATATTTAGTCAGTCATGCAAATAAGAAAGACACTACTGTCCTTACGGATTAAAAAAGAATCAATCCTAACTGATGGGAGGGATTTGAATAGCTAAATATATGCTGAATCATTTGCAGGATAGGGATTTGTCTGTTGCTTTCCAAACCCTTGCATTTTTATAATAATTTAAGAATTGGTTCATCACTTCACTGCTTTAAAATAATTAATTTTTTTTTGGAAACATATATATAGATTTACCTCTTATGGACAGAAAGGATGGTTACAGAATGTTAGGCTCTTTCCATTCTTTAACAGTTGAGTGGGAAATTGTCAGCAGACAGCTCCATTGAAGGTGCCCTTTGTGCCCTGCCCTTTTGGCTTCCCAGATAATGTAAGGTTCTTTTGATCAAACTAATATACCAAATTTCGTAAAATTCGAAGGTGCTAGGGTTTTGAGGGTGGTGACTTGCTTATCTCCTGTAATAAAATCATATTAAGTAATCACTTGAAGTATTTGATATGCAATTAAATTAAATAAATGTCTGTTGCCAAAATTGAGTGTTTTACTATTCTCTTTTTTTGGCAAAAAAAAAAAAAAGTAATAGTGTATAAGAAGCATTAAACAATAATGTAATGCAAAGAAGTCAAATTCTGTTTTTAACTTCAACCCAAATCACCAAAGGAAAACAGAACAAAAACATTAAAAGGATTAGAGCAAATACTTCCTCATACAACTTACTCAGTAACATCTGGAATTAATATAGCAAGCATGAACGTTATGAAGCTGCATCATTTTGATCCTTCTGATTGACATGATATATCAGAAAAGCAGGCACATAATTTTTCACTTCTTGATACTGTATTTTGTGATATGTGGTTTCAAGACCTGGTATCCGTGTCTTGGAAAAAATACATTTGCTTTAGTATCTTTCAAATAACTGTGATACTTAGGAGAACCAGAGCTAGTTTTCTGTTTCGTTTTGAATTTGTAGCAGTGGGAGGCTTAAAAATAAACTAAAATATGTCAACTGATACTTTTTTTTTCCTTTGGAAAGACAGTTTAAGTATAGTATGCTCAAGGCTTGATTTTTTTCTCAAGAAATTTAATAAGAAGGTAGATGAAGGATGACCTTTGAATTGAATGAGCTGAAGTGTTTGAGAGAGCTTGTTTTTATATTAGGCCTGTTTCTAGATACATTTACATATGTAGTTCAAGAAATGCTGAGTTTTAGAATGAATAAATGTGAATGAAAAAATAGTGAATGTCTAACTTAATTTTTAGGTTTGCAAAAAGTGAGCTTTTCAAAGCTTATGATTTTAAGTAAATATTCTAAACAGTGCAACTGCATGAGGAGAAAGGATACACTCTAGGAAGTTATTTAAATATGTTTCTCCTATATTTAGTTCCCAAGACAGGATCTATAGTATTGCAGAATACTTTGATAAGACCAGAACTGCAACTGACTGCAGAACAGAACAGGAAGGGTAATAGTCTTTTCTTTAGAAGGTTTAAACCATGACTGTCAAACCTTTTGGCTTTACTGGGCTGGACTGGCTGAAGAGGAATTGTCTTGGGCTGCATATAAAATACATAATATAGTTAAGTTTTGTAATATATATATGCTATTTTAATTTTTATATTTTCTATAAAAATGTTAAAAAAAAAAAAGCAAAACTAGTAGGACATTTGACGTTGTCTTTATGAAATTAGTGCATCAGTGTGGTTTTAATGGAAGTGATTGCAATTCTTAGTGAGATCTCAAGGAGTTTGTCAAGATATTTTTGATGAAATTTTACTCTTCTTGTTTCTCATTGTCAAAAATAGTTTTTCACATGTATGTACTGACAAAAAAAGCAATGACAAGAACAAAGCATGACTATGAACCAGGGAATATTTATCTCTGGTAAGGCCAGGCTTATCAAAGTCTAGTAAAGAGACCTGATCACATTTTTTGAGTGGAATATCTGATTAAAACTCCATAGAATCATTAAAGTTGGAAAAGACCACTAAGATCACCTAGTCTAACTGCATTACATTCAGTGTGAAAATTTATAGGTAATACATTTACATCTACTGAGAGTCACAAATATAGCAAAAAAAAAAATTGATTTCATTTTGCAAATCTTTTAGAATTTTACCCCAATTTGGTCACCTTACTTCAGAAAATAAATGAAGCCCTCATAATTAGCAATTGTACTTTTGAGGAACATCAGGACTTTCATATATTGCTAAAGTAATATAAAATTTGAAATTGGTAGTTTTACTCTCCAAACTTTTTAACAGATTATCCTGTTTCTTCACCTCACTGTAGTCTGGTAAGATGAATTGATTGTAGAAAAATCATTTTTTATCAGTACATTATGTCATATCAGACATACCATTTTTTCCATACACTACTTAGTGAACTCACCACCAGTTAATGTTTTTTGATAATTTTTGCAATCAAATTCACTATCATTTAATAAAGTTTTGTAGTAGAGTCTGTTTGACTTGTAATTGAAAAAACAATTGAGATGACATTTTTCAGTTCTGCTATTCTGTCTTTATGAAACATTCTTTGATATGCATCGAACTTGGCAGTGCATTTTTGCGTGTCTTTCTGAATTGTAATTTTTGAAAGCTGACGTATTTCCTTGCAAACTAAACCTAGTGCCATTATTATTTGTCTAATGAAAAAATGACTTATCTCTCTGTTTTTCATTAAAAAGCTTTCATCCACTATTTTCCTTTTTTTTTTTTTTTTTTGGATTGTTTTCTTTCGAGATGCCATTGGGTAGATTGAAACAATGTTCTCAATAACCACTGCATTTTAATCACAAAGAGACATGATGCGTGTAACATAGTGTGCATGGTTTTTAGTTCAACTGAACATGTATGGCAGGTGTGAAAGTTAGAGTTAGCCCTGCATTATGCCCTCCCCTTGTCCTGGTTTCAGTGTTAATACAACAATGATAATTTGATTGTTGCTGAGTGATGGGTGTGTACCTGGAGTTGGGGAAGAGCTACCACCATGTTGGCACAGGGCAGTGGGCAGATCTTACTACTTGATGTTCTGGGCTGCATGCAGCCCTTGGGTTGCAGGTTGGATATGCCTGTTTTAGGCTATTCTTGGTCTATATAGAAATATAGATAAGTAGTTTTTGTCTCTTCCACTATGCTTTGCCATCCTAACCATTAGTGATATATACACATCAGAATGATAAATGTAGAGGACCATTCCTTTCCACCTTTTTTAATAAGCACTACCTTATTTATTCTTTTTAGAAGTTCTCCCCTATAAAATAGTAACTGAAGATATACAAGTTACTGTCTTACAGACTTCACACATATCAGCTGTGGGGTAAACGCTGTAAACCATATGACAAGATCTGTGTCAGAACCTGTTAATATCATTTTCTTTATCAAAAAGAAAATGTTCTGAATAGTTATGTGAATTTTTCATGAAATTATTTTATGTCATAATAAAAATGCTCCCAAAGAATATCTGGATAAAGTAGAAAAAAAAAAACACCTCAAAGAAATATGAATTATTATTATGTTATGCCTGGCTCTTTTGAATAATTTATGCTACTGAACTGAAACCTTGTATGTAAATGTAAGTGGACTGTAATCAATAGAATTACCCACCAATGAGCACAATTTATATTAGCCAGGGGCAGGGATTCCCATTCATTAAATCAGTGGAGTACATGCCTTCATCTATTTCCATGGATGCAGCCTGGAGCATTCAGCATGTCATGGATTAGATAAATTGGGCCTGTCATGTCTGTGTTTCAGTAAAATAGGACAAATATTTATTTTGTCCTTTGTGTCTTGTTGGCAAAAGCAGTGGTTCTTTCCCTCCATCTGTAGAGAATGACAGGAGAAAATTTTCCTTTCTTGATAAATATATTTTTTTAAATTCTAGGGATATATAATGCAAAACCAGAATCTGCCAGCATTTTCTCAGATATTGAAAGGGGAGATGGTTTACTAACATCCACATATTTTAGTTCTCAAATTTTTTGCCTGAGTCAACTCTCAGGTGTAGGCTTGCCAAAATTGAAATTCCCATAGTCTTTATTTATAAATGGCCATTTTGTTAGAACTTCTTGACAAACAGTCTGTTCACTTTCTCAGAAAGACACTAGCCATATACTTGAGGGACTTATGTAGGATGCTGGAAACTCAAGCTAAATTCTTTTTTGAAGTTAATACAGAGCTACACAAATATAAACCCCTCCAAGAAGAGATTATTGTGTATAATCACCAGTTAATCAACAGCCCAAACACGAGGACACTTCCTTGAGGCAATTTACAGGGCAGACTTCAATATGGGCCTTTGATTAAAATACATTTGGCCCTTAATTTCTTTGCATTTTTTTAAACTTTTATAAGGGTTTGCAGGCATAACTAGGCATAAGAGTGTAGTTTACATACAGAGCTGAAAAAAAGATGAATTCTGAAGAACTTTATCAAAGATAAAGATTGGATATGTATTCTGTCCCTCTTCTATTTACAGTCAGTGGCATTCTGAAGAGAAGCATCAGCCAAAATACTGTGAAAGAAAAATTATGACTGGAAACTTGTAACTTTGTGATTGGAGGGAGAAGCACCAAAGCCTGAGATAGCATTCTTAACTTTTACTGGCATAAACATGTTTTGAAATTGGCAGAGAAAGAATTAATGGCTTTATGAAAGTGAATACAAGATAGCTTAATCTGTCATATTTTTCTCTTCTAAGGAAGGATCATGGCTGGGATCCGTTAGTGATAATGAAGGTAAGCTGCTTGTGTAGTGGAGTGCTAGGCACTCAGAGTTAGTCAAATTCAGTTTCAAACTCTTTTGCCTTTGGAATTTGAACATTTTTATTTTGTTTGTTTGTTTGTTTTGTCAGCTAAAGTTGTGACTTAAGTGCAAACATTTATGAGGTGTCACCAAGGACCAGATTTCAATGTTTCTGAAATCTCATGCTCAAGCCTAGCGCTGTAAATTTTGAGAAGGCGAAGCTCATCATGCCATAAAATATTTGCAGGAAGACTTTTCAGTGGCATCTTTAACAGTTTCCATAAAACTTCTGTTTAATTGATTGTGACCAAGATTTAAATTTCTCCCAATTATATCCATTATCCAATTCTTTTATTTCCATTCTTTCTCTGTCTGCTGCCTTCTTACTTGCCCTTTTCTTTCTTTAGCTTCCTTTCCACTTTCCACTTCTCCTAAATATGTCAACTTCTCGCCCTTAAAAGCTTTATGATTTATCAGCACCTTCCCTCCTTTCATGGTATACCCCTTGCTAAACTCAACACTCTGGAATGCAATCAAAGCAGCACCTGTATCCCCAACTTTTGTCAAATAAATGAAGAATGGCAACAGTATTATGTAAATTGAGCTCAAATGCTTAATGTTGAAGGGAATAATTCCAATCAAATTTCCAGGATTTCAGGTAGTACTTGGGTATTTCTCCCCTTAGAGAGCCCAATTGGCCATTTTATTAATTTATTTAATTATTGTCTGCTGATAAATACACGCAGATTAGTCACTGCTGGACTCAGTGCTTCAAAGGGGTGTGAAAGTCTGTTTCAGGAAGTCTCAAGCTTAACAGTTAAATACGCATTTTATCCTTCTCTTTTCCCATCTCTGCAGGAACAACAGACTGCAAAGAACTGTCTGTTTTTTTTCTTAGCTTTCCTTCTCAACACAAAGCAAGGGTTGCCTGGTAGAATAACTTCAATTTTTCATCAGTTTCTTTTTCCAGAAAGTCATGGTCACTGAGCCTCAGGCTCTTGTTTGTTGTTGTTGTTTTTCTTTTTTTCTCCACTAACAGCTCTATCTCCTGAGGGCTGAACTGGTTTACTTTCATTAAAGTCTAGAGGAGGTTTTATGAAAAGTAATGGGTTGGGGTTTAGAGACAATTGATCCATGTGATCTACTTATTTGTTCTGGTCTTACACTCTGAGAAGGAATACTGTGAAAGATATTTCCGTTTGCACTTTTGGTTTACTTTTCTTATGGAACTTCAGGTATTTCTTGGGAAATTTATTTTAGTGCGAATTTATGGGAGTGGGAATTTTATTGATGAGGAAAGTTCTTTAGTCAAATAACTTGAAGTATTTTTAATTTAGGAATGAATGTACAAAAATGTAATATTTTATATAATTGTCTTAAATATTTCTCAAACCACAATGAATGGAATAGTGATTTTTGTCTCTCCTTTAAAACACACTTTGGTCTAATTTGGCTGTATTTCATTATCTGTTCATAAATCCTGTGCAGCCAATCCTTTCTCTTCATTAATGCTCAACAAGAAGTGATACTATTTACCCTTTTGTCTACATATGGAACACCAGAAACATAATCATTTTAAACATATACAGGGGCTAGTTGTGTGAATCAAAAGTCTGAGACAGTTATAGTTTCTGACGTTTAAGCATATTTATTTATTCATGACAAAGACCAATGAAAATTATCTCTCTCAGTATTTTTTTTTATGAACGTATACAAAGGCAGGCATATACATACGCACATATACATATGCTGTAAAGTCAGTTGAGGGGGCAGTCTTGCCCCAGTCTGTGCAACACTGGCATATATTCACTGGACTACAGAATGTCACAATCTCTGTTGATTATTATCTGTTAAGAACGATGCCAAGTGAATGTAGAGAGATGAATATCACTCCTCTCTCTACAATTCTCTCCCAGCTTTCCTCTCTCTCTCTCTCCACCTGGGCAAGCCTTGACCTGGGCAGACTTTACTTCTTTGACTGCAATTCTGCCATTCTTCTCCTAACTTGAGTTCTCCTAACTTATCCTTGGCTACTTCCCAAGTCTATTAAGCTATTTTCAATAAGACAACACTAGTTTGATAACTAGCAGAACAAAGTGATGATCCACAAACATGAAAGAAATATTGGCATTTTCACTATGCTTTCACTATGCAGTTAAAATGTGTAAAAACTACTTCTAGTGAATTATTAATAAAACTTGTCTATATTGAGCTTTTCCAAGGGTAAATCAAAGAGGCATCATTGCTGCACAACACTATCCTCATAACCAGAATATGGTACTAGTCTGTACACATTTCATGATATTGTCTCAGTTATATGCTTGTTTCACTTGATGAAGAGTCATCAGAAGTTAATCATTGTTATTAATTACATAAAGCATAGTTTTGAATAATGACACCTAAAAATTTGCAAATACTTCCATCATGAAAATGAAAAATTATTTGAAAATCTGTTTGCAAAATGGTATCCTTCTGATTGTTAACCATTGGATATCTGTGCTTATTATACCAAAAAAGTGATTTTTATATAAACATTAGAAAAATCAAACTGGAAAATATACTGTGTCAAAGACCATTTTGTTATGACAGAAAGTGTAAATCTTTAAAATTATTGTTGTTTTTTTTTAATAATATTTGCATCAATCTTGTATTTTAAATTTAATTTAATTTTAATTACTGTGATTATTTTTTTTTATTGTCATGGTTGCAATTTCTTAGGACTCTGACCCTGGAAAGCAGACTCAGCTTGAGTATGAATATAAACATCCTTGATACAGGCTGGAAATCACATTATGGGTTGTTGCTTTATGTAGAATTAGTTAGCCAAAAGGAAGATCTTATAGTCAGAAGAAAAAAAAAGAGAAAGCTGATGCCCTCTGATGTCCAGATGACCTTTTCTGGCCTGTCATTACTGCTTAGTGGTAAGAGTGTTGAGATAATACTATGCATGTCTAGCCCACTTTAGGCATGCCAGGCTTTTTATTTCTTTGAATTCATCTGCTTACTAAAGAAAGAATGAAGTTGCAAAAAACATGTGCAGCCAGTGAAGGAACTTAAGAATAGGTCTGGGAATATGTAGCTTTCCAAAAGGAAAGGAGCTGGTCACTGGAGATGCGCATGAATTCACCTATCATGCCTGTAGCATTGTGTCTAGGGGGAAAGAAAAGTCTTCGACATCATCTTTGTATCGTGAGACCTTTGAATCTGGTTGAAGGTGTTAATTTCGTTACTAAAAATCTGCTGAAGTGGGCATAGCACAGAATTTAGGGGCCTATGGCTCATTTTCTTGATCTTCCATGATTAGGTGATTTACACTGTCTGTCCTGGTTTTGTAGCTGAAAAATGTAGTTTATTTCTTAATAAATGGAAGCATCTTAAGAATTAGTACCAGAATTGTAGGGAGAAAAATACTAGAAATGTAGGGAGAAAAATGTTTCTTCACGTGTTACTGGACATTTTTCACTTAATTTTATTATTTAAGACAGATACAAAAGAAAAGATTTTGCATGCTTAAAGGATGAGGGCTGAAGGTCTTGAACATTTGGTCTTCTCAGAAGCCATGATGCTAGTAGTCTTAGTTGTCTGCTTCCCTGTTAGCTGTTGTATTTGGTGCTTGCTATGGATGGCTGATAATAAGCAATGTGTCCAAGCTGGCAGATTTCTTGTTTCCTTCTAAGTGAAGCAGACAGAACTTCACAGAAAGTGGCACACTTGTTTGGGATCATTAAATTTTCAGTGATTTAATGGCTTCCAAATGGGGGGGGATATATATCTATATCTATATATACATATCCAAATTTATCTTATCAACTGTAATAAAACCTCAAAGGATTCTCAACAGCTCAATTATATAGGTCATCTCCCTCTTGCTAAAATAAAAAGCTTGATTGAAGCTCTAATGTAATTTATAATCTGTAGAAGATGTTGCCTGCAGAGCATTAGTAGAATTCATTGCTAGGTGGTGTTAAATGTTGAAGTTAAGATCAAGGCTTTATAATAGATTTTGTTTAATAAAAACAATTTGATTTAGTAGAGTGTTTCCTATGGGTCATAGTATAGGGTTGAAATGTGATTTGGAGTTCAGAGAGGCTTTGACATGAACTTCCTTTTTTCTTGAGTGGATATGGTCAACATAACTCTGTGTACTTTGTTGCTTTTCAGACAAGCCAGTGTTTATTGTCTGTAAGTCAGGCACACCTTTCCAATATTGCACATGGATAATGGCAGTGGAACAGGAGGGAATAATATCACAAGCAGGGAGTGGGAACCTGAGTTTATTTATCAAAAGGGCAAAAATTAAAGGATTATTGATTCAAAATTGTACCTGTATTTTCCCTGTCTTCCATTGGTAATAACAGTTTTATGGCATATACAATTACAAATAAATAAATAAAAGCCTAAAATCTACTCATTTAGATAGATTACATTTGGGTACATTTTCAATCAAAAATCTCGTGCAGTTTTATATATACAATTTTATTTTATTTTTAATTCTATGTTTGTGAAAATAAAGACAAAAAACAAAACAAAACAAAAAAAAGTGATGCATTGCTGGAGGCTTCTAAAGCTAATAGAAGCTAATAATAAAAATAAAAGTTCTTTTTATAAGCTAACTCACTCTGAAAGAATCACAGCACAAATATTGTTTCTAGACAAAATAATACTTTGAATAGCAGCAAGTGACCAGAGCTGAATCAAATTTTCCAGGTGAATAGTGTGTACAGAAAAATGTGCTCTATAAATAAATAGTGGGTACTGAGTTGGGCCAAGCTGCAATAGTTTTAGGAATCGTGTACATATTTTTGTAGTGAGTAGTACTGTATTGGTGTGTTTTGGATTTTTGGAATTTGCCAAAATATAAATGATAAAAAAGGATTAAGTATCTAAGTAACAAATAAAGAACTTCATTTGAGGTGCAAGAAATACTTCAACTAACTTAGTGATTTGATTTCTTTTTCCTTCTCCTTTTCTCCTTTTCTCCTTTTTTCCTTTTCTCCTTTTCTCCTTTCCTCCTTTCCTCCTTTCTTACCTTCTTTGTTCTTTCTTT
This sequence comes from Cyrtonyx montezumae, assembly GCF_038088225.1. NCBI lineage: Eukaryota > Metazoa > Chordata > Aves > Galliformes > Odontophoridae > Cyrtonyx > Cyrtonyx montezumae. Next base: position 107,917,619 of record NW_027072089.1, read on the forward strand.
TCTCCTGTAAATGTTGTGTGTGTGGGGGGGAGGCTTTTCAGGTTTGGCCAGCAAACTGAAAAAGCTATTAATTACAGATCTCCCCAGCTGAGACAGTGTTACATTCATCCACTTCAAAGTGACTAGCTACTGCTATTTTTACTAGCATCAAAACTTCTAAAAGAAGGGCTTATATTGCCACATAGTGTATCTGATCATCAGGTTGTTTCAGGAAAGCCAGTGGGAAAGAAGCTGATGTGGATGGAGCTTCATTCTGAGAGTTCTTCCTTTCCAGTGGGTGCCAAGTGCTTAATGCAGTTGATTTTTTAAAATTTATTTTTTTCTCTGAAACTAAGTGGAATCGCATGAAACAATATTGTGTTTAAAGGTGGATATTATAGTGTTTTAAGTGTATTTGAGAGTATTTTATGGTGAAAGTACTCTCAGAAAAAGTCCTGTGAACAATGCAGCAGTTGAAATCACTTTAAGACCCTATTCTTCAGCAAAACAAACAAACAAACAAACAAAAAGCAAACAAATGAACAAACAAACAACCCATTACCAACAGCTGAGAAGAACTCAGAAGAAACTGAGTTCTGAAACTGCAAGTGGTCAGGACATACATTTTGTGATCAATAAATTCTCAACAGCATTTTATCAGGTGGTACAATATGTCGTTTTCATCCATATAGAATAATGTGGGGATAAGTCTAAACTACAAAAATCAAAGATTCAATACTAAAACATTTATCCATTTACGTAGATAAAATGCAGCAGTTGCATGTTCGTTAACTTTCTGTATCATGAGTTTGCATTTTAAACACTTGAATATAATAAGTACTCATAAGTAACTTGGTATTTAGGTGAACCCTGTTCTACCTGATTTAGATGGCACTGCATTTAATGGAACTGAATTTACCTTAAAAATGACAGTCTAGCCATTCTTACTGGAAGAAGCTGTTCCAGAAATGTAAAGTGTTCAACAATGATGGAAGGGGGTACTGTGCTGAAAGTAGGTTATAATAAAATTACAAATATCACTAAGCTAGAATATTCCTAAAAACCAGATCTGCAATTTATATCACACTGTCTGCACTGCATCCTGAAGATTATTCTTTTATCTTTGAATGTCTTTGAATTTCCCATTTTAACAGATTGTGTGAAGACATGAATGGTGTGCCTACAACTTTTTGAGAAAGAAAATTCATTATCTTTCATGTAGAGCCTACCTATGTATAGCTTACATCTTTATTTTGATTAAGAAAATTGAGGTATGCCCCCACTGCCTTTTCTTTGACCCACAGGCAAATTAATTTTGCAATTATTTTAAAGTTCTAGCTAAACTTGAGTTAACCAATTGTAAACTTCTTAGCTTTTATAAGTCAGAATATAAACTCTCCCACACCACTTTTCATTTCTTTAAAATTGTCAGAGCAAATAAAAATCCTCTTTTGGCTCTAGTGCTCTAGAATATTTTAATCCTTACTGTGTGTATACTGACAGATATAGTAGGATCCTGCATTAATAATAATAATAATCGTCATCATCGTCATCACAATACTTTAAGTTACCTTTTTATGTTACCTGAAAAATACTATTTAAGCTAGAAATCAGGGCATTCCCAGCTATTTCAACTGAATCATATCAATCTGAAAGGTCCTCTGAGCTCCTGTCAAGGCAGAATGTATACACTGTTTTAGCCTTCAATAAGTTTTCATAGAAATATTTGGTGAAGTGGGAGATGGAGAGAAAACCTTGGAAATATCCATATGCAGGAAAAATTGAATTACATTTCTGGAAGTAGACTCCAGGATGGATGAGAAGTTGAATATTTGTTTAAGATGTTTCTGATGTATTGAAGGTGATTGTACCCTTGGCCAGAGGGAGACAATTGTAAAGTAATGAAGGAATAAAAATGGAATTTTATAGTGATTTGATTTGATTTGATTTTTTTTCACTTGCTGTTTATTGTGATGATAGTGATGGAAGAATTACAAAAAGGTTTAGATTAATGGGGTATTAATTTATAGGTTCTGCCTGGTTTACATAATACCTTCACATTCCGAATTCATTATAAAAATTATCTAGACTACTGTGTCTACAAAATTGGAAATGGATATTTCCTTAGATCTGATGACTGTTTTTCTGGAAGCTAAACTCTTTAAGAGATTTAGGAATTATAGCATTCAAGAAGAGGGGCTACGCAGGGAAAGACATTGCATATTTTTCTTAATGACCAAGTCACAAAATGTAGCAGTATGCCATTGCCAATTTGTTAAGCTGCATATTAGGGCCTGTGAGAGACAGGATTCTGGATGTCCTTCCCCAGAAACCTCCTGAAAATGTTATTTCTTATTCCTTACATTAAAAAAAAGTCATATAATGTCTGTCAATCTAAGTTTCTTTTCTTTTGTTTCCATTGTGAATATTTTGTCTTTATGCTTTTCTTAATTCAGAAGTTATAACTGTGTATATGATTCTGAATATCCATGGGAATTTCCAAGTGAACTTAGCTGAAGAACTTGTGTGGGAGACTTTCTTAGTAGAAAATGTTATTTCACCAAAGCAGTTTTTTTCCTCAGAACTACTTTTGTTATTGTTTGGATTTATTTTTATTTTTATTTTGTTATGGGGAAAATGTCTTTAAGATAATATTAAAACTTAGTATTTTTAAATACATTTGTTTCTTCTTTTTGGAATGATTTCTCATTTTGAAATCTGTTTTCAGTTCCACAGTGAAACAATGTCTCTGAAGTCAAATATGAGTCGGGGTGGGTTGAAGGAAGAGTATTTATTCAAGTTCTAACAGAGAAAAAAACAATGTAATAATTGCAGGATTGTTTGTAGAGTGGACAGTTTAAGATTGAACCTGAAGGAATCATATGTTCGCCTGAAAATTTCTGTGTTCTTCCTTTGATTCAAGGTACAGGCAAGAAAGGTCTTGTAGAGATGACTTTCAGGCCACCAATGGTTTCAACAGAACCTTTCGAGTTCATTATATCACAGAAAGCATGAACCTCATATTGTATGTGGCTTTGTACTACATAAGCTTTCTATACTCGCAACATGACCCTGTACTGGTTATTGGACTGTAGTTACACATATTATTGCTGCCACTGATGAAGAAATTATCTTGCCTGTGTTGTCTGAAACTTGAAGAAACAAATTATTATTTCCAATTTGGTAAAAATACTGAGCTAATTTGGCTTTTAAGTTGTATAATTCCTGTGCTTCTTACCTAGGAAATTAAGATTAAAACATTGATGCAATTTTACAGATGTCTTGAGTCTTCAGGATCCTTAGACTCTGAAAGGGTTGGAAAGACTTGTTCCCTTTAGAAAGGTCTTAGACTGTAACTTGTATGATTGGAATTTGTAAATTCACATTGTATATTTCTATTTTGAGGAATTGTAGCATGCTATTAATCAAATGTAACTTTAGACCTGTATTGCCTTGCATTTTGAGGGGTTGTGTTTCTTGGGTCGTGCCCTGTATGCATGTCACTTCAGGCATTGATGAGTTACTGAAATTCAGTATGCCAAAGACAGTTTATGGACAATGTCTATCTGTGGTTTGGGATGGAATCAGTGCTTTTGTGCTCCCACCCTTGCTGACAGAAAGTCTGTGAAGAGGCTGGTGTTGTGCCACCCCTTGGAGTGATAATCAGCAGCATTTCAACTCCACAGGGAAAGTAGTGGAAGTCCTTTCGTACAAGCTTCTCATACACAACACCAAGACAGTCATAAGTAATCTTTGTAGTTCCTCACCTCACCCTGATGTACATCAACACTGCATAACAAAGAAAGCACACAATATTTGTTCAAAAGTTCCTTTCTAAGAGTGTTGTTGTCCCACATGTCACTTCCTATTTACAAAGTGAATTCTCTGTTGAGTTTTAATGAGCATCTACTTCTTTTTCTGTTTTGCTTTCTTGGCTCTCTTGTTTTTGTTCTGTTTACATTTCTTCCCTTGGTACTTCCATCTTTACAGTGAGAATTTTTCCACATTTGTTGTCCAAAATCTCATCTCACTGGGCTTCTATTCCTCTCCACCTCTCTGCTAATGGATTAGAAGGGAAGTAGTTAACATTGACATTCCCAAAAGTTGTGAAAAGGTTTTTCAGTTAAGCTGAGTCACAGAAGTGGCTGCCATTGATTTGGGTTTTTTCTTGCTGTTAACTCTGCACTTATTAAATGGAAAGAGAATCTGATTTTTGGTGCCATAAAAATTACAGTTTCTTTTAAGTGAAAGCATGAATATCATATCTATCACATGTTCCATCATTAAAGGACGCTACTGAAAAATCAGAGAGCAGCTGTGCTCCTGAACTTAGTCATTTTCAGTGCCACTGTAGCCAGGACTGGGGTAGATTTTAAACTGTTCCAGAGTCTCTGAGCCCCTGCCAAGGTCTTGAAAAGCTGGCTGAATTTTTCCTTTTAAAGAGTGTTCTCGTCCCCAGATGACTTTTTGCAGCATTGGCTGGCAGCGGCAGGTGGGTGAGTGCCTAATCATGCAGCAGGAAAGAATCACAGGAAGAACTTCTTCATCCTTCATAGTGCGATATCTGAGAGTATGGGATAGCTGTGCCATTCCTTTAGGTAATCTGAATCTGCAAGGCTGGTGGAGATAACATACCCGAAGTGCTGTTTTCCCAATCATTGGTGATATTTCTCAACCTAGTTTGCATTCACATCTGTGAGTTGGAGGATATTTAATCAGCTTCAATTTCCTTGCTATTGTCAGGCAAATGCTCACCTTGGCAATTCTTTGTGCTTCTGTACAATCTCAGGTGAAACCAAGAGAATTCTTTGTTAAGTTTTTATCCCTAGGAGTGACAATTTCATTTTGTGATATATAGACACTCTAAAGGAGAACAAAATACTTTTTTTCCAGCAATTAAATATGTTCTTATGGGGCCTTTACTATACAGAGGGAGTAAGACTAGACTGTTCAACAATAACTTATAATCTTTCTGGCATATTTGTTTATTTATTTATTTTCCCATTTTGGTTATAATTCCTTGGGAACTTAGCAATTGCTAAAACAGTGGTGTTCTTGAAATACCTGTTGTCTCTGTGCTAATGAGCTATGGAAAACAACACGTTTTTCTTTCTGCTTTTCTGTTGTCTATGTCTTTAATCAACTGTACTCAAAAGGCCTGACTTAACACACTATTATACTGAAGTAATACAAATTACTTCAGAAATGACAATAGCTCTAGAGGAAAAAATAGCATGAGATTGGAGTGAACCTTAATCTAATCCTTTGGTTTACTTCTGAGTAATGCTTTTCTTTCAATAGTCTGTAGTGAAATACTTCACAGATATACTGAAAGTTGGAAAAACACACACACACACACACACACACACACACACACACACACACACACACACACACAAACAGTAAATAAGCAGCAGCAACAACACAACAACCAACCAAACAAAAAAGAAACAACCAGAACCGTCTTTGAAAATTTGGCTACTTGGCTCCAGTTGAATTTATACCTAGAAGTAGAACTGTGATGGTCTGCTACAACTGGTTCATTAAATCTCTTGCTGTTCATCCTCAATTAGAAGCATGAAATTGCAACCCTTCCATGCAGATTTGCTGACCAAATATGGAGAGATTCTGTATATCACTCTGAGTACTTTATATTAGTTCTCTTAAAGAATGTATGTAGTTCATCTGATAGACCACCTGTATGTTTGAGAGAAAAAAGTTTGCTATCTGTTTTTTTTTTCATATCTGCCTGTGTCTTTTCAATGATTAGGGTAAAACTCCCTTTAAATATTTATTTGTTTATTTTTAATTGTTTCTTATATACTTCCATCAGGTTTTTACAGTCTGCTGCCTGCCTTTCAGATTAAAAGAACCCTGGCATATTTTAACAGTTTCTTTAGATCCAAATAGTCTTTAATTAAAAAAGAATTAATGTTTTGGAGTGTAACCAAAACATAGAAAATACTGAAAGCAGAGAAGTGGTTCAAACCATCTCAGCTTTCAGCTGTGAGGGGCAAATAAAAAAGTAGAACAGTCCACAGCAAAGAAGTACTGGCTTATTGGTATGCAAGGGCATTTCTTTAGTATTTTTTGCATTTCAAGGGTAGTGCTGTTCAATCTGAACCTACCTCAGCTTTTATGAGAGTATAATGTGTTTCTCAGTACTATTCCAAACCCCAGGTGTTGGTGGCTGCTGATCTTGTTCTTATTTTAGATTTATATTTATCAACTGTTAAGGCAGCAAGGTTGGTTGAGCTTGGCAAGATTACGCTGACTTTGAAAATGTAAGCTTGTTTACCAAGGGTTTAATTAAAGAAATCGAAAGTCTGCAAACAGCTTTAGCTGAGCAAAACAACTAGTCCTTTTTCCTGTGGAGCAGTTTGTCTGAGGACGGTTGAGTAATGGTTCTGGGGTAAAGCACTGAAATTGGAAGTGAATGAGACTAGCTGGAGTTTCGAAATGAAGTCAGATGTACTGAGCTATTGTTTCAGATAATCCAGGGAGATAAACAGTTTATTAGTTTATTTTAAATAATGAAAGATGGATACCTGCAGTTACTGGCAAACAATTATGAATAGCAGTCACTGAGTCAGCTTCACTTTTTCACAATAATGCAGTGATTTTTGTTGGAAAAATATAGATATTGTTTTTGTTTATTTTACTCTCCTATTTTTACTTTATTAGTTATTATGATCATATTACTTACTGAATGTCTTCTGTCTCTTTCTACATGTAGGTGGTACATGCCAGAGCCCTGCTCTTCCAGCCCTAGTGCGTCCTCCTGCTCCACCTTTGCAGCCATCGCTGGATATTAAACCATTTCTTCCGTTTCCTCTGGACACTGCAGCAGCAGTCAATCTCTTCCCCAACTTCAATGCAGTAAGTACATTTCTAACAGTTACTGTCCACTTCAGTGAGCCATGGTTTCCATTGAAGGCTCAAAAGGGCACAAAGTGGAGTTTTATGTACTCAATTAAACCTGGAATATTCTCTCCCAGTACTGAGGGCCAAATAGCTCTTCCAGATACACTGGTAGACCATAAATTAGAGCCCAGCTGAGTGTTAGCCAGAAATAATGTAGAAGGAAAAAATGATATGATCCCAAGTGACATGCAATAAAGTTGCAGGCTATATCCAGTCCTAGACCTTGTGTTTCTCACTCTATTTTAAGATGTACTGAGTTACCCTAACATACACTTTGCTGTAAGTGTAAAATTCTGAGTGATTCTACATTTGATCTCCAACACACTTCCCAAGAAATACTTACAAATTGCAAATCAGAAGAGCAAGGTTTACTTTTATAAAAGGTAAAACTGATTGGGCAATTAAAGCATGCTTAGAACAGCATTAACTGGTATATGAGCTATTTGGCATACAATCTAGTGTATTTATTTTCAGATTATTATGTTATTTTTGCACCCTATAAACTTATGCAAGGTTAGATAATTCTTCAAGAATTTCTTAAATCAGTCATTCTAGATGTGAATGCATGTAGGTTGCTCTGAAAGTAATGCCTCCTATTTATTTCCATGGAAACTGTAACAGATACAAAGAGCACAATAACAATAGTTGATAGAGCATATTCTTAGCTACAAAATAATACTTTTCAATGTAGTTACTGCTGTTAGCCTGTTAGCATATATGAACTGAGTCAGACACTCTTTACTTCATAGTGTGACAGCTGTACATGGCCATCCAGAATGTAGCTTGTCTTCCACTTCACTGTCGCCACTACAGATATGCACCACTCACCACTTCACTGTGCTCACATCTACAGTTTGATGAAACGTTCTCCAAATGTTTGTGAATGTCAGTAGGTACTATTTTCTCCACATGGAGGAATTCAGAATCACACCTAGGCCTCATAAACAATTCCATGTCAGATGTCATTCTGTCAGTTTGCTCCTCTGATGCCATCTGTCACATGGCAATTGGTGGGAAGGTTTAACCTCTACTGCTATACCACCAACAACTGTCTCTGATAATGTGGGCCAACATAATAGAATAAGAGGCACTACTTTTGGAGAAGCTCTTGGCAAAATCTGATTTTAACTTCAATCTAAACCAATCTTAAACATTTTGCCTTTAGAAAATTATGCTACTTTTTAACTTCAAAGTACCCTAGGATTACCTTTTTTCATTTACATGTTACTAGGTATAGGGAAAAAAAAATAGAAATATGTGTGCTTGACTACTCTGAGGGTGCCCAGGAAAGAAATGCATCAAAGAAAATATTTCCAATTGTAAAATTAAGATAGGCGTGTAGTAAAGTTTTATTTTAACTAAGTTAAAACACTGATAACATATTGCAAAGTAGAATTAAGTTTAGTATTTTTTAGATATTTTTCTTACCAATTTTGCTTTGTGATCATTGCTTATATTTAATGCCATAAGCCAGTTGAACTTTTATGAAAAATATACTAGAAATTCATTTATTTTCCAGGAGATTCAGATGGTTTTGTGATTTATTTAACTCTGCATAATTGAAATGCAATTTTAATTATGAATTTTAGTAAATAATTGTTAATCTTGTGCTGTTCCAACGATCTGCAGTTTCATCTTCTTATAAAGTTTAATTTTCTACTATTAGTATATTGAGGAGGAAGGGGGGTGGGGTGTAATGTTGTCTGATATTGTTTTAGAAACAGGAAGGTAAACACTGACTCCTATCAAAACTCTTATACTTGAGCATCATCTTAGAAGTATTTCCTTAGGTATAAATGCTGTAGTTAGACTTCAGAGACTCCTCATCTCTTAAATTTTTCAGTAACCTGAGCCTAGGTTTCAAGGATAAGGCCAGCAGCCCTTTTTAACAATGTTCTGAAGTGCATTCCTATGCAAAGCACTGCTTCCTGTGCTGTGTGGCCATCTGCCAAATCCACCTTTGCTGAGTGTGTTGGTCCCGAGTGTGACGATGCTGTCATCTGAGCTTCTGTCATCTGCTCAGATTCTTTGCCTTGCAATGTGACCTTTGCCTTCTCATCATGTGTGCTGACATACAGCATCATCCTCAACGTTCCCATTTTCCTGCTGAACAGTACATTATTGAACGCTGCTATGTTTAGCTCATATACCAGAGCTGGTTAATGGTATCCTCTAAACATGTAGGCTAGCTGAGAAGTTCTGCATATTTCCAGAAATTCTTTCCAGGCTGATGAATCTTTGGGGATGCACCAGCTGCTGCTGGGCATTATCAGCCTAAGGAGAAGGTAACACACAGGCCATATTAGACCTTAAACAGAATGTCTGACTTCTTCAAATATGTGAGTTCTGAGATAGAAAAGTGTTAAACCAAAAAATAGTCTTCCCATGAACAATTGTAGCTGTTAATAATATTCTGTATTCATTGTCTTCATAGCTCAGTGGAGAAACTTTTGTATTTTTGTGTCTAAAGCAGATTAAGCAAGTGGATAGTAAATGTCCAGAACTCCAGAAACCTGAACTGGATGTTCTCACTCGTGTTGTGGATAAATGAGCTTTAGCCTTGATTTGAGACATCAAGGCCATGGATAGTGTGTTAGGAAATTGATTTCCTCTTTACTTCTGTATTTGCACATAAACTATTCTAATTGGCAGCATGTCTGGGCTATTTCCCAAGAAGCTATAAGGAATTCCAGAGTTTAGGATATTTACAGACCAAGCACACTTTTCAAAAACTTTCCCTTGAGAAGAGCACTGACCAAGGAGAAGCTGTAGTAGAAGCTGGCATCTGGACAGAGAATAGAGGTGATAACACAGGCTTTGCGAACCTTTCCAGGTGTCTCTGGGCACTGAGGAGAGGGGAAAGTAAAAAGCCAGTATAAGAAATGCAGTGATAACCTGTGAACCTTTGAACCACTCAGTGGTTGTGTGATTCAGTTTCATGAGAGATATTATCTATTTATATGGAAAGATTAAAAAAAGCATACCAATTAACAATCTGGTTAGACAAACTTCTGTAGATGCAAATGGCTACCCCTAAGTCCTATGTAAAAAATAATAATAATTAACAACAGAGCTATGTAAATTGTGAACAGTGCACTTTTGTGCAGACTCTGAAGAATCACGAGTTCATTGCAAGTTTATCTGATATAAAAAGATGAATTAAGTGTACGACATGTAAATAGATACATTTATGAATGAAAGAATCTGACTAAAAACAACGTTTATGTAGCTTTCTAAGATGCGTTCTGGTGGTCAGAGAACTATAAAGTTATTTTCCTATTTTGACAAATGTTTGAGATGACCTAGCAGGCATTCAGTTTAATTCTACCTTTTCATCTGCAGAGAGAGAAGTTTTAAGTGCATGTATTCCTATGAATCAATTCTTAGATATATGAAACTTCCACAATTATATAGAATATATATTTGTGTGTGTCTGAATGTGCATGTGGTATTCTTGCCTGCGAACCAAATGCTGTGTGGAAAAAAAAATTCACTAAGTATCAAAGTCTAGAAGCTAATCAAGGTGTAGGAAAACAGAGATCTGAGTAGCTGGACTAAGAGAAAATATTTCATCTTACTAAATGCTACTGTCAGTTCTGTCTAAGTTACTTTCCTGCAGGAAAAAACAAACAAACAAAAAAACTCGCTAAGATCTCAATTGTACCTTTTAATCTCTGGCGTTTATCATTCTCTAAGCACAGACACATCATCAATAGATTATTCTTAAGCTATTATGCTCTCAGAATTATATATTTCAGCACCTTGACAGACAGAATTTTACAAATCCAGGATGTTACCTGCTGGAAAACGTGACAGTGCATTGCACTCCTTACTTGTTTAACCTTTGAGGTATATGCTAATCATTTTCTTGGAAAAAAACTAGAAATATTATGTCATGCTTATTTGATTCTAATAACAGCAAGATCTGTAGTGGAAGAAGACAATGCTGCAGAAGATCTGAGTAAATCCTTATAAGAAGAAATAGAGATATTGTTTGAAAAGCTCCATCCGAACTCCAAAATAAGGCCTGATCTCCCCTTGTTGCCAGTGGGAATCTTTACAAAGCAGCATCTTTAGGACAGAAACATGGTTACATTCTTGACTGTCAACTTATGACTTGGAAGAGCAGTAATAATGCTAGAACTCTACCTAAATATTGATTGAAAGGTAATTGTTACTGCACAGATGCATTTTTCCAATGATACATCTGTAGGACCCTTTGTTAAGTCTCCTAATTTTTCTTGATGTTTTAAACCAGTAGACTCAGGTGCAATACTCCATGTGTCACTTTTCTCTGACAGAGCTTTGATGTATGGGAAAGGAATAGTGATGAGAATAGTGGATGTTAACCTTGGATTGGAGCTCCTAAGGTAGTGGAGCTTGAGTTAGGATGCCAAGGTAGTTCTCCTTGCTTCCTGAAACCAGCTTGTGAAATAGCAACTTCCAGGGCAGTGCAAAGGCTGCACTCTCTATTTGTAGAGGTGATGCTTGTATTTGTAGGGACCAATTACAGCCCACTTGTTTCACTGGGAGCCACTTTTCTATAGGCTCTGGTCTTGGTGTCAGGCTGTTCCTGTCCTGCAGTTAACCACTGTTACCTCATGTGGAGCAGAGCTCCCCAGTTGTTCAGAAACGCAGTTTTCTCCTTAGGCAGTTGGTAGAAGCAGACAATATAGGAAACGTGCTTACTGACATTTATTTCTGGGAAGAGTTATGCCAGGAAAAGTAGATAAAACCTGTCAAAAATCTTCCAGAAACTGTTTTTGAGTGCTTTTCCTAAGGCTCTCACCCTCTGTTAGTTTTTATCTAGAAGAAGGATATATTCTACATAGCTGACAAGCCAATTTTCTGGATATTTTGAATAAGATGTAGCTTCTGGTACTGAAGAATGGAGAGGAAATATGAAATATGTTATATTTTTCTGGAAAATTATCAGCATGAAATTTATAAACCACATGTCCCACTCTTTAGTGTCTCTACATGATGACTTTGAGTTTTCAAACTTAATTGGAGGATCTTAATGAGACTTTTTTTTTCTAATGTTTCAGTAATTTCCAGTGGTGGTTTTTTTTTCAGCATATAAAATCCTTTAAATTACGGTAGTGACAGCATGCTGTCAGAATGCAGTGTTTCCAGAAAGGAATAATCAGGGGACAATGCAATGGATTCAGATTCACGTGAGTCAAAATGGAATATTGTCTCTGTAGAAAAACTTGGCAGTAAGAATGCAGTCTGCGGTGCTGACGAATTTAATGTTATTTCAGTGAAAAGGATCTTTATCGGGTGGAGAATTGTACTGCGTCAAATTGTTAATTTGTGAGACAGAGGAGATTATTGCTTCTGAGGATATTCTTTGCATGGCTGCTCATTTACAGGTGTCAACAAACAAGGTTTTTGGCTTGCTCTTCTCCTTTCCATAGCATTGCAATTGAGCTCTAAGGCAGCTATAGTCTTCTTTATATCTTTATTGATATTTAGTCAAATATTTTTCAAAATATTAACAAGAAAATACTAGTTGGATTGCAAAAAACAGTGCTTGGGTTCAGGAATTCTTTATAACAATAACACCTTCATCATTGGCCAGGCCATTTAATTAAGAATTCTGCAGGGGAAGAAGACTGATTGAACACAATAAATTCTGGTAATTCAAAGGTTTTTATCTGGTGCTTGCAAAACAGGAATGAGTCAACATCAGTATAAAATATTCAGTAATTTGAATTAGCTAGATTTATTTACTGTACTTTTAAATCCTTAACCTCTGCTCTGCAATTAAAGTTCTGATTCTATAATGCAGAAGGAATGTTCACTGCTTGGAAAACATGGTGAAATTAAGCTCTTAGTCTTTTTTCCAGTTTTGAGTAAATTTAGGGTGCATCCAGATCTCCAGGAATACCCTATCTTTTGATTCCTCTATACACCCTATACTTTGTGTGATGGACAGGAAACAGAGTTAGTATCTGGCTTTGCATAAATGAGTGTTCCTGCAGCCCTCAGGTAGCGGTTGCCTGTGATTGCATTGCTGTGATTTCCAATTGCACTGCAGAATGGCTGGGAAATCATGTCTCAGCTCTCTAACAGTGTGGTTCCTCTTATTTTCTTTAGACTTGATGCATGGGTAAGGAGCATCCTACTAAATTTAACCTTAGAAAAAAACTAACATTAATCATTTTGTAAACTTCTTGAAATATTTATGGCTTCTTTTTGCAATTACCATCTGGAACTCCTGGAACTTCCAATCATGGCATCAACAAAGGTTTTGTTATCTTTTCCTTTGGTTTATCTTACATTTTAGAAGCACTCCTGGCTCTGCTTTTTGGATTGCTTGTGTTTCTTAACATCTTATTTGATGAACAGCTGAACAGCTTTAGGATTATTTTCCAGTTAGAGAATTAAAGGCATCCTATGATTATGATGAACAGCTGCCACTTTTTACCACGTAGACAAGAGCACTATTGAGAGCTTACAGTAGTTTGCTCATGGGTATAAATGGATAGATACTATTTTAAAAATCTATTAAAACTTTTATTTTTATTTAAATTAAATTTGTATTGTGCTCAAATCTTCTATGACTGCTTTCAGTGGAAATCCAGGTTTCTAGGATGTGCATTCTCCTGGGCAAGCAAATTTTAAGATTACCTTAAAATAGCCCATTTTATGTAATCTCCCCTTGCTGAACATTATTACACCTATATTGAAACTCATCTATGTAACCGCAATGTGGACATACATCATCTGATTGTAGGTGTTTCTGGATTGTTGTCCCCTGTTTTTGTAACAACCAGCCATCTGTGCCTCTGGTAAATCTATTAATTTATCGAGATGATTTACTTGCAGCATGCTAGTAGTAGTGTCACCTGTGTTTGGCCTTCTGATGTTGTCTCAGCTGGCATTCAGCTATGTGACTTCATTCAAGACTTGGTGTCTCAAGGCTGGTGGTCATCTGACAATTGCCTCCTGAAGATTGTTTTCATCTCCACTTTACTGATGTAGGTTGGGTGCTCCTCATTGCACTGGTTGAGCATGTAGTACATGTGATTACGCTGTATGTGTGATATGTCACAGTTTCTTATGGATTTTGCTGGCAGTGCATTACTTTCCAGTCCCTCAACATCTTTTGGCCGGAGAAGTTTTCATGCTACTTCTTTCCATTTGAGAATGGGTGGGCTTTTAACGTGTCTCCACTAATTCTGAAGTCCAGAATCAAAATATTACAAGTTGGAAGGGACCCACAAGGATAATTGAGCCCAACTCTTGGCTCCATACAGAACCACCCAGAACCCAAACCCCACATCTGACAGTGCCATCCAAACACTCTTTGAACTCCAGCAGCCTGGCACAACCACCGTTGAAAAGATGTAAGGAAAGAGCACCTTGTTTGTATAAGCATTTGACTATACTGTATCCATACAGTTCATACAGGTGGTTATGGAGTGCCAGGTCGAAGACTTTTTATGAGCACTGGACAAAGGGTTGTGTACTGTTTACTATTTACCCCTATTTAGTACTCAACATTTCCTAAAAATGACATAGAGCAAGATTTTTTTTCTGTTTCATTTCTCTTTTTTTTTTTTTTTTTTTTGTGTGGTGTGGTTTTATTTATTTGCAAAGCAGTTACAATACTTGTTTTAACAATATTAAAGTACAATTAAAAATATTAAATACTTGTTAATACTTGTCAATTTAAAGTAAATTTTGACAAGTAATGTTACTTGTCTTAACAATATTTTAAAAACATACTTCATTGTTTAAATTATGATTAGTAATATGTAGGAATAGAGTGGTTTACCTCATCCCTTACGCGTTTTCTAGAGGGCAATGCACAGGAGGCTGAGGGATAACTTTTTGTCAGAAAGTCATGTTATCCAAGGCAAAAGCAATAGCAAAGCCTTTACTCAGAATGAAGAGTCCCTCAGGCTTTTGCTTTACACACAAAACATTCTTAAAAAGGAGATTACATGAAGGGATCCTCAGATTTGTCAAGTCTTGATGAGTGAAATATGTAAAGCTAAATTTGATGAAGCATTTTGTAAATTATTTAAAATAATGTTGATCCATTATTGTTTACACCCTTTGTTTTATTAGCACTTAGATGAAAAATAATGGTTATTTTATTCTGCAAATAACATCAAATTTTAATGGATTACATCATAGGTATAATTCCTAAAATCTACAGATTAAATATGCATGATTAGTAACCTGTTTTTAAAAATTTGCAATTAATGTGAAAAGGAATTACTTGAATAAATGATTAGATTACTGCAGTCCAAGGAGGAAATAGGGTGATAACTTTCTAAACAACTACTACTTTTGATAGGCATTTGCTTAGATTTAAAATAAAACATGAATATTTCCTGC
Organism: Cyrtonyx montezumae; assembly: GCF_038088225.1. Classification (NCBI taxonomy): domain Eukaryota; kingdom Metazoa; phylum Chordata; class Aves; order Galliformes; family Odontophoridae; genus Cyrtonyx; species Cyrtonyx montezumae. Next base: position 107,932,877 of record NW_027072089.1, read on the forward strand.
CTTAGGCATGTTTATGTAGCTAACCTGGAAACCCAGCTGAAAAAGTGTTTACAGATTTTAAGTTTTTATTATTGGAGCAACCTGCAGTTTGTTTTTCTTAGAACTTTCAAATCTGTTGAAAATAGAATGAGCTTGCAAAACAGGCAATTTAACATGCTATAAGCATTCCTTAGCACAACTACCTCATTAATTGCATATTCATAGCATGCAATAACATTTCTGCTGTTGTTCAAGAATTTGTTCTAGAACACACCTACTTTTATTCTTTACGATAATTAAAATCTTTGAGGCACTGTCCTACTCCTCTTACTCACAGTAATTTAGGCTAGTAAATGATACGTGCAGTCATCTAACGATGCACTCTTGGAAGGACTGTTTCTGTAACATTTATGATTTGCCTATTTTATTTTACCCCCTTGTTTTTTTTTAAATATTTTTTGTTTGTAAAGAAAGAAAATCCCAAAATGCTGTATTTTGGACCTGTGTGGTAGAATTGGAACATAGCACATCAAATCCTCATGCAACTGTTGTTTGTTTTTTTCTGACATACTTTGGCTGTACAGAATACTTACAGTAGTTCTGTGTGAATATCTGCATAGATTAAATTAATAATCAAAACAATTCATAAATAATTGTTCAGAAGCCCATATCTCTCAAAAAGGCAGTGTTTGTCTTCTAAGTACATTGTTTTCCGTAAAACAGATGAGTATAAAATTCTTAACTATTTAAGAGAATATAAATGAATGGATTTCTGTCGTATTTTTTCAAATGTTAAATGTTTTCTGATGTCACGAGTAAAAAATTTTGGATGACATACTGAACGTAATTTTTTGATCACAAATAATCAGAATTTAAAAATAAATTATTTAAATTCTAAAACAATCATGTTTAGAGTGGACTGTAAAAGCTATGTTGATGACTCACAACCGTAGTCTATAACTGAATATAAATTGCAGATAAGAAAAAGATGTATAGGAAGGAGACATACAGCTGGAAGTGATGTAAAGCCCATTGAAGAGCTGACCAGAAGCAGTTTCTTTCAGTTGTTTGCTACTGTCAAATTCCTAGGACATTTGAATGGCGGAGATGGTGATCCTAACAAATAGAGGTTATGGCATGAGTTTCTGCAGTTGAACAAAATATTTCTGTGAAGGAAATATTTGAAGAAGACTTTATAAAGGTCAGACACAAACGTAGTGGTTCCTCAGACATTTGTTGAGAAGCCAGAAAAGGCATTAACCTTCAGCCTTAATTTCCTTTTATCCTACACAGTTTTCATTAGGCTTATCAGTAGTCCATCATGTCTATACTGTATTAAAAATCCAGAGAACCACGTCCACCATGCAAAGATACCAATTTGTTATTTTGAAAATAGCATAGAAAAGTTATCAGGTTATTTTTGTTCTTGAGATAATCAGAACAGTCAAGTAGCTGATTCGATGCATGAATAAACCTTTGGTTTCAACATGTAAAACTGCTATTGATACCTGGGAATGATTCAGTGAGATTATAAGGCAACAATAGGCAGGATGAGTCCAAAGGATTGTCTTTTCCTTTATCCTCTACCTGACAACTTAAGAAAGGACAGAATAATTTGAGAATGCCTATACAGTTTCCAGACTCTGCCTCTAGAAGTGTGTATTTTAGGTAGTTCTTGAGCTAAATGTGTTGCTTTGGCATGTGATAGCCCTCCATGAGGTACCCTGCTGAAGAAGGTTGAATCAGCAGGAAAGTTTGTTAATTTTAACTTTGAATGAGGTGACTTGAATGTCCTCATTCACTTCTCCATATGGTGCCTAGTATACTCAGAGAGAGAGAGGGAAATTTCCTTGGGCAACCTGAGTAGTAGTAAGAGATAGGACTATGTGAACCATGGCTTGCTATAAACAGTAGAAGTCTAAGAATGATTTATATAGTGCTTTCCCTGTGGGAGCTTGAAGTGGATGAAGAAGTCCATCACTTTACCCATATTTCGTTTAAAGTTTACTGATTTGCTAATATATCCAACCCATTACATTATTGGTGTTGCTCAGATGACAAATATTAATCATAGGGATGATGCCTGAGTTAATTATAGCAGTTCACTCCTAAACAGTGCTATTAGGTCTGGGAAGCAGTAAAAGCTGTTGTTGGAGTTAAAAACATGAAAGAGCAATGCCTAGGAGAGGAGCAACACTGCAGAGAGGACTGCCGGTGAAAGAACTGGAAAACATAAGATGGAAAAGAGTTGGGAGAAAGAACAGAAGGTTTCCAACGGGACTTCAAAACTATTTCAGAACAGGTATTTGAAAGATGCATTTGCCATGCACATATTCACTCGCTAATTGGGGAAACACTGCAAAACAACTTGAAGTACCCGGTTTTGACTCAGAGTTCTTATGTCTTCATTTCTGGCAGAAACTATTCCTATCTTTTTTAGTTCCTGCCTTTTGCAGAAAATTAGTAACTCCTGATACTTTCTGAAGCAAATTTATTATCTCAAAATCTATCATATTTATTTTTAATTTAATGGAGATATACTTGTTTGAAACCTAATTTTATTTTTCATTCCAAATTTGAAAGGAGAGAAATTACCATGGTACTTAATGGAAATGTCTGAAACTAAATTAAGCCAGCATGAAATTAGGAAGTCTGTGCTTCTGAAATCAGAGAAAATCCTTCTTTAAGAACAAACCCTCAGATATTTTAAATGTCATAGTTTCACAGCTGTTAACTGTTCCTCAGTAAGGATTCCCTGATTATGAGGAATTGTTCTTAAGTTTCTTTGTTGTTTTTTTTTTTTCTTTTAAACGTCTTTCATTTCTGTTAAGCCAAACAAGAAATAGAGGTGAAGTCTACCTCACCAAATGCAGAGTATGCATGTATCCTCTGTTATGTCATAAAAAAATGCCTCCTCTCTCTTCAAATAGGCTGTTTCTGGAATGCTGAAATCTGTTTCAAATGACCCTAATTCCACAAAAAATAAGGATCTGAAAATTATTATTTTTTTATTTGCTAGGATATCAACATTCAGTCCACTGGGAAAAGCTATATTTCATTTAGAATTATGTACTTTAGCTGCTTCTTCACAAAGCAGCGTAACTTTCACAAAAATCCTTCAATTTATTTGTTAGAAGCTGCTGTGATACTGCAACAATTTGGCACTTAGTTGATGCTGACCCTGAAAGTAAATAATTCTCTCTGGGAGTTGCTAAGTTTAGTGTCACTTGAGCAGCTCAGGTAAAAGTGCAAACAAGCAAAATTCTATAGCTGATGACATTTGCACTAATACAAATAAAGCATTCATTTTCACTGTAAAGAAGTAAGAGAATGCAGAGCCAATTTTGATAAAATTTAAATTCTTTTTTCTTTTTTATTTAAATGAAAAAATGACATAACCTTAATGAACTCTGACTTGAAAACACATAATACAGTGTGTAAAATGTGTTAGGATTCTTTTCCTTGCTTATTGATTCCTGTGATTTGATTAGTATGTCTGCTTCATATTAACTGTACCTAGAATGGAGTGCTGTAGGATTTATTCTATATCTTTTAAGACAACATTTGTATGGAACGGAAAGCACCAGGAAAAATGTTGTCAAGAACAACTTGAACTTCAGTAATTAAATATCTCTAAAATTTGTTAGACACAGGAATAATCAGTAAAAAAAAATAAAAATAAAAAAGCTACTTTTTACTGCAGTAAATATTTCATAGTGTGCAACATCTCTTAAATATGTGGAGGATTAGCAATCATCTGCTTTGGTCTTTAGCTATCATTAGAAAACATTTAAGTCTTCAACCTACTCAGAGATTTAAGATGATTATGTAATCAGCAGATTTTTAGTCAGCTACTGCTGGCAGTAAGTATGCACTACTTCAGAATTTGGAGCTGTGCTAGAAAATGGTTCTCTTAGTAGGCTTTTATCTCATAGTATCAAAAGTCATTGATTTCAATTAGGTTTTCTTGTCTATTCATAGTGTAGAATGAGAAAGAAACCCCACATTTTTAACAATTTTTTTCTGAGGAAGAACATTCTTGCTTATAGAGGTGTTTCTTAAATGGCTTGGCAATCTTTTTGGATAAAAATTATTAATCTTACAGGTAACAATATCCAAATAGTTTTTGAACAAGGAACTTCTGTATGGCAACAGGAGATTGCGGGTCACATTGGAAGTTTGCGAATTTAATTTGAATGCTGTTTACAGGCAGCAAAAAGCTTGAGATTATAAACAAGCCATGAATTGTTTTTTCTTTGTTTGTTTGTTTTTCCTCGTATTATCTGTGTTGTAAATAGCTTTTTTTAAGTGTTTCTCCCTCAAACTGGTAGCACAAAAGCATGAAGAGCAAAAGAATATCTGTTCGAGTTTGTCTAATGATCTTAAACCACAAAGGTTCTGGTTTAAATAAGTTTTTTAAAATACAACCTTAGGACTGTGTTTATTTCAACTCATTTATCTGTCATTAATTTTACATATGAGTTGTCAATTTTGAGTAGCTTATATTTGTCTTATTGTCTATCTATTTTGTTTCAATATAATTACCACAAGCCCTTCATTCATATCATTAAAATAGTTGCTAGCTGGAGCTTAATTTTAAATCTGCCTGAAGGATTTTGTAGGGGAAATACCTCTAAAATATTGGTATGTTACCTTTGTTTGAATGGTTATGTGACAACATGAGAGCATACTTAGACCATGACCATGATTCAGTAACCAAAAGATATCCAACCTTTTGGCTTGCATAGGCCACATTTAGTGAATAGAAATTGTCTTGGGCCATATCTACATGGGTTGCTCCAGAAGTAATGCCTCATATATTTCCATGGAAACAACAATAGATAAAAAGAGCACAATAAAACTTTGATAGAACACTTTCTCATTTACAGAACACTGTTTTTCAATATAGACACCACCATTAGCCATGTATTTTTGCCAGCAATGAACAAGAGCCTGCATGCTACACACATAACATCTGCACCAGTAAAGGTGACCCACCATAAACACTGCAGAACCCCACCACCTCATTGTGCTCACATTCACTGTTTGGTCATCATAAACATTCAGCAAATATTGGTAAATGTCAGTGGGTGCAGTCTTCATGGAGGAATTCAGTGACACACCTTTGTTTCATATGCGCTTCCATATCAGACACCACTTTAACACACTGCCCCTTTGCTGCCATCTGACACACATCAACAAAATGTATCAGAATACAATTGGGAAGGTTCATCCTCTGCTTGCATACCATCACTATCCACCTCTGATGTTATGGGACAAAATAAAACAGGAGGCATTACTTTCAAAGTACCTCCTACACAATATACAATATCATTAATATGTAAGTAATAAAACATTTTAATTTTAAATATTTATCTTCAAACATATATTTTTAAAGGAAAAAATATAGAACTATTGGAATATTTGACCTTGTTTTGTGAAACTAACATACCAGTGTGGTTCAATGAGAGGTTAAAATTCTTAAAGAGGTCTCAAGGTGATCATCAGAGATTTTGCATGTTTTACTTTTCTTGTACTTCATCCTTGACAATAATTGTTCAAAATGTGTGTGAATAAATGATTGTGAATGGATTGTGAAATATATTTTTGCACGTCAGGACTGCTATGGACCTACACCAGAGTTTCTTCTGGCTTTGCCCTGTCTAAGCATACCATCTATTTTTCTCTGCTAAGATAAGGATTATGAAAGTCTGCAAACTGCAAACTTTCAAAAGGGATGTATAGAGTTGCAATCAGATATTTAACTCAAAGATCTGATTGCAACTCTATATGTCCCTTAAGAAAGTTTGTAGTTTGTGTATTTATGTCAACTGAAAATGGTTTCACAAACATCAGTTGCTGACTTTTTTTTTTGTTGTTTTTTTTTTTATTTTGCAGTCTTGAAACCCCAAGCTTTGGGGTGTAGTCAACACTCTGAAGGGAGGTGATGCCATCCATATTGATATAGACAGGTTGAGGGAGGTGATCCTGCTCCTTTGAGCTGGTGTAACCTCATCTGGAGTACTACATCCAGACGTGGAGTCCTCAGTACAGGAGAGACATAGACCTGTTGGAGAGTGTTCAGAGGAGGGCCACAGAAATGATGTAACACCTCCACTAGGAGAACAGACTGAGAGAGCTTAGAGTTGTTCAGCCTGAAGAAGATAGGGCTCCAGAGAGACTTGATAGTGGCCTTTGGGCCACTTATCAAGCGGGACTGTAAGAAAGAAGTAGACAGACTATTCAGCAGGGTCTGTTGTGACAGGACAAGGGAAAATAGTTTCAATCTTACAGAGAGGAAATTTAGGCTGGATATAAAGTACAAGTCTTCTACAGTGAGGCACTGGAGCAGGTTGCTGAGAAATGTGGTGGAAGATCTATCACTGGAGACATTCAAGGTCAGGCTGGAGGGGGGCTCTAAGCACCCTGATCTAGCTGTGGATGTCCCTGTTCATTGCAGGGGGGGGTTGGACTAATGACCCTTAAAGATGCTTTCCAATCTAAAGACTGTGCATCTATTATCAAACTCCTTTTTCAAAAAGGAAAGCACGACTGCATATTCTTCGCTGTTCAGAGCCTGTGTTCAGACAGTGTATCAAAAAGCATACAATTATTTGCCATCACTTGAGTCAGCACTGCACAGCGCTGCCCTCCCTGTGCCCTGATTTCAGCTGATACAGCATTAATAGCACACTGACAGTTTGGTTGTTGAGCAATGGGAGCGTGCCCAGGATTGCTCCACAGGGAAGAGCTGCTGCCTTTAAATCACAAGGAGGGGGTGGGCTGCATTGCAAGCTGTGCTGGGCTGCATGCAGGCCACAGGTTGGACATGCCTGCAGTAACCTCTTAGGCTGTCATTGCAAACAAGTTATTTAATAAATCTGTTTCTCTTCATTGTTTAGTTTTCAATTGAGTCCCATGCTTGGAGAAAGTGAAAGCAATGTACTCACAACTCTTTTGGCATGGAAAGCCTAAGCAGGTTGGCAGAAATCTGTTAATTTGGCAAAACGAATCTCTGCTAGTTCTGAAGATTGTTAATCCCCATCAGTTACTCAGAGTTCTCAGGGCACAGTCAAGTTTCTCCCGAATTTGGGAAATAAATTTCTCCCTTTTAATGCTCCAGTCTAATTGCCATTTTTGTAATAGCGTGATAGTGCATTCATTCCTCTAAGGCAGTTTTCCCCTACTTTGTGTTTTGAAAATAAACTAATATTCACAGAAAGTTTAGATAATGTAACATCACTGGAGAGTCCTACAAGAAATAAACAGACATCTGAGCCATCAGAATGTTTTATGCTTAGATAGTATATACTTTTAAGTTACAAACTTTTATCTCATTTCTCCCAACCTTTACAAAAATTTTTTAAATTATATACTTATCTATGATGACTGCTTGATGCCATCACTAAATTTCTGCATTCATTATTGTGCTCAAGGCAAAATTATACCTCAATCCCTAAGGCATTATTTTTTTTTCTTCATCCAGACAAAATCAAACAACCAAACAATACATATATATGTATATATATATTTATGATTATTGTTAAATCTTGCTTTTATGGTTCAGATTTAATCTGTTCTAGAGGAAGACCATGGTAATTCACAGATAAACACTTGAACATATTTGATCAAAATTAAAAAACAAACAAATAACAGAATGAACAAACAAAACCAACAAACAGAAAACTCTTTGCTGCAAAAATTTTATCTGAAATGATTTACTGCTTCCATTTCCTAGTTCTTCAAGTAAAATTTAATAACTATCTCATTTATCTATATCTTTCACATTACAATGTCTTCCTCTGAAGGATATGGTTTTAACTACTGAGCTCTTCTTAACTTACTATTCTTGTACAATTTTTGATGTCATCACTTTGTCCCCGTTCATTGCAGGGCAGTTGGACTAGATGACTTTTAAAGGTCCCTTCCAACTCTAAGGATTCTATGATTCTATGACTTTCTACTTGTTCCTCCTTAGGTAGATTATTAATTAAAGAAATATTTTGAATTCGTTCAGATTTGGCTTTCCAATCAATCTTAAGTCATTTAAACAAATAATGCAATTGAATATATTTGATTTGTGAATGCAAGCTTCCTAATCAAAATGCATATTAGACCTGAAGTTGTCATTTGTGTAAGAATTTAAAAAGCAAGATAATAGACTCCCCTAATTGTAGTAGTAGATAGAAAAGCAAAAAGGCTGCCATAGACTTTCCTTACTATTGGCTGAAAAAAAAGTAAGAAAGAGTTGCGGCACAGAGTGAGGAAAATAAATTTTGAAATAAATAACAGTATTTTTATATGAAGTTAGAAACACAGTCATTAAATAGAGTTCTCTTCTATAATAATAATGCCAGTTAAAAAATCGGTGTTGAAAATTATATTTGAATATGTTAGCAGGATTTGAGATATTTGATATGAGGCCATTTCAATATATAAAAGGATTGTGAAAAACAAATCTGGCTTTTGATTTCCTTACCTCTACATGCTTAACAATTCAGTTTTGTGTCATAGTAAGCTGCTCAATCTCCCGTGTGGGAGGATATAACCAAGTCTTTTCTTGGAGAAATTTAAGTTATATTGGATGATATTTATCTGACTTAAATTGACTTCTAAAAGCAAAATGCCCAATGTGAAGCAACCATTTAGCTCTTTCCAGAGTCAAAGCAGAAAGATATGTAGCCTCAGAATACAACCTATTTCATCTGAGATGCTTAGCTGTGGTGACATCAACCAACTGCAGAAGTGGTTATCTCCAATAACTGTAGCAAAAGCCTGGATGACTAGGAATAAGTACTATAGATTCAGAGAATCACAGAATGGCTTGGATTGTAAGGGACACCATGGATCATCAAGTTCCAGCTTCCCTGCGACAGGCAGGACTACCAACATCTGCTGTGAGAATGTGTGCTCTTTTGACATGCCATTAAAAATAAAATGCTTTTGATTAAATTTTTCTGCACTTTAACTACATCACTATCGAAACTCAGGAGGTTCTACATATATGTTTAGCTGTGCATTCATATTATTTTTTCTTCAAGATATGATATTCGGAGCATAGTCCTGTGTGGTGGTGTTATCAACTCATTGTAAAGTATTACCATACTTATATTGGTTCAATCCTACCAGTTGTCTTTGTACCTGCAACTGGGTTATTTAAGGACTGATATATAGGGCAGGAAGTAGAAGCCACTGTAATGGGCAGTTACAGATTCTCCTTTTTCAGATATCCATACGCACAGAAAATTTAAACTTATTATGATGTGTGTTTGGCATGCTATATAAATTCATGCAGTAAATGTTTTCAGTGCTTTGATAGATTTGCAACTGAGATACTTACTCTTAATTTCTTTTCCTAAGTAACAATGACAGCTAGAAATTTACCAAGGACTACAGGAAAATCACATTATTTTTATATTTTCTTCTGCAAAGAGAAAAGGATGTACTGCTCTGTGCTGATCTGTAAAAACAACTTGTTGCAAACAAGGGTAGGTCCTAGCTACTGAACAACTCAGAAGGTTGTTTTATTGAGTGATTTTGTTCTGCAGCATCCCATGTACCTCGTTTGTGTTTTGATGGGTTAACAGAGACACAAAGTTGCTAGCATTTAATTTATTTAATTCAGGTTCCTCAGAATATGAGGGAATGAGTGACAGATTCACTTGAATTTTTTCAGAACTGTGCAGTATCTGCTTATTGCAGGTTTAGACTCAGCAGCAGTCTTGGCAGAATGTGAAACATTCTTTTCAGAGTTTCACAAAAATGAAGTTAAGCATCAGGTCAGATGCTTTACTTAAGCACGAGGTCAGACTCTCAAATGTAACGCCCATTATTTCAGCTGATATAAGCTAATTATCTCAATTGTTCTGAGGTAGTGAATTTTCTTACATAGTTTGAGGATGCAATAATGATTTGGATTCATAAGCTGTCTTTGAGTCATTTCCAAGTAGTAATATTGTATGTAACTAGATTTTGCTTGCTGCATTTTTAGTTTTAAAAGATCAGCAGAATTTTTAACTCATAGTGTATTTGCGAGTACTCTTGTGGGAATGGGAGTGGACACTGAAGTAGGATATGTTAACATTTGACTATAAAAATTTGCTTTGGTATGTATTGCTTATAACAGTACTTTCCCTATGCATCAATTGTAGCTTTTTAGTATCGCTGTTGCCTCAAATAGAAGTTGTATGACTTTTCTGAAACTAGGATTTGTTAAATAGTTAAGTAAAATAGGGATAGACATAGTGAAAACAATCAATTTATCAATAAATTTTTCTTTCAGAGATAGCTAATAAATACTATAAGAACTGCTACACATTTCCCTTTCCAAAATATTACTGGAATTTTGAGTGTCATCACTTAGTCATTCCAGCTGAACCTCAGACTAAATCCTTTTAATGAAACACTTATTACAAGAACATCTTTCCATTATTATTATTAAAAACATAATAAAAATAGCAATGATCCAGTAGCACTGTCAAATTAAGTTTGATCTATTGTCACTTATATGTTCCTGTTTACCAGCTGCCCTCTGCCTGTAAGGAACTGTTTGAGGCTCCTTTATCAGGTTTTGTCAGTGGACACCTGGATGTGATTTCTGAAGACGTGTGTAGTGTAACAGCAGCAGCAAAAATTAGATTCATTGCATGCAGGTCATTCTCATCCACTTGGAGAAAAGTGCAGAATGAGGTTCTTGTCTTCTCAGAGAGGTATTTATGGAGATGCTGGGAGTAATTTTAACACTGTTCCTAGTCAGAGAGTAACAACAGTAAGTATTGCCATGGGCCAGTGGTAAGCTGTCAAAAAATGGATTTATGTCTGCTATGAAACTGCTTTGTAAGAGAATAGGGAGAGAGGTCGTGGGCATACTTTGTCTATATGGAGTGACACTTTCTGTTAACATGGACATGTAGGTTGCTCTGAAAGTGATGCCTCATATTTATTTCCATGGAACCTACAACAGATACAAGTAGCACAATAACACTGTATAATACAGCAAATTCTTAGCTACAAAACACTATTTTTCAAAATAGTCATCATTTTTGATAGCACTTTATGAACAACAGACTGCATGCTGTGCTAGTAAATATCTGCATGGTTTTCTGGAACGTAACTTGTCTTTCACATCTCTGTTGCAATTGCTGGAATGCACTACTCACATCCACCATTCTCCATAAGTATTCAGCAACTGTCGATGAATGTCAATGGGTGCCATTTTTTTCTGCATGGAGCAATTAAATTCCACACCTTTGCTTCACACACACTTCCATGTCAGATGCCGTTTTGTCAGACTGTCCCTTTGCTGCCGTATGTTGCATGTCAACAAAATGCAAAGGAATACTGGTGAGAAGATTCAAGCTCTACTGCCATACAGCCCCTGAATTGAATGAAAATGAAATGCATTGCAGTTGAATCCATTCTGACAGGGTTTATCTGTAATCTTATTCAATTCCCTCAGAAAAAAATGAAATTATGTAATTTCTCTTTGTCCTCCTGAAGCAGTAAATTCACTAAGTCTGTTGTATTTTTTGGTACTGGGTTTGTTCTTCTTTTCTCTGCAAGCCTAATATTTGTAAATCACCATTGATTTCTAAAAAGCTTCTGCTGTACTACTGTTTAAAATTATATAGTCTAGAAATGCTGCATGTGACTGTATTTTGGGGAGAGAGGTCATGATGAAGTGACAAAGGGAGGAAATTATATTGACAATACAGTATTATTAGAATTTTATTTCAGTGCTATAGGGACAAGTAAGTATTCTTACCAATTTAAAACATATTTTCATAGCAATACAATTAATTTTACAAGGGGTCAGGGGCTTTTTTTCCTCTCTGTGGTAAATTATGCTAACTCTTTGTGAGTTAATTAAAAATCTTATCTGTTAATTATCTCTAGTGTGTGCAAAATAGCTGTTCATGTGAGTTAGGATTTTCATATATTCTTTTATCACTGGCATCTTACTGGCTGTCTGAAAAAATGTGTTACTATACCAAATTTTTATTTACAACTTTAATTGAAAGGCAATAAATGGTAATTACTGTCGATTGTCAATTGTAAATGTAATCACTGTCAATTTAATAGAAATATTAAAAACACAATTCATTGTGACTGATGTAGGAAATAAGTGTGAAATGCATGGAATGCTTTGTTATTTAATGAATCTAATATAAACATCAGCAATAGCGTTATTACCATTTTTGGTAGTAATAAATCATGTGGTAGATACATACCATTTTTGGGCAGGAACTGTGGAGATTAAAATCATTCTTGTTCTGTTTACTTGGGATAATACTGTTATCAGTGATCCAAATATGATTTAAACACGATTGTTGTGTTTTGTTTTGGTTTTTTTAGAATGACTAATATTTTTTTCTTCTAATGCTATAAGTAAACCTAAGTATTTTGATATTGTTTCCAAACAAATAGCTTATAGCCTTTATTGAGAGGAATGTTTTTCAGATGCAACAATTACTGTTTGATTTAGATTCATGCCACAGGTCACTTATTTGTGCGTCTGTTTCTGCTTGTTCTCTCTCATCCAAAAGAAGCTAGGCATATAATGTGTCCAAGAAGAGAAGGAAGATTTTAAAAGGGGCCTAAAATAATAGTGCACCTTTTTCATGTCATAAAGTCAAAAATCAAAAAAAGACAAATTAAGGTTGTGGTGAAGGTTTGTCAGGAATACTTTTAAAACTGTTGCAACTATAGAACGCATAAAATCAGTAATCAAGCTGGGAGTCATATGTTGGAAGTGCTACGTTATCTACAAAGAAAGCACACTACTTTCGTTTTTCTTAGTAAGTAATTTAACTATTGGGATTTTATTGTGTCTTCTTGGTCCTTCCATTAACCAAAGTCAACATTTTGCACAAAGTTCTTTTTTTTGTCATAATAATTTGCTGCCATATAAAATAGATGACTTAACATAAAAGATTTTACTCAGTGCAGTGCCAGTTGTCTCTTTCTTGTTCTGTCGTAAAGAGCACAACATATTGTCTTTTACAGTTGCACAGCTACTCTGTGACCATAGTGCATGTTGCAAGTTTTAATATTATTGCTTCTCTATGTGATTTTTCTCCATAAATTACTCTTTACAGAAGAATGTTAATTAGTAACTGATAGATATAAAGATTGCCAGGGACAGCCCATTAATTCCATTTACCTTAATGGCACTTAGATCTTAGCTTGCAGTACAGCTGTATTCAGACTGGATTATAAATGTAATTTTTTGCTTCATTAACTACCCTGATTAATCTTAGACAGCAAAAGTATAATTTGAGAAACAGAACTCATGATGTGCCACTTTAAAGTTGTGGCTTTGATCTTACATATTTACATCATTGTAAACATCATAGGTTTTGAAATTTTTGACAGGAAAACAATTTTACTTCCTGTCTTAATAATTAACATCTGCCTTGTTCTAGTCATTTCTGATTTCTGTATTTATTTGTTATTGCTGTTGGTTTTGTGTGTTTCTTTTTTTCTTTGTTTTGCTCTTTTTTAATTGTCTTTTGTCTTATGTTTTACTTTGTCTGGTTGAATCACTGGATATTTGCATAGTAATAGACCATTATTAGCAAAATATGTTTCTGAAAGAGTATTAAGGCAACAACAAATAGGCTGTGTCTGAATTCTGTGGAGGCTTCAGAGATTAAAAACTTAATGACTAAATATTGTGATATTAATGTCACAGACATCATGACTGCACTGGTTAAAGTCCAACAAGCAATTGGACTTGTTTGGGACCAAATTAGAATACAAATTCAGATATCAACCTCAGACAGGAACAGGTTTGTTGAAATACTCATCTTCCAGACAACAGCCAGGAAGTTAAGTTATCTAGTTGAGTTTATGTTTAACAATTGGGAAATATGACCTGCCTGATAAGAAAAGGTTTTGCCAGGTGGAGTTTTCTGACCTGTCTTCTTTCTATTCTGTTCAGGGAAAGACAATGAAACTGTTTATTGATTATGTGCCCTTAGAGGTAGTATTGTTTTAGCAGTGTAAAATTGATGCTACAAATCCCCACCTTCAGAAGTGCATAGCGTTACTTAAGTTGTTAAAATTCCACTTGTGGTTAACACTAAGAAAGACAGAAAGTGACAGAAAAAAAAAAAAAGAGAGAGAGAGAGAGAGAACATTTGCACTGGTGATAATCATACATCTGAATGGATAACTAAAAGGTACTTGAGAGGTGATGTTTCAGAAGTGCCGTTAGTAAGACAGGAATGGCTAGGACACTGAAGAATTGCTCTCAAGAACATATGTCTGGGTTCCTAGGTTTTCAAGATCAGCTTTGAGTATCCTTTGCGGGTCCTCATATGGAGTGTCAATGGAACATTTTTTTGAATGGAAGAACAAAAAGAAAATCTTCCTAATAACTAATTCAAATTGATGATTGCACAGATGACTTTTTTAAGAACAAGGGTTTCTCGTCTGTGGAAAGATCTGAGCTGATGCAATTTTATTTTATTAGACTATGCAATTGTTTTTAATTTTGTATTTGAGTCTCTGGGCTTTCTTTTCTTCAGGCTGCGAGCACAATCATTGAAGAAGCAATCAGCTTCAAAAGTTACAAGGAGTTTACAATAATTACAGTTTTCTCTGTAGTGGCTGAAGCGGCTGCAACAGTTATAAAAAAAACAACAAAAACACAAGAATATAAGGCTAGAGATTTGGAACACTGAAGTCTGCAGCTGCTCCTGAAGGAAATATGTTTTTTAGTTATCCTGTCCCATACAATAACTTTTTGTGCTTGCAGCTGCTCCTAAAAACTGTCAGGTAAAATCTTCCCTTCCACTAGGTGAGACTGTAAATCAGTACAAGAACCAAGAGCCTCATGATGTGTAGTGAGGAGTTTGCTAAGCGTTGTGCTCTGATCTGGGAAGAAGGGATGAGTGGAAGAAGTGATGAATTTATATACACATACAGGCATAGACTTCTATGTTGACCTTGAACCACTGCTAGCTCTCAGTTCCTGTATGTAAGATGAGGATAATATTCCTTGGCCTTTTAAGTGCTTCAAAAGGTCCTGGTCACTAATGATTAATCTTGGCATATGAGTGTGTACAGTAATGTAAGTATTAAGATCTGGATATAATTTCAAATCAGAGGTCCAAGATCAAATCTTGGTTTGAACTCATTCTATGAGTGTTTCTGGATATAATTTCAAATCAGAGGTCCAAGATCAAATCTTGGTTTGAACTCATTCTATGAGTGTTGAGAGAAACAGGAATAAGTGCTGGTGGATGGGGTTTGCTGCTAATACTATTACACTATAAAGCTAAAAGTGCTCCATAGTAACAGAAGAAAAGATTATTTTTTCATTGGTGATGTTTTTTGTATAGTTGCAGTTAATTCAATGGGTAGACAATAAAAACAATCTCAGTGCTGAGAGAGCCCTGCAGGTAACTAACAAGGCAAATAGAAACAAACCCTTTGGGGTTTGCTCTGCTCTTTTAGATTCTTCCTTTTTTTTTTCTTTCCCCAGAATATGTTAGTTCCTATCATCTTGTCAGGATCTTACTTATTCTGTCTTGTAGATGTCTGTGGTGCATTTTATCATAAAAGCAGGAAGAAGTCACCTTTAGACGTAAAATTATACATTGTAAAATGAATCCTTCAAAATCTAGAACTGGATCATTATAATAGATTTTCTTTTCTGAAAAGCTTTACTAGCAGTGCAGATGCATGTTAAAGACTCGACTTTGAGGCAACAACTAGACAGTTCACAGGCAATAAAATTGTCTTCACATCCATAGGTGTTTATGTGAAGTACTCCAGACACAGATGATTTTGTATCAATTTTATTTATATTGTCTAGTGCTAAAGCACAAGTGGATTTGCCAAAACTTCTATTATAACTCAGTTTTAATATGTTAATTACCTGCCTGTAAGTGGTCTTTGTAAAGTATCTATACTTAGATGAGATTCCCTATTTTAAGTTCATAATATACATAAAACTCTTTTCAATCTGTCGAATTCACAATACTCATTGGCACCCCAGCTTCACTGAATGTTATGGATAGGGTAGAGCAATGCTGGTGTTCTGATCAGGGCTATGGTAACAATAGGTAAGAACTATAATCTACTTCTCTACAGTAGCTCAGTGTATAAGTTTCTCACTTTTTCAGTTTTGCTATATTTCTGGTTCCCAACAGCATGTATTTGCTCATTTGGGCTTCCACCCACAATAGACACAGTCCTTCTAATAAACTAGACTATATATAACTTGCACTACAGTCCTCAGCTATGACTACCTTGTGTGTTAAAGATCCATACGTGACCTATGTAACTGGAGCTGATTTGGGATAAGGGCTTCCCAGGGAGGTGGTGGAGTCACTGACCCTGGAGGTATTTAAGGAAAGTTGAGGAATGTGGTTTAGTGAGAACTATTGGTGATAGGTGGATGGTTGAACTGGATGATCTTGTAGGTCTTTTCCAACCTTGGTGATTCTATGTTTCTATGATTCTGTTTGTGGAAGGAGTCGAATAAGTGCTGTGTTAACGTTCTCTGATATATCTTGTGCATTTCAACTAATACTTCTGAATGCACACAATGAA
This sequence comes from Cyrtonyx montezumae, assembly GCF_038088225.1. Taxonomy (NCBI): domain Eukaryota; kingdom Metazoa; phylum Chordata; class Aves; order Galliformes; family Odontophoridae; genus Cyrtonyx; species Cyrtonyx montezumae. Next base: position 107,949,419 of record NW_027072089.1, read on the forward strand.
CAAGTGTTTTCCCTTCCTTTTTTTTTTTTTTCCATTTAGTTCTAGAGTGATCTGCAAAGATATGAGGATTCACGGCAATAACTTTGCCTAAATTTTAATTTTGATACATCATTCAAATATCAAACATTAAATATTTAAAGGTAAAATTGCATGGAAATGTACACTGCTAATATTTCATCTTTTCCTGAATGAGTAAAAAACATGCTGAGAGTTACTTAATGCATTGGATTTCAGAGATGGCTAGGAAGAAATTAAAGCACTTCAAGTAATGAATGAGCAATAACTATATTCTCCACAGCTGTTTAGTGCTGGATTGCACTAGTGATTCAATCACTAAAACTAATAGCAGGCAGAATGAACCTTATTGTTGTTTTGTGGAGAATCACTGAAAAGCAGAGACACAATATGGACACCCAGTATAGGAATATTTATTCATTTATTTTTATCCTATAGGAAGTATAACTTTGGTTTTATACCAGTATTTATTTTAAGAAAATGTGAGACTTTTCAGTTGGCAGAGTGCAGTCAACAGTATTATAACCTCTATTTGTTCTAAACTGTTTCTTTTCTGTCTTTGTCCACTGTTTCTTCCTATAGAGACTGAAGCAGAAATCAAGTTGGTCTTAATTTTACGGTTTCCAATACCTTAATAAATGCAAGTCAGAAAAAAATTAGACCTTCAGACCACCTTTTTCTCATTTTCCTCAGAGACCTATTTCAATTTAGTACCAAGGTCTAATGGTTATACATATAGTTATGAAGCACAGCAAGTCATACATTCATTGGTACATAAGCTTTCAAATATATCAACAGAATTTACTACATATTTCATTTTCCTATTGTATGGGAACTGCTGAGTCACAGCCTGAACCACTGAATGAGCACCTGAAGGAAAGGTCTGGTCAGAGATCAGCCCTTAGATGAGGTCTAATTGCTTTCACCTCAGAGCACAAGTGAAAGTAATTAGACCTCATCTAAGGGCTGACTGCCACTGAGGAAGGATCTCTTGTTAGAGATCCACTCTTTTTAGAGTTCCTTTTCTGTGAGCATTGATCTTCAGAGACAGGTGAGCATTCTTTTTCCTTTTTTTAATGTCTCCTTGTTTGTGCTGGCCTCTTTGCTTTTACAACCTTTGCACATATTTATTTCCTTTTTTCCACTCTTTCTTAAAGGGAGTTTCCTGAGCACACAACAGTCTCTCAACCTGTTTCAAAAATTCAGGCAAGACTTAGAGCTGATGATACTGAGAATGTAGGTTATAATCTATAAGAGATGTCACCAATGAGCTCTAAAAGCTGAAGAAAGTCAAAATGTTTTTTCATGCAAGGAGATATAATGTTCTTAGTGACACACATAAGGGTTGTGGATATAGCTATGCACAGTAATTCTTATAGCTATTTTTATACTAAATCATTACTGCTTATAAAAGTATATTCAGCTGCGCATCTCAACTGTGACACTGAAGTTCCAAGGTGAGAAGTTGGGAGAAAAGTGTTTTTCTTCGCTGATGACAATTACTGACAATTTAAATAAAACTGTCTTGAGTCACAAGGTTTGTATGCTTGAATTTCCTGAAGAAAGGCACAATAATTCCTTCTCTCAGAAGAAATATTAGTGCTTTATGAAAATTTTACAATACTGACCTAAATGATGAAAAAATAAAAGCAATGATGATTAAATAATTGTACAAGAAAATTTTCTGCACTTCAACCTGAAGTGAAATGCACCTACAAGATTTTGACATAAATTTAAGAACCAGAAGAGAAATTCAATAATTTCTATTTATTCTATAGTAAAGATCTGTCAGAGGTCTAGTAGTTAAACAAGCAGAATATCTTTGATAAAAGTTTTAACTGAAATGTTAAAGAGCTTTCTCTGAAACAATTATAAAAAGAGAATCTGGACAAATTTTGTCTCCAAGATTAAACTGCTGTATTTTATCCCTCACTTCATGATAGTATTTGATCACTTCACGGAATCACAGAATTGTAGGTGTTGGAAGGAACCTCTAGAGATTATCAAGTTCAACCCCCCTGCCAAAGCAGGCTTCCTAGACCAAGTTGCATAGGTGTCCAGGCGGGTCTTGAACATCTCCAGAGAAGGAAATTCTACCACCTCTTTGGCAGCCTGTTCCTGTACTCTGTCATCTGCACTGTGAAGAAGATCCTGTGCACATTTGTGTGGAATTTCCTATTCCTCAGTTTGTGGCTATTTCCCCTTGTTCTATCCCTTGTTCCTTTGCCTACCGCTCCTTAGATATTGATGGACATGGATCACATCCTCTCTGAGTCTTCCTTTCTCAAGGCTGCATGCACCCAGGTCTTTCAACCTTTTTTCATAAGAGAGGCATTCCACTCCCTTTATCATCTTTGTAGCCCTCTGCTGGACTCTCTTGAGGAGATCCCTGTCCTTTTTTGTACTGGGGAACCCAGAACTGGTCACAGTACTCCAGGTGAGGTCTCATCAGGGCAGAGTAGAGGGGGAAGATCATCTCCATTGACTGCTGGCCACGCTCCTTTTTTTTTTTCTTTTTTTTTTTCTTTTTTTTTTTTTTTCTTTTCCCTCTTCACTTCCCAACACTCTCACTCTCTCTAAAACCCAAAGGTGAAATTACTCTCTCTCCATAACAATTTTAGCTTGTATGGTGTAAGGTATGAATGAAATGGCATCTTGGAATCCCTTTTATTCTCATGTTCTATGGATCTGCAGGTATGGCTTAGGATGTATAATCTCTCTCAGTGCTAAAATTTATATCAGTTACAAGGACAGATTTTGAAGTCTTCTGAAATGCTGTAAAAATAACAGATTGGAAGAGTATTTTAATTATGTTTGAAATATCACTCGGGCTTTTCAGGTCTTTATGGCTTCTTTGATGTCATTGAAGGAACAATGATAAAAATAAATAAATAATATACTGTAGAAAGATTCTAAGTAAGTGTAGGAGGCTGTACTGCAGAATTAAGTGGGCTACTCCAAAAGTAATGCCTCTTATTTTATTATGTTAACCCACAAGGTCAGAGTCAGATATTAGTGGTATGGCAGTAGAGGCTGAATCTTCTTACCCATATTCCTTTGGCATCTGTTGCACAGCAACAAAATGTAGCAGAAGGGCTGTCTGACAAAATAGCATCTGACATGGGATTGCATGTGATGCAAAGGTGCAGAATTTAATTCTTCCACTTGGAAAAAATATCACCCATTGACATTTATGGAGACCGAACAGTTGATGTGAGCACATGTGAGGTGGTGGTTGGTAAATTTCAACAGTGATAACAGCAGTACAAACTGTAAGCTAAGTTCCGGATAGCTGGGTATATTTTTACAAGAATGGCATGTAGGATCTTGTTCCTTGCTGGTGAAAGTGGATATTAATAGTGATGGCTATGTTGAAAAATTGTTTCATAGCTGAAAATTTGCTCTACCAAATAGTGTTATTGTGTTCTTTGTATCTGTTGTAATTCCCATGGAAATAAATAGGATACGTTGGTTTTCAGTAACTTACATATTTTTTCATTTCCTTAAACACATCTTTATATAGTCATTTCTTTGAAAAACATGTAATTATTTGCAGTGGTTGCTTTGGACTCTTGTGAAGAATTTCTCTTTCAGGGCCCAATTTTGTAGAAGTGAATTAAAAGCCTCTCTGCCAGTTCTTGTCTGGCATGCATCTTGCTTTTGTTTTTGTTGTGATTAGAAAGACCCACTATTATTAAATACCAATTATAACATTTGGTCCAGTTTTCTGAATTCATTCACGTTTGAATGATCCTATTGGGAATTCGTTGTGTAACCTCATTATGCCTGCCAACCTTTTGTTCCAAGCTCTTTTCTTAAGCACAAAAAGGAAAATGCCCTTTGCTTTTATAATTTTTTTAGTGTGCTCTTTTTCTCATGAGCTTGTTTTTGCTTTGTTCTTGGCTGAAGATTAGAAAATAAATGGCTTTTGTGAACCATGGGTTTTCACCTTTATTTATATCTTTGGAGAGTGTGAAACATTTTTTTTGTCATGTTTCAAGAAAACGTTTTGGTTTCTATCATATTTCTACTGTCTGCCATTGCTCATTTTAGGAAGCAATTGGAAAGAAACAAGTTATCCCTTCTTTTCTTACCCCTTTTTTTAATATCTACCAGGAATGTTGCAGATTATTCTCTGAATTTCAAGGTAGTCTATTTCAAGTTAGTCTGTTCTGTAGCTGCAGTCATAATGTTGAGCATTGTTCACTGGACAGTTGAGAAATATGACAAACATGCCACATCTAGTTCCCTTTCATTTTCTGTCTTTTGGGAGAATCTTTTAGACCTAGTAGAATTTTGTGTGTCCTTTGAATGAATACGTGGGAACAAACATGGTTTTATAATTCATAATACTGTTATCCATTGTGATCTTGATTTGCTTGTTAAAGAAACTGGGAAAAAATCTGAATGAGCTGGGTATGAAGAAAAGGGATGGCTATCCCCTGCCAGAGATCCAGTTGAATGTCACCACGAAGAATTATTCTGAGAGATGCAAGGAGTGGCTTACAGAGTAAATGGACAATATATTATGGAAGGGCTCACATCTATCTTGATGCTCACAATGGGTGGCTTACGATTCATCGATTTGGATCTTTCTTAATTCAAAATTTTCACTTAATTCAAAATTTTCTTTGGTGACTCTTTGAACTGTAAGCCTAACATGTAGGGCTGAATATAGAGTTGAGTAGCACTTCAACAGATTAATTTGAGTTCAGGAACTGTGTGGTGAGCATATGATAAGCAATACAATAAAAAATACTATAAGATTTACTAAATTGGATAACTGGAACCTGAGCACACTTTTGTCCTTTGTTTCTGTCATCTTTCAACTTATTTTCAAAGCTTTCTCATTAGTACTTCACTTCTTTGTGATGTACTCACATCCTGTGTCCGTGAAAATGGTAGAAGAGCCGATGGATAGACTGATAATTCCCAGTGAGAGCAGGATTTCAGCTCTATGCAGTAAATGAGGTCTAGGGCCACTCACTGAACCACTTGAAGAAAACAAAACATTGAACAATTGCTCATTAAGTGAATGTTGTCCATCTTGTGGATAGAACAAAGACAGAGTCTTTCAGGAAAAATAAGAGCATATTTTAAATGTGTATTCTTAAAAATGTTAAATTCAGGTATTTCCTGTTTTCAAGAACTTGATCTACAATTTCAGTGTTCTTTTAGTACTGGATGTTTCTGTATTTAGCACATACGTACAGAGATTTGTTCCAGTTTGACAGTACTTCACATGTTGTTTAGTGGTTGATTAGCATAATCACTGTGTGATTATTTCTCACTAGCCTTAGCATATGCAAATTTTTGTCTTTTGACTGACAACCACTATTAGAGTATACAGATTTGCATAATTGCTATGTGGTTACAGTATTTCTGCACAATACCTCTGTGAATGCAAATCCTTTTCCTCTGACTGGTTTCTCTGTATTAAAACAGTATGCCAGAAATGCTGCTGCTGCCTCAGCACCTCATTGCCAAGTGAAAATGTCCACAAGAAGAAAGGAAAAAAATAAAAACAAAGCAAGAGAAAAGTGCTAGACTTGTATTAGAAGGGTTACTACACAACTGCTACAATTTAAGAAAGAAAATAAAATGCTTACATTTACCTATTTATTCTCCTGTTGAAATCTTGTTCAGAATGAATTCACAAATACTACTATGCAAATTACATATAGAAGTTACATTGGGAAATGTTTAGAGGGGTTTGTTTTAGAAAAGTATCTTTTCTTAAATATTGTATATTAAAATTGTTGCAGGTAATTCTTATGAATTATTTTACATTTAACTAGGTTGAGTAGTATTTCTGTTTTATATCCATCAAAAACATCAGGATACTTCTACCCTTATTCATTGGTAAGAGCAGAAATAGTAGACACTAAGATATGAATGCTGATTCCAATTCAATGCGTAACTATTCATATAGGACAATACTGAATAAAGTGGTTACGAATGGATAAACCATCGGTGGTAGAACATTTAGAACAAGTATTTTAATCATTTGGTATCGTATTCTACTTTCACATGAAACCGAAGTATTGTTGAATGTCCATTTTTGTGATTATTTTCATTAAGCTGGTCCCATCCATCTTTTTGAGTTGTGACCTTTGGTTAGTTTATAGAATTCTTATTCACAGAGTAAAGTGATGTCAGAGTAAGACCTAGACTGCTATTGCTAACAGTAGGCTTCAATTCTTATGTATATTTGACATTCTGTATTTTCATATGTTCAAATAATTGAGCTGTTGTTGAACTGTTCTCTTTCTGATTTGGACATCAGTATATTAAGAATGCATCATATAGATCGCAAGTGAAATGGAAAGCATCAGATATAATTTGTTTACACTACATGGGTTTTTTGAATATGTACAGTTTCAGGAGATCTGAGATGGATGTTCACATGGGAATTCAACTACACTGTGTGACACCAAGTGAGTCAAATGCTTAAGTTTAATCTTTGAAGAAAACTTGTACAATTTTTTTCCACCCTGTATGTGTGGCCTTGAGCATGTCCTGGAAAACATGGTGCTCTACTCAGTTGAACAATATTCATAGTATAGACACTATACATGGGCTGTATAAGGCTGAATATGAAGCAGATCTCCAAAGCATCAATTTCTACATTAAATATATATATAAATAAAAATAGTATAATAGAATGTGATGTCTTATAACAATGTGGCATCTCTATCATTGATCAGCATGACTGTAAAAAAAAAATTATTTCAGTTCTTAATGCTGCTGAGATCATAGGGAAGAAAGAAGTGATCAGTTGTTATTTGGAAATAGTAAAATTATGCCCAGAGCATTTCCATATAAAAATATCCTCCAGCTATAAATGATAGTGACATTACATGGATGAGGGAATGTACTAAAGCTAATCATATACTAAGTTTCATGCCTGTAGCTTTAGTAGAAACATAAAAGAGTATTAACTAATATGTCAAAATTATAAGTCAGGAGGCAGTTTTGCATTTGAACAGTTTTGCACTAAAAGTACAACAATCATGCAGTACTAAGAATGGGTTATGTTCTGTAGATGATGTAGTAAAGCATAAATGATCTACTCTATGTAAGAATTGTGTTCTGTTTTACTTAGTAAGGCATTGTGCAGATGATTGATACGGATTTTAAGTTGTTTTTAATGGCCTTATTAGTTTCACCATTTGTTGGGACATAAGAGAATAAGTAAAAGAAGTTCTCACTATCTTTTTTTTTTCTTAAGAATTTTACTATCAAGAACTTCACATAACAGCTCACATGTGGAGACGTTAATAATTTGTCTGCAAGTGCAGTAATAGTGTAGCTGTTTAACTTAGGCTCTTACAATTAAACTTACCTGTAGAAATGCAGACCTACAGTAAGAATCACTATTCAGAAAATCATTTATTTAAGTTCATTTTCATTGTTACACGGCATTCTATCTGGATTTTAAGAAACTTGGTGGTTTATGGGAGATGTTTGATTCTGCAAGCTTTGTACAAAAGCTACGTCTTTCATCTACAGACTCCAAAGTACAGAATTCTTTTGCACTCGATGAGAAGCACAAGAACAAAGAATGTGGCTAAGGCTATTGGGCTTACAGGTTTGAATTTGAAGCAATCAAGCAAAACCAAATGAGAGTAGTAATATAAATGCTAGAAAATGAAACGAGAAACAAGGTTCTGCCATGCTCTCAGTTCAAGTCTGGATTTTGCTGAAGTATGGTAGACTTAACCGAATGGTTTTGGGAAAATAGTATGTGATCAAGGAAAGCAAACAATATAATGTTGCCAGAATTTTCTGTTTGAATAATTATTGCTAAAAACTATAACTAAAAAAAGTCAACATTGCTGTGCATTTTATGTATTGGAAACAAAAGTAAATTTAATGAAATATTCATTGCTCAAGCGAACAATTATTTTGGGGTTTGCAGTGAACCTTGAACAATGTGCTATCCCTGGATTGTACACAAGGAAATTTTGACGCAGACTGTGTTACATATTAAGAGACGCTGAGTGCTGGATAATGGGGAAGAAAAACACAGTGAACACATCAAATATAGAATCATAGACTCACCAAGGATGGAAAAGACCTACAAGATCATCCAGTCCAACCATCTATCACCAGTATTTCTCATTAAACCAAGTCCATCAACATAATGTCAAAACATATCCTCTTAGCATTGTAACTTGTAATGAAAATAACATGGCGAGTGGAAATAAAGGGATATCCTACAAACTTTGCTCTGCTGCGCAGCAGTGACAGCTGAATCGTAATCTTTCATGTAATTGCAAGACTCTCAATCTTTTGCTGTAAATGGAGTAAATTTGATCAGTTGCATCTAAGAAATAGAAATGCAGTGATTGCAACGGTGCTCTAATAATAAGTGAAAAGCAGATTTTAATGAAGTTTACTATGCTAACTTTTATTTTGAAAGCAAATACCATTTACATAAGTCAAAGTACAATTTATACACGCAATCAGGAATGCTCTGTGAGCGTAGAAGTACTTTGAGATTTTCTTAAGTATCTCTATGCTTACTGATTATCTCAGCTACATGATATTATTTCCCTCTTTATGCATCACTGAAATCCCTGCTCTCTATTTTCCTCACAATCGACTTTTTCTTTTTGTTCCTCTGACTGTCAGCAGGGCTCCCCTTTGTCTACTAGAGTCTTTGGGATCCTAGTGCTTATCATGCTACACCTTTCACTTCTCTTAAATTTCTTGCATAAAACTTCTGAAAGCTTATCTGGTGCTTTTGGATGTTTATTTGAAATTTACAGATTGGTAGTATTTCCCAAATGAACTCTTCAGGAAAAAATAACATTGTTAAGTAGCATTCCAGTATTCTGACCCAGCTTTTATTAGGATCTGTTCTGTTTGGAAGTTAGTTCTGCTTTGCAGTATCAAAGAGCAATTGGCAGAGAAGGGATTTTTTTCTTTGAAGCAGCTTTTCTTAATCATCTTGGAGGCTGTCCAGAACAATTCTTATAGAGCCACAAACACAAATCACCCAGTTCACAATAAGGCCATGTAGCTGTATATCTAAAAGTCTACATCTTTAGAAAGAGAAATGAAAATGTCCAGATGGATTAATGTTATCAGTAGATAAACTAAAGAAAATATGTGGTGCGTTAAGAAAGAAATTCCACGTTTTTCCATAAGTCCAAAATAAAATTAAATACAAAAAAGACCAACTACCCTATGTATTAACATTTTTTCCTTCAGTTCTGACGAGTTATTTGTTTTGTTCTCAACCTCTAAGCATTAGTTCCACAAGAAATCCAATTCCATTTGAACCCAGAATTCTTTCTGTGAACACAGATAATTCCAACTATAGATTTATTTGATATGGCATATTAGCTATAGTAAAATTTTTCATGCCACTCTTTAAGTGCTATTTAGTTGGCTAATTTTAAGTGGCAATGTGGCATTTTTGTAGGTTGCTGGGGTCTTTACATAAGTCACCTTTCACTAAATAGTAGATAAATATTTAAAATTTGTGGTTAATATCAAACTTTTCTGTCATACAGAACCAGAAGACTGATGCAATAATGGAAAAAGCATAGCAGGAAAGGACTAGCTCTAAGGAATAAAGGTGTGGAAAGACAAATAATTAAAACTGGGTCAAGAAAAAACCGGGCCCTATTTTAAAAAAAAAAATCTAAAAGGGTACTTTGCTACCCATCAACACACAAGGTATTTGGAATGACATACAGGAGCTGCTTTAGTGAATAACTTGGTGATAAAGGATAGAACTGTAATGTGAACTTTTAACATAACATCTGCTATGTAATCAGAACCTAAGTATATATCATCCTGGAGTAGGTGATCCAGTTAAGAAGTTAATGTTTTCACTTATCTAGACCTCAGCGTAACTGAGCTGAGCTCTCCCAGGGCACTCAGGAAAAATTATGAGATTAGAGGTCAGATTTTTTAAACACTCTTAGAGTGTTTGTGAGATAATGTGTCAGAGTTTAACAAGTTAACCGAAGGCTGAACTAATAGTATTGCAGAACTGCAGTTAAGAAGGTAAAAGTAAACAGGTACACTGGATCAAAGAATACACGACGTGTTGTTGCCATATATTGATTTAATCATATATCTAAGCTTGAGGTTTCACTCTGTGTTCTAATACCAACAAAGAAACAATGCAGAAGTTTCTTAAAAATTTAAGCTTAACTTCTTGAAGTTTTCACAGCTATAAAATAGTGTTGGTTAAGATCCGCTCTTGTTCTTGTGTTGAAAGTCCCAAGGTATGGGTAATATTAGTTCTATTGGCATACAATGTCACCTCTTGAATAATGGAGCAATTGAAAAAAAGATAAGCTGTTACTGTCTATTTACTTTCTTATGTGGTTTTTGTCTTTTGGGCCCCTACAATAGTAATTTTGGGCCACAGGCTTTGTTAAAGATTGGGTTACAAAGTAAAATGAGTACCCTAAGCATGTGTTTTTGTCATGGCAGAAAGTTTTCACATTGTCTTACAGAGCATGTAACAAGGTTTTAGAACTCAATATTATATGATTTAAGTCATTGTTGAATTTTTTTGTATTATTTAAGTATGCCTAGTTTCTAGGTGGGAATAGTATTCAGTTGTGCTGGTGGTTTTACAAATAATATTTTTAAATCTTTCTATAAAACTCTGTAGTTTGAATTGATTTTTTTTAATTGATCTGGTTTTCTTTTCAATAGTAACTAGTTTAAGCCCATGACCCACTTCATATCTGACGCTTAACAGATGTCATATGACACACCATTTCTCTAGTGAGCTGTTTTGGACTCTGTAATAGAGGCCATGACTGTCTACCATTACAGCTTCTGTGAATCATTGATTACTCTGAGAGAAAGCTGTGATTCTTTATCGAATAGCCCTTTGCTAAGTGACCCAAAGAAGTGAATAATGGAAACATGGACATAGAAAAGGTGCTTTGTTCTCCAGGCACATACAAATTAAGCTGTCTGATACTGTCAGACAATTGCTTAGTTGTATTTGTTTCGTGTAAAGAAAATAAATTCAAAGATTAAAAAAAAATAGTGGCTTTACAAAATTGCTGAAAAGCTCTTACAAGGTTTTAAAAGTAGTTGTGAAGAGCTTATTGTGAAAAAAGACAAATTATTTTGGCCAATAATTCTGGGGAAGCTGATCTCAGTCATGTAAGTGAAAACTTCTGAGTAGCCTTAGTGAAGATCTGCCAAAATTGTCCATTTTTTTTTTTTTTTTTTTTTTACAGGATCCTGACTCGCATGCATTGCCAGATCAATTTTCTGGTGGAGATTTTTTCAGAATAATGTTTTTCATCAAAGTCAAAATTCATCATTAAAGTAGGGCTTACTCGAAAGAAATAGTTTAATCTTAATCACTGTGAAAATAATCATTGGAGGGTTTGAAATTTTCTTTCTTTTTTCTTTTTTGTAGAATTTCATTTATTAAAATAGATCATTTATTGGTTCCTGGTGTATATATGTATTTTTTTTCATAATACTGAGTTATTTTTTAATTACTTGTACCTACTATGCCTTCACATTTCCATTGATCATTTTCTTAGTTATTTTTTTGGAACATTCTTATTTAAATAACTAACTTTTCTATGGCATAAAAATATGTGTCAGCTGTTTTTGGGCTGGTTTGTCCCGGTTCTGTGATGATTTGGGTAAGAGACCCACACCCTGGGAAGGGAAAGGGAAAAGGGAGATGGGCCTAAAACCAAAACAGCGGCAACAATCTGAGGAGGAAAGCTAATTTACTAAACAAGACATCAGAATGCAAAATAACACAGTATAATTGTAATTGAAGCTTATAAATCAAATAAAATGAGCAAGAGAGCGTCCAGTAAAACGAAGGCCTTACACTAAACATTGCAGGCGAGACGGGTAGTGAGCATCTGCTGCTGGGTAAATCCAAAAGGGAAGAGACTGGCATAGAGCTAAGGATATGCATTTCTAAATAACCTAACTGCATTTTTCTTTGTTTCTCTCTGCATTACCTTTTCATAAAACTGCATTTAAAATAAATATTATTAATAAATACTTTTCTCTAGTATGGAATATAGTTTGGAATGATGTGCTATCTCTTTTACAAATATAGTAAACATAAAATATGGTGAAACAGCAAAAGCTTTTATATTTCCTTGTATTCTTTCTCTACAGATGGACCCAATTCAGAAAGCCGTAATAAATCATACATTTGGGGTTCCTCTTCCTCATCGAAGAAAGCAAATCATATCATGCAACATTTGCCAGCTGAGATTTAATTCTGATGTAAGTCAATCATTTTGTATCAGATTAGAAATATGTACTTATCTTCTCGGATGTACCATAATTTGCATAAACTGAACCTAAATGAAATGTTATGATTTCAGTTTGTGGTTAAGCAGATGACAAGGCTGTAGAATGCTTCAAAAAAACACTATTATTTGATAGTGTTTATATACCAGGCCAAATTTTCCCTGTGGATGTCTCTCTTTAAGTTCATCAACTTCAGTTTTGCTGCATGGACTAAAAATAGGAAAACTGATTGATCCATTACTTGCTAGTAACTCTGAAATATTTTCTGGGTCCTAATTATTCTGCCAGCCCTGGATGTAGTTGCTTTTTCTTCCTAAAAATATTAGAAGTTATTCAGATGTGCCTCCTCATAAATTTACCTTCCATTTTCAGTTCTTACAAAAACCACTTTCTAGCCAGAATTGTCTTTTAATACTTCTGTCTTGACAGTATGATGTTAACAGTAAAATAATAATAGATGCAGGTAATTTTTCTCTGTTGGCTACTACCCTGCTTTCCCTCATTCCTCCAAAAATTAAATATAACAATCTGAATTGGAAATGGTCTTTAATATACAGAGAACACTCACTGCGACTACGCAAGTAATCTGTTCTGTAGTATTCCTTGCCAAAGAATACATGTTCTGTCACAAAAAGACCTCTCGGAATTTAATTACTTTATTTTCTTCTCCACCGAAATTGTTTGTGCAGAAACAATCTGACATTGTGCAAGACACTGTCTTCTGCTATTCTAATCTTCTATTACGTGGGCATTGCTGGTGGCAACTTATATTCGCCTTCCAAATGTCTTTCAGTTATTACCTGTTTTGCTGATTTATATGCGGAAGTTATATTTGTCAAAACAAAAATGTTTGAATTTAAAGTGGTGTCCTACCCAATTTCATTCACAAGGCTCCTTCCTCATGCTAGTCATATGAAGAAGTGAAAGAACTCTTTTGTGCAGCTATTTCTTTGTAGGCAGCTCCTTATGATCAGTTAATCATCTTATTTCTAGTTTATAAATTATTAGTCAAAGCCACAAACTTGTCAAAAATTTAAATGGAGCCTTGAAGCATTCTGTAACAGATTGGCTGCCTAAGTATTAAAATAATGCAGGTCTCTTCATTCCCCTCAGCTTTTAATGCTTAGAAAATATTTTAACGAGATCTCAGTCATGAGTTTCAGACCAGTGGGAATCGCATATTTAACCTTCACTCAGGACTCTAGATATCCTAATTCGTGGACTAAGTGGTCACCTTTCTCTTATAACATTGACAGTATTCTCAAACAGGGATGCAGTATCTGGAGCTGTTGTGATTCTCACAGAAAAAAACTAGGGGATTCAAATTACGCTCTTCCATTTAGAAGCTAAATGCTAGAACTATGACTGCAAATATTGAGCCATTCACAATAGGTCTTTGACAGGCAGCACTTTTAAGGGATGGTGGAGGCTTTTGGGCCACAGCAGATCCCACTGACTGAGCAGCCTCTTATTGCTCATAGTTTTCAGCTTCATCTTTGGGAAGAGCACATCAGGCTGAATGTATCCTCAAAAGACACCGAACACCTCATACCAAAATGAAACATCTTGTAGAAGGAATACCATTTGTTAGTCAGAAAAAGATAGAGGCAAAAGTTCGGTTGAACATGTCATTAGGCTGATTTAGTCATTACCAGATGCATAAGTTGGACTGATACATGGAGTAGAACATTTTCCAGCTGACAAGATGTAGGCATTTTCCAGAAGAAGGTGAAATAAACAATTTTCTACGCTGAAAGAAACACAGTTATTAGTGAACACTGATACTTCTGACTCAGAGGACTGGAATGCCCCCATGCTGTTCTTCACTTGATGCTCTTAAAAAGGATTCCCCCTGTACTCAGCTCTGGTGCGGCCGCACCTCGAGTACTGTGTTCAGTTTTGGGCCCCTCACTACAAGAAGGACATTGAGGCCCTGGAGCGTGTTCAGAGAAGGGCAACAAAACTGGTGAGGGGTCTTGAGCATAAGTCTTATGAGGAGCGGCTGAGGGAGCTGGGATTGTTTAGTCTGGAGAAGAGGAGGCTCAGAGGAGACCTTATTGCACTCTACCACTTCCTGAAGGGGGGTTGTGGTGAGGAGGGGGTGGGCCTCTTCTCCCTGATAAATAATGACAGGACGAGAGGGAATGGCCACAAGTTGTGCCGGGGAAGATTTAGGTTAGATTTGAGGAAAGATTTTTTCTCTGGAAGAGTGGTCAGGCACTGGAATGGCCTGCCTAGGGAGGTGGTTGAGGCACCATCCCTAGCGCTGTTCAAGAAGCATTTAGATGAGGTGCTAAGGGATTTGATTTAGTAGTTCAGTGGGTAGGGATGGTGACAGGAGGATGGTTGGACTAGATGATCTTGTAGGTCCTTTCCAACCTAATGAGCCTATGAACCTATTCCAAAGTATAGAGGGGAGAGTGGCCATTTTTGGAGATATCTACAATACCTAAAAAACAACAACAAAGCACAGTTTAAGGAGAAACCTCTTCATTTAGACTATTTGCAGTAAAAAAAAAACTCTTGGAAAAACGGCTGTGACGACGATATTTAATTGTCCTTTCACACCTTCAAGTCTAAGAGGCTTGAATGCTGCTTTGCCAAAGCTGTTCAGTGGAAGTTTGTTCTAACCTAATTTTTAAAGCATCCCTAGAGTTTCTGTTGAATGGAGGGGGTGGAATTCCAAATGTTGCCCAGTGATTAACCTGGGAAAGTATCTGTCCCTCTTTTCTTAAACACCCAGAAGAGATTTGCAGATGTTTTTACTGCACTTTCTTCTCATTCCAGTGTGCATAGTTATTACCACTGACATTCACAGAGTGCTCTGCTGAGGCTTTTCAAGAAATAATATGTAGTCAGTGCTGCTGCAGGTTTAGAATTCAATGTGAGTGGAATAGGGATAGCTAAGTACCTCAGTTGCTTGGGTAAAATGACTACCACTTTTTTTTGTGGTAAAAAAAATGTGCAGATTCAATGTGAAGACTTAAAGATTGAAAAAAAGTTATTGGCTATCAATTTTTGGTAATTAAACTATATGACTGACAGTCATACATTGCAATTTTTTTCTTAGTATTATGGAAAGCTTTTAGTTTACTGAATGTTCCCACCTTTCATTATCATCATACTTTGTTGAACACGAATTAAAATACTGAGAAAAATAAACAGCTTTTCTGTTTATAAACCTAGAGTTTTGTGTCTGTTCTACAGATGCATCTTTATTCTTAGATGCTGGAGATAGGATTAACCAGAGAATAATGAATAGAAACTGCATTTACCAACAGCACAACAGTATTATGAAAATGTTTACATTAAAAGTGGTCTGTGAATTTTTCATTTTTGTAGAGAATACTGAATTTTCTTCCCTTTGATACAGATTTCTTTCAGTACAGAAGAGCTTTTTTTCTGGTTACAAAGTATTAGAATTACATTTTAGAGAAAAATGAGAAAGGCACTACAATAGTCTAAAATCATTTAGTTTCTTTCTAAAGGAGTTATCTGTAAATCTCAATGACAGCTGTGTATTCAATATTTCTTTTTAAAATAAATCTCATATGAGGAAAGGGAGGAATGTGCAAGTAACCAAAGCCTCTCTGTGCCGAGAAAAAAAACCAAAACAAAACATAACACTAGAATAGCAGACGTAGGTTCTGTGGAATCTATTTCAAGCAGTGACTTTTAAACTATTTTTTTATTTATTTTTCATTGAGGGAGATCTACATATTGCTTTTACTTTTATATTGTGCAGCTAGCACAGGGCAAAACATTTAAGTATGTGCTTAGCTGGAAGTGTGTGTGTTGCCTTTTAGATTTTTCTAGTTGTTCAGTGCTATTTTGCTAATTTAGAAAAATGGTTAATATCTGGTTTTGAATAAATATTAAACATTTGCAGTAAGCATCCTAAAAATAAATTCCAGCTAACCTGAGTAGGGTAGTTCATGAGGTATCCCTGCAGGTAGATGTTGGAGTAAATACTCTGCTAATGCAAGAACTCACTAAACACAAACACCATGATCTGGGAAAAAAAGAAACAAACTGAAAAACAAACAAACAAGACCAATTTACTAAATTTTCACCATTTTTTTTAATCTAGGGAAGGTAATAAAGTGATAAGAAGCAGCCAACATGAATTTGTTAGGAACAAATCACATCAAACCATTCTAATTATCACCTTTGACAGGGTAACTGATCTAACTGATAATGGAGAGTAAGTAGATGTGATATAATTTGGCTTTAATAAGTGTTGATATAAGGTTGTCACAGGGAATCAAAAGTAAGTAGGGAAATATGGTCCAGGTAAAATTGCTAAAATCTAGTTGTATAGCAGATTGAAAAATTGTTCTGAGAGTAGTTGTTGATTGTTTTCTGTCAAAACAGAAGAACTGTACAAGTCAGGATCTGCAGGAGTCTGTTCCACACTTGCTACTAGTCTACATTTTCATTAACTATGTGTCTAAAAGAATAGAGAGTACACATATTGGGACTGTAAATGACATCAAAATGGACTGTGGCTGGTACCTGATGAAAGGTGGCAAGTTCAGGATTGTATTGCAAAATAATTTTTCTGATTTGTAGAAAGCTAATTGTCCAATTCATTGCACCTTTATAGCTTTCTGCACGATATTGCATAGCATGAAACATCCCCTTGGCCAGTTCAAGCCAGCTCCATCCCCTGCTGCTGTGCCATAATGGCAGTGACTCCCTCTAAGAGGCCCAGCCCCATGCATGCACCCATCACTCATGGGTGTTTTATTTACACTGTCTCAGCTGAGAGGAGGACACTTAGATATATATATAAATATATAATAAATATATATATGTGTCCTCCTCTCAGCTGAGACAGTGTAAACAAAATATATTTTTTAATTTAAATTCAATTTACTCTTAGATATTGTTTCATTTTAAAATGTATGTGGACAACTTTTTATGTAGGAAGTAACTTGATTTTTAATATTGCACCATCTTTCCTGGATTGCAAAATTCGATGTTAGGAGAAACACATACTGGTTTCAAATATGGAATTTCCCATGCCCTTCAGTTGAGATCAGAATGTGAATCAGAATTGAGCTTTTCCGTAGTTACTGGTTTATTATGTTCACTGGAGAAAAAAAAGTAGCAAGTAATCACAGAAAGCTATTAGTACTAAGACTTTCATAAGATATCTGGAATTTATATAAATTCATTATGGAAATCCTAAAGGACTGTTTAAAAACATTTTCAAGATGTTTTTGGCATTTGAAAACTCTAATCAAATAGCACATCATGTTTTAATCCAGCACTACATACATGACATATTAAAAAAAATATATATATATATATATATATTATTTTGTTCAGTTGGAAATTCATTGGATTATGTTTTTATAGGTCTAGGTTGCACATCTTAGAAGCATTACCTCCTCTTTCCTAGAATGTAGTTCTAAGTGTTGTGGCAGCAATGTAAATTAGTCAGGTTCTGTGCAGGCCCGATCTTTCCTGTAATAGAGAATTTGATTTTTTTCTTTTATAGTTTGAAAGAAAGTGTGTGTATATATATGTATATATATATATATACATATATATATATTTTTAATTTAAATTCCATTTACTCTTTGATATCTTTTCATTTTGAAATGTATGTGGGTAACTCTTATGTATGAAATAACTTGATTTTTAAATTAAGCAATCCAGAATAATCATAATTTTTCTCATAACCTATAGTATCTTAAAATAATTTTAAAATGCTTAATAGAAAACTAGGCATTTTCCTTTTGTTGTGTAAATTTTTTCCCTCCATAATTTTCACCTTCTATATAGTACTTTTATGCACCTTTACAACGTAAAAATAGAAATTAGTCATATTGATACAATACCTTCCTATTCAGTTTCTGAAATGTTGAGGAGTTGAACTTAGTTCAGACTGATATCCTGAGGATTCGGATATTTCCTTGACTGTTAGACATTGCATACAAACTGATATGCACTGCAAATACTTATTCAGTGTTCCACAAGCTATGGAGCAATCAGCACAAACTGTCCACTGAGCTTGGTACCTGTCTCCTCTTTTGTAATGAAAGCAATTATTTCTAGGAAATCTCTCTGTTGCTGCAGAACATGGACCAGCCCAGAGGTATTTGCCCCCTGAAATGTTGCATGAGAATAGAAAGTTGGCAGGGATGAGGAATATTTTTAAGTTATCAATCTTTAAATAAAACTACGCAAAACAAAAATATGGTCTGAATGTTAGCTGGTTAGTCTGTTGCTGAAGCAAAGGGATGGAGTCACATTAATATGACATCCATTATATTCACGCTATAAGGTTTGCTTACCTTCCAAAACCTTCCTTACTCTCCAGCCACATTTAGCAGAGGTAGCTGAGAAGGAAATCTCTAAATTCAGGAAAAAAGCGATGTATAATGCTTACAGCTCTCCCTCCGCAAGCACGAGTTATTGAGAAATGTCCAATATCTATGCCAGCTGCACATCATTCAGTATAGGAACATGATCCTGGAGAGGATAAATCATTCATCTGATGAACAGCTATTGCTGTGTTAGGATTAAAGGATGATACAGACCAGTCTCTTTATACTGCTTTTCATTCAAATTTGTCTAATCTTCATTCTTACCTCTTCTTGTCCTTCCAGGTTATTTTCATTTTCAAAGCACTCTCTTTCTTTGATAAAACAAATCAGTTCTGTAGAAGATTTGACATCTCTTGAAAATTACTTGAGTTTGCTAGAAATGTTCCGTAAATAGGTAACAGCTCTCTTTGATAGTCCTGTTAATAATTTGCAAAAGATTAATGACTAGTGCTCTGGCAGTGTTCTGACAAATTGGTTTAAAAGGTTTCTGCTCCTGGAACTGAAGTTAATGTTTGCCCTTTGGGGTCAACATCTAACTTATGCTTGAGCTTAGATCATTTTAGAGCTGCAAAGAGTAGCAGAGGTGAGAGTACTTAAGAGAAAAATTATGACAGAAAAGGAACCTTCCTCCTGTGTTTGAACACATCCATTCTTGTTATTGTCAGAAGTTTTCCTTTCCTAAAAAATGATTAAATTAGAATATCAAAATGTATCTGAAAAACAAGAGTTAAGGGGAGGAGGAAGGGGAGAGGAGCTCAAATGGTATGTATGTTGGATCCTAGATTTTCTAAAATCTGCTTTTGATGTCACAAGTGTGTATGTGTATTCTAAGATGAGTTGCAGGCAAATTATATATAATCTACTTGTGGTTTTAATTGATTGGGTTCTGTAGCTACATTATCTAGGTTACAGTAGCATCAGAAATATTTCATGTCTGCTGGAAGGTTTGGGAATCATTGTGAGAATGAGCTTCACATAATAGCATTGGACAAGAAGTGGGTAACTGGTTTCTTGTATGTCTTTGACTAGAAGTGTTGGAACAAATATAACAAATACTACTTACCAACCATGTATTGAAAAAGCTTTTAACTCTAGCTGAAATATACCATAATATTAATGAGGAAATTAGGACATAGAAATGTATAAAAGTGGGAATATGTTCTTTGTCTTGATTTTCTAACATGGTCCACTTATGCAAAAGACTGCCCATTTCAGCTGCAAGGAGAGAAACCTCAGTTTTATCATTTACTGGCATACACATATTTGTATATAAGGTATTTTTTCATGTCATCTTTCTCAGTCTGAATGTGAAGTAAATCAGTCAACAGTAATACACGACTGAAATTTAAGAACAACTCTGATGGCAATTCTTAGTAGAAAGCTTTTTCAATAAGCGAGTCACCTCTTGGAAGGAAAGGTTGTAAACTCTTTTCTGAACCATCTTTACCTAGCTTTGTTTGGTCTATTCTAATTTTTTGCTTAACATGTTTCTTTAAACATGATAAGAATTTATACAGTTGAGTATCTGATTATTGGATTATTATCTGATTTCTGGATTATTAATAATAGGTGCAAAAACTTTTAACAATAAAAATGACAAAATTCTATCTGTTTTCAGTCACCTATTGATGATTTCTTGAGAAATCTCTCACTTTATTAGGTACTGGTAAGGACGTAAGAAAGAAAAACATCAGGCTATATGTCAAAATCTGTTCCGAGAAAATGTGCAATTGTTTGTGATAGGGAAATATCTCCACCAAAATGAGTTAACTGAAACGTTTGTGGGGTATTTTTTTAATCCATAAAATTATTAATTAATTCTGATCATGTGTTAAAAGTAATTTTTTTTTTTTGCTTGACTTTAGTTCCTAAAACTCTTCCAAGAAGAGTAAAGTTTTTAAATAATACAGTATTTCTGGAGATTTTATTCTTTATTGTCAGATTGTGTTCTCTGGAATACCCTTAATATATTCTATATGCATCTGTGCAGCCATTTCTTGTAGTGAAAATATTTTATTTTGTGACAATTACCTTTAAACATAACTGCTCCTGAACAAATTCCACTTCTGAAACTACAAGCTTGACTTTCTCAACTCCTTGTTTCTTTTATCTCACATGTCTTTTGCTTGGAGATATCTTTTTTCCATGTGCTTACTCAGCTAACCGCTAGGAGTCTGATCCACTGAATGAGTGGAAATGCAACTCAATATCTGCTTTCAAGAGCCTTATACTGGAGTAAAAAAGTACTCTTTTAACTGTACCTTTGAGGGTGTATTGCCCCTACTCATGCATTTTTTTTTTAATCTCAATTGAAAATGAAGCCTTTAAGGTTTTAAAATTCCTAAAGTGCACTGCCTTCTTTTCAGGAAAGAATCCTATATGGCACTTATGCTGAACTTCCCTATGGTGTTTAAAAACCTTATTATGAATGTAAAATATGTATTGAATCAGAGGAAATGCTTTGTTGGTAAAGTGTACAGCTACTTTTTTATGTAATCATCTGATGGTTTGATCTAAAATTATGATTTTAAAAATAAAAGGTTTTACTCTGAGATCAATATAGATCTCATCATGTCATGGTGGAACAATGGAAATACAGATTCATTGTGAATTTACTAAATTCATTTATGTTAGCTGTTTTTGGATGGGCATAAATGTTTCTTTTTATCCTTTATAAAGGAGATTTTAGAAGGTAGTCTCTGAACAGGTTTAATCCTTTCCCAGCATAGCCTATTTTCTCTGCATCAGTGGACTTGTCATGATAATCAACTTTTTTTGTCCCAACCATCAATCACTACTGATTATAGATGGGGAATAGTTCTGTTCTGCTGATCAGCCCATCAGTGCACATAATGTTACATCTACAGACAAGTGGAAATCATCCCTCGATGGGAGAATCAGTTGCGTTCTAGGCTTTTGTCTGAGGTATTTTAATTTGCATTTAAAATATTGTTGCATTTGTCAGTGCTTGCTTTGATTTTACTATTTCTTGACAAAAATAATAAATTCTGTTGATCTTTCCCTACATGATTAGAAGAAGAATGCTTTTCTATTTTAAATAACATCATGTGTTGTAACTTTCATTCATTGTACAAATATTGTGGTAATTATCACTATATAAATTAGAAATTAAATGGTTATGCATCAGTAGGAGGAACATAGTATATTTTAGCCCAGAATTTCTGAAAAAAAAAAGCTATCTTTTTGACTCTTGATCTAATACTTAGCTAGGATTATATTTATCTTTAGAATTCAATTTGCAGTGTTTGTGAAACAAATTTAACAGCAACAAGGGAATTACTAAAAATTAAAGGCATAATTCCTTTCTTTAAAGGATGTGCAGTTTATATTGTAGGGATTGTACTGAAAAAAGCACGTCTATCAATTAATGCATTCTATGTCAAGCATATTTCCTTCTTTGTAATAAGTGTGAGTTGTCACAAGTATAATGTCAGCTCATCTTGAGTGAATGCATTTTACAAATAATTTAAATATGACTTAAAAATAGCTATCAGAGTAACTAGATGTAGTTTACTTGAACCATAATAAATACTATTTATATTTGGCATCTTCTCCTTAAGAAGAAAAAGAAATTACAACAGTATATAAGAAACCTATACATTTGCTTCAGAAGCTACAGGACAAAGTGCAAATGAAAAAGAAAGATCATGACAGTATGGAGTAGTACAGATTTGATTAGCAAATGTATTTATACGTAAAAGATTTTGTTAACAGTAGCTCATTTTCCTGTTCTTGTTGGCCATTTTCTGGACAGTGGTATATAATTTTTTACAGTGAACTATGCCAATAGAAAGTATTTTCATTAGATGCAGACACTTCAGTACTATTCTATCTTACTTCAGTCTACACAGTGATGCAAACATGCCCAAATGTCATGATATAATAGGTCTATGATAGATAGAAAAAAAAACACACAACCAAAGAGCAAATGTGGCATATTTGATAAGATGTTTTATTTTGTGTATTCTGATGATAATAACACTAAATTGCAATTGGATTCACTCAAGTTCATTCTTTATCCTCTGTCTGCTTGAATACCTTGTTTGCCAAATACAGACTTTTATTTCTTGTACAGTAGTAGTTCTTCTATAATGACATCCTATTTATTTTTATGGTTTAGTAATTAACATAGGTATATTGCAGGTTTTTTTAATTTATTTAACAGTGTGCATACATCTGTATTACCTTTCCAATGACTCTCACCTTTTGTTATTGTAATGACATAACAGAAAAATTTCTTTTGTTAATGGAGATATTAGGTGGAACTTCATTAGTATGATTCTAGTCAAATAGGTACCTGCTACTGCTTGCCAATTTCTTCCCTAACATGATTTTCATACAAGAATTTTCTTAGTAATAAACAGTAAACATAAAGTCAAATTCCAAGATGAGCATATTCCAAGAAGCAGCAAGAAGTGAGCAATATCATCTGGATGCTGGACAACTCAGAACATAATTAATACCTTGGGCATTAGTGGAATTAAAATTTTTACTACATTTAATTGCTTTTTTATTGTAGATAATCACAGTGCCTAAGAACTATTTTCTAAAATTGCATGACTACTTTGTATCTCTTTAGAGCTTGAAAAAGCTGTATGAATGAAATTTCACACAAAGCTAAAAAATTCAGTGTACATCATGTAGCAAAAGTATGCATGAATTTTCAATAAAATACACTATAAATTGTACATTTATGCTATTCTGAGTGTGAGACCCATGTCTTTATTAGTGAGACAGGCATTACTGGCAAGATGAACCAAAGGGACATGTGATTCAGAGAAATGCCTTCAATTTTTGTGGGCTTATTAGCTGTCCTAGTGCTACTGGAGTTGCTACTGCCAAAACAACTGGCAAGAAGTAAGGAGAGAACAGGTATTTTGGAAAAGGAGTAGATGCAATGACATTCAGAAGCAGGGATGGCAAGGATTTAGGACTGCATCAAGATAATAAAAGGTCTGGTACTCTTTCTTGGCTAAGATGGATTGAACTGTAGCAATGATAACCTCATATTCATTTCTGTCTTGTAGGGATGATTGTGTTTGCATAAGTAGAGAGTCTTTCAACCCAAGCTACAAGATCTGTCACCTTTCTAAGAAGGATCTAATTTTTTTTTATTGTGCATATTCTGTACTATATGAAGAATTATAGAGTAAGAGGAATTTCTGTGTGCTGGAAGATATGTATTTCGTGCTTGAGGGAAATCTGTTATAACATTGTCTAGAATAAGTCGATAAGAAACATGATTTCCTGGAATCAAGCGATGGAAGAAAATCAGTGCAGGTATTTCACTAATTTCTCACTGATGTGTGTGAATGTTTAGAAATTAAAAAAAAAAAGAAGTGTAGTTTCTGGTGTTGGGAAGCTGACTTCTGTGCAGCTTCTGCAGGTTCTGAACAGACACTGAATTGACAGTGCTTACAGCATAAAAGGATCTTGCCTAAGTATGGCAAGAAATCCTGAACTGGTTTATTATCTCTCTTAATGCAATAGCAAATGAGTGAAATTAATTGAGGGTAAAATAATATTTTTTTTTGAAAGTTAGCATTAAGAAAAAGTAGGCATATTTGCTCTGATGACTCTTATTAACTTATTTTTCCATCATGTGTGAACGTATTTTAAGATGAATAATCACTGTGGATGTGATGGGTGTTTACTCAGAGACATCAGTCCACTCTACTTCACTAAGATGGGAAAGCAATGTCCCAAGAGAAAATAGGCTCGAAATTTTTGTTTGTATTACTTGTTCACTGTTCACTGATATGGATAGATAATTATTACTCAAAAAACACTCTGGAATTCATAGCCCAGTAAACATGTTATTGGAATAGTCTGAATTATTCTGCAGTAATTACTTAAAAATTGAGGTGCTATTTTTTAATTACTAATCTACATAGGGCTTGTTTACACAAGAAACCTACAGCTAAACATCTATGTATTGTAATGTCTGTGTATCGGTGAATTTCTGTATTTACAAATGTTTAGGGTGAGCTATTTTCCATAGAGAGCATATTTTCTTATAAATCAGAATTAAAATAAGAATGTAAGTTAAGGAGAGAAGCAGTATGAACGAATAAAAGGAAAAACACTTTCTGAAACTCTTTTTTAAGAGCTTACTTGAAGGAGAAAAGGAAAAACTGTCTAAGTACACTTTCAACATTACCAGTTTATGTGGTAGTTGACTGTAGTGGGCAAATTGTTCTAAGTCATGAGAGGGAGAAAGAGAAGAGACAAAAATAAACAGTGTTGAAAAGCAAGTGTGATGATGCAGAATAGGAGATTGCTACATATTGGTTGAATTAAAAGAGATGAATGAAGTCCATAAAAAGTCTATCCAAGTCCAAAGGAGTGAAAAGGCTTGAGGGCAGACTCCTGTAATACATTATTCTGGCCAGCACAAGGCTTTATTTGCAACTGGGAGGAGGTTTGTTTTTTTTGGACATCCTCCAGTTGGTGTAAATTAGGGTTCAAACCTTCTCTAAAGTGATTCTTAATGATTTTTTTTTTCCTATCCATACTATTTACAACTACATGAAAGCAAAGATGGCTGTAGTCTATCAGTTAGCTCTTTTCCAGTACTTGTGGTAAAGAATAAAGATGGAAGCACTTACAGAATAGTTTAAATGGGTAGCTGCCTTACGTGTAGGGTTTTTTTAAGCAACATTTATTGCATATTTTCTCTCTCAGAAACATACAGATATGAAAAAGGTGCTGATTTGAATACTCCTTGAAGAGGAAAATGAAGACCAAATATAATTAATTTTCCACTCAAAGTTTTATTTTCCAACATTTCACTTCCTCACTGCCATGTTTTTATAAAATTACCTTGGCAATTTATTGTATCTGCTCCTGACATGAAACAGGTAACAAAGTACTAAGTGACTGACTCATAGTGAAGAGTATAGCTACTTACAGTAATTAGATTATGAATTTTAATTCATAGCTTCAAAAAATTTGTGGTTACTCTTACAACAATCTGTCTGTTTTATAGGCGTAACTCTTATTTTTTCTACAAAAAGGAGTCCCACAAATTATTAAACATACATTTTAAATTGAGAGCTTAAATTTACAACAAATGGTGGATTTGGACAGTAAGTAAAAAGCCAGGATTTTACTTGGTTGGGTTGCTAATAGAGGATCACCACATTTGGTATGCTGTTTATAGAATCATGAATTGTTTGTAGGACAAGACATAGGCCACTAGTGTTTCACTGCATATTCAAACATTTTCCAAGTCGTGAGTGAATGGGATGGCCCTTGAAGCCTTCTGGATGGGGAGCAACATAATTCTCCTTTATCAGCACCACAAATGATCAGTAGGATAGTGATTTTATCTTAAACACCGAATCTGAAGACGTTTTCTAAAATTCCTTCCTTTCTTCATAGTAGAGGTGTCAACAATGGAATACACCCATGCTGGATAGTGCTTCGAGACAGGAGTGAAGGTCAGCAAAAAAAATACATGGCTAACACTTTTGAAGGTGGAGGCTGCCTATGTCATTACTCTAGTGTTCAAATTCCTGCCTAGTTTAGCCTGTAAATCTCAGCACTTAATATCTCACTAAAGGTTTGTGCACATCTGGAACAAAAATTCCCATAGACAATGAATTCTGTTGCTGGCTCCTGCAGTAATAAGCTGTGAAATCAAAAGACTAGCAGGGCCAATACTGTGGTCTGTCTGATAGAGTGTTTCTCCTATAAAACACCAGGGGGCTTTGGACCCAGATACTTGAACCTGCGGTCACGGACTTACATTTGCCTGTCTGAAGGCACGTTCATGCTTGACCGAATAAATATTTCAACTGTAGATTTAATCTGTTGTTAGCATAAATCTGATCATCCTACTACTATAATCAAGCTAATAAACCCTCTGGTTTAGCCTGAAACCCCTCAGTTATACCTCTGGCCAGCTGTCTGCTTGAGGAAGCCCATTAGATTTGCCTTGTACAAGCCTGAAGGGGCTAATACGTCTTAAAACTGTGAGCTTGAACTAAATAACTTGGTTTGTATTTGGAATGCAGTACAGTTTATTTTTTTCAGAGATTGATGGGAAAAAACATTGAGGCTGAAATTACATCTGTAAAGTGAAATTGAAGAAGCACTGAATTAAAGATTAAAGCTTCAAGCCTCTGTAATGAGAAACTGTAGGAAAGAATTAGAAGTTAAATCTTACCTGGACTTCGTAGGACCCTTGGTATTAAAGCCAGCTCTCCTGAGCTAGGCCTACATGTTCCTCTGTAGATGTGATGGTGCTGTAAGTTGTCAGATGTCACACACTGTGCATGTCATTCATGCATCTGCCTAGTGATCTTGTTTAAAGAGTGTGACTTCTTGAAGGGTTCTCATCAGTAGAGCCTTGTATGGTACCTGAGGCTGTAATTTTACCTCTTATTTGGGATAAAGTTGTGAGTATGGCTACGTGTGATTCAAAATTCTTATTATTCAGTAGATTTGTAAATCATTAAGAGGTGATCATTTCTCCAGTTTGTGCTTTGACTGGCAGAGTAGGTGACAGACAAGGGCACTTCAGTCAGAGTTGAGGGTGGGTTGTTAACAAGATTCTCAGGACGACAGCATGTACAGGTCCAGGTGCAACACGATTCCAGCTACTAGGGTCACCCTGAACATCACATCCTGAGAGCCAGGAAAATACCCTGAAAATTTAGAAGTTCCTCTCTTGTCTCCGGCAGACTTATGTGATCCTATCAACGGTTTGCGGGACAGTTTGACCCTGTACCATGACAATTGAGGCAGGGGACCCACGGGCCCACACCCCGGGCAAGGGGAAGGGGGAAAGGGAAAAAGGAGAGTGGAGATGGGCCTAGGAACAAAACAGCGGTAACGATCTGAGGAGGAAAGCTAATTTACTAAATAAAATATCAGAAAGGAAAATAACACAATATAATTAATATAATTGGAATTGAGGCTAATAAATAAAATGAGCAAAGAGAGAGAGTGTCCGATAAACCGAAGGCCTTACACTAACGCTGAAGGTGGACGGCTGCAACAAACACCCACTGCTGAGCTTGATCCTGAAGGGGAGAAGGAGTCCCGTGACCACAGACAGTTTTTATCTTTCCCTCTGAGCGTAAATACGTAAAATGCAAAGCATCACAAAGTCCTCTGGGGAATGCAGTTCTTCTTTTCTGAGACAGGTACACCCAGAACTATCGATGATCCACGGAGCTGGAGCATTAACTCTTTAACTCCCAATACACCACATGATGTTATGATGTGGAATATCAATAATACAACAAAAATTATGAAACCATAACAGACCCACTGGTAAAATTTATCATGATCCAGTGGGTAATAGCAAATAATTGTTTTTTACACAATGTTTGATATCTGCTCTTGCTTTTTCATATCTACTGTTTGAACTACCAACCATAATATTTTTATAAGGAAATTGTTTGGGGTTTTTTTGGTCTAAGGTTTATTTATTTATGTTGAAATAGCTATTACTTTTTAGAGATAAATGGAATTGTTCTATATATTTTTGTTACATGTTGTGGCTCTATGGAGGAATTTGGATAGGCTGGGTCAATGGGCTGAGATCAATTGTATGAGCTTTGACAAGACGCCAGGTCCTGTGTTTCAGTCAAAACAATCCCGTGCATTGCTATAGGCTTGGAGCAAAGGGACTGAAAAGCTGCATGGAGGAAAAGAATCTGGGAGTATTATTCTATAACTGGCTGAACATAAGCCAGCAGTGTGCTCAGATGGCCAAGAAGGCCAATGACAGCCTGGCTTGTATACGAATTAATGCAGTTGGCAGAAACAGGGAGGTGATGTTCCACTGTACTAGGCACTGGTGAGGGTGCACCTTGAGTGCTGTGTTCAGTTTTGGGCCCTTCACTACAAGAAAAACATTGGGGAAAGGTGGGGGTTGGCCTCTTCTCCGATGTCACTAGTAATAAGACAAGAGGGAATGGCCTTGAGTTGTATCAGGAGAGGTTGAGATTGGATATTAGAAAAGAAATATTTTTTGAAAGAGTTGTCAGGCACTGCAATAGGCTGCCCAGGGATTTGGTTGAGTCGCTATCCTGGAGGTATTCAAGAAATGTGTAGATGTGGCACTGAGGGACATGGTTAGTGGGCATGATGGTGATGGGTTGATGCTTGGATAAGATGATAAATGTGTTTTGCAACCTTAATGATTCTAAGATTCTATTATTTCAGGTCCAGGATCATAAATAGGAGGTTACTCTAAGATAAAAATATAGTCATACAGATTCAGCCCAGGGTGAGAGTACTGTTATCTGCTTTCATCTGATGTTTTATTTCCTAGATACTATTATGTAGTATAGCTGATACATTTTATGGCTTTATAACTATCCATAAACGGCTGCATAGATTATTTGCAACTCAGTTAAAAAAGCAGGACAACAGATTATATCTCTGACAAAAATGTGAGTCTTTGTTAGCTTTATAGCTGGATGTCTGCAGAATGTATGTGTATTTATCAAGTGTACTCAGCACTGGAAACCTTCTAGTATAATGTTTCTGGTGAGATGGCAGGTGTCTTGTGATGTTTGTACAGCCATGTATATACCTAATTTTCACAAACATGTTTGCTTTAGTACAAAGAAAGCAGAAAAATATTCCTGTGCTGATCACTCAATGTGGTTGTCTCTAGCAGTGTAAGGTAGAACAGAGATAGTCAGAAAAAAAGAAAGAAAGCATGTTATCTCCAATTGAGTTAAGTTGTTCTGGATATTCTCAATTTTTCATTTTGTCACTGTTTTGTAGGCTGTATGTATGCGTGACATAAAAATAGCAGCAGGAACAGTACATAGCACCCACCTAGATGATATAGGTCTGCCTAGGCAAATACTATAGCAAAAGTGATAAAGTAGCATATTCAAAGATGAATATAAGTTTTTGTGAAAGCATGACTTCTTCTTGTTCAACTGCTGTGTTTCTGTTGTGCTTTTGTTTTCATGGCTTAGTCAAAGAATGTTTATCCATCTTTAATTTTTTTTCGTTAGGATATAATGGTCCATGAAAAATCATCTATCACAGCTGCTTTCAGTCATCAGTCCAAAGTGTAATAAATGTCAGTATATTTGCCATCTGAAGTGGAGCTAGGGTTTCACTCACACAATCTAAACTTAACGTTTACTTTTTTTTTTTTTAATTTTCTCTTAGCAACTAGGTCCTTCCAAATGTTCAAAGGGCAGTGAAACACCATGGTTCATAGTTTCTACAATTTTGTGTTTAATGAATTCTTAGAAGTGAATACTGAAGCAATTGTAAAGATCCTGTAAAGATTTCCCAAAATGTCCTTTCTTTGTGAGAAAAGCAATGAAGTATATTAGCTTAACTAAAAAAAAAATAGCTTTCAAATCAATAGGCAAGAAGCCAATCAATAATATGCATGTGGATTGGGTCAAAGAACATGTTCTGCATTTGCATGAATAAACTACACAAAGTTATTCTTTTGCAGCAGAGCTTCTTGAGGTATTTATTAACTTCCTATCATGGTTGATTTCAACATAGATTTCAATGGTGCTTGGACTATTGAAGTAAATAGCTCATTCTTTAAGATCCTTTGTTGTTTTTAACACATTGAATTAGCTCATTACCACTGAATATGTAGTGGAAAATAGCATCTGTTTACACTGCAATAATATAAAAATTAGTTACCAGTAACAAAATAAGGAGCAATCTGCAAAAGCTAATCATATTTGCGCACTTGTCTGCAAAAAGTAAATTGTTAATACAGACTCATGGGAAAAAGCACTTACTGGCTTATGCAATTTAATAGTAATGTTAAATATAGTAGTATATCAAAGATTTATTTATTTTTTTAAGATTCAGTTCTAAAAGTCATAAGGGTATAAATGTAAAAATTACTGGTCTCTCATATTGCTACTGTACTAAGTGATAGCAGAAATCTAGACAGTATCCTGAAGCTTGGTTTCCTCAAATCACTGCCAAGCTGTCCAGGCACCTCATGAGCAACACCATCATAGAAATCCACTAGGACTGTGGGAGTTCTGTATCCAGATAGCAGGAGGTTTTTAGGAGGATGCCCTCCATCCTTTTAAGTTTGAGGTGTTGCAAGGCGTACTGAGAATTATGAGCAGTGAGACATCACAGGTGTAAGCCTGAGAGCTTTCTACAGTCTCAGTGCATTATTTGTGGTGAAGTTAAAGATCCTTATTTACATTTTATTGAGAAGATTCAGGAATCTTTACAGCTTTTTACAGAAATGAACTCTCCCAGAAGTTATTCTGTAGGGACTGGGATAGATAAGTTAACTTTCTCTTAGTAGTGCTTGTTTGCATTTTGCTATATTTAGATATTCCATATTCAGATTTTTTGAGTAGATCCTTTTGTTTTTGTTTTTCTTACCACAAATGCAATTACAAAGTTTCAGATTTTTCAGACATTTCCTTTTTTCCTTGTTTAGAAGTTTGGAGAGTAAGTAGTGCTTTGTTCTGAGCTCAGTACAAAACTTGGAACAGGCCTTCTTTCTGTATTTTTTTTTTTAAACACCGTGATTTTTTAGATGTGTTTGCAGAAATGACAACTGTTTTAATTGTTTTAAAAAATATAGAAAGCAAAGGTATTGAGATACTTGAATAGCTCATCAATATTGATAATATAAACTCTTCTCCATTACTTTTATCAAGAGTCCATGGCTAAAATAAAAAGAAGACAAAAATTCTTTCATTCTATACAAGTATTGTACAATTAGTCAGCATTTCTTCAAGTGGTGCGGTCATGACTGTGAAGTTAAATTAACTTTTTCCTATCAGATTATAATGCTTTATCATTTCAAGAGCATGCCAACATGTTGGTGGTCATGGGTGAAAAACTGCTAGATATAAATGACTTAACTGCACTAATTTAAACATTTAAGTTCTCTATAATTAGAAAATTAGATAAAACTAGTTTTTAATACAAATTTGCTTTTTGTACTACTTAGGCATTTATTTTCTATTTGTATTAATTTCCTATGTGAAATGTATTTTATTATTTTCTTTATTTAAAGAAAAAAAAGAAAGACATTTTTTCTTTTTAATTTCCTTTCTCTCTTATGTAACATATATTTCCTTGCAAAGAAATGCCCTGTAAATAAGCCTACAGTAGAATTTTTCTAGTAAACTACTGCACAGGTCACTTTCATAGGTGCAACATTGGTCGAAATGTGCTAGGACCTTATGGGCTGAGAGTTCTTTTATTCTAAGAAAACTCATTGCCTCTTCTTGGAATTCCTTAAACCTATTCCCTTTGGATTCCCTTTGGAATTTGAGAATTCAAGATTCTGTAAAATGCTCAGTCTTAGTTCTTAGCTTAAATTATCAATCTTTGTGTAGCTGTGATGACTTTTCACAGTGGATAACTTCACATATCTTACAAGTATTTATTGTCTTCTATGAGCAGAATGGAGACCGGACCTGGAGAGCATCTAACTGCAGCCATGTCTAAATGAAATAGTGCTAGAATGAGACATAAATGATTCTTGTTTGTGGGTTTTGAGTTTCTTCTTATGTGTAGGGGCTGATCTATATTAAAATAACTATTCAAGTAGAAATTTAAAATATAAAATTAAAAATTAATTTAACTATATTTGAGAAGAAATAAATAAAGTTAGATCAACATTTTTCCAAAAACAACCTTGAACTTTGGAAAACTATGAAGTACACTACTGAAACCAGTAATTTCACTAACAGTATGAAGACTGTAGATTAAGGACACAGTGCAAATATCTCCATGTACTCTTTTGTGATTTTATACATGTAGGCTATATTAGCTTGTCAATAATTTCAAATATAAAATTCAAATGGTACTAAATTAATGAGAAGTTGAATATGCACTTTGAAGTTTTTCCTATCCTCTGTAAAATTTTTTGTAGTACTTTTATTTTCTTTACCTTTATTCTCTGATGGTTTAATTCAGTCAAAAAAAAATCTGAAACTCAGAATTCAGTGACATTGCTATTCTGAAAAGAAGCATTCAAAAGTGGTTGATAACAGAAAGGAGGTGAAAACACTCAAAGAAGCTATGGTAAATCCACCACTCAAATTTCATTAATTAACAGTTCACCAACAATGGAAGGGGACAAATGTTTTATGCCCAGAGTAAAATTTTTAAGTGAACTGAGGCTCTGGGCAGGTAAGTGTATATCTGCAGTCTTGACTCCAATTAACTGCTGTGAACTCTGACAAGCTGAAGGTCAGAAGGGTGTTGGTTATGCATTCACCATGCTTATTTATCTTAAAGACTGAACTTTTCAATTGTATTCAGAAAATTACTTTAAAGTAGTTATTTAAATTCATCAACATCTATTGTTATTAGATGAATATCATTTGTGTATAAACTGAATAATGAGTAAAATTAACACTATTAAATTCATTATTAAGTAGATCACAATGATATTGTATCATGATATATTATTTTCTTTCTTGTTTCATAGATTCATTTTATGTCAAAAAGTGCTAATTAGCACATTGAGTAAAATGCGTAGGTGTCTACTTCTAAGGGAGGTAATATGGGGTAAATTTCTACAAAATTATTTTGGCATATATCATTTGCTCAAGTTCTCAGTTCCAAGTATGTTAGTTACAGATTTAGAATTAAAAACATTCATGTTATATTTACTTAGCTGAATAATTATCTGGTTTATTTTATCTTGAATCACTCGAAGTGTTGTAGACCACCCATTTTCATTTTAAACTTAACCAGTCATCTGGTAAAAAATCAGGCAAGTTCAATATTGTCTTGAAAGTCTTCCGACAAGATTTACCGTGGTTAAATCTTAGTCCACAATATAATTAAGTCTGTGACTTAATATTGCAGACTGATGTTGATAATAGAGTGCAGAAAATTTGAAATGACACAATTTGGAAGATAAAGGTAATCCTAGCAGAAAAAAGAAATGATGACAGGTAACATTTATCTGTGTTATAATTGACTGCAGATTCAGTTTGCACATATCAGGTAGGAATCAGAGTACTCTTCTTGTTCAGTATAGAACATGTCATTGTACTGACATCACCTTAAAAGAATTACGTTATATATCTTTACATAATCTCTTATTCTGCAAAGGCTTGCATGAGTGCTTAGCTTGTTTGTCTCTTGTAGTGGGAGTTTGCAAAGCTCTGAATTCCATGAAGTTCCTCTGTGTTCTGGAAAGTGAGGATAAGCCTCATGAGTACATCCTGAATTTCCTGCCTCTGCTTACTGGGCAAACAAAACAGTATGCCTTGAATGACATATAAACTTGAAATTTTAAAATACCTTCAAATAAAGACTTACCTATATACTAGACCAAATGCATCTCAGTTCCAAAGACTGTACAATCCTCATCATGTTATATCAGCTTATTCACAGTAGTCCCAACTGTTGGGAGTCTCAAGGTTGATAGACTTTCTGTATGTTTCTCCAGTTTATTCACTGTTCCATAGAATTCACCTCTGATAATATAGCATGTATATGGTAGTAAACAAATATCTCAGTTGCATATTTCAACTTTATTTGACCACAGTGGTGTCATCAGGTTATCAGTAGGATAGTAGGGAAATCATGACTGAACAATGTAGTAGCCTTCTCTGGTGTCATCACCAGCTGAGTAGATCAGGAGAGAGAAGTGGATGTTATGTACCTTGACTTCAGCATGGCTTTTGATACTGCCTCCTACAATATCCTTGTAAAGAAGCTTAGAAAGTGTAGATAGATGAGTGAACAGTGAGTTAGATAGGCTGTCTTGCATAGGTCAGAGGGATGTAATCAGTGGCACAGAGTCTAGCTAGAAGCTTGTAACGAACAGTATTCCCCAGGTATCGATGCTGAGTCTGGTCTTGTTCAACATCTTCATCAAGGATTTGGATAAAAGAACAGAGTCCACTCTCAACAAGTTTGCTGGTGATACAAAGCTGGAATGATTGGCTGAAACATCAGAAGGCTGTGCTGTCATTAAGCAAGACCTTGGCAGATTGGAGAGCTGGACAGAGAGGAACCTTAAGAGGTTCAATAAGAGCAAATGCAGAGTCCAACACCTAGGGAGGAATAACTGCATGCATCAGTACACATTATGGACTGACCTGTTGGAGAGGAAGTCTACAGAAAAGGACCTGGGTGTCTTAGTGGAGAACAGGTAGACCATGAGCCAGCGGAGTGTGTTTGTCATCAAGAAGGACAATGGTATTCTAGGGTACACTAAAAAGAGTATGGTCAGCAGGTTGAGGGGGGTGATCCTCCCCTTGTACTCTTTCCTTGTGAGACAACATCTGAGTAACTGTGACCAGTTCTGGTCTCCCCAGTTCAAAAACAAACAAACAGGATTTAGAGAGAATCTGGAGGAGGGTTACAAAGGTGATAAAGGGCCTGGAGCATCTTGGGTATGAGGAAAAGCTGAGAGACATGGGACTCTTCAATCTGGAGAAGAGAAGGCTGAGGAGGATCTGCCTGGTTGCCCTTCTATGTGATCTGCTATGGGGGATGTGCTGTAGCAGTGAGTTGGAGTCAGTGATCTCCAGAGGGCTGTTCCAGGACCTAGCCAGACTGGCAGTCTAACTGGCAACCTTTGATTCATTAGAAAATACAATGTCAGTATGATGCCTGTTCAAAAAAAAAAAAAATATATATATATATATATTTATATTATATATATATTATAAATATATATATATATATATATTTGTCTTATTTTTGTCTTAGATCAAATTCTTTTGTGATTAGAGCATATATCATATTATATTTGAAGTATTTACTGACAGACCAACTTCAGGAAGATTACCTGTACTTAATGATTAATTTACTGTGTAGCACTGGCATCTCATAAACAATTTCCCTTGATACACCAAAGAGCAGAAGCCCTCTTCTTGCCATGTGTAGCTGTGTTACTGCTTTTCCTGTGTGGGCTGCTCAGTGTCAACATTGGTTTGAACAAGGAGCTGTAGATCTATGCTTTTTGCTTTGGGAGATCCTAACATCAATTGCTGATGTGTTAGCCAGAATTGCTATTGTACTGGGAGTAACAGCAGAAGTGATGGTAGCATCCAGTGGATGGTTAGAACACAGACAAGATGTGAGCTACTAAAATCTCAGACAAACAAGATTTTCAACCCATTTTAGCTTTTATCTGGGGCTTCCTAACAGTACTGATTGGCCACTTAAAAACATGGAACATAGCATTCTCCATTATGGACAGCTTTCATAATATATTTTGAGATGAGAATGTAAGATACTTGGATTAAATTTATGTGAAGAATCAATGGAGTTTACCACTTAAAAAAAAAAATTCTTTTATTAGAGCTTGCTTTTATTAGGAAGATACTGCCCTGAAGGATTGAAAGAGGCAGGAAACCGATCTGCAGGATAATTGGTAGTATAAGATGAGACCAGATGGATATAAAAAATATAGAGAATGCAGTGCTTCTAAGTTGAAAATTCTCTGAAAATAGGATAAGATACTTTTATACCTCAAAACATAAAATCATCTGGGATGTTTTCCTTGAACTACTGCCTAAGGAATATAAGTAAAAAGATACACTTAAGCAAAAAACAATTAAAAAAAATGCAGCTGAATTTTGACGCTGGCTGTTATTTCTTACTGCTGTCAGATGTAACTATACAAACTGCAACTACAGTGGTTATTCTTTTATGTTATACGCGTGTCTATGAATTCATAATAAATAGACTTTTTTATAGGTAAATACAGTTTTATATTCTAGACATTTGTGAAGTTTGGAGAATGTATGGATTAGAAAGGTGGCTAATAAATCATTGTATGAGCATAGAAGTAGAGGAAATTATCTATTTTGCAAAAGAGATTCTTAAACGACCTCTACCACTGGAATAGACATGTATTCTATACAAATAATCTTGAGAAGTGAATTGCCATTAAACATCTTGCCACTTACTTATTTTTGAAGTAATTCATGTAGAACAAATTTTATCCACATTTAATTTGCAAGATTGGAGCTCTCAGAATGTAGTTAAGAATCAATGGGTTTTCAATTTCAGATTTAAAGTAGTAACATACATTTTACTTTCTTGTTAGACATCTTTTCAAGAGTGAATATAGTTTCTTAAAGTTCAGCGTAATGTTAAATCAGCAATATTTGACATATTTCTCATGTTTCATCATGAGACTGAGACTGGGCCACATGTTAGGTGTCAGAGACTTGTCTTCACAATGCAAGAGGTAGTACTTTGTATTAAACATGAAAGGTACAGTGTGGGAAGCAACTCACTGTACTAGAAACTGATAGAAGTAGAAAAAGTTCTGTCCTAAGATATTTGTGTGGGTTTTTTTGTTTGTTTTTTTTTTTTTTTTGTTTTGGTGGTGGTTTTAATAATCATAAAAGAAACAAAATTTAATACTAGGGAACTTTTAGGATAACTGTTTGGCTAGGATTAATGAGTATTATTACTGAGTATTCTCCAAGGAGTATTCCATTGGGACTGTGCTGAATTTCTTTTACTTGAGAAGATATTTGTTTCCGATCTGTTTTTACATCACACAACTGTTTCTTAAATGAGATACTTTCCATCAAGATGAGCAATTATATATATTTTATATATATATATTTACTTTTTTTTTTTTTTTTGGAACTGTTGAGCTCTGAAGTGTTTCAGAAGGAGACCTCCTGCTCACCTTTGTGAAAGGGTACAGACACCACTAATTATGTTTCCCCTGTCTCTCTCTTGCAAGGAAATATAATGATACACTCTTATTTAGGATTCTAGTTGAGTTACATTAATTTTGAGTGGGTTAAATACTTAGGAATAATTGTCTTCTCACACTAAACTACCATTAACCTGCCGTCTACTGTTACCAAGCTTAGATAGCTTCATATTCCCTCAGAGAATAGGGATTTAAACTTTGAAATATAAAAGGTGTAAAGATCTTATCTAAGTAGAAGCTGCATAAACTGGCAATACTCTGCGGGAAGTGAGTAATGGACAACACTATATAGTAGCAATGTGTTTCTACTTCAGAACAATTATGTTCATGTGTTTCAGAACACTGGAATGTTTACTAATTTCTACATAAAGCTTTATTTTTCATTCCACGTGCATCCAGTTCTTTGAGTAGATGTTTCTGTAGCTGTAGCTGTGAGAATTTGGAGCAAATTCTGTGAATAGAGGATGCATAAACCCAGGGTGTTTTTCCAGTAAATCTGTGAAGAAAATTGAACTGCATATCAGACTAAAATCATTGTTTGTATTCCAGTATTTAGGATCATATTCTAACTACCTTTCTGTTATTTGAAGAGTGACACCATCATTTAGGGAAAACAACTGCACTCAATAACTGAAGTTGTCTGATAATTAAATTTGACTCCAGAAACAATAAATAGAGTTGACACAATCTCATCATAAAGCTGTACTTTTTAATGTCATTTTTAATGCATCATCATAAGCTGACACTAGTCTTTCAGTTTAACAGTAATTAACATCTCTTGATTGTTTGTATTTGGCTTACAGTATGTCTCGATGTTATGTGTTCTGAATTGTAAAAGGTGCATGATTGTGCTGTTTCTGTTCAAGTTGTTTTTAATTAATAACTTCACTGTCCAGTGTTCTTTCAATAAGGGTACCTACTACAGTATTTGCATTTTTTTAGATATGGAGAAATTGGCATTTCAACCAAACTGAATGATGCATCTTAATATATAATTAGAGCATATATTTATATGTATATGCACATACATGTATACATGTTTATTGTTTTAAATCAGTTCTCTCACTTTTCATCTCCTCACCTTGAATTTCCCAAAACTCAGGCTTCTGGAAGGAATCAGGACTTTTCATGAATGCTGAAAACCATAAAGCTTGAGATTAATTAATATATATTTATTATATTTACTAGAAGAACTTTTCAAAATTCAGCACAGGCAGCATTAAATAAATGTCTAATGATTAGCAGATGCCAGACAATGCGGGAGTTCTCTACCTGTACAAGTGGCTTAGTGAGTCAAGCAACTGTCATTTTATTCCTTTGATCCCCGAGTTAGCATCTACTAAATTACGTGTTTATTTCCTCTTGTGATTACACAATAAAGTTCATTTAGTTTACATATTCAGTCTAAACATCTGCTATATTTTCATGTCAGAAATAAAATGCTGACTTTAATGTGTCCTTAGGCTAATCCACCGTAGCTGCTTTTCATTTGTATGGTTCTGTGATAGTTAAATTTTGAGAATTATCTGAGATTCTCAATAAACTTCAAGTACAAAAGGATTTGCTTTCAGTCAAGTTTGAATTTCAGCAGTCAAATTATAAGGAATTTGACTAATTATTATTATTAACAATAGCACTATCTCTTTCATAAAACTTTAAATATTAGAAAAATATTTTTACTAGTTCCAGTGAGGGTTGTTTTTTTTTGTTGTTGTTGGTTTTTTTTTTGTAAGGCTTAATCTTAGTCTTCAAATGCTACTCCTAAAATATACATGCAACAAATTTTTCTGCAATTAAATCATACAATAATGAACATCCTTTCAGTATACTATACAGTAGCAGTTCATGTACAAATCTATTTTAGCTTAATAATATCAGGTATTCAAAACATATTTAGCACTTTCACAGGATTTGTGTTAGGTTTCTCCTTTGGATGGTCCTGGCTTTGAATTTCAAATGCTACCTTTTGTAGCTGGTGGACTAAAATTATCAATCAATTAATTAATTAATTACTTTATTTATTTATTTATTTGTGTTAGAGAGTTCCACATCTGCCTTACACTGTTAGATCTTGGATGATGGGTTTTGATGAAGATGATGTATGTGATTTATATTTTGCTTTCTTTATTTGAGCATGGTAGCTTTTGGTTTGAGGTTTGTTTCGAGGTTTTTTGTTTGCTCTTAGCTGTCAGTCTACTTTCCATTTGAGAAATTCCTGATACTACTGCTAAATATAAACTCTTCTTTGAAAGAAAAAAGGAAAGAAACTTTAGGTAAATATCTAGTTTTTAGTAGAAATTGTGAAAGTGAAAAGTGCTTTCATCCCAAACACCTGAGAATATTTTTTTTTAGAGCAAAAGCAAAAATTTTCTTGATAGAAAAAATAATGAAGATACATGTTTTAAGCATGCTAGACTAAAACATCCTCATTTTTGGTCTGGAAGTAATGTGTTATACAGTAATATACTGTATTTGTCAAATAGGGGTAGTTTGAGTAATTTTTCTGTTGTTTTCCAAGCATCATTCTAAATATAATTTAGATAATATGAGCGGTACCCATTATTGAAAGGTAGTCTGTATTTGTACTAATACAGAGAATGCCAGTTTAGAAATGAGCCTGATTGCATGGTTCATTTTGTTCTCCTTTGTAGAGCCAGGCTGCGGCCCACTACAAAGGCACTAAACATGCCAAGAAGCTCAAAGCACTGGAAGCCATGAAAAATAAGCAGAAATCTGTTACTACCAAGGACAGCGCAAAGACTACCTTCACTTCCATCACTACCAATACCATCAATACCAGCTCTGACAAACCAGGTTAAGCGACAATCTTTGTTGTGGGTTGTTTTTTTTTTTTTTTCTGTTGTTGTTGTTGCTTTGTTTTGCTTTTCTTTCCCTTACTTCCATGTCTGTTTGGTTATGTGCTTGCTGCATTGATTCATGCTTGATCCATTTTTCTGTGTGGTACCGATTTCTTTTAGTACTTTTAGTACGCTGGTGAGAATATGACAGTCATGCAATCGATTTCTCTTTATGAAAAGAGGCTTGTCATTCTTTTAGAATAGAATGCAATTCTTACATTTTGGTTATTTTTTTATAACAGCTAAACTGTTACATATCAAGTGACCTAACCCTCATAGCATTTATGCAGTACCTGTCTATAAATTATTATTTATGGCATGTTTCTTTTGACCACAAATAAAACAGCAAATTGCACTAACTGTTTCTAGAAGCCTCTTGCTGAAGCATTGTTAGCTTAAACCTAGTTTTCATAAATTTCAAACATTACATTATTTTTTAAAGTGGCTATTGCATGGTTTTGAGCTGGAAAATAGCAGTATAACATCTATTCCACATAATCAGGTAAGTGTTGTTGATTACAATTATTCCACTTAAATGAGTCTTCAGAATGAAATCATATCTTTTAAATTGTTGAGTGGGTAAAAGGCACTCCTTTGCAAATAAAATCTATGTGAATGTTTTGCGAAGTCAACAGGGTTTGATTAAGATTGCATTTTTAATGCGGTATTATTCTACTGGCAATTTCAAAGGAAGGTTCTAAGTTCACTGAATGGTGTCCTAATATCTCGCAAGTTATGACTGCATTACTCATTCTGCCTATGAAGATGCACAGTTCAAGTACTTAGTCATATTCTACCCTACTTTGCCAAACAAACCAAAAACAGCAACTGCAAAAAAATTAAAGCTGTGAAAAATCAAAGACCTTTCTACTTATGCTGGAAGCTGCTCATTTTCAAGTATCTCTGACTCATGACTAGCACTGTAAATAGTTGTGCACTAACAAATAATTGCAAAAAAAATCAAAAAAATTCCTTGCACTGCTGACTCATGTCCAGCTTCTTGTCCACCGGGACCCCCAAGTCCTCCTCAGGGCTGCTCTCAAGGATTTCTTCCCCCGGTCTGTAGAAATACTTGGGATTGCTCCAGCTCAAGTGCAACACCTTGTACTTGGCCTCATTGAACCTCATTAGGTTCACATGGACCCATTTCTCCAGCCTGTCCAGGTTCCTTTGGATGGCTTCCCATCACCCTCCTCCCCCCCCCCCCCGCCCACCCAGCGTATCGACTGCAGTGCTCAGCTTGGTGTAATCTGCAAACTTGCTGAGGGTGCACTTGATTCCATCATTTATGTCATTGATAAATATGTTGAAGAGCACAAGTCCCAGGACTGACCCTTTGTGGACACCACTTGTGATCTATATGTATATATACGTATATATATAAAGATGTTTCTAAGCATACAAATATTTTCTGGTTTCTCCTATGCTACCTCTTCATAAAATTTGAGGCTTCATAGCAGTTTGAGGGATGTTGTACGGAAAGAGTGAATTATTGTTTACAAAATATGATCTAGCATCTTGAGAGAACAAGAAAAAACTAAGAGATATTTTAGCTTTGAATTACAAAAAGGTTATTTTCTTATGTTGTATTGGTTTGGAGGATTACTGAAGGTTTCCAGAAACAGTCAGTCTTTCCATCAGGCTTTGGATTAGATCCCTGACAAGATACTGTTCTGGATCCAAGGTCAGTAGTACAAATCCATATTTTTAACAGCATAAATACGAAAACATAAAAAAACTGGTTGCCCACAAAAGCAGTGATCTGTGCAGGAATTTATTCAGTTTTATACACTGTACGTAGCTTCTTGAATTAATGTTTTAGAATACGTGTATACATACATGTATGTACATGTATAAAAATATGCTCTGTACTAGAGATAATGACTTCAGTGGCATTCTATGAGGAAAAGAAATAATATTATTTGACAAGCAAACTAAAACCTGACTGACAAAATACTGAGAAAACTTATTCATCTTCTGACAAAATTTCTATTCAATCACTGGCATTAAAATAAAACAGGTAGCCAATTCAACAGAAATACAGGTGTTACAGATCAGCATTGATGTGAATGGTGGTCACAGTGACTGACATCCTTGGTACAAGTTATCCTCTATAGAATCAAATATGCAGAAAAATACATGTTCAATTTTGCATTGCCAAAATACTGAAAATTTCTGCAAAATATGACAAGTTAAAAAACCTTGTAAATCAGGTTTTCTTTCCTTCCCTCAATATTTACTTTACAGAACATTTAAGAGCAAAGTGTTTTCCGAAAGCCAGAATAGCATTAGAATATACTGTACTGCCTGCTTCCTTATTTTTCAAGGATTACAATAAAAGGCAAAAATTCTGATAGTGACAAGCACTTCTGAAGTAATAGTTATGCTAATTAATACCTTTCATGAATTGATCATTCATAACTAGAAATGAGTTCAATTTCCTTCATTTGTGATGATTTGCAGCAATAGTTTTCCCTACAGTATCTTAAAGCTTTGTGTGGAAGACAAATACTTGATCCCAAATATGCCAAGGATAAGGTCATGTTTGTATCACCTCCAATACATCATGTACAGCAGTGGTTAAATGGTGAATTACATGTCAGTCATAGTATATTGGTCAGGATTTCAATTTGCTGGTTCTGTGCATACTTAGCAGCCCAGCGAATGAAATACCTTCTAGAAATCTATGCTATGCTATGCTGTGCTATGAAGATTGTGAAAAAGACCAATAAATGTTGGAGACTATGCAAGCCACTATGTAAGTAAGCTCATTAAAACCTCTAATAAATGGTTCCTGACTGTATGTGTTAAGGACAAAATGTGAAATATGGGGTCATTTTTCTTATTCTGTGAAAGCCAAAATTCTTTTTTTCTTTTTTGTCTACCTTAAAGAACCTTTAGAATAATTACTTATTACTTAATTACTAGAACTTTAGAGATCTTTGGAGGGAATTTAAAACAGAGTTATATTGCCGGCCACATAATAAAAAATCACATTCTTAACATAAGAGAACTTTGCTACCTGTTCTGTTATTTCATATCCTCCTATCATCTGTACTTATCTGTATTTGTTTAGAACAGAAAGACAGAAGACATGACCATTCCAAATGGAAACTTATCTGGTTTTATTCTACAACAGCATTTCAGTATTTCTTGATTCTCTTAAATTAAGGGGTAAAAAAAAAAATCATATTTTCTCCATATGTTAATATACCTGTATATATATCTCCTTGTATAAAGTTGTTAATTGATCTTGGTAGCCTTAAAAATTGCTCCTGCTTTCATTAATTTTCATTAATTTTCCTCATTAAAATGCTTCGTACTTTCACTTTGGCTGTAAGAATTGATACTTTAGTTAAACTTTTCAGAATACATCTAGACTGATTTCCACCAGAGTAACTACACATCCTCTGCATTAAAATAATACTGGACTATATGTCTGGTCCTGCACTTGGATTTGTGGATTTAGAGTGAC
The DNA here is from genome assembly GCF_038088225.1 of Cyrtonyx montezumae. Classification (NCBI taxonomy): domain Eukaryota; kingdom Metazoa; phylum Chordata; class Aves; order Galliformes; family Odontophoridae; genus Cyrtonyx; species Cyrtonyx montezumae. The sequence goes on from NW_027072089.1 coordinate 107,993,045, forward strand.
TGTCCAAGCTTATATGCATGTAAAATAATATCTTTGTAGTCATTATGTATGTCCAAATATAAATGGGCTCTCCACAGGCACATTATTATAAGTTAGGTCCTTTTTGTTAACAGAGAATTTAGCATGAATTAGATAATCTTTTTTTAATTGATTTTTTTTTGTCAGTGAGGAAGGACTAATAGATCTATCCAAGAAGGCAGCCATCATGACAGCAAAATCTTTAGAGTATCTTCTGAATTTTATGTGCTGTCTTAAATCTTAAAGTATTAAATCCAGTCAAGAGCCCTTGAAAACGCAGAAAAATGTTACGAATGTGTGAATGTCTTAATTACTAAGAGACCTCTGTGCTCTGAGGGAACAAAACAGAAACCACTCCAGATGTGTTCATGTCTCTGTTACATGAAGTAGTCCAGATCCAAGTACTGCAGATGTTTCTCATCCAGTGCTGAGTAGAGGGAAAGGATCATGTCCTTCAGCAATGCTCTTCCTAATGCAGCCCAGGATGCCACTGGCCTTCTGTGTGGCAAGGGCATGTTGTTAGCTGGTGTTCTTTCAGACCCTGAGTCCTCCACAAAGCTTCTTTCCAGACTCCAATACAGGCTGATGCCTGGGATTATTTCTGTTCAATTGACAGACTTTACATTTTTCCTTTCTTGAGCTTCAGGGGACTCCTGTTGTCCCATTTCTTCAGACTATCAAGGTCTCTGAATAGCAACACATCCATCTGGTATATCAGGCACTCATCCCAGTTTTGTTTTATCTGTAAACTTGCTTGCGCTATCTCAGCAACTGGGTCATTAATGAAGACTTTAAATAGTGCTGGCATTAATATCAGTCCCTGAGGGCCACTAGCTGACTGGCATTTTTGCTTCTGACCACGAGTCTTCCAATTCATACATGTTTAAGAACTAAGAAACTGTCAGGTAGAAGGAAAGGAATGGAAAAGAGAAAGGAAAAGGAAAAGGAAAAGGAAAAGGAAAAGGAAAAGGAGAAGGAGGAAAAAGGAAAAAAAAAAGAAAAAAAGAGAAAAAAAAAGGAAAAAAAAAAGGAAAAAGGATAGACTCAAAGCAAAATAAGAGGAATAAAATAGAAATATGTAATCTTATACAGATCACTAAATTCTCCTAATGCATAGCTTTAATAGGTTTGCACTAGTTTCCCATTAGGCAAATCACTTTGAATTTATGTAATATATATTACTGTTATAAAATACACTTTATATGCAATTAAAATAAGGAAAAGATCACTGATGGGACCTGATTGAAACACAAAGCTTTCTATTTCATTTTAAATTGTTTCTTTTTATCTTTCTGCTGAAATAGATGACAAATTTAGAGTTTTTATTTTCAGAGCTGTTATTTTCATTCATTTTACTCTTTTAACACTTGTTTTGTGCCTTCTTATATAATGTATTGTCTTTCTGTATCCTACCTTTTCTAATAATTCCATAGCATATTTTATCACCCTTCTGCAACCTTTAACTGTACTTCTGGGAACTGACTCAACAGTCTACAGATAACGGGAATAAAAGCTAAAAAGTTCTTGTTTCCTTACACCTACCTATTGTCTGTAGATATATAGGTAGTGGTGATAACATGTTGCACAGTATACAGTATATCTTACACTGTTACTACATGTATGAAGTAATAAATGAGGAGTAATTGCTTGGTGCTTAACATGGTGCAGACAGATTTCAGAGCAAGCTTTAGAACAGTATAATCTAGTTCTCAATCATCCAATTTTCATAACTGGTTTCTTTTCTAATTTTATTTGAATGAATACATTAAATGAAAATTTTAGTCTGGAAAAGGTGTTCCTATTTTCTGGTGCTCTTGTCATTTGGTTGGAAATTAGAGATTACTGATTCATCACTATCAATTCTTCTAATTGTGTGCTCAGAAAATTAAACACAGTCGTATTCAACCATGTTACAATGTCTTTCACTTTAAATCACCTATGCTTTGACTTTTCCACACTTCAGGCAATCTGTAGCTAACTGCAGCACAAAATGTTATCAGCATTGCACAGGCAGTTGTACCAATTTTACATTAAAGCTTGATGGTAATTTTGAAGACAATAGCTTCTCTTTTGATCTTTATGTAAAACTAGGGCTTTTTCTTTCTTTCCAAGTGTAGGTAAATGGTGATATAAAAAGTACAGTAATTTATATGTGCCTCAATTGATCATTAATGTGCAATAAAATCTTTCGTTTCTTGCATCTATATACTGAGAGTTTTGTCATATGAACACCGTGTGTTTCCTGTGGGCCCAGCTGCTTTTGTTTTGGATTGCCTTGACAACAATTTTATGCTTGAATAATCCTGATGATAAAAACTGCTGTCAGTCACAACATCTGTATCAGTGTATTGAATCAGTTTAAAAGTTCAGTACTAACAATGCTATTGTTTGTAGAAATAAAAAGCATATTCTGTTGAAATACTAGAGTCTTTCAAAGTGTTTCAGTGAAATATCATTTTGTTTCCTGATGCCCATAGTTTTAACTACTAGAAATCTTGGGAATAATATTCTGTTTATCAGGTATCTGTTCATCAGTTATTCATAATCACTGCTGCTAGAAAGTGGATCAAAAACTGCAGCATATATCTGCTTAATTCCTCGTTCTTCGTGTAGTGTGTTCTTGTTATGTTATGAATTAAATTGATACAAGTTCACCTTTGGGATTTCAGAAAAATCATGGTATATCAGTCCTTGGTTCTCTATTACATTTTGTAAACCATTAGATTCAGAAGCATTTTACTGTTGCGTACATGTTTATTTTGTTAGTTTATTGACTTATTTGGAACTGAGTGGACACTTTCTGATCAAATATTTTTTGATTAGTGGTTAATTTTTTCAAGTCTGAATTTTTTTCAGATGATGAGGTTTTGTTTCAAGGAAATGAGAAGAGTACATCTTTGTTTAAGTGATACATTTTCTTTCAGGTGACATGTTAACTGGGCAATATAGGAAAAAAATATGGTTGCTTATTACATAAGGACTGATGTTTGTTTTAGTTAGTTCTTGGATTATTATTTTTTTTATATATTTTTAAGGCAAAGGAAGGTTCACCTCCAGAGATTAAGAGCTTACTTAGACTGTAATTTTTCATATTTCTTTTTTTTCCTTTATTTTTGTTAATGTTGTTTGTTTGTTTTTGTTTCTATCATATTCCAAAAGATAGAACCTAAACCAAAGTAAGAAAGTGTGATTGAGAGAATGAGTAAATGTACTGTGCTAAACATTTGTTTCCATTACTGTACAATGGCTTTATGGCACCATTCAGAGTGGTCTGAAGACCACCAGAGAAAGAACAGATAGATGTATTAACAAATATAGAGGTATCTATACCTGTCTCATATTCAGCCTATTGTCCATGGTCTACTAATGGACAGTCAGCTGAATATGAGCCAGCAGTGTACCCAGGTGTCCAAGAAGGCCAATGGCGTCCTGGTTTGTATCAGTAATGGTGTGGTGAGCAGGATGAGGGAGGTAATCCTGCCACTGTACTGTATTGGTGAGGCCTCACCTGAAGTATTGTGTTCAGTTTTGGGCACCTCAATATAGAAGGGACATTCTATAGGCAACAAGGCTTGTGAAGGGCCTTGAGAATATACCCTATGAGGAGTGACTGAAGGAACTGGGGCTGTCTGGTCTGGGGAAGTGGAGGCTGAGGGGAGACCTTATTGCTCTCTTCAAATCCCTGGAAGGTAATTGTAGTGAGAAGAGGATTAGTCTCTTCTCACTAGTGACAGGTGACAGGTAAATGGTCTCAAGTTGTGCTGGGGAGGTTCAGATTGGATATAAGGAAAAACCTTATGGAAAGGGTTGTTAAGCACTGGAATAGGCTCCCCATGGAGCTGGTTGAGTCACCATCCCAGAATGTATTTATGCTCAAGGGTGTGTGGTTCTCAGGGGACATGATTTAGTGGTGGGTAGTTAGAGTTAGGCTATGGTTAGGTTGTGTTTGGACTTGATAATCTTGAAGATCTTGGTCCAATATGAGCATTTTTATGATTCTATGATCCGCTGTTCCTGAACTGTTTCATTAACCATTTGCATTAAAAGAACTCAGCACAGCAGAAGTTACTATCCTAGAAACAGACTACCCTATGTTCATGTTATAGGCATTTTCAGATACAGGCTGGAACTGAGTACCAGTCCAAACTACTATAACCACAAGCTGTGTGTGCCCTTTTGGCCAAGAAGGCCGATTGTATCTGAGTGTGTGGCCAGCAGGTCAAGGACGGTTCTCCTCCCCCTCTACTCTGCTTTGATGAGGCCACATCTGGAGTGATTTGTCCAGTTCTAGGACACATGGGTCCTCGGTTCAAGAAAGACAGGAAAATACTGGAGAATCCAGCAGAGGACTACCAAGACGATAAGGAGTGTGGTGTATCTCCCTTACGAGGCAAGGTTGAGAGACCTGAGACTGTTGACCCCAGTGAAGAGAAGAATGAAAGGAGTCCATATCAATTCTTATAAATATCTAAAGATATCTAAAGGGTGGGTCAGGATGGGATAGGGACAGGCTCTTTCCAGTGGGGCACAGTGACAGGACAAGGGGCAACAGAAACTGGAATAAAGGAAGCTCCATTTGAATGAGAAAGAACTTCTTTACTTTGAGAGTTATGAAGCACTGGAATAGGCTGCCCAAGGAGGTTGTGGAGTCTTCTCTGGAGGTACACAAAAACTGCTTGAATGCTTTCTTGTGTAACCTACTATAGGAAATCTACATAATCACCAGAGATCCCTTCCAACAAAGATAACTCTTCAGTTCTGTGATTATGTGAACAATATTAAAAACTATTTTTGCAACAATGATGTTTATTCTATCTTTAAGTAACTTATATAAAGTATTAGAGGATAATTTATTTATTTTCTCTTCTGTAGAATTCTCACAGGTGAAATTCTTCTGTACCAAATCATTCTTTTGCTAAGATCTACCTTCCACTCACTATAGTTAGGGTGTTAGACTGGAGAAGAATCTCTTTTAAGTTCAGTCCCAGTAGAACAAAGATAAAATAAACTAAAATATCAAGCAGGAACAAATACTTCCTCATCTCCTGCTGTTATCCCCTTTTTTTACTCCTCACAAAGTTCTCTCCCTTGATTTCACACACACACAAAATATAAATAAATAAATGGATAAAAATATTGAGTACACAGAGAAAAAAATACATCCAACAACTGATTGTTTTGAGGTTTTCTGGTACTGCAGTTGCAAGTCATATAAATAAGCATCAGCTAAACTTAAGCTTAATTAGTTATCCTTATTAACAGCAAAGATCAAGTTACCTAGAGATAATGCTTAGTTGTAGCTGCAACACCTGTTTGAGGAGGTAAGCAAACATGTAATAGGTGTTCATGCATATGAATTCTGTGCTGCTTAGACTTGGTTTACTTTTCCGTGTAATAGATGCCTGAGCTAAACCTCATGTGCAACTTCAGGATAGATATACATTAAGATTCTCTTATTCTTTTAGTATTTCAGACACCTGAAAGAATTATGTATTTCTCATTTCATCTTTCCACAAACCATATTTCACCTTGATAAATAGAATAGCAATCTCTTAGTATTAAAACTCTTGTATTATGGCATATTCATAACCAAATTAATGTCAAAATGGTTTATGTTACTATGAATGTAAAAGCTGCTGAGTAGTATTATAGGAAATAAATGAATACAAGAATAAATCCATACTTAAGGGAAATAAAAAGACTCCTAAAAGTTGCATACAAGAACCAAGGAACCATATATGATAAATTCAGTATGAGAAGATAAAAAAAACAGGCTACTTATTTTATCTTGATGATAACATTAATGTTTAAATGCCTTTTTTGCTAATGGCAGCATTGAGTGTATTTAAACACAAGTATTTAATTAGACAGCAATACTGAAAAAGTTACATCTGAAAGTTTTAAAAGAAGCAGATAAATAACTCATTGTATTACTGTCAGTTTTTTGTGTATTATAGACACTGGAAAATCCAGAGGACTAGAAGAAAATAAACACTGTGTCAGTATTCAAGAAAGGTAAAGAGGATAATTCAAGTAATTATAGATTTATCACTGTGACACCAATTTTGGGAGAAATAAATCAAAAGCTGTCAGAGGAACTGAACAAGCAAGTAAATGTGATCAATTAATTAATGAAAATCAATATGAACTGACAGAAAGTCTACCAAAAACTGTTTTTATGAGAGTATATATTAAATTGATTTAAAAAAACCATACTGATGCTTTGTGCTAGCTCTGTTTTAGGACATACAGAGGTTAAAAGTTATCTAAATTACCAGAATTATGCAGAATGAATATGGAACATATTAAGTGCATATAAGCCTGCTAATTTAGGGCCCTGGAATGCAATCAATTTTCATGAGTTTCTGTAGATATGTTATAGTGAAGTAATTTTGGAATTGGTTCTCCATCATCAGATACCTGTAGGAAAATGAAGAGTTTTACAAATGTAAAATAGCACAAAATTTAGGGATATAGGTAATTAATAAATATGTGTAAATAATCACTATCTGAACTGGAGATTTAGTCAGTCAATTGTTCTTAATCTGATAGGATGTATTGTTCCCATGGAAGAACATTAAAGGATGTTTTTGAAAGGTGGGGGACTTCATGAAAGATTGAAAAAGACTTCGGAGTCTGTGTCAATTTTAGCTACACATGAAACACTGATGTAGTGATGTTCACTCAGAACCTTGTGAAAAAAGTATTTATTGAGGACACCAAAAGAACATATATATATATATATAATTACTGGAAATGAAATGCATTATTATTTACAAAGAATATAATCACAGAGATCTAATATGATTATTTAAATATGATTTAATAGTGAACAATGACACAAATGCATTTAACTTTATCAAGTAGAATGTAAAGCAGTGTGTTTTATTTTTTCATCCAATCAAATTAAAAAAGAAAAAAAAGAAAGCATGAAAACAGCAATCTAAGACTAGTACTTAGGAGATATGACAGTATGCAAAGAGTGGAAGTGAAAAGTATGCACCTTCGTTCTACAAACAAGACAAAATATTTTTAGCACTGAAAAGGTTTATATTACATACCAAATGTCATATGGGGTTCACATAGTCATTTGACCAAAGTTACTAGATTTGACTCAGGAATTAATGGTAGTCTTTTCAGCATTGCTCAGTCTTAAATTAGAATACTTTAAATACTTTGTCTTCTTGATTCTCCCAGTAAAAATTTCTTTGATGCTAGTAGTCCGCATTATTCATCTTGTACATTATACATTTTAGATGCTCTGTAATGAATTCCTTTATGTGTCACATGTGATAGTACCGATTAATACGTGAGACTTATTCAGTTGACTTCAAATAATATACAATCAAGAACAAGAATTGACTCTTGAAACAATTCCTCCCCAGATCATAAAACCTTTTCTTTCCATGTTTTGCACAGGATTGGATAATAAAATCTTAGACAATGTTATTTGCTCATAAAGATTTTCTGGATAGACCTAGTATTTATAGTGCAAAGCTGTGTTCTTAATTGTGTCAGAAAATTTACTCTATATAATTAAAGGTATTTTATGTCTTTGGAAATCTATTTTTTGGTACTCTTACACTTTGTGTAGTTTTTTCTTTTTCTGTCATTACCAGAATTTGAATTAATTGAGACAATTGAAATTCATGTTTTAATTCCCAAATTGTATACTTCTAAGCATTCTTCTCATTCATTTCAATTGGAACTTACAGTTGTCTTCTTTTCCTTGTTTCACCTTTGATTATTTTTAAGCTATAAATAGAATATTAGAATATTCATTTTAGGAGATTCAGAAGGATTTCCTAATTTAATCCAGTAGATCTTCACAGGCAGAAGCCTAAAATAAAATCTTATTTTTATCACATTTATCAAATTATCTTATTTCTGTTTGGAAATAGCCGTTTTCTTACAGTAGAGTCCTCAGATCATAGGTGAGCTCTTTAATTCACTCCCTTTATCAACAGAGTCCTGAGGTATCTATCATGCAGTTTTAATCCTTTGCCATATTCTTTTACTATTTCTGTTTTATTTTCTGCTTAAAGTCTGAAGTTTTATCTTAGCAGAGCCTTCTGCAAGGTGTATCCACATATTACCTACTTCAGCCGTTTAGTAGAATTCACTTGAAGTAGCTGCCCTGCAACTACTGATATCTTCAATAGGGGATGATTTCCAATTTTTTTCTGGCTTTAACAAAATATCAGCAGCCATTGATGGTGATCTTTAAATAAGTGGCAAATCTTCTCACACTTATTCTGCATGTGATTCCTATTTCCTTGTTAGGCAAACAGAGTGGGATAATGGTTTGCAGAGGTAAGTGCATTTGTCTTCTATAGAATACAAGTGAGCTTCAACAGTATAATTTGTCTGATTGCTAGAGGGGACATCTCAAGTGCACGCAAAAAAGGGACAATGCTCACACCAGCTTTGAGTATGCAACTTGGGGAAGGCTTTTATCTACACAGTATCTCACACTGTGAATGAACTTTTTTATACCTGAATTTTAAACCCAATAAAAAATTCTTATTATGGAGATAAGCTTGTGACTGAAACTCATGAAAGAGTACAGCTCTTATTATTATTACAGCTGCTCTGTCCCCCTCTTTAATTACAGCTAACTCCCGCTGTAATTTTAAGATTTTAGCAAATCCTGGATAAATTTAAGCCAAAGAAGAAAATAAAGAGAATTGTGAGGTAGCCCACTCTAATTAACATTCTAATTAACAGTATTGCTGTAAACATTTATTTCTTGCAATGTTTTCATCAATCAATGATAGTTTAGAGGAACAAGTTACTTGAAATCACTGTCTCCTTATTTCCTTCAGGTAATGATCTTCCTAGTACTTTAAAGAGATTTAAAAAATTCCAAATTTCACTCTCTTGAACATTTCAAAATCAGCCTTTGAAATGAGAAAACTGAGGAAAAAGTGCAAAGGAATAAAGAAAAAAGTCTAATTGTTGTGGATACTGTGGTTATTCATCCAGAGCAGATAATTAGATTCTGTAATAATTTGTATGTATTATTCAGTTTGTTACTTGATGCTGTTCACACATGAAAAATATTGACAGAACGTTAGAGAAAAAGAATTCTCACTCTTTTGATCTTTCTGGAGCTGTGCTACTCTAAACTTGGTGCTTTTGCCTTCCTCAAAAACTGTGGACACTCTATCTAATCAAGATGGCTCTCATTACAGAACTCATGAGATATACTGCTGACATTTCTAGCCTTAAATACTTGAGAGTGCATTTATCTTCTTTTGGTAGTGTGTCATCATGCTCTGAGCAACACCTATTGTAAAGATTGCTTGCTTTATGTTTGACAAAGAATAGTTTCCAGTGGCTGAGCCCACCCTTCTTATCTACCGAGTCTTTTACTGCCAGTTTGAAGAACTTACTTATCTTTTCGAAGGTCATTACTACACACTTGAGCGGTCTCTGAATGGAGAGACAAGATATTTTGTCAAAGGGGAAGGCTATGTGATGCATTTTTTGTTGTTGTTATTTATTTATGAATGTATCCCTTAAGTATCTCAGAAAATAAATTCTTATTTTCAGAACTAATAATTAAAATAATGTATTACTAATTGCTTCAAGTTTTTGTTTGAAACATTAATTATAATTTATTTTAAACTGTTTTTTTCTTCACAATCTGACTTGAGTATCTGAAGAATTGTATTGGCAGTTGTGTTTATATATTAACCAGAGATATGCCTTAGGAAACTTAAATGTTTGATCATTTCACAGCCAGTGTAAGAAATTTGTTTATTTAAATTAAATTCAGTTGTGGTTATCATACAAGAAACCATGCACCAGAAATTGAAACTGGTTTGTAGTTATACAGAGTAGTTGTGAAAAGATGCATTTCCATCGTACTTAATAGTTGACAGAATAATGAAACTGATCAATATCAGAGAAAACATAAGAAATGGAGAAAATTGTAGTGTGGTTGGTGTTAAATTATTTTGTAGCTCTTTGTTTGAGGACAAAATAGACTATTATAGCAAACAAACAAACAAACCTTACAGTAACTATTTTAGAACTTGTTTTTCAATTCTTTATCCCAAGTGCATTAACTAACATATTAATGAAATTAAGCTAAGATTGTGGTGTAATTGCTGAGTCATGGATTCTATCCTGCTTGCATCAGTGTTCTGCAATTTTTTTGTTATAGTAGCTCTTGCCCTTGTACCTATGGCCATACGGACACATTTTATTGTTGAAAAATGTAAATGTATTTTATTATAGATGGGGCAGCATTAGTCATCAATGGCAATTTATTTTATGACAATGACAATGTATTCTATGAAATTATATTGCTTTTATGTATCCTCTGAAACTTAAAAGCCTATTTCTCCACTCACATCTCACTACAATTGAGTAGACCTGTAGTAAACTTGACTGCCAGGTTTCTTCTGCTTTATGCTTGTAAAAGTTCTGACTGTGATGAATAAACATTAAACTACAAGTCATCTAAGAAGAGAGAAAGAAAAAATTTGTTTATCGTAAAAGAAGACTGAAATCACAGATAAGTAAAGGGATTTACTTCCACTTAAAACATATCTCTTAAACTGAAAACATCATAGCAATATCTGTATCTAAAAGTTTCTGAAAGGGCTGAATCCAGTTCTGTTTTTCATATGGTCTAGTAAGCCAAACTCAGCTTAGAGAGGTTCTTACTGGTGAATAGCTGTTATCAAACTTGTATTACTGAGGAGTTGGAAGAAGAGAGGAAAGGGTAAACTCAAATAAAAAGGAAAATCTTTGTATTTAAGTAAGCAATTATCGGAGGTTCTGCTTGTATTAATATTGTCTGAGCACATTATAAAGCATTTGTCATAGCTAATGCATTCCTGTCAAATCAAGCAATATTAGAAGAGGACTTTTATAATGAATATTAATATAAGAGACAGCCATAAGTGAAGTAAATTATAGAGGCATGTAAATGTGTTATTAGCTGCTACTGCAAAGTACTCTACCACTGTAAATCAATTTCTTCCTATAATATAACTAAAAAATTAGGCCACTTGGTACTTGTCTGCACGCTGCTGAGCACCGATATGAGTTTTCAGGTACTTTGCTCATGTGTCTAGTTCTAAATTAAAAATATTCATGAAAATGAATTTACAGCTTGTTTGCTCAGCTTTTTTAAATGTGCTATATTTTTGGCACAGTTCACAAATTCTTTTTCCACACATCAGAATACCTATCTTCCATCCAGCCATCTATGATAATTTAGGCAAGGTAAAGCACAATTTTGACACTACATCAGAAATAAAATGCACGAGTTCATATTGTGACTGTTTCTTTTGATCTAGCTCTTGGATTGTGCCAGTGTTTTGTTTGCTATTGTTTAATTCAGGTTTGTTCGATCTTGATTTTCATTGTGAAAATATGCATCATGATTTTGGGGGGGAATTTTTTGCATTGATCGCAATTTTGATGTGGATTTTGGATTAGGAATTGAAATCCAGGTTTGCCATGCTGAAAATTTTGTACATGAAAATAGGCTTCAACATTCGTTAAATCATTATAAATTCATCATTATACATTATTGTACAGTGAAGTTATAGTTGCCATCTGTGGTTGTTATTTGGATCTTCTCAGATTCTTAATAAGTATATAATCACTACAAAAACTTTTAAGGTATATATAATATATATATGTAATGAAGATAAAAACTCATTCATTATTTTTAGTGTTTTAAATAGAAAAACAAAGGTTCTTTTCATATTGGCTATTGAGAGGTAATCAGATTAAAAATTCTTGTGGCTTTGAAGATAATTGCCACATTAATGCTGTTAGTGGTGTTGCCATTGTCATTGTTCTGCCTTGATGACTAACATTGCCCAATCTATAATAAAAACAAGAGTTCCTCATGTAAATCGTGGCAAATTGAGAATCAGCCTTTCTCTTTCTGTTTGTTTGCTGTTTTCTTTGTTGTTTTTGTTGTTGGTGTTTTGTTGTTGTTGTTTGTTTTTTAAAGAATTAAGAAATCAGGGATTCATTAGGTCAAAAATTAACTAGTTAAACAATCAAGTTACATAATTTTAATGTAGTGATGAAAGATACACAGATGCCAATCTCAACACCAAGGACTGTTGATACATTTTGTATAAAGCCATTATTAACAGAATACATAGAAGAGCTCAAATCAAATATTGTATGCAGATCTTCACTGAAGGAAAGGATCCTAGTCAATGAAAATGAGAGTGCATGGCCTCTGTATTCAAAAGTGAGTTATAAATCTTTTCAGATGGATTGTCATATGGATTTTCTTTTCACTAGCCCCACTCTCAGGGTCTCTGAGTGTCTAAAACTGGATGCTCAACATTATAAAAATTGGAACTCTTAAAATTAATATTGAAATATTCTTTCATATTTTGTCATCAATTTAGCTAACAAAATGATCAATCTGTAACACTCAAATAACCTGCTTGGGAATAAGCCAACAACCTCTCTAGACTTTGTGACTATTTTTGTTTTTCTACACATTGAAATGACAAAAAAGATTTTCAGATAACTTTCATCCATGTGTCATTGCTCCTTATAGTTGGTTATCTATCTGAAATTTGAGCAAAGCTGAAGAAAAATATATTTTGACAACAGGTTGTTTGTACCTTTCAGTCCTTCAACATGTAGATCTTCAGTGTAACTAGGGACATAAAGCTGAGAGCTATTAAGGTAATAGCTATAAGTGAGGTAACATGTGAGTGGAACATAAACGTTTAATGCTCTTCTAAGTCCTGGGTAGTGATTCAGAGATCTACTTTTCGGAAACTAAGAGGGGGATGAAAAATTGGACACACAAATAAATTCGGCTTGAATTTATGTCACCCAGGATTAGGTAATTTGAGTTAATTTTATGGAAAGATATCGTTTATACTGGATGAAATGAAGTCATCTCTTCTAGAGGACATTTAGTCTTATTATTTGTCTCCTATCTCTTTTCAGAGCTTAGAGTGAGTTGCTCAGGTGTTAGACATCTGAAGCTGGGCTAGGTTTGTTGTTTTAATATATATATAACTTCGAGGAACATTCATGGTGTTTTAGCACTCTTTAGTTTTTTAATTTAAATCTGTCAGTCCTGGTTTCATCTGGGACAGAATTGACTTTCATAATAGACTCTGGTTAATGTTATGTTCTGGCTTTAGGAGAAAAACAATATTGATAACGCATTGATGTTTTAGTTGTTGCTGAGCAGTGATGCAGAGAGCCAAGGACATTTCACATTTCAACTTCTGATACTGCCCTGCCAGTGAAGGAGCTGGAGGGCACAGGGGGCTGCAAAGAGACAAAATGATGATACTTGACCCGAACTACCAAAGTGATATTCCATACCATGTGATACCATGCAGTAACTATTATAAACTGGTTAAGTTGGCTGGGGGAGGCTGATTCTCAGGGATTGGCTGGTCATCATTTCATGGGTGGTGGGCAATCATGTCGTGCATCATTTGTTTTGAATCATTATTTTTTTTCTCTTTTTTTTCTTTTTTTTTGTTGTTGTTTGGGTTTTTTTGTTGTTGTTTGTTTTTATTCTCAACCTATGATCCTATGATCCCTTTTTCCTCTGATTCTCTCTCCCATCCCACTGGAAGGAAGGGGAATGGCTGTGTGGTACTTAGCTATCCTCTATGTTAAACCACACTACCCTACATTATTTCTGACATTACTAACTGTATTTCTGTATGTTGAGGTACCAGTGAGAACTAAACTTGAACTTCTGTCTTTATGATTCCCACTACTTTCTTCCTGAAACACATAATTACTTTCATACATCTACACCTTTTAGCCTTTTCTGAAAAGAACAAGCTTCTAAAACTAAATGTGCCTGTCAAGTTCTGGCTCTGCTATGCCTCATTCGTTTCACAACTGTGACAGGCTAGCTTGCTATATAGCACATTACTGTAGGATGCTTTCTAAACATGTTTTATTAACAATGGATCTTCAAATGTTTGCCCTAAATGAATCTCCAAACAAGATAGTCCTTAACAGGTCTCTGTTTCCTTCAAATTAGAGATAGTAAAAGTAATATAATGGCTATGTTTTAATAGCATATTCCCCATCTTCAATCTCAGTGCTTCACAGAGGCCAATTTAAAACATCTGTTTTCCTCTCAAGCTACTCATATACATATGCAGCATTTTCATCTATCTTTAGCTTGACATAAGAGGCACTGGGAACACTTAGTTAAGCCAAAAGCAACAGTTTTTCTTGCAGGCGATCGCTCTTCATTGTAAAAGACTAATCTTTAAATAGCTGTGGGAACTTTCAAACTCTTAATCCCATACACACTGTTTATTTCAGCTTTTGGTGGCTTGTGAAGTAGGTGGGCTGCTCCAAAAATAATGCCTCCTATTTATTTCCACAGAAACCACATCCGATAGAAATAGCTCAATAACATTATTTGATAGAGACCAAATACTCAGCTACAAACAACAACAACAACAATAAATTCAGCTTACTCACCATGATTAGCTATGCATTTTTGCCAACGATGAACAAGACTCTACATGTAGTACTCCAAAATCTGAATCAGCAGATGTGAGTCATTGTTTCACAGCTGCTAGGACTGCATCATTGCTAGGAAAATGTTGCCCATGCAGTTCATCTTTCACTGGCCCAAACAGATGGAAGTCAGAAGGTGCCAAATCTGGACTATACAGTGTGTGTGGTAGGACAGTCCATCCATGATTGGCACTGTGTTTCATGATCTTCAAACTGGGATGGGGCCTGGCATTATTGTGCTGTAAGAGAAAGCTTGTCCTCTTCTCTGGCCTGATTCTGCAAGTTTGAGCCTTCAGTTTAATCAGTGTCAAGATGTAGTGGTCAGAGTTGATGGTTCATCTCGATTATGGGAAACCTATAAGGATCACCTCTTCCCTTCCCCAAGAGACAGTGCATACAACTTTATCTACTGAGGGCTGCATATTGAACTTTGAAATCACATGTTCTACTATTTTGACTCTCGCTTGCAGTGGTGATACAATATTTTGTAATGATGTGGATCCAGGGAACTATCACCTTCAAACCTGCATTGGTACAACAGATCCTGACAAATTTGCTTATGATGATCTTTCTGTTCTTGTGTGAACATTTGCAGGAACCAAATGGTGCAAACTGCAATATTCCGATGAGACCACCATTCTTTCCAATACACTGAAGCTAATATTCAGCTTCATGCACAGTTCTCATAACCTGCTGATTTATGTAGTGAGCTGATTGATATGTTCTATGATTGTTTTAACAGTTCTATATTAAAGACATGTCCATCAATTCATGAACAATTGTATATAAAATTATTTCTTATTGTGGCTTTCGCTTTCTTCTTAACTTTTTATACAGTTAATTTTATATTCTTATATTTCTTCTATATTTGCAGAAAGGAAAAAAAAGAAAAAGAAAAAATGCAAGTTATCCGTCCTACAAATTGAGCTTACATCTTTTCATCATCAGGAAATGATGAGTTTACTTCAGTGAAATGAAACTATTTTTAACAAAATGCTCTTGGGAATGGAAGTGAATATCATTTCGACAAGTGTTGCTTTCTTAGTTCAGTGAAATGAGAAACCTCTAAAAATATAGGTTTCTGTCTTCCTCCCTTTGTAAGTGAAGTTAGTCCACTCAGGTCCAAGGTTTGGAATTTCTGCTGTTACAAATACATTCATCTGTGCTATCTTAATTACTGCTTACAAGGTTGAAATCTCATTAATTGTATCAGTTTACTATTATTCCTGAGTATTGTCAGTGTACCGTAAGGAAATACATCATTTTTTTCCATGTTTCATGAATGTGATTTGTTCCAAATTTCAGCAAAGTAAATCCAGAAAGTCAAGTATTCCATTTAAGTATTCTTCTGCAATCCAGTAAACCAAGTAAATCTATTAAAAAACAAACAAACAAACAACAACAACAACAAAAAAAAAACAACAGAGAAATAAAATAATTTAGCAATTATTATAGTTCCTTGAAAATGAAAATTTTGAGGCAGTGTTTAATTTTCACTAAAACAACATCAAAACTGTTTTCCATGGGATAGTAACTGGAATTTCCTATTTATGCTTTATCCTAAGAGAAGTATGAAACTACAGTGTCTTTCACACTCCCATGTCAGCTTCCATCAAATATAAACTTTTCTAAAAGTCAGTACACACACTAACATAACTGATCAAAGTTTTATTTAAGATGTTTAACAGACTTAATTTGTACAGGTTTTTGTTAACATATGTGTGAAAGTAACTCTATTCTCTGCCACTTTTCTTTCTATGTTGTTCCTTTTGGAAAGGAGTGTGTTGTCTGGGATTTCATCGTATGAAAATGTCTGAATACTTCTTCACTTAGATTCATTTAAAATAATCATGTTTGTGTGCTCAAATCCATGGAGGCAGTCATAAATATTAATTTAGATGTAAAATTTATGTACATAGAGTAAAGGAATGAAGAAAAAGAATAAAGATTCAAATATGAATCTTATCAAATCTCAACTGTTGTCATTTGAATAGATGTTTCTTAATAAATATCCTTGTTGCAGAACCTTGTAAGTGAAAGACTACCTACTACTGACCTGAAGTTTTTTTTAGTTTGTTTTTCTCATCAAGATGTATTAGTAAGAAATCTGTTCTATTGCATTTTGTATTTATTTCGCATAGCTTTGCATATTGGCTGTAAAATTCTAAACTATTAGTGCTCATTTAGAGGGCAGTGCAATTCAAAATGTCATCCCTAATGGGTAGTTTTGACATTCGTAATGACTTTTTTGTAAAGTGGATCCAAAATGACTTGACAAATTGAAATCATTCTTTCTGTGCTTTTGCATTTGATAAATAAAGCATTTAGAATATAGTCAGATAATGACTCATCTTTGATCTCTTAGCCAAGGGGGAAGAGAGCATTCCTAGCAAGTACTAAAGGTGTACTCTTCTATCTCTGTTATTTTCATGCTGAAAGTTTTCTAGCAGGTCAAAATATTACCAAGTATATGTTATTTCACTGATTCAACCAATACTAGCAGCCATGGGGGAAATGTAGCCATGTAGGTTTTAGGTCACAGGAGGAAAATTCTTCTAATGTTAATTAGAGCACGCTTTGTATTGTATTTATCAATGTTATATTTACTTTTATCTCCTAAGGTAGTTGGTTTTAATCTGGATAATTGTTTACTTAATTGAGACACAAAGATAGCAGTTCTTTTCAGTCATTTTTGTTTGTTCATCCTTTTCTTTCTTTAGTGAAAACTGCATAGGTAGATATCATTGAGAGTATAGTATTTCTTTAAACTTCTGATAAGGTACTTGAGGGCCAAGATTCTTACACATCCTAAAATTTTGATGTCTATTGTAATTCTCAAACAAGTAATTTGAGTTGAATGAGTTAATGTGGATAAACGTGAATGTGGGTCCACACCACACATGGTTTAGAGACAGGAGAGCAAATCAACAATCCTAGTAATTAGTTTTGAAAGAGAGTGAATGATTTTAAAGGGCTAATGTGGATCCTGTAATTTAGATGAAGGAAGGTAATGTAACAATAAAATAGAAAACATATTTCATCCACTCATCTAGTCAGCTGTGGCTCTAGGAGAGAGGGATGCTTAGATCTTCTTTCTTTTATGCTTTCTCTTCCCTCTTATCGGATCTTATCTTGATCTGATATTACTTATGGTCTCATTTACATCTTGGTAACTTCATTGTCTGTTACTCGACTATTGAAAATCCTTTCTGGAAAAGGATGTTAATAATGATAGCGACTGGAATCTTTGCTTTCAGCTATCACAAAGCAATGGGCAGTGAACCACAATTCTCCTACTTTTAAAGATATTTCTGGACCGAATTGTCAAAGAAAGGCTAAAAAAAAATCTATCAAAGCTTCTGTTAGCTGTGTTTGGCTCTTCTATTTTCTCATGTATGCATGTTATATCTCATCCTCCTTAAGTATTCTCTGCTGTAGCTCTACATTTTTCCACTACCACCATCCCTTATTCTTCTTGTCCTCAATCTGTCAGTCAGAGACAGATCTGCTTGGACTCTTACAGTGTTAAATCTGGATAGTTAGAAATAAAATTTTTAAAAGTACAAAAACTATGAAAACTTCTTTACTATTTTAAGATTAAAATCCACAGCTGTCTTCTAGAAGCCTCTAGAAACCTTTATTCAGATAGAAAATCTACAGTTGTGTGTTTTCATATACTCTATTTTATTTTATGTGTATGTGAGTTTTGGCTTCTTCTAGTTCCATAGGAAATCAAAATAAAATGAAATTTTCCACATTTCCATTTATGAAATAGAAATTAATTTTACCAGACCACAGGACATTATTCCTTGATAGAATATAAGTTTCAATTAATAGTTTTTATAGTTCAAAGATTTACTTGGTCTTCGTAAAAGAAAACAAAATACAGGTAATGTTTTCAGTCTGACACAAGGAAGTAATGACTAGTTCTAATTTTTTCAACTCTTACGTTTAAACTAAACAGATAATTTAGATTAAGCTTTGTATCACCTAATTCATTTGTTCACAAGAGCATTGATAAAGTTTTTGGCCTTTTAAGTATTAGAAGTTTTAATCTTCAAATAGGCCCATTTAGGTTTTGTGATGTTGATACCAAAATCAAACTGCTTAGCAGCTTATCTCCAGTCATTTCTATGATGCTCCTTTTCCATTTTAAGTGCAAAAGCTACCTCACTAGTTATACTTGGAAGGAAAAATACCATTCGATCCATCATTATTTAATTAAGTTCATTGTACTTATGTTTGCCAAAATCTTATCAGTAACATAGCCAAAAATAATTTTTGTCTACATGAAAGAATGAATTTGTTACCTGCTCTAGGAAGGTAGTTGTTAGATTAACTGTGCAACAAAATAATAGTTCTTTGATTTGTAACATCACTTAACATGCAAATGAAATGAATGGAGTAGTTATGGAGAAGCATATAACATTAAAGAATGACCTTCTTTTATTATAAAGAATTTATGTTATCTCTTTAATACAAAAGAAAGAAAATCAATTTGGAAGACTCATTTGATTATGGAACTTACTGAGGAAATGTAATTTGTATCTTCAGGCGGGCATATAGAGGGAAACAGTAAATGAGCAGATTTAGAATAGCCAGAATATATATTAAACAGGCATATCCTGTCAGACATAAATAAGGAATAATATCTGCATGTGACAGTACACAATCAAGGAATCAAACTCAGTATTATGCATAAGTGAAGATAAAAAAGCAAACAGAAGACTAATAATGTTTTAAGAGGGGGATAGAGTGCAATGCAATGAAAATTATTTTAATACTCTGAGGGGATTTTAAGATTGTGTTTGGACAGCTGTATGCAATTTTGGGCACATATATAATCTGAGACACTAAAAAAGACAAAAATTTAAAAGGTTCACAAAAAGGCAAACTAGAATGAGTCATGTCCAGAGAACTTGCACATGCAGAAAGCCCAGCATAACTGATACAAAGCTAAAAAATCTCTTTAAGTAAAGATGTATTTGTTTTTTCAAGATGCAGTAGGTTGGGAGGACTAAAGCACATTAAATCTTGTGGTCTAATTTTTGTAAATATGTTAAAAAACAGGTAATGAATGTTAGAGCCTGATCAGCTTGTACAATCAGAATATTATAGATGGTGGTAAATATGATTTTACTTACATGAGGAGTATTTCATCCATAAAGCCACATGGATCATCCTTTCAGTTTTGGATGAGAAAAATAGTGTGAAAATTTAAAAATATCTCCAAAATGATAGTGGTTTTTTTGTTTGATTGTTTGTTATTTGTTTGTTTGTTTTGCATATATCTGTGTATACATATGAATAACTTATTTATGTTTTTCTTAAAAAGATGGAGCAAGACTGATCGAAGTGATCATAATTATTCAGTGGGTTAAGCATTGGCTACTCCCACAGTCAGAATCACCATTATGAAAAGTTTATAGTCGACACCATCCTGTATTGTAACTTTACCGATTTACATCAGTAAATTTCACAGATGTGTAGTGAGACAATGTTGAGGTTTATAGCTAATTTCATTCAGGAAACATGCAGTCAGGATTAAGCTGATGAACACAGAGAGACTATGAGGTGGGATCCTCTCATGGTAGCTGGGATTTTGAATGGAAGTGTCTTTCTGCAATGGAATGGTGTCATCAGTGGACAAAGAGCAACTGATGTAGTCTAGTTGAACTTGTTCAAGGCCTTTGGCATGATCCCATGCCATATCCTTATCTCTACATTGAAGAGATAAAGATTTGAAGGGTGGAAGATTTGGTGCATAAAGAATTAGTTGGAGGGTTGCAGCCAGAGTACTGTTATCATTGGCCATTTAAAGTTTCAGGTCAGCACTGGTTAGTTTAAAGCTATAGTTTTGAGTTTCTCTCTTTTTCCATTTGAATAATATTTTAAAATATTTATGCAGACAAATCTTTTTTATTACAGAATTGAGTGTTCCTCAGGAGAGTTGAGAGAATAAGTAATTTTTTTCTGTTAGACTGAAGCCTTGTATGAAATAGCCTTAAAAATTGAAGTTTTTATCTTTTAGAATCTGTTTCTCTAAGAATTTTGCTAGATTCAAAGAATGAATAGTGTTTGTTTTGCACATCTGTCTAGGGACACAACCTATTGAAAGAGTGGTGTTATTGTGTTGTGTTGTTCTGTTTAGATTTAGTTTGGTTTTTCGTTCAAGTTGATAGTGTCTACTACTATTGCAGAAAGAATATGGAACTTTGAAGTGATGTAACAGTTCTTTTTGTATTGCAGCATTGTGATACAAGGATCTTAAATACATTGTTGCTTGGCTGTCTTGCATTTTAGATTGGTTATTTTTGTGGAGAAATTTCATTATTCCACATTTGTTAGAATGGATGTAGATATCTCTGACTGTGGTTCTTTGGAGATTTTCTTTTTTTTTTGAGAAATCATTGCTCTGCAGAATCTGCAGAGCTTTGAATGGTGTACACAGATATGGGTGAGAGAGATAAGCAGACAGAGAAACGAATGAGATGATAAAAAATGCAAGATAAAAGCCTACTTTTTAAATTTATCACATGCACACCTATCATGTAATGGTCTTTATCCTGCCTGGAAAATCTGCTAAAATTACAGAAATGTATTTCCTCTGCTAACTTTATTACAATAAACTGAGAAATTTTCTCATAACACATTTCCTATTTAATTCAGTTTGAGCACATTTATTCCTTTATATGAGGTTAAAAGCAAGAGGAAAGAGGAGTTGTGGTATTTTTAATTTCTGTATTAATCTAATTGAGAAGATATGGAACAGTCAAGTTCCTCAGCTCCTGAAGTCTAGGAAAGATATTTGGAAACTGAGAAATACACTACAATTCATTTTATCAAAATGTCTACTCTATTTTTCTGTTATTCTTTGACATTTTCTTTTTCGTTTTTATTTTTTTGTGCTACTTTTTTTTTCCATCTGCTACATATTCTGCAAATTTACAGACTTAAATTTACATATTTTGATATCTGTGTTGCAAAAGACTTAGTTTTTATGTTGTTTCACACAGATATTTCTGTACATTTTCCATTGGAGTGTATTGGTTTCATTGGTTGTTGTTTAAATAATGATATAGGAGTTTCTAAATAGACTCATTACGAATTATTTTTACCGTGTTTGTTACTTATCTAGCAGAAAATGTTTTAATTGATTATTGTTTGAAATACATGCTATTTTAGACATTGCAATTATCATCTGAGAGTATAATTTAAAAAATAAAAATACATATTTAAAGTTGTAGGCATATTACTGTGTGAATTTGCAAAGAAATTTGTGCTTTATCTTTGGGCTGAGACCAAATTATCATGCTGTACCTCATGCTCAGTGTTATATTTTGATGTTGGCCATGAAAATATTTTTTGGAGAAATGATTGTTCATTTATGGGTGAAGATTATTAATAATATTAATATCTTCTCAGTCAGATGAATTATTCTGAGGCCAGGTGAAGTATGTGCCAATACAGAATAATCTAAATATAGTCAGAACAGACTTTCTAAAGTTTATGGAAATATAAATGTTTTCAAATTTGAGTTCTTCTATTTTAGATTTGTCAGTGGACACAATGTTGAGCAGCATTTTTGGCTCTGCCATTGTAGTGTTCATTCCCTGAACAGTGAAGATAACATGTGATGCAGAAATCTTTTGTCAATACAAATGTGTGCATTTTTTTTATTCTGAAATCAAAAGCTTTTCATCAGAAATGAAAAATCATTCTTTTTGTTTCCTTGCTTGTGGAACACTGACAGACTTAAGCTTCTGTGCAGATTGCTTTCTAGGTGTTTCTTTTGTCTATTTCCATGCTGTTTTGATGTCTGTCTGCTTTTTTGTTTCACTTCTATTCTTAGAACAGCTGTCTCTTCACATGTGTTAGATAACCCCTGTATCCCCTGTTTCTCAAAATCTCTTCATAAAGCCTGTTTCTCTTAAATAGCCTACCAGATTTTTCACTCAACTCCAACAGCACACCTATTTCCATATTTTTACTTACTATTCCCAATACATTAATGGCTGAACTTTTTAGAACAATATTTTATTTTTTCATGATGTTGCAAACACCTATAGCTACATTAAACATTAGTATTTTAACCAGTCTAAATGTCCTGTGTATATGTGCTAAGAAGATATGAATAATAATAAAAAAGCTGTATCCCCTAGCTTTAGAAGTCTTTACTCAGACTATTTGGTGTAAGTTTTGGTGGACAAGAACACTCAAAGTTACAAAAAAAAAATAAATTAATTTACATGGGAAAACAGACAAGCTTGTCCATTAAACTAAGAATAGAAAATAAAATCATTTAAAGCAAAAATAATATATTTTTCCATGAAAACAAGCTAAGCAGTGAGGTGTGTCCCTTGACTCACAAAGGGAGCTACTGTGTGCTACAGTGTCATGCTTTCTTACAAAGTTTATAGCACCAACACAGTAAATGTTCCAAGTATTAAAAGTATACTTTTATAAAGTGTTTCTTATAAGTGCCTGGAAAGTTCCTTCTTTGCACACTGGTTTGTATTGGGCAGAAAGTAAAACTACTTTTGTAACATTACAAGGATCATATTGTGTGTGTATAAATATGTGGCTAACTGCAGCATCCTAAACTGTGCAGCTGGAGAGGGCATTCTTATGAAAAGTGACTTTGACCTGAGGACCTATAGAACTCTTGATGGTAGGGGTTTGCTATAGTAAATTATAGACTTTGAAATTTCCTGTGAAGTTCTCTGTAAAAATTGTTTTTGGAACTTGTAGTAGTAATTACCACCAAAAACAGAGGCTTTTCACCTTGATTTTTTTTTTTTTTAATTCATCTTGCCTGGCAGACCTGCATTTCAATTCACTCGTGTTTATTGGGTAAGGAAGAAAGAGCTGAGAAAATACTATGGGTTTTTCAGTCTTCCACATGTGCCATGGCATCCAAAAGGAAAGATTAATGTTATCTGATGTAGGAGTGAGTATGCAATTCTCCTTTTACCATCTGGATGTAAGAGGATCAAGTCTGAGGCATGTCTTTTATCTCTGTACTTCTGTTATTGTGGTGGTATGTTATGAAATCTCTTACAGATAGTTAATATAACTTTGATACCTGGTGAGAAATAGTTGTTCTCATAAGACCTCATAAACTTTTTTTTTTGGTCAGGATTTTAGCATGTTACATTGAAAACCATCATTTTTGGTTAAATTCTGTAAGCGTCTGATTCAGAGTATTTTGATATCAACTCATGTACATAGATGAATATATTTTCATAGAAGTTGGCACACTGCACATACAAGCAAATCTATATTCCATGTGTGCGTAGTGATAAAATTATTTCCAAAACAAATAGGCATACTGCACATTAATTAATTAATTTTTAATATATATGCACAATTGTCAGGACTGCTAGCTTTTCATTTAGATATTCCAGATCCAAAGCTGTATTCTACTCACATGAATCAATGACTCATGCAACCCAAAAGATAAAACATCAACATGCATTTAAATTTTTCTCTGTTCTCCATTACCTAGTGGAGAGACAGCTCATGTAATGGATCATCTATGCATAGAAATCAAGCTATTTGTCCATTGGTCTCAGCAGAAGCCTTGTGTAAATGTGGACAAAAAAAAAGTGCAAGTCTGACATTAAGGGTAAATTGAGTGAGAATTTTGCGAATTTGACAGGTGATTTAACAGCAGCTGCTGATTCTAGTGATACAAGCCAGTAGAGTGCACGGTTTTGGTCATAAAGCAGCAGCCTATGAATTGCTGAGCTGCTAGCTAAGGAAAAAAGAGGAGAATCTGAAAGAACAAAGCATTAAAGCTTTACAGTTCAAAGGAGAAAAGACAATATATATATAAGATTAATAGATTTTTTTTTTTTAAGTTTGAGGATAAAACATTGAGCTAAGTACACGTTTCCAGTTTATAAGAACATTGTTGAGATATTTTTCATAATTTTCAAATACATTTAATTTACTGTTGCCAATGCCAACATTATCTCTTGGAAGTTTGAAAAAGCAAATAAAATAATATTTGCCATTTGTTTCCTTCCATCATGCATGCAGATTGCAGATTGGTTTGTTAGTGTATGGATGCTGACATTATTCATTTATTTTTCAGGAAAACAAACAAACATACAAAAATAATTGAAACATTTGTTTGGGGAAAAAAAACCAAAACAACAACAACACACACATATAAAGAATTACATGGACTTTGCTAACAGGTATGAGAAAATATATTAAAAAGTAGGTCACAATTTAGGCCTAAAGGTATTGTCATTCTCTCTTAAATTCAATTGGTTAGTTCCTGTAATTATAATCTGACATACAAGAAGAAAATGGAAAAAAAAAAAACAAACATGCTATTTTATTGGAAGAGATCTTTTGCAAAATCCCACTTAAAGTCATTTTCATTGACTTTCCTGTTACAAGAACAATTTACTTTGTTCCATTTTTCACTTCTACATATACAAAAAATCTGATTTGTTATCCCAACCTGCATTTGAAAAAAAAAAGAAAATTTTGAATCTAATATTGCAAGACTCACCCATTTTAACTGGGGATTGCAATCACTGTGCAAAGTGCAAGGTGCTTTGGTAGTTTTAATGATTACTATTGTTATGAATTAATTATTTTTTAGGTCATATAATGCATTCTAGTGATATAATCAGCTCACAATAGACTTTCATCTATCTATAATGGAATGAGGATCCTGCTCTTTGTTTACAAGCTACATGTTTGAGGGAGATATGGGTATGCTCTAGCAGGATTTGTTTCAAATACACTTTAAAAGAACACTGATTATATTAATATTTTTCTAAAATTTACTTTTTTTGAATGTTAGTTGTCATGTGGCATTTTTTCAGTATCTTGGCAAAGAAGAGATCTTTATCGTACTCATCTCATTTGGCATGGTAGCAGCTGCACATTTGGAATGATTAATATTATTAATAAATTTTGATAAAAGAACTGATAACCAACTATTCATCTGCAGATTTCTTGGTATTAGGCACGCATAGGTTATATCTGCATTTCCCCTGTCTATTGTCTATCCTTTTTAATTCTGCCCTATCTGCTGACATTTGAAACAGCTGTTACAGCCTGAAGTCATAGTAAGAAAGATATTACCAAATATGGATGTTTTCCAGTCCAATCCTATTCATTTTATAGAATTAGCTAAAAACTGCCTGTAGAGAAATGAACTGATCATCTGACTAATCTGTGATTAAAGTGTTAGGAAGACCTACTTGCTAGGACTTAGGTTCATGTACTAAATGATTAAATCCTATGGCTTTTTCTTCAGAGCAAAAAAGATACATTTAAAGCCTTGCTTACACGCTTACTATGAACATAGACATATAAAATGTGATACAAACTATACAACACAAGATGTTGGGGAGCTGAAATCATTTTACAGCTTTTTCCAAAGCTAGACGAGATTCTGCCTAAGACAATGTTTAGAAGAAATCCTGTACATAGCCACAATCTTACCTAATATGGGACTGGAATGTCAGTTACTGTGGGCTATGTCTTTAGATACAGAAGAGCAAAGAGTAGAAGGGAATTTAACTCAGATCATCTTTCCTGGCACAGCTAAGTCCTTTTGTCAATAAAGTATAAGAGGCTATGGTCTGATGAAGACAATGATGATGATTAGATATCAAAATAGACAGTAAGTTGATTTTAAGTGGTTGCTCATATGTTATATACTCTTTCTATTGTCTTTTCCCATAAGCAGAAGAATTGAGAAGCCAAGAGTTAAAGGGGCATACAATTATATATAACAAAGGAAAAAGTAATAGAAAACTGTTTCCTTGATTTCAGGATTTCCATTTTTAATTTCCTATCTCTAGTGGGTTTTGAGCTTTCTTCATAATCTCTATGGTTAACAACTTAATATTTAAAATATAGCCCTAGTACGGTATGGGTCTCAGAAGCATTTATCTCCTTGAGGTCTGCTTGTATAAAGACAACCTCCAATCCTTTGCTATCACAGCTAAAGTAGCTTCACTGTGCCTCAATTAATTTTTAGCCTTACTATGCAAAATTGAGAAGTGTGTTTTTCTTAGTACTCTATTTCTAATAATAGTTTTATTTTCTCAAATCTTTATCTTCTACTGCATTTGAAAGTCTGGAATATCATCTCTACTATATTTCATTAGCATATATATAAAGGGATATAAGGAGCCAAGGTTTTGTTTTGATTACTACATGGTTTAACTGCTGGAATTTTACCTTAATTTCTTGTTAAAGATGTCTGAAAAATTTAAGAACAAGTTACAAAAACATAGTTTTGGAGCACTGCTTGCCATCTCTGAGTTGTGTTTGTTATGACTGAGTCATGTGCTCCCTGTTTCTGCAGAATTTTCCTTATAGTATAGTACATTTTTTAGATTTAACCATTTCAATCTTGTCTACCCTGATCTTCAGATACTTTTTGACACTGCTGTTCCTTTAGGAGAATCAGATATTTAAGTGTTTATTGAGTGTATTTTCCTGTCATGGAAATGAAAGATGGAATTGTATTTTGTTCTTTTTATGCATAAACCATTATGGATCTTGCCTTCTCTATTAACAGGACTATTATCTCTGTTAAAAGAGATCAGATATGTGTGTGCTATATGTATAATAAATAGACTTGGGGAGTTTAGTACAATAGCTATCTGGGAAAATTGGTGGATGGCTTACTTTGAAGCAAAGTACTTCCATTTTTTAATTGAGTATTGAAACATTTTAATGTTGTGCATTATAAATTTGACATACTTGTGTTCCACTAATATAAATATTTTCACAATAGTTTCACAAGACAAGATAGACAGCAGCATATTTGCAAATGGCTTCACAGTAGCTGAGGTCTATATTTATTGTTTCATGCATTTTTTCAACTTTATGTTTTATTTCACCAAAAAATCATTCAGTAGTAAAAGTGTATGTGTTTTCTACATGGCCATGGATCAAGACTTTTGGCACTGAGTCTATCATTTAATGTGTAGTTCAAAGGCTTTGGGAAGGAGGAACTGTTATTCCCTTTTCTGGTCAATATGTGATCTTTCTCTCTCTCTCTCTCTCTCACACACACACACAAACAAATAATATATATATATATATATATGTGCATATGTATATATGTATATATATATACATCCTAAGACTGTAGCTTAAGTACTCACGTAATCAGTTAGTACACTGTAATCAGTGATAAACTCTATCTTCTGGCAAAATAGTTAATGCTCATAGTATGTAAGCAACCCATTTAGGCAAGCATTTGACAGAAGTCTTTACATTTTGTGTGAATTATTTCAGGTTTTCAAAAATGAAAACACTAGATTTATCCAAGAGGTCCAGATCTCTATTTCGTAGTATACATGGCAATTTTGGGGACTGTCATAGAGGAAATTTTATTTCAGAACTACAATGCTGTCATTTTTCACATCCTGTTTTGACTTTTCTAAAATGCTGTGATATGAAACAATCCTAAGTAAAACCATTGGTTGTTGTTGTTGTTATTATTATTTTAATATAGTTAAGGGATCAACCTAACTATTCTGAGAATGCTTCTAATGTGGCATTGCAAAGCTAAAGAGATCCTTAAATATTATTGTACTGGATGTTGCAGGAGCTGAAGGGAATTCCAAAATATGTTTTTGCAGCTGCTGTTCTACTATTGCAGTCATAGTACAACTTCTTTCCAAGATTTTTGAAAGCTAGTATGCAGAATTAGGCTTATAATGCTGTAGTTTTTCATGAAAATAACTGATGTATTTCTTGAAGTTCAGAAGGTTTTCCTTGAAAATGTCAGAAATCTTAATTATAATGATTTTCACCATCTGCTAGATATTTAAAAGAAGTAAGTCATAAAAGGTAAAATATACTCCTCCCCTCTCCTCTACTTTCTTCACCACCTCACCCAACCTTCAAAAAAAAAAAATTAACCTAGAAAACAACCAATCAAACAGAAAAAAAACAACCCTCCAGCAATCCCCAAGACACTATATAAAATTAGTCTGGATTATTATTATTTATAACGTTTACTTAGTTTGGTACTGTTTGCCACCATTCCCTGTATATTCTGTTCCTCAGCAGATCTTAGAATTGGACCTGTTGAGATAAGATTATCTGGCACAGCAGAAGTACTGACAGTGTTTATTTTTTTATAAAGAGAAAATGGATTTTGAAGAAATCATTTATGATAAACTGAGTGAAGGTGTGATTATGGAATATGTGATCTAATTGTATCAAATATGTGATACTCTAAACTTCTATTTGGATTAGCAAATCTATCTGTTATGGCAGAAAGACTCTTGAGTTACTCTGTACTTCTAGACTCTGTGTAAAATGAATGTGAGAAATACAATCATATATTAATAAAAAGGGTGCAATGTTCTTAAAGGAAGGTAATTATCAACTGTTTTTGTTATTGGGGCTTTATGGCACAATTTTCTCTGTTATATTATGCACAGAAGAGTGATATGACTAAATGAAACTGAAGATCCAGCATTATAGGATATTAAGGCCCTGTGTACAGAAGTATATTTTGTCACTTTTTGAAGAGATAATGCTAGGTCTGAATGATGTCAGATTGAGTGATGTCTGAATAACTGTCCTGTACAAGAAAGGAAAAAAAAAAAAAAAAAGAGAGAGTTAGGGTGTGATCTTGTAAGTGGTGTAATATTTGCAGCCATTTTTAGAAGGGAAGCTGAAACCACCTTTGTTGGTACTGTGTTATGCTTTAGTGGAAAATAAATAACCAAATTGGACAACAAAACATGAAAATTCTGACCATTACAATCATAGCCATTTGAAATTTCTAGCATCCCTGTTCCTGTTCCATAGGACTATTTTATTCAAATGGCATTCCACGACATTTCTTCTGAACAAATTTCAGTTCTCACTTCAGTTACAACTAATCACCAAAGAACTACACCACTTACAACACCTCTACTGTCACTCAACACAACAAGCATGCTTTTGGCAACACTGTCCAACAAAATTAACTATCTCACTACTAATATATGAATATTACAAGAGCATAAAGGAAGGCCAAAACACAGCAAGAATGAAATGCCTAATCTGAGATTCTGTAAATATTTGCTCAAGCTAATCTTGAGCTGCTATTTGAATCTGAGATTCTGTAAATATTTGCTCAAGCTAATCTTGAGCTGCTATTTGATGCTAATTTTCAATAATATGAAGCTACTCTCTTCCTCTGTCACTTCTCTTATTAAGGTCTTCTTTGCTACCTTGTTATCTCAAACAAATAAACCTATTGTCATTTCATCTCTAGTGATTAGATCAAATAATATATTTGATTTTGTAAGATTTAAAACTAGGAATGATGTCTATGAATGGTGTCATTATATTTGTGATTTTCAGTGTTTCTCTTATTTGCAAAATAATTTATGTAATTCATCAAAAAATACATTTTGCATTAGTTAAGTCTTCTTCCATTTTGCTTCTGTGTAGAGCTTGCCTGCTAAAATTATGGTGCAGACTAGATAAACATCCCAGATAGCAAAGCACCAATAGCCTCCCGGATGGGAGTCATTTCAGATTCTTCTTACAAAGAGCAATATTTACAAGGTAACTCACCATGTAATTGAGGGAGACAGGTTTCTCTCCCTCTTTGCCCAGTCCTGGGATCAGATATCCAACTTCACTGTGGTTTACTTAGGGTACTGCTTCTGCCAACGCAATGCAATTAAGCTAGTAGTTCAGTTGCTAGCAGGCTGCCAGAAGGTAAAGACTGATCCATGACAGCCAATGAAGGCTGCTAGTGCTGCAAAAAAAATAGGTTTTTGTTATGTTAAAACAAACAAATAAACAAACAAAAAAGAGCTTTTATTCTTCAGAAAAAAAAGCAAAACAAAATTCATAATTCATGCCAGGGACTATGCTGATAGCAACTTATTTATAAATGGATAATCTGGATTTGTGCTACTCTATATGGTGTTGCTCCGTTGATGTCTCAGATGTATACATGAGCCCAGAAGTGACCTGTGGTGAGTTGGAGAGGGGAACATGTAGAGCAGGTAAGACAATATAAAGAATATTTATTGTAGGCGATGGAACATGCAGGAGATACAAGAGCAAGTTAAATAGACAGTCATTTGTAGTAGAACATTCTTGTCTTGGAATTGGAAGACATTTCCTCTCTCTGGCACTCACTTAGATACTACTATTCTTGAGATACACCTGTCAGTTAATGAAACATGTTACCAACAATGATTTGGCCAGCCAAAGGAATGTTCCTTGTAAAAGCGTCAAACTGAAGATGGCTACTAAAAATCACAGTGGGATAGCAGAGGAGTCAGAACATTCATTTACTCTAAAAATAAAGATAATAACACTAGAACTTCCCATTCTGCTCTCTCATCAATTCCTTTTGAAATTTGTTCCTCCAAAATTTAGGCATTTGTTGTCTCAAATATGTATAGAAGAGCATATGGTTCTAAGAAAGCCATTGCTGATCAGAACACATCTGCTACTGGCTTTATTTGCAGCACACCCCAAGATAGATGTCTGAAAGAATGTATCTTTTCGCTACTCTCCCTGCCTTCCCTCTACTGAAAAAATTACTGTTACAACAGATGCTTCTGACAATCCCTGCTTTAGATACAACATTAGTTTATTGCCAAAAAAACAGATTTACTAGCTCAATGCTCTCCAGTAAAGGAAGTAAGCTGCTGTAAAGGGAATAGCTTTAATTATTCCTGAATGTGAGACAAGAGAAAGCCATGAGGTATTATATTTACGAAGGGAGACAGAAGTCAGAATTCTCAGAAATTCTACATTTGATTCCAGTTATTTAAATTTCCTTTTAGATTCTAGGAATATAAATCTGGTTTGAAACTTAAAGTTGAAACGGAGGCTTCAGAAAAATAAATAAAAAAAGCCCAAAACGAACAGCACCACCAACAAAAAACTTTGCTTAAAGTGGAGAGCAATTGCATGCAATCTGCTGTGCAGTTCACTCATTCTTTCCTTGTTCTATTTAATTAATGAAAGCAATATATTTTCTCTCCTTCTGCCAGTGATTAATACTTCTCTGTGCTTGGTTTCTGATGACAGAATGTTGAGAGAAAGATTCCACAGTAAATTGTTTCTGATATCAAATTTTAAATAGACTATGCCAACCTGCTTATTACGTGAAAAATTCTTCTTAATCTCCAGTAATGCATAACCTGGACTGTGTCTGATTTCTGTATCTGTTGGAGAAACTGAGAGTTTAGGAGATGCCCCTTTCAAAGGTCACTTCCATTACTGTAGATCATAGTGCAAGGTGAAAGACAACAACTCTGCTGCTTCTTCCTTTTTCTAGGTCTGCCACATAGACACGTGGATGCAGAAGGAGTCTAGGCATGAGTCTAAATCATGATTACATACTGGTCTTTGTAACCATAACACGCTCTTCAAGTACATGGCTTGAGATAAAGCCCTGATGGGTCTTTGGGCACTGGGATAATAGCCATTGGAAGTTAGTGATGCAGATAAAAGTTCCTCCCTGGACTCTCACTGGGGAAACACTGCCTCCAGAGTCTATTTTAAAAAAGAGTCTATTTTAAAATGTATTTTGGACTACTGTCTACACTAATGATTCTCATTTGTGCCAGGGATGTTCCTGGACACAGTAACAGAATCATCCATTAATTCCACTGGTATAGCTGTCTCTAGATGACTTCTGGCCAAAGCTAAATCTCTTAGATATCCCTGGAGTTCAGTATCTGCCAAAGAACCACAGGCAGCTTGACTGCAACCAATCTATTCAGGAAGATAAGAGATTTTAATAATATGGATGGGAACTGCTGTGCTGATGTTAGTCTCTGTGCTGCAAAAAGATACATACAAGGAAAATTCATCAGACCAGTATGTCATATTTTTCTTTCATGGATTTTTAGCTCTTAAAAAATGTTTTACAAGTCCTTGTTTTCTACCTCTGCAGCACCTACAGATTAAAATTAAAAATATATATTTTTTTTTATTGGTTTTGCTCTTACTTCAGAGCTGGGAAATGCACTGAAGCATGTGCAGATAAAAAAATGATGACAGTTTGCCAGTACTGCCTTTGATGTTGCCTAAAAAGAGGAGACCTATGTGTAGGATAATACAACTTCCTTTTAATATGTGATCAAATTATCATGTATATGTTGTATTTGTTGTCTTAAAAAAAAGTGTTTTGCATTACAGCCTCCAATATCGAACTGTAGCTATCAAAATGAAATCTATCACTCCTCTTCATGTTGAAGTTAGTGTCTAAATAGAAGATGTGTTATTTTAGCAGGGTTGCTTGGACACCAATCCACACAACCCTCTGAACTCATCTGTAAGCTCCACCCTTTAAGAAAATATTTTGTCCATATTTAAGATTGAATTTTTCACTATGTGAGTCTCATTAATTAAATGACAACAATAGCTTCAGTGAGCAACATGACTTCCCCCCTAAAGCTCCTTGTGCAAGGACCCTTTTACTCATACTGGTGAAGGCCATTATTCTTCTGCCTCACTAAGGGGAAAATCAATACAATAGACCTGAAAGGACAGTTCAGCTCCAAAATCCAGACTTAACCAATAGTTACTTAAAATAGCCTGAAAATAAATAGTTTCTGCTCATTGTCTCCTTTCCTTCCAGACAGATTTTTGTCAGCTACATTTGCCCAAAGTCAAAAATCCAGGCACAGCACATTTCCCTGCCTTTTTCCTCCCCGTTCCATAGGCCTTTTACCCCCAGCTGTTATTGCTGCTGCCAGCTCTGTGCAATTAACCTGACTAGGAATGTAGTTGTCCCTCTGCGATTAATCCTGTTCAGGATTAATGAACTGTGCTTTAAACCAAGGGAGCAGCTAGGAAAAATGTGGTATAATTTTGTTAGAAGACTGTGTACTGCTAATTAATGAAGGAGGGTCATTTTAGGACTCAGCTGACTCAAGCTTAGATAGAGAAAAAAAATCCAAAGAGTAATTATGTGAAGTTTGCTACTTTCTATTCACTCTTGCTCTCTCAGAGGACATCTTTTGTCACAAAACATGCCATTTGCTGTCTTGCTCCCATCAGGTCTGTACCAAAGCATGTCATGGAGAAGCATGGAGTACAGGTCTCAGTAACATGTAACCACTTGTTTTAG
The DNA here is from genome assembly GCF_038088225.1 of Cyrtonyx montezumae. Classification (NCBI taxonomy): domain Eukaryota; kingdom Metazoa; phylum Chordata; class Aves; order Galliformes; family Odontophoridae; genus Cyrtonyx; species Cyrtonyx montezumae. The sequence goes on from NW_027072089.1 coordinate 108,026,670, forward strand.
GGCCACTTGTTTCTTCATCCTTTATTTCTAAGCAGTGAATACTGTGTATAATGTGATTTATTTAAGTGTTAAAAATTACACAGACTGGTCAAAACAGTGAGGTCATTGCTTCTCCAGTTACAAACCAAGAAAATTCCTGGTATTTGGCTTTCATGCTGATCCTGGGAAAGTTTTGCAGTCCTTATTTCTCAGTAGTACTTGTTCTATTTGATTGAAGAAATGCTTGGGCACTGCATTAGAAACACTAGGCCTTTCATTTTTGGGTATCAAGAGCACTCATGGTGAAGACCAAAACAAATCAAAATAACAAGGAACTTTAGCAAGATACTGTCTAACTAAGCAAGGGCAGTGAAATGGAAAAGAAGAGAAAACGGATATCTGATGTTTAAAAAACAAGAAGGCTCTCATAAAAAATGCTCATGTTGTATTCCTTTTTAGACATATACAGTTTTGTTTATTATTTCAGAGTTTTTGACTCTTACGTTGTAGCCTGTTAAACAGTAAAAAATCAGACAAATGTCAGGAACTCCAATATTTACTGTTGCTTCACTGATGGAAATCTAGCCATGAACTTATGAAGTACACAGCTGTCACAGATATTAGAACTTATATGAAAATAAATAAACAACAATAACGACAACCAACCAACCAAACGATGTAGAGTATTAAAAATTCAAAATTTTAAAAATCCATTTCTAACTCTCAAAATAAAAGATAATTATTTGGGGCAGAATAGATCTTTAAATATAAATTGAATCCAAATTTTGAATGTAAAAGTATATTTAATGGGAACTTCATAGTATGATACTGAAAGAATTTTCTGTATAATGTAGTGTAATAGGCCAAATATCAATCAGCCACAAAATATGCAAGTTGTATTCTCTACATATAAAAGAGGAGGTGCTGATACATTTTAGTCAGTGTTCCCTAAAGTGTTTTGATTAAGTGCCAGATCCAACCAATGTGCTAGCACACATGCTTATGTTTAAGAACAGGAATTCAGAAAGCCAGCCAAGCACAAAAAAAGGTTTGATTGCATGGTTATTTTTGAGATGTACCTCTGTTTATAATATAGTCCGTTGTTATATTTTTAGTATCAAAAGGAGTAATATCCTATCTCCAAATGTAATTAACAAAGAGGACCTGCAGCATGTGGATTTTAAACCAAGTCCAGGAAGCCAGAGATTTTGTCATTAGCAAGCAAGAAAATAAAATGTTGAGACTCTTTTGAACATGTCAGTGTCAAGCATCTATACTTGAGTGGTCTCTTACTTGATGAAGGTTTTCAACAAGTAAGCCAGATAGCAATACTTTTGCAACTGTAAGAAATCTCATAGTGCAGTGAAATACTTCATATCAAGTTCCCTTTGGCATAAGAAAGAACATACTTCATGATTTATTTATTTTTTAATTTTATTTTGGTTTTGTTTGCTTTGTGGTCAGCATTATGGGCCAAATTCTCCATCCTTTTATGTAAAAGTCAAAGCTGAATTTAAATGAGACCAGAATACATGAGTTATGTGCTAAATCAGATATTTTTAAATTCGTGCCACTTGAGATTGTGGAAGCAAAAATAAGCTCATAAATAGTTGTGATTTGTTTGAAGTCAGAACACTTTTCTCTCTGTAGGTCTATTTATAGTTTTAGGGTATGAAATTCTTAATAGCAGGAACTGATGAGTGAGACTTTCACATACTTAGAAGAAAAACTTGAGTTGGTGTAATTTTATGTTTTTCCAGTCTAAAGTAAAATCATGAGTTTTTTAGCTGGATATAAAATTAATCTTGCTTACTTAAAAGGACCTTAATCACATACTTGCAGTTTTCCTCTGGAATTATGCTATCTGTATAACCCAAAAAAGTCAGTTCTCACTAAATGCTTTTTTTTTCTGGCTTTATCTTCTTGTAAAAATGAATCTTTGCTTTTTGCAGTGAGCTAGATTTGTTTTTAATTACTTTGAAAAAATTATTTTTAATATTTATTCTGTTACTATATTAATAAGATATTCATAAGTGGATTGTTGTGAATACTGAATCCTGAAACCTTCCTATTTTTTAATTTTTTTTTAATGCTGGAATCCAGTTCCACACAGTATTAGCAGTCTGCTTCTATACCAAAGTCACGCAGTGACAGTTGCAATAACGAATGTTTGCTGGAGGCCACTGTTATGAAAATAGCACAGTTCTGTAAGCCTGCATCACCAGAAACAAATTTTCTATTTGATTGTGATCGAATTTCCAGCTTGGTTTTAGATAATTTATTACTGAAGTAGCACTTAAAGCACTGTTGTAATGTAATGCTTATAAATGCTGATTCAGTCTTCAAGGCATCAGTACCAATCCCTTCCTTCCTGATGCTTTTTTTTTTCTTTTTTTCCTTAATCCATTATATCTTTAATGCTGCACACTGTATTTAGGACATTAATCTATGTATAAGCAGCATGATAGAATATTATATACAAAGATACACACACTGGTTAGTTTATAAGAATTTCCTCTTTTCAAGCTTACTTGACAGTTTTTAAAATGTATAATTTCTGCAGTTTATATGAGGAGGTACAGCTTTTCATTTCTAAATGTGTCATAGCTTTTAGAAGGCAAACTTGGATGGTTTTCCTGTGTATGTTTTGATGTAATTAATGTGTTTTCATTACTGGAATATGTGATGTATTTATAAAAGGTGTATTTTCTAAGGTATATGAGCATAATATATACTCTGAATAACGATAGTTTTGATAGTTGAAGAATATGCTGATGACATTTACCATTTTTAGTTAAATTTTTATATAAAAAACTGCTTCTACACATACATATAAAAATATTTGTATTTTCATTTCGATGGTGAAATAGACAATCAGTATACGTACAGCAGACCATATATTTGAAGCAGAACAAAAACTGTAGTTATTTAAGCATTCTTTTTGTCCACTGTCTCAGGTTTTCCTAAGTCAAATAAATAGATGATGTTTCTTTTGCTTAAGGCTTGCTAAGTCTTGCACTGCAAAGCTGGTAATGGCGATGGATGTATGTATCTAGTTTCCTGCAAGATTAGGATGAGCAACGACCTTGTCATCAATTTTTAGAGAATGTTAGTGCATTCTTCCACTATTTCTTTCTTGTGTCCACTGCTGCCTGCATTCTGCCATCCTTTCCAAAGAAAAGTACAAAGCTGGAGTCGTTACTGTACAGGAGTCCTAGGACAGAGCGACAGAAGTTTTAAAGCAGCGTTATGCACTTCTGAGAGTGGGGTTGTGATACAATTGCTGCAACTTTCAGCACAACGAAAGCCAGCATTAGCATGGATTTTCCAAAACTGAAGAAGAATGACTAGTTAAATTAATAGTTTTCTGGACTGACATACAAAGGCTTCATTTACTCATCACTTTCCCAACAAAACAGCTTAATATTTCAAAATATTATTTTCTATTGAAATGTTGTGGTTGTTCCATAAAATATAAAAAATAAGAACAGAATGTTCAGCAACATAACATCATTCCTTCTGCAACAGTATTTGATAGTCTCAGTATATTCAGAATAGAACCACATTCAGACTCAATCTCTGAAGAAGGAAAAAAAAACAAAAAAACATTTTTGTTAGACCTTGAGAAGGAACTTCTCTATGTTTTAATGCCTGGCAGACTATTCGCATCATAAACACAGCCTATGGGTTTTATAAATAATAATTTCTAAAGCATTTTGGGAGAATACATAAAACATCACTAAATACACAAATTATAAAAACTGACAAGGCTAGAAGTTTCCTCAGAGGTAAATTATTCCTGCTAACAGGGTTGTTTCTGCAGACATTTGCTCAGCCATTTCCAAATCTTCCAACAGGCAATATTTCAGTATCTCTGTAGGTAGGATATTCTAAGGCATTACAGGCTTTAATATTAGAAGGAATTTCCTGATGTCAAATCTAAATCTCCCTTGCTGTAATCCAATAGTTCATGTCCTATTAGGAAAGATCAGGGAGAAGAGTTTATTCTCTTATTTTTAGTTACCCTCTGCAGATCTGAAAAAATGTTATCATTGTTTACACTTCATGTTCTATATTAATAAGCCATGTTTTCTAAGCTTCTTGTTTGTTTTGGCTTCCTCCTTTGCTCCCCTCCTTGTGTTGGTTTACATTTGTATTGCTGCTGAATTAGAAACAGAGCAAGTAATTGTTAATGTGACATTTGCAGTCCCCAGATTGGATGCAGGACCTCCAGTGCTGATTAGAGGAGAAAAAGGACGTCATGAATCCCTTATGTTGCACTTTCTGTGTGGCAGGGACGTTATTTATAATGCCACGGTATGCGTGATATGTGTTTGTCTTATTATCCTCTACTGAAAGCTTCTTCTTAAAATAAACAAACAAACAAAACAAATGAAAAATAAAACACAAATACCATAACTGGGTTGTTCATCTTCATCCTGTTTAAGAGATCACATTAATCCTGCAGAGTGTGGATTCCTGCAATTGTCTTTACTGAAAAGTATCTAATTTTCTGAAAGTTTTTCCAGTGTGTTAAAATTGTTTTGAATTTTGTCTCCTATTGTGTTTGCTTTTCTCCCAGATTTCTACTGCCTGGTAAATTAATAGGCATGCTTATCATAAATGAAATTGTTAAACAGTATTAGCATGAAATATACCTCTGTGGGCATCAGTTAATGTGTCCCTCCTGCATCACAAAGCATACTGAGATCTATAATCCAAAGAATACTTATTTTTTATTGTATTATATGACATGAAACATATTACAGGCATAGCACCACTAACAGCAAAGGATGTGTGAACTGTCTATTTTGGAAAGTACCCAACCACAGGAGTATCTCAGTAAAGCAGATAAGATTTCTTATGAGGTCAGCTGCTACTCAGAAGGCTTAGTATGAGAAATACAGCATTGCAAAGCTTCATCTTTCGTAAAGGGCAGTATGGCTCTCTCTTCTCTCCTCTTGTAACTTACTTGCTATCTTCTGCATTGGTTTAGTGATGAGTCTCCTGCTAAGTACCTAGCTACCAAAATATATTACCTTGTCTTCTCTTTCCATTCATGAAACTGGAACAGTTGTGGTGTCTCCTTCTCTGGGGATATTCAAGACCCATCTGGACACTGTCGTATGTAGCTTACTGTAGGGAACTGCTTTAGCAGGAAGGCTGGACGAGGTGATATCCAGGAGTTCCTTCCAATTCCTATGATTCTGTAATTCTGTGATTCCCTTTTCAGTGAGAAAGATCTGTGTCCCATGTAATTGGGATCCAAAATGGGATGGTCAGATGTTTGTGAAAACCGGGTAAGAGTTTAAGCTATCAGCTTCTTGGAGCATTCAGGACTTGGATAGCTGTTTTTGTGTCCTCTGCAAGGATGAAGCCCTTTGTACCAAACTCAACTGGAGATTTGAAGTGCTTGCTGGGATAACTAACAATACTGAGCATGAATATTTAGGACTCACACAATATATAATTATATATATATATATGCATATATATAATTATATATTATAATTATATTATATATATTAATATATAATGAATTATATAATTATGTATTATATATATTAATTTTATATATTACACTAGCACAACATCATGTATTTTCTCTCTTCTGGATTTGAAAGCTACAGAAAAAGCATGTATAGTCTGATGCAGGCACTAGATCCAAAAAGATTTAGATATCTAGCATGCTTACAATTTTACTAAACATATCACCAATACTCAAAGCAAAATTCTTTTCAGTGTTCCTGGAGGTCTCAGATACAGAATGTTGTATTTTTAATTACTGTTATTACTATATTTTACTAGTATATATTAATAGATTGTGATGCAGAGATAAATGTATACTGTGTATTAATAATTACCTATAATGTTTTGGCTGATACAAAGTGAAGTATCAATTTTTTTAAAATTATTTTATCAGATAACAAGAACAAGCACTTATTTTAATTCTTGTTTTATTAGAATATAAAAACTTTAGCTTGGCCTATCAATCAGTGTAGGTATTATACTGAATCATGGCAGTTTATGCATCTGAAGTGCTGCATTTAAATTTTTACTACCTATTATGCTGGTAATTTACACAACCACTTTTGGTGAATTATCCTTCAGTTGTACAGTACAGCCTTAATAATCTATCTTTTCAGTTTATGAATTCTATATTTACTGTGTCTTAGCAAAATGGAGAAGAAATTATGTGGCATTTTGATACACGGGAGTAGTCTCATAAAATGAAGGAATAAGGTCAGATTTAGTACATCACTCTTAGTTATGCTGTCACCAGCATCTGGTTCTCTGTGCAGTTACACTGTTATGATGCAAGCAAGCAAACATCAGAGGTCACAACCTTTTATTTTGTTTCCTTCTATCTTTTCCCTCTTCCCACAGATGTTACCACAGGGACACCAGCAATATCAACGACAACCACCGTGGAAATCCGGAAGAGCAGTGTTATGACAACAGAGATCACCTCTAAAGTGGAGAAAATTCCTACCACAGCCACTAGCACCACGACATGCCCTTCCGTTGAGACTGAGGAAGAAAAAGCAAAAAGACTGCTCTACTGTTCACTATGCAAAGTCGCTGTCAATTCTGCCTCACAGCTGGAGGCGCACAACAGTGGTGAGATGGAGCAATTCTTGCTTTCTTCCTTTTTTATTTTTTTCCTTCTGTTTTAAGAGCTTTGCAATTATCTTTCCCTGAATAGTTTAGATCTCTTGCAGCAGGGGACAAAGAGGTGGCAGAAAGCTGGCAATTACACAGAATTCATTAACTATTAAAGAATAAAAATGACAGGCAGATAGGCTTTCATAAAGGGGGAAGAAGGGGATTTTTTTGCATGCAAGCTACCCATTTTCTTGCATTTTAGCTTTTGCAGATTCCAAGCCTTATAGAGCTAAATGACAATTCATGCTTCATTACCTTTGGTGTTCAGAGTTTACATAATTTTGTTTGTGCCAGCTAGGAAACTGAGTATGAATGCCGTTAGTTTTGTTTGAAATCTAACAGATTAAGTCTGAAAGAGGCAGAGGCAGTCAAAGTTCAATGATGAGAGTTAGAAGTCTTGGTCCCAATTTGGTAGTACTTTTTTTCTCTGCCTTCATAAACTGGTAATGGCTAGTACATGAGAGTTGCTTTAGTTGCCTACTTCTGTCTTCCTTAATTTTTAAACTTTTTCTTGTTGTTGGAGCTAGTAACATCAGTAAGTTCCAGCAGTAATCGCCCTTCATCCTTAGTCACACTTTTAAGCATTTTATTGATTGGTTTTGTGGTAGACAGAGTTAAAATATCTCATAATTTAATATAGTCACAGAGAGCATTTACAACAGTTCAACGGAAAATGTCTAGGTTTTAGATATCAGTGGTTACCTGACTGCAGGATGAACAGAGTTAAGAGATAAAAAGTTTCAGGTTTGAAATGTGAAGACTGGCAAATATACCTGCATAAAAATGATAAATAGTCTTCTGATGTAATAATAATAATAATTAATAATAATAATAAGTTTGACCAAAGACTAGTCAGTTTAGAATGCTGTGTTTGCTGTGTACCAGATCTCAAATGCATGAAAATTAAAAGTTCATAAAGCTGTACCTGTTTTACCCACGTCTTCCTTCCTATGAAGGTTAGACCTTAAACATTTTTCTGATCCTCTTGAGAGCCAAAACATTATTGTGAATAGCTACAAACTTCCATGTTTTTCTTTCTGTGTTGATAAACTGTGTGATCACACAGATGCATGCTTGGAAAAAGATACAAGGTGATGCATATAGTGATTATCATGGGAAGACTAAATCTGTATGTGATAGTAATCCGTTATCATCACAGACAAACTTCATGGAAGTAAACAGTGTAAGAAATTGTTTGGGCTGAATAAATGTCCAGTCTTTATTTTAATAAAAAAATGCAAGTGTAGTTTTCTCATATGCATGTTTCTCACATGTTTTTGTTTATGTCCAGGTTTTTGCCAGGAACCTCAGCCACTCTGAGGTTTGACAACTAATTATTTAATTACAGATTTAAGTGTAAGCTACCTAATGCATACTGTTTATCAATCCATTCAGAAGGACTACAGATCAAAGCCAGCAGCACCTTTAATAGCTAAATTATTCTTCTTTGCAACTACAATTCAGGTCTTATTAGCAGCAGGAGTTAATGAGAAAAGTCACACCCATTTAACTTCACATCAGGACACCTGATTGTGCCAGTACTTATTGGTGTGGCTGCTTTGTTCTAGTGAATTACGTACAGAACTGTAATCTAATAATTAAATATCACATGTGAAATACCATTACATAAGTATTAACCTGATACAGACAAACACAGGCATATTCCAAGGATAGCGTGTAGCACCAAGATGAAGTTTGTATGATTTTCTTAAAAGAAAACAAAACAATGAACGCAACCAAATTGCCAAAGTTATTTCTGTTTCCCATTTCTAATGTCTCCAGGGACTAAGCACAAAACTATGCTGGAAGCTCGGAATGGAAGTGGAACCATAAAAGCCTTTCCCCGGGCAGGCGTTAAAGGCAAAGGACCTGTGAATAAAGGAAACACAGGCCTTCAGAACAAAACATTTCACTGTGAAATATGTGATGTGCACGTAAACTCTGAGACACAACTGAAACAGGTACTCAGCTACCTTGCTACCTTGCAGAGTGTGAATCCTTGGCTATTTGTCTTATGGTAATAAAGTACCAACACAATCAGTATGTGTCCGTCTAACAGTTCACATCCAAATGGAGCTTATAGTTTTCCCATTATATTCAACTTTTATGCTCTATGTTTAATTTTGAATATTTCTCCTGCATGTAATGTATTTTTCACAAAAGATATATTTTATATATATATGTATGTATGTATATATATATATATATATATATATATATATATATAAAAGCATGTTTTTTAAGAGTAATAGAAGTTGTAAGCTACAATGTGTTACAACTATCTTTTGACTATTATTGTTGTCAATAGCTAATAAAACCTTCCATTTAGTATACTACATGATATTTACCTTGTAGTTGCAGCCAGGATTTCCCTGAACAGTGAATAACCTACTTAGAAACATGGATTAGAGAGGATTTGTATTTTTTTTATTTTTATCAGAACTGAAAAGCCTGACCTATAAATTGCAATTACACTAAGTTATGTTCAGTATTTTATCAGATCTAAAAAACATTTTCTTTGAAAAACAGTTCAATTCCATATGCCTTTTTGCATTAAATACTTGTTAGGAGTTTTAGAAGAACAAAGATAAATTCTGTAATGGACAATAGCAATGCTTGTCTTTTCCTTTTAGAAAAGAAGTCCAGTTCTTTGTCTTTTTTTGTGAAAATTCTCTTGAGAATGAAAATCAAAGTGAAAACACAGCTCTGAAAAGGGTCTTTTACATCTAATACTGCAGTAATGTTTGTGCAGAGTGACTCCTGTAAAATCTAATAGATTTTATGAAGAAGATAATGGATTTTGTGATTTTAATTCACTGTCACTTACTTTGATACATAACCATCTTTCAACTGAAATCTTAAAAGGATCTCTAGGCTTCTTGGGTATTTAAACAATTCTGTGAGTTTTTTTTTTTTTTTATTGAGAATGTGGTACTAATATTCTTCCAAAACTCTCGATCAGCAGTAGACTGAATTTGATGGGTGCTTTATAGAGATAGGGAAGATTTTTTTTTAAAGGTTTGCAGATTTGACCTAATTCATGTCCTATTGAAGTTAACGAAGGCAAGAAGTCCACTGACACAGTGGAAACAGATTTGAATTGAGCACTGCTGAAAATCATGGTCTTAATGTGTGGTGCACAAAGGAAATGCTCAAGCTGTAACAGGCCCTATTCTTGATCATTACTGAATTAGTCATATAATGCTGTTATGGAGAGCGTTCAAGATGAACCTGAAATGATCTCTTAAGGAAACATCACTCTTTTTTTCCCCAACGTATTTTAACAGCACATAAGCAGTAGAAGGCACAAAGATAGAGCTGCTGGGAAGCCGCCTAAACCTAAATACAGCCCATACAACAAACTCCAAAAGGGAACACATCCTCTAGGGGTAAGTCAATCACTTTGTTATTCACAGAACCCTGCTGAGTACAGAGAGTTTAGAAAATGAGAGTGGAAGAATCTTTAAAATAAGAAAGTGTAAGCAGTAGAAATATATGTGTCTGAATAAGTGCATGAAAGCTCACAGGAGACAATTTATTTTCTTTGAAGTGTATGAACCCGTGAGTTCTTGTTTTTGTAGCTCCTCTGAATAACCTTAGGAAAGAAGCCTGTTTCAAAGGTCATTAGAGATCAAGTGAGGAAAGAAACATGCAAATGTCAAGCATTTTTCCAGTGTTCACTAAGTGCAATAGTGTTGAAATAACTATAAAATTCTATAAAGCATAAAGCTTTTATGCTATCCTCATTTATAAAATATTCAGATAACAATTGAAATACTAAAAACAAAAATCCATCTCTCATTTAATTACTCTCAGTTTCAGGATGGTTCTGGTCACATTTCAAACCAACGGGATAAACTTTGTGAAACAGAGCTCCTGCTAGCTTCAAAAACTGAAAAAAAAATGTTTACTTTTTAATGCTAAGATCCTGCCATTAATCAAGAAACAGTTTATATCATGGGTGGGATAGTGGAGCATCGGCTATTTTTCTCTGTTAGATCAACTGTGTGATTGTTTTATGTGACATGGTGTTTCATAAGGATTTACAGATGATTTTGGCAGGGTGAGGGTGTTGATTCACCGCCCTTATACAGATTCACTCCTTATTCACTGTCCATCTTCTCTAATGCTTGTAGAATGCAGAGCTTTCTTTGAGATTACAGTTCTCTGTTAGCTGAATATAAGTTCTTTTCTTGACAGAATAGAATTTGTCCTTATTGAGGTGAACCTTTTTTGTAGTATATCCATGCACTGTTGAGATGCAATGGAGATTTCCTAGATATTATGATATAATGCACTGCGTCATTTTGGTGAATACACTAGCAGGGAAACAATCAGAGAACAGTAGGGAACAGATTTTTCTAACTCACCTAGGGGACCACGGTCTCCACTACAAATAAACCATACTGAAGGGGATAAAAAAATATAATTAGTAAAGCAGTATATGGAATCACTGAAGTTTCTCTGTCAGAATTTTTATTCCTTAAGGAATTCATTATTTCCCAGGGGATGCAGATAATTATTTTGTTACTGTTGTTTTTGTAAGCAGTTGCCTATTTAACTATTTATGTAATGGTGACTTCTGAGAACTCCAGCCAAGGCCATTCAATTTGTGAATAGACAAATGAAATCAATATGTCCTTTTCTTGCTGCCTCAGTACCAGGTTCTCACAATACACAAGTCAGATCAGAGATGAGCAAAAAGAGTAAGAGATTTTAAAGGGAAGAGAATGAGTTTGCAGTAAGCAAGCAAGTATCCACAGTAGAATATTTAGTCCTTTTTTGTTTCGAATAGAAAAACTACCAAAATTCCTGTCACTTGGAATGTGGATTTGCATGGCAACCAGCCAAAGATGTAATAATTTTTGTCTTTTAATATAAACATTTTTTTATGAGCTCTAGAGTTTAACTTTGTTTACTTTTCATTACTTTTTTCAAGTCATTTACTGTACCTTAGTTTACTTCAATGTAAATTAAGTAAAACTTATGGAATACTTTTAGTCTTGACCTGTATGTTAATTACTACTTGTACAGAGATTTGAAATGAATGCATATTATACTGTATATATTGTTACTGGTATTTCAGCTATCTTGAAATGAGAACCGTGTTGATAAATGAACTGAAAGTCTGTTGAACTTCAATAGAAGTTCCTGATTTCTCTAAGGATGTCTTAGTCTTTTAATATAAAGTCACCTAAAATCTTTGCTCATGAGAACAAATGAATGAGTATCACCTGTTTTTTTTTTCCTATGGAAGTTGATTAAGAGCTTAGCATTTCTAGACCAACAGCTCAGCAATGCCATATTTTCAATATAATTTATACTGCTTCAGAGAAGGAAGCTTTATGATTTCCCACAGCACTATTTCACAGTTCAAAAAATCTTGTAATGTTGGGACTTAGTTCATATTTTTTCAAGTTACAAATGTCAAGTAAGTACAAAACGTTACACTGGAGAGAAAGAAGCTACCAGGCATTTGACAGTGCAAACTTTCTGCAATAAGAGTTCTAATGGAAAATCTAATTGAATGCATTTCTAGACTACAATCAGAACCCTACTGTTTCTTTACACTCATACTTTGTAATCATTTTATTTATTTGTTTATTATTCATTTATTTAGCTTTTTTATGGACTATTCTAAATAAGGCTGAAAAGAAAATCACTAAAGAAAATGGAAGGAAGGAGGAAAAAGTAAAATATTCAGGAAGACAGTTTCTGTGTAAAACTGATCAAGGAGTTGTTAAAATTGTTGACTTTCATAGTATCTAGTGTCTATTTTGTCCTCTGCTAAGAGAATGTTAAAATTTGAGTATTTTTCCCAGGACCTTGAAACTGCAAAGTTGTGAATGCATGTTAGGAAAAGTAAAAATTCTGTATGCATCTGGCTGATAAAGAATCAACAGGTATAAATATATTTTGAATACAGTGATAATGTAATGATGAAACTCACCGATGGAACATGTCAGGCATATCTTGTCCTTTCTTTCTGATTAGTTTCTCATAATATCAGTATTCAGTTGAAGATATCAAACTGATATAGTGCAAGTTAATTATTTGAAAATCTCTTTCAATCCAAGGATGAGAAACTTTTCCTCTGTGAGTGACAGTAGTTAGACTGAGACGTACCACAGAATGGTACATATATTCATATTCTATACGCAACTCCATATATTCAGGTACATATTCTATGCAGAATTCATCAGAGTTGATGGGAATTTTCTTCATCAGTTTATGAAGTCTCTATCCTCTTTTCCGAGTTATAAAATCAGAACAAAGATATTCTAGCTTCCGGCTTCTCATTAAAAGCTTAAAATCCTGTAAAAATCTGTAGAAATTTAGATTACTTTGTTATTAATTTGTATGAATATTAAGTATAAGTTCTCATATAATCAAATAACAATGAACTTGTGTTGAGTATTTTCATTTAGTTTGGAAAAATATTGAGCTTATTTATTTCCTTTTTTGAAACTCTAAATGAATGAATAGTTTTCTAAACTGTATTTGGTATTGAGCGAGAGTCGTGATTTGTAAATATTTAAAGCAAAAGCCTCAGTGACAGTAACAATAAATAAATAAATAAATAAATAAATAAATAAGCAAGCCAAATATAATTTAGCACTACATTAAGAGATATAAGCAAGAGTTTTCATTACAATATTGTTTAAATATTTCACAATGTTTATAATGTTGGACAATATATTTGTGAAAAATTATTTCTGACATTTCCTTCTAAAGATAGTCTTCTGAATACACAGCAAGATGACACATGACAGAAGGCAGCACATCTCTAGAATCCATCACCTATTTTAACACAGGAAATGCATTCAGGAGATTTTCATAAGTGGTGCAAAATAAGATTTCTTTATTTGTCTGTTATCAGTTTCTGCACTTAATAAAAATAATCTAGATGTTCATCTTGTTTTTAAGTAGAAATTTCAATGTAATTTGAAAACAACTGTACCTTCTTAGTGTTTTTCCCTCTAGGGAAAAAGATGTGTTTTCACTCTGCTGTGGTCTCTGTCGCAAAGCTGTCCAGATAGAAATCTTTTATTTGATAGCTAATTCTTTTTTATTTAGTTCTCACAGCATACAAGTGAGAGTCTGCAGATTACCCAGCACCTTTTTAGGTTTGCTTTGATTTCTCAGCTCATTTTAAATTAAATGTTTCAGAGGTAAGGCATGAGCCCACAACCAAGGGAATACTGAAACTATTTATCCCTTACCAGATTCTTCTCATTTAATGTGTAAGATCGTGTCTCTTGCCACAACCCTACAGCTCATAGAATCAATAATCGGAACAAAGCCTCCTTTAGTTGATTTCCCACTTATAATCTTAAGTCAAGCATCCTGTCATGTAGCTAATATGAACAAATTATGTCTCTCTGTTTGTTTGTTTCTCTCTTTCCCACAGGTAAAATTAGTATTTTCAAAGGAACCTTCAAAGCCGATGACTCCAAGAATCTTACCAAATCCACTAGCAGCTGCAGCAGCAGCTGCTGCTGTGGCTGTGAATTCCCCCTTCAGTCTTCGGACCGCCCCAGCAGCCACCCTTTTCCAGACTTCAGCACTTCCTCCAGCACTCCTACGACCAGCTCCGGGGCCTATACGGACCACCCATACTCCTGTGCTGTTTGCTCCTTACTGAACTCCAAACAAGAAATAATTGTACTGCAATAATTTTTCAAATCAAAACAAACAAAAAAAGAAAACCAAGAACATTGAACTATGCAGTGTTTATTTATAGTTTAAAGTATATATGAAGAGCCAGGACTTTTGATAAGAGAACTGAACAAATTCTAAATGGGGGAATGGGCAGTATTTTCTCCAGATGAGAGCATTCCTCTTAAGTATTGATCGTTTTAGAACTGATCTCCAGCATTGACTTGTAGTGATATATAAAACTTATGAAGCCTTTTGACTGTGCTTTTTGGCACATATTTCCCTGCAATGTCTTTCCTGCTTTATGAAACAACTTACAAATTTGTCTAAAGGGCATTAACTCGTTCCAATGTACATATAATACTTTATTCTGTAGATTGAAGAAGAAGGAAAAGAAAAGAAACACTGTGAATAGTAGTACCTTACCAATCCTCCTGCCAAATCAACAGTTACTGGGTATTTATCTGAACAAAAGTAGATACAATAGATGTCTTGTAAAACAGTAGTATTGTGTCTCTATCTATGCCACTAGGTTTCTAACTGCGTTGCAAAAGTTAAAATAAACAAAGTATGTCACAAAAACAAAACAAAAAATAAACAAAAAAAAAAAGCAACAAAAAACCAACAACAAAAAGACAATAATGTGGAGCTGTCTCTGGTGAGAAAAAGAAAAGTGTTTTCCTCACCTGTAGAAGAATGGGCATGAAGGTAATCTTTGGTTAAGTTAAATGATCAAGAAAATTTAGTGGGAAACAAAAATTAAATTCAAATGCTGTACACAGAATAGGTCGAACTTTTATTTAACTGAGAACATATGTGTACAGTGTGTGTAAATTCCAAATGTGTAATACATACAGTATTGATCAGCGTTTAAGGCCAGTGGATAGCAAAAAATACAGTCTTGTTATGAAACAGGCCTGACACTTCAGTGTTGAGCAGAGAGAAGACACAAATGGGTTACGCATAGTCATACCTAGCAAATTAATATCAAGAGAGAAATCCTGGCTTCATTTGAGTCAGTATACAGTTCCTCCTGACTGCAGTGTAGCTAGAATTTCATTCTGAGAATGGCACATATTCTTTTTATATCATACCAGTGGGAGTGTCTGTAGATACAGGTAATGGGTTTTTTTGCAGTAGGCTTAGTTTTAGAAACAGATTTATTCTCTCGTTTTATTTCCTACTGATGTGATATAAAATGTTTTAGTATACCTATAAAATGTAAACAGCAACACAAGATACATATTATGAGATAACTGCACATTGTGGGTTTGGAAAAAATACAACCTTTAGGAGCTGAAGGGACCCTTGAATTCTGTAGCTGACCATTTATGTACGGACAGCTTAAAGCCTTATAAGTCTACTGTGAGGCTTAAAGGGGTTGACTGTGTCCCTTTAAATAGGATTTATCAGGGGTATATATAGATATATTGTATATATGTTAGAGTAAGAAAAATAACTTATAAACAGAAAATCTACTATATAAAATAATTATATAACCATTGAGTTTCACATGTGGGTCATTAAGTGGTAACAAACAGCAGAGAGAAAAAATAGATGTCTTGACTCTGATTCTTGCTGCCTGATTCTTCCCATAGGGAGCTGAAAAGTATCTATTAGTATTATGGAGTGTATTGCTGAATCACTTGTGACCACTCGGATGAGTAGCTAAGTGAAATGCCTACCATACATTTAGGTGGAGTAAAAATTAAAAACATAATTTGTTTAGATTGGGAAATGATTTAAAAGATTCTATTAAATGGTAGTAATACAAAACATTGACCATGTCGATGCTATATAATACTGCCTGTGGTTAACATGGACAGGTAGGAGATATAGAGTATGGAAATATACAGCACTTTTGACTTGCAGTTCATCAGTGAGCCTTCCATATACATTGGTATTTGCCATTTTTTAAACCTCTCTGCATATAGATTTTATAAATATATATATATATATATAAAGAGAGAAAGAGGTTCCATGGATGTCTGTGTCCAAAGAATTCCAAAGAGATACATTTATTTATCTAGAATTATTAAAATAATTTCTATACTATGTGTATGTTTTTCATCCAGTTTATTTGCAAATGTTTGTGCCTTGAAATGAAGTAGGCTTTTGGTTATACTTAATTCACTCTAATGCAGCCATGAAATAGATGTGAAATAGTTGTGTCAGGGCTGGTTATTAGCTGGATTACTTTTGCCCAGTTTCCAAAAAGAGAAGAGTATGAGTAAGTTCTTGAAGTTTAGGCACCTAAATAACTGGGGGCTGACATCTTAAAGGGCTTCCTACTCTACAGCTCCCAGTAAAGAGTCAGTAAACAGACCAGCCTTCAAAACCCATGCTATCACTCAGAATTTAGAAAATGTTTCCACTTATTTGGGTATATATTGTGTAGAAAGGTGAAAATTCTCTTTAAAAACTCTTAGCCTTGGTCATTTAAACCTAGTTTCAACATTCCTTCTTTTTGCAGAAGATGTAGTGCTATTGCCAGCTGTGGGTAGATTCCTCCTCAAGTAGGGCACTAGTTTTCAAAATGTGCTCCGTGAGCTACCGTCTCTCTCCAGAGCCTTCTCTAACAGCCTACGTAATAAAACATTTGTGAAACAAGCAGAGGAAGGCTGGGAAAGGAGGAGGCCTGAACAGAATATCTTTTCCCCAGGAAATGCAGACAGGAGAAGGGGACACCTGCTAATATCCTGTAGGCATTTATGTACGGCCTTATGGTATGTGGGCACCTGCTGTATATCCTGCCGTGTTGTCATGATGCCATCAAAATCAACAGGCTATTCCTTTCATAATGTGGCCTGTGGCATGTATGGAGGCACAGTACTAAATGCAGAATTAATAAAAGTTTTGCTAGAAATAAAAAGAGTGTCATACCAACTACTTACCTGAGCTAATTTGAAATGACACTTTAAGTTTTCTTGGACCTCTTTTGTCACAGTGCTCTATGGAACAAGTTTTTGTTCACACAATTCTCTTTTAAATTTCAGCTGTAAACAGACTCAAATCTTTTTATGTCTCTTACTCACTACCTAATAAAAGATAAAGCCTAAATGTTAGAATGTATAGTGGATTTTCTGTGCCTTGCCGTTCCACCCCCTTTTGGTCAGTAACAAATCAATGTACCTGGAATGTTAGCACAACAATATTTTATTATATATATGTCAAAGAAAACACTGGCACAGCAATGTTAGTGGGCAAGTGGAGCTTCCAGTCAAGGGTATGTCCACAGTAGCTGAAAAAGGAGCTAGCAGATAGAAGACACATTACACTTACCTATCAATACATTCAATGTGGAGAGCGCTATAAAAAAAAAAGTGTCATCATATTTCATATTACAGTAACCCTCCAGGGCCAGGAGGAAATCTAGAGCACAAGGAAACAGATAATTTCATTGAAGATACAGTCACTCACTGGAATAACAGTGTGAAATCAGCCTACAGGGAGATGGCTGGGTATGAACTCAGAAAAACAAATAGGTTCAGGGATGTTTTCTTAAATTCTATATTAAATGTTAAAGAATGACTATTCTATTCTGACCCGGAGAGATGGTATTTTTGTGGGAGGTAGATATATATTTATATTTTTACACTATCTGCATTTTTCCAACTATCTCTGGCTTTAAACCTTTGTTCTGAAGGTTCATCGTTGCTCTGAAACATGAAATTGGTTACCTTCTTGATAGTTGCTGTAAAAGCTGATGTGAGAGGTCAGTAAGCAAATGGTATGAATATGATGATCTAAAATGAACTGGAAGAAAATAAAGAAATGGCCATGTCAAGGAATATTGTATTTGAAAAGTATACATCTTTATTTTAAAATAAAAATATATAAAATTAAAAATAGCTAAATAAAGTTAATATAACTAGAAGAATTACATCTGTCATTTTAGTACTGGGATATCACAATTGGCTCTGTATTTTAGAATATGAAAAGTCTTTAGCTGTTGAAGCAACAAAAGGATGCTATGGGTAAAAATTAATGTCTTACACTCATTATCATCTTCCAGTTATGCCAGGAATACTGTAACTGAATGAATTTGCTTATAATGTCTTCTACTCAGGGCCCAAATGGTACCAAAGAATATTGGTCCAGTGTTCCCTGAGAGCTGAAATTATATTTCTTAGGACTCTACATTTGCCTTCTGCTCCCTAGGTTCATAGGTTCATAAGGTTGGAAAGGACCTACAAGATCATCTAGTCCAACCATCCTCCTATCACTATCCCTACCCAACTACTAAATCAAATCCCTAAAAATGTATAGGTTTTAGATTCTCTCTGAAGCATCTTGGAGAACTTCTACCTGAATATCTCTTATTCTTATTCTTATTGGCAAAACTAAATGTGAATTATGAAAATAAGACAAATTTTGAGGAGCAAGGCCTGAAAAGCTTTCTCAGCAAATATGAGTAAATATGAAACACAGCTACCCAAATTCTTTGGATGCATAAGTCTTTGAAAAAATGTGAATTTGAAAGCCTATAACACCATTTAAGGATCTATTTTTATTAACATAGGTGTCTGAATTTCTGCTTCTAAAAGAGACTTCAGCACAGTTCATACCTAAGAGATCTTAGCAACTAAAGCCACACATGAAAACAATTGTTGTGTTCCTATTTATCTAGATGTATTTGAAAAAAACTATGTTATAATATATAAAATACTATATAATTTTTTTACTGCACATCTTCTTCTTTATCTGCAATCACCATTACTTCAGTGCCTGTGATTCACACAAAAGTTTCTGTACTGGGATTCTGTGCATGACTGCAAGAAATAGCAATGCTGATAGGTTCTATCTTCAACAAGTAGAAATCTCAAACTTATATTTAAGGGTTTAACCAGGGCGGAGAGCTTTATGCCTACCCCACCTATAAAATAAGGATCTTGGATTGTAAATTTTAAAAGTATTAACATGCTGAAGAAAAAGATCACAGAAGATGATGGCTTAGATAGTGCTATTGCTTTGTAGCATTGGCCGTCACACTGTTTACACTGCTAGGACATTAAAATGTATGCTATTCACTACAGAAAATGAGTATTTGACATTCATAATTAGAAGCAAGTACACATATATATTAGTATTCATTTCATAAATATTGTACACTCAGTCATAGGAGACGAGACTTTTCCTGTGAAATCCATGTATTCATGTATGATCATTCAAGCCAAGATATCACTGCATCCTGTCAATGCCTTGGTCTCCAGAAAGGGTGGACATGTTTCTTATTTTTTTTTATTACTAGTTGATTTTTTCTTCCATGTTACTTTATTCATATTTCCATCTCTCTTAAGAATGAACAGAACTCAGCAGTTTAAATACTCCCTTCAAAAGCTGTTATTCATCAAGTCCATTGATAGTTCATTTGATCAGCCATTAAACTGAATAAAAAATTGAAAGCAACAGTATATTATGATAGAGAGCATATGTATATTATAGTACTCTTTACCTAAGCTTGTCCGGTTTTTATGTTACAGACAGCACCTTAGTCTTTCAGAATTTCCCGAAATGTTTCCCTTTTGGGATTCTTCAAAGACTTAATTAAATGTAAATGTTATTTCTTATGTTTGCTAAAAAATAACTATGCTATTTCTGAGCACAAATGCAATAGAAAAAAAAGCATGAAAGTCATAAACCATTTTCTCACTATAAATGCCTGCAGCACTTTTTAACATCTCCAGCCTTTTCTCTGCTTGTGGTTGATGGCTGTCATTTACTATGGGAACAGTTCTCATTGACACGTGTATCAGGTGAAAATTGCCTGCTCAAAACACGAACTGTCAAGTGCAGGTGTTCTTCTGAGGCACAACAAAGTGAGAGATGATACCATGTAGACAAAAAAACTGTGCTTTTATAACAGCTTGCTTAACACACTAAAACTTTTTGGTGGCTTGAAGAGGAAGGACACCCACCCAGCAACCTTCCAGATGCACCTTGTCCCCTCCTCACATGTTCCTGATGTATTTATTGTATTTATATCTATGAAAAAATGCTGATTTGAGGAATTAGCTTGCATTCTGCTACAAGTGTTTCAGTTTGGAGGCAACTGTCTCCTATAACACCCCTATCCTCTGCTAAAATTATTTTTAATTTCAGACATATTTTAAGTGTAGTCTTGTCCATTGCATTACCAGTCAAATTGCTGTCTGAATCTGTTTTGTACTTCAGAATTTATCTGTGAAGGCAATTTTTGCAGCAGAAGGAAAAAAATGTAACAAGCCTTACATTGGACCCCTTTTTTTAACTTAATACAGTTGCCCATGTCCTACCAGCTCACTGAAAAGTAGGAGTCAAACTAAGAAAAAAAAAATCATATTTCTTTCTCATACTATTTGTATTGTTTTAGAAAGGAGATGGAAACAGCTGTCACTCTTTATCCACTCATTTGAACAGTAAGATCTCCATGTAGTTGATCGAACAAACGTGTGTGCAAACCTGATCCCTTCCCTATGTATACACTGCTCTTATTCCCCTCCTGTCGCTCCTCCCTCACCTGTTCTGTGACTTCTGGCAGGATGGAACACTACTCTGAGATTTAAAGGGAAAAAAACACCTGCTAATAGGTATATAATACAGATATGTTATATTGTAGCCCTTTATCATTTCATCTGTATAATATAACTAAGCATATCATTCAAGTTTTGCACTACCGAGTGCTACACTCTGCCCCTCATTATAATATTTGGTATTTTAACAGTGGTCACTGAAATCAATATTACCAGCTGTGCTGCAGTTAAGCCTTCTCCCTGTCTGTGTGCAATTCTCTGTTCCCCTTCTGGGCATTTTGCATGGCAAGTGAATCTTTGGAAGAAAAGCTGGAGCTATTTTCATTTCCTTCACAAAGCTATGAAAAGCAGTAGGAAAAAAGAATCTGTCCTTTCATGTTTTATTGACGTCTGCATTCCAGCTAACTGTCAGAAACTTCACTGCTGCAGTAGATACTTTAGAAGCTTTTCAGTTCTGCTCCATAAGACAGGATGCGGTGGATATGCTACAGATGTTTAATCCAGAGCAGTGTACAAATCATCTGCTCTACACCACTGACACACTTAAAACCTAAGCTTCAGTAAAAACGTTTGAATCCTGAAAACCTGCCAGGGCCCTCTGAAAGCACTGGTGATGAAGAGCACATGTTACATGACGTGATGTCAAAGAGCTGCTAGAAGGACATCCAGGTGAGTCCAACAGCTGCATCACATTCAGGAAAGAAAGTAAAATGTTTCCTGGCAATTTACTGTAGGAACTTTCCTTATGAACCCAAATGTGGGAATGTTTTCAATGCTTTTCAGTGTACTGAAATAACTGGAAAACAGAGAGGTCTGTCAGCATTATTGAACATTGTATCTCCAGCTATAGATGATCTCCAGTGCTGCAATAATAGGCCTCAAAATGTAAGCCAAATTATTCATCAGGATTGCCAAAAAACCTCTTCCTAGCCATGGCAAAAAATCATAACAGGCCCTTCTTTAGGTGACAGAAAGCACATTTATATATTGGGTACTGAGACTACTGAGGACATCACCAAAAATTGGCCCTGATCCATTCATATTCAGAAACACTGTAAACTTCAATGACATTTTTATAAGTTCAGTGGTAAAGTTTCATGGTCTGGCAGAATGCAATAATAATTTTGACTGATAAATAGTCAATATAATGTCTCTAATTAAAGAAGAGCAGAGAGAAGTGATTGGGACAATTATATCTTTCTATTTAGCCCTCTTGATACCTGACAGGTCTTTTTAAAGGTCAGAGTTATTAACCACCATGCAGAAAGGGAAGTAGGTTAGGAAAAAATTGTGACTCCTCTAAGGTAGGTAAAGTGAGACAAAATGAGCGGTATTTGGGGTATTTGGGTAAAGTCTTTATTAGGCAAGGGGATAATCATTGTTCCAGAATAAATTATTTGACATCATAGTGCTCTATTATGAGGATTCAGACAACAATTTGAGAATAAACTAGCTGAAGTGAAGATGTTTGGACTATAGTGTAAAGAGTTACTAGGCTGAGGAGAGAGTGTAGAAATCTATTCCCCAGGAGAAATTTAACTGTGTAACATTTCATTGGTGGTTTTCTACACAGGAAAGATCATGTGTGCTTGACGTTTTCTGATAACACATTTTAGGAGCGATCATCAATATTCTTCAGAAAGAATAGAATGACTTGGAGAACTAGTGTAATAAAAAGGAGCTGAAAAGCAATAGGAAAGAGAGGGCCATACGTGTATTTAGAAATTAATGATAAGTATCTCTAAGAACTCAACTGTTAAAAATAGCTGGAGAAGGTAACAACCTCGGTGTATTATGGTGGCAATGAACTATAAATTTGATACAGCTATTCTTCAAAATGCAAATCCTTTGATTGAGGTATGTTCCATGTTTTATCATACAGATTAAAAATGTTATAGTTTGCTAATTTCAGTGAGTCATGATCATGAATAATTAAGTTTTTAGAAAAGATTTAGAAAAGATTTGAGAAATAAGAAGAACCTGGTAGATGAGACAAAATATTATCATGCTTATATGCCTAGAATGAGGTAAGGATGGCTGAGGCGGAAAGGGAGTCAGTTGATTCTTATGTATCTTAGGATGTAAATGACAATAACTATTAGGAAAAGAAGGAAGGTATTCAAGGTAAGAAATTGTTCAAATATAAGCACATGAATAATTGTATATAGACCTGATAGTGAAAATCTGTTGGAATTTAGATCTTTGTGAATGTTAAAACACAGAGTAGGTGTCAAAAAGATTTTGAGGAGACAAAAATTGAGCTACTTCTCAGATGGTCTCCATTCTAGTTATAGAGTTGCAGGCTGCACTTGCAATGGCAGCAACTGATGACACAATAAGCCAGTTTTGCCCTCTTTTCTCTCAATTGGTATACTTAGTGTGTTCCTTCATACAATGTCAGTGACTACTTTATGACTTGATGAGTAAGAGAAGGAAATATGTAAAATACTAGGGCTTGCATTTCATAGGAGAACGACTTCTTAATTTCTCCAGCACATATTTCACCCATCTATTTACAGTCATTTTCAAATAACAAAGGAACAAAGAACATTCAGACAGAAAATTAATTGTTCCAAATATGATTGCTAGCAAATACATACAATGGTAGCTTATTGGACTGCACATTAGTTGGAGGAGACTGTCACATTCTTGCTGAAATAGGATTCAGTATAGTTTTCCATACAATCTAATGTCAAAATATATCTAGCATGCTCAGTTAGTAGTAGCTCATGTTTTAAAAATTCAGACAGATGAATGAAAATATTTAACAGCATATAAAGGGGGAAAAAAGGCTTTAGTTCACTGAATTTTTGAATATATTTTGAAATTTATAAATGCAGCAACCACACTTGAACACAACTAAGCCTCTTCAGTTGCTTGTCTTTTCTGGACTGTTTTGGGACCCAGAAAAGTCTTGCAACAGAGTTCTTGTAACAAAATGAGAAGCTGAAATCAAAGTGCAAGATCTCTTAGGTCCTCTCTTATTTCAGACTACTCATTGAGGTTGCTGAATCCTATGAATTACATCCTTGCTTGAGTGCTTATATGTTGTATGACAGTGCCAAGAGGTTAAGTACCCATTCAGAAAGCTATGGATTTACTAAAGTTAAGCAATAATACACAGACACAAGTTATTGAAGTTACTGAACTGATAATGTGATACCTGAGTTTTAGCAATTAGCATTAATTTCAGGCTTTAATTAATTAAGAAAATATTTTGCCAAGAGATATCCAACTGTTTTTATTCATAAAATTAGTATTATTTTAAAAGTCACAGATAAAAGGAATTGGATGTAGGTGTTATGCTTTAGCTCAATTTAAATTAAATTAAAAAGCTAAAATTACTTGTACATTTAATACCATATTTTATTCTAGGGGTGGGGGAGGTGCTGGGAGCAAATATCCCCTCCCCCCAAAAAAAGAAAACAAACAAACAAACAAAAAAACCCACAGTGACCAATAACAACAAAAACAACAAGAATCTAAGCTAGTGGGAAGGTTCAGTGTATTATTAGCTGGTTTGGAAAAGACTTCCAGACAAAACATGTTCCAAAATATTGTACAGAATTAAAAGCTTTGTGTAACTGCAGCAGAAAAACATAATCCAAAATGCTTTGGCTAGAAAAGGAAGCCTTCTGTTTTTCTTAAATCTGAGGCCAAAGCAATTTTAATTTCTGACTTCTTAATTAATGTTAAATACCGTTCAGACTGAGTTTCTCATCAAACAAATATTGCAACATTTGTAGAATTACAGTTATTTTGTTCACTTTCTTATCTTTAATTTGATCCTCCTGAGTATGAGAGCTGTTAAATTCAAAGATTATGCCATCCGTTAATGGAAATCTGTGTTTCAGAAGAGTGAAAAGCATGGCTGATAATTTTGTTGTTTTACTATGATTTGGCCACTTTTTACTCTATTCTTTTTATTTGTGCTGTGTTGGTGTCTAGAGGCTCTAAGTGTGATTTAACAAAAAATAAGAATTTTGCTTTATGATTGAATAGTGAGGTTTTGAATGTTGTTTTCATTAGGCACCTACATAGACTGAGAAGCTTTTGCAATGCTTTGTGAGAAAAGAAAGAGGCTGGCAGCCTGGGATATGAGATTGATACTATTCATCTGTATCTTCTGTCTGGAGACCTGAACTTCTGTTAACACCTAGGTAAGACTCCAAGGCTCTAAAGGCAGTTACCTCTGTCCTTGGTCAATGAGCTACTATTCCTTTTGTCAATAAGAACATTTTATGTTTGACTGATAGGTACAGTGGTTCTATCACTGTTTACAGCAGTGTAGATATCTACATTTCAGACAGTCACCTTGCACTAAATGCAGATTTTTTGGATTTGATACAGCTGACCTCTTCTAGAAGTTTATGGAAGGAGAAGGTAACTTGTGTCCTGGAAGTGTTTATTCTCAACACAGACTGGAAAGGAAGCATTGGACAGATGAGTGGCAGATGTCTGCAAACTGTTTCTGAAATTGTAGTAAATGTTAAGAAAGCTTTAGACATCAGAAATGAATCCAGTTTAAGTGGGAATCTCACTAGTTCATGATATGGGGCAGCCAAGGTGAAATTAAACTTGTAGCAGGGCACACTCGTGAAACTGAGTCTCATCTGTATAAGAGATGTGTAAGAAATTCGTGTATCTAATTTTGGTTTTAGTCTTAGAGTGGAGAACTTTTGTACAGTGGAGACAATGGTAGCAGCAGGACCAGCTGGATAAGGCCCTCACCAAGAAGGGGTTTAATCTCGCAGTGTATTAAATAGAGCAAGTCCTATGGCAGTAACCAGGTAAGTTTATAGTCCAGGCTTCTTCAGACCACTCTGTAGAGATGAAGCACAAACCAGACCAGGTTCAGCGAGGCAGTCAGAGTGTGAGCCTCAAGCAAAGTGTAATGCCAAGTATAGGCGTACAAATGTAGAGTATATCTTAGATGTCCTCCAACAGAAGAGTTTAAATGCAGCTCCCAATACAAGAGGCCCCAGAGAAAGCATCTTACAGATCCTTCTTACAGCTCAGCTTTTTTCTAACAGTGTTATCTCAAGTTATATGGGTGTGCTGTGTCAGACCTGCCTTTGAGTGCAGGCAGACAGATCTCTGGAAAGGGTAGGAGGTGTCTGCAGAGATTGTGGTTGCCTACTGAGCACTCTTAGCATCACCATATTTTTTGTAAAGTTTACTTCTAGAAATTACAGACTAGAAGGTAGTCAAAAAGCAGGAAAGGAAACACAGACAACCATTTTTACATATGATCCTAAACATGGGTGGAATGCAGGTGACCAAACCCTACTCCAAACAATCATTTCAGTGAAAAAAAAAAACAAACAACAAAAAGCAGTCTTCAGTGCAAGGGATCATGATGCTAAATCAAAGAAGCTGAATTCTGTAGCAAATACAGATGCTCAGTGGAGACAGAAGTAAATCTTCTTAAGAGCAAATAATACTGGCATATAAAACCTTCCTCAGAAGAGTAATTTGCCTTGCTTACTTCCAGTACCTCAGGAAACACAGTTTACCACATTTCTTACCCTCTTCCATTAATAATTCCCATCTTGGGAAAGTTTTAGAACTTTATCAGAAGTCAGGTATTTACTTTCACTGCACAGAGAAGTTCACTGAATGGAAATATAAAGGATTTCTTTTACACACGAGTGAGGATGAGTGAGAGTGGGATTTTCTAGTATTCTCTAGTATTGTTTCCTTCACTTCCTCTGACATCTTTCAAAATCAGAGGTAAAGAATCCATATGGATGATGACACTGCTCAAAATGATTTTCTTTGCTGATAATGTCCTTGGCCTGGGAAAGAGGTAAGTCAGTAGGAGGGAAAGATTTCTTCTTGGAATGTACAATGTGTAATTAAGAGCCTACATAGAGAGGAGAAAAATGCAGTATCTGCGCTCCCAGAAAGAAGACATCACTTCAGATGTACTTACTGATTCCCAGTACAGATATTATATTGTCAAACCTAGTTGGTAGAACACCCATGTTGCAGATGTGTGACTTGGGGTGGTTAGCTCACTGTGCAGAATACCCTTCTTGCTCAGAAGACAGGCACATCAGTGGCTGACTAGGCTGCTGAGCAGGAAATATCATGTGTGTGTGTGAAGTATTAGGGAGTGCCTTGGGTGTTACTTCAGTTTGTGTGGATGCAGCTTCTATTTGCTGAAGTCAGGTGCTTTATACAATCTTAAGCCTATATTCCTTCAAACTGGCATTCCAAAATCTGGAAAAGTACTAGGCATAGACTACCATTAGGATTAGGTGCCAGTATTGTCAATACCTGTGTTACAGGGCTTGATTTACAGGAGGGAAATGTAGACACTTGTATGATTCGAGCATTTCTTGTGCAAGAGAAGGATTTTTATTGGATCAAAACACTCAATTAAGTGTTGCCAAACTTCTGCTCAAATCTCATGTTAAATATTTAGCTCCTTTTCTTTCTGGATCCCACTGTCATGGCCTAGTTGTTAAAATCTCCAGAGGCTTAGACAGTGTTACTCATAGCGCTCTTCATGGACTATTAGAGAGAAAAGGGGGGTGACCACAGCGTAAGACATCACAGATGTCCTTCCCACGTTTGTTCAGAAATTAGACTAGAGTGGCTGGCATGCATGAATGAATAATTCATCACTGCCACTGCAAGTGTTTGCAGGGGCAGAGGAAAGACTGGAGAATTCTTATCCTAGTTCACTCACAAATCACTTTAATTCAACTAAAAGAGTTAGCAGCATGCAGATTTAAAGCTAAGATAAGCAAGACAGCAAATGATTTAATGCAGATGAAACAAACTCAAGGAAATGTATGTGTAATAGCTCGGGAAATTTAGCCTTGCAATTTCCCCATTTATTCAAGCGAATGTGTTCCTGCCCAGTACTGATCTGCACTAACCACATCAGATGTTGGTGGCAGTATCCCCGGAGTTAATACATTTCCTTAGTTTTATTTCTTCATGATTTATTTTTCACTGTTCATTCCATATTCTTCAGTTTAATTGCATTGTGGGATGCTTGCCTAGTTCCACTTCTTTCTGCAAAATGGAGTTGGTCCATTGCTTAAAACAGACCTATGGTACCTTCTTTATCTTTTGGAAATTCCATGGAAAAGTATGATATATTGGATATTTGGTCAGGTCAGTAGAACAGTTGTGTCTTTCTGTTTTTACATAGTGGTGTGTGATAGGTAAGTTTTCGAGGAGCTTTTGAGATAATGGGGTAGTAACAACATAGAAACATCAGAGCTTATTATTACCTTCCTGATCTTGGCTTAAGGTACCTCGGATTAGTGCAGCAATTTTCACAGTAAATATATGAGGCAGCACAACTGCCATTATCCCATTGGGATTCAGGAATGAAAACAGTTCTAAACTGGGACTACAGACAGAACATAATTAGAATTTATTTTCTCACATAAATATAACCACTGCAATGTCAAATCTCTCTTCATTTACCACTTAACTCTAAAGATGCCAAAGGCCTTTCTATACTGCAGTTGTCAATACTACGTCATTAAACTGTAAAACAATTTAAGTTGGACCAGAGGCCTGACACTAACTGTGTCAGAATGTCCACAGAATCTCTAGGCAGCCTGGTTCACAGCTTAACTATTGTAAGACTTTTATTTATAAATCTCTAACTGAAGAAGTTTTGCATCCTTGCTTTGGATTTTGCTGAACTTCATGAAGTACCTGGCATTGCATTTTTCCAGTCTTTAGAGAGACTAATTTACACTCCAATTTAATACTAATTGCCCCCTCTTCCACCATGCAAGCTTCAGGAGGTTGCTTTGTGTGCAATTATCTATACCACCACTGAAGGTAATAACTGATAATCTTATTGGTCTCAGTATCAGTTCCTGAGGAATATAGCTACTAGCAGCCTGTTGGTTGGATGGACATGTCAGTCCACTCAGCTTTTCACCTATCTTGTACTACCCCCATCCAAAATACATCTGTCAAGTCTGATTAAAAGATCTTATTTAAAAATGTGTATGAAGCCTCATAAAGTCACAGTGAATCAGCCTGCCTTGCTCAGAGCCAGTATAATGATGAAAGGCATTCAGGCTGGTCAAGTAAAATTTGTCCCAGACTAAGTCATGCTGACTGTTCTGAATTACCTCGTTCTTAGGAGGTTGTGAGGCTCACCCCATAACTTTCTCTAGGGTCTTAGATAAGGTGCTCTGAGTTTTAAATACCCCTTGTGTTTTCTTCCTGCAATGATGGCTTTTTTGTTGTTGTTGTTTTCTACATTGGCCAAGTCCCTCAGATGCACCCTGACTAGTTCTGTGCATTGTATGTGTGCATCTAGTTCATTAATTTTTCCCCACTTTTGCCTTCCACAACTAAGAAGGCACCTCTTTCTATCCTAATTTCACTGCTAGGATATCTTATAAAGCCAGTATAGTCTGTTACAATGTTTCTGTCTCCTTTGTTGCTGCATTTACACCTACCTTTCAGCAACTGAATATTTTTCATGACTTTGTTTGTTTGTTTGTTTTCTTTTCTGTTGATGTACCTGCAGAAAACTTACATGTTGACATTTACATCTCCTTTCAGTTTCAACTCCACCTTTGGCCTTTGTGATTTCTTTTCCTCATGCTTTGGCAATGCTTTTGTAATCAGAAGAAATTCAGACTCACTTCTAGCTTCTACACAGATCTTTGATTTTATTCTTTTTGTAGGCCTTAAGCTGATAAAAATGAGGTACTGTTCATCATGCAGACAGCTGGTGGAAATCCTTTTTCGGAGTCAGAAAATAACTGACTAGTATCTCCTCCCAAGCTGAAATGATGCTCCATTCATCCTCATTATTCCTGGCTTAGAAAATCTGGCTATTTTGACTTTGGTTTTTCTTCTTCTCCTCTTCATATTACTATAATGGAAAAAAAAAGAAAGAAAAAGAAAAAGAAAAGAAATCATCAGAAATGTACAGAAAGAGTAACAAGCTCATTGGATGTTGGAAATATACTGTTGTCAGCATATAAACTAAAATGAATCAGAAGTTATTGATTCAGGTAGAATAACTGATAACAAATAACTGATAACTTGTCTAACTGGTAACATCATGATGGGAATAGATGTTGTCATTTAATTATGAGATGTTATTAGTATATAAATGACTGCTTTTAAATGTTTAGTCTGGAATTGATTTTAGAATGGGTGCTGGAAGATGCTTCACATAGTACAGGAAGTCACAACCATTCTATGAAATAAAAGTATGACACGGTGAACAGCACAGATCTGAGACTGTAGTTATCATGTCACTAATGTGGCCATTAAGTTTTCACATTAACATTTATTATGGTGTCATTAGAGCACTTTTCCTTTTTGATATATCAAACTAATACTACAATATGTATTTGTTGACATTTTGTCTGTTTCAGGAAGGCAAATGATTACAAGTTACCAAGGAAACTAATAAGCAGTATGCAAGGAATAGGTTGCACAATTCGTTTTGCTAGATAGCAAGTCACTGCTGTTTTAATTTCAATTAAATTACATCTACTTCTCATGTCAATAACATAAAAACAAGCCATGTACCATTTCAAGAAGAATTCACATAGCTATATTCATTTAGTAAATGGAAATGAACATTGTTTTGCAGCTCATACAGATGGAAGATATAGAGGGATGTAATTTGTTGATGTTTTTGTGTACTTTGCATATTAAATGTTGAATTTTATGAGTTTGCAGAAAATGTTCTTTTCCATTAAGTCCACAATCCTACATGACCACAGACCCTATCATCTGAAGGAGTTATAAAAACTGGATTATTTAAATTTGGTTTTGTAGTTTAAATTGTCTGCTCAATTCAATATAAAAACTCATGAAGTTGTTGTTGTTGTACTGCTCTATGGAAAGAAAAGTTTAGGGTAAAGCAGGTAAGTGGGGTTGAAGCTGATTTAGATGAATCTTGGGTAAAACATATCATTTACCCCTAACTCCTCAGTAGATTACACTGCACCAAGCCAGAATGAAAATCAAATAGCTTAATTGTTTTTAAAGCAGGGGATGATCCTCAGGGTACCATATCTTTTGGGGCTTTAATTATCATTGTTAGGATTTTTTGTTACTGATCGTGGAGAAAAAAGAGGGATTATCTGTAGCCCTAAAGAGCATAAGGGGAATAATATTTGGGTAGTAGATTATTAATATTTAAAGCAGTCTTGAACACAATTATTATATTTTGTCATGTTTGGAGCCTGATGCCTTCTTGACAGTTTAGCTTATTGAGATGTACCACTGCTCCCACCTTTTGTCATGTTTGTAATCTTCCACTCTTCAGAAGCCTGCCAAAATATCTTCAAGGCAGCTGGAGAATGCAGCAAATGCTTCTGCTGCATGCACTTTATGTGATGGTCAGTAAGCATGGCAAGTTCAGAGGGTACATTTCTGAGCCTCTCAGAAGACAGTGGGGACATTCCTGCAGCTAGAATAAAATGCCAGTGATTCGAGGGGATAATACTGTGAAACACTGCTATTGTGATGTTGTGTTTGGTGGCAGTTATTTTCTTGCTTGCTGGATTTATTCCCCAGTAACAGTAGGATTGTTTTCATTATAAAAAGTTTCCTCATTACAGCTTATGCAGAGCAGATACATATGTGCCATAACTAAGACCAGATCATCCCACAGTTTTCCTTATGTGTGCCATAGAAGGCCTATTCTTAACTCTTCATATTGAGAAAACTGAAATGAAAGTAAAACATGAGAGTTCTTCTGATACTAATAAGTTTCCAGATTAACTAGATAGCATACATAATGCCTGCAATAGAAGGGTCAGGCAAGATTATATGAGTCCTCATAGCTATAGAATCTCTGAAATTGTGAAGATGTGAGGGGACCAACTGACCAATTTTTACCTTCTTTCTATTTTTGGATAGCATTTCTCCAAAACATCTATTTGCAGTGATGTGTGTTGACCAATTCTATAATGAAATTCAGTGATTGCCTGTGGCAAAACTAGATCAACAAGCTGTATAAACTATTGCTGGAAATGATGAGTTATTCATTCCTTATCAGCAGCTAGCAATAATTACTAATAGAAATACAACATGGTAATTCAGACTACTGTTTAAGTTAATGGTATTTTGTTTTCTCCTATCTTTCTGGCTGCAAGCATGCTAAAATTAACTTCTGCTGATCATATTGCAAGCAACACAATAACAATTAGACACACAAATGCGTCCCATGGTCTCGTTTCCAGACAAGGGACAAAATCATGGGCCAAAGCATAAGCATAGAGACAATATAAATGTAGCTCTGTATGCCAAAGCAGTAATTGAAACACAGAGGAATATTAAATGTTACATTTAGAACATGAACGTTTGGAAGAAATGCTCTGAAAGGTTCCAAGTGATTCTCTATATATATGTATATATATATGGAATATCTACATATACATGTGTATACATATATGTGCATATATGTGTATACGTACGACATTTATGTAATTAGATATAAAATTTTGGTGACAGAAAAATCTCTTGTATAGGTATGAGTGAAGCAGGTGAAGCGGTGTGTGTGGCTATCAGTGGATAACTGAAAAACCAGTGAATAAAGTGGAAAGCAAAAAGAAAAGTGAACTAGTTAAATTCCATCTTGGTTATACGAGCTTCAATTCTACCTGGCCCAAATCATGTGAATAATGTTTGATGTTACCTTGTCTATAGTTCTCTTTTCTCAAATACTTGACATAAAAACCTGTGGATGATTTTGCAAGTCTTCAAAGCTGCATGGGAATAGCAGGGGAGGGGAAGTTTTACCAGTACAATTTATAACATACTTCCCTCAGAAGTTGTAAACCTGCTGAAAATTAGCTGCAGAGAGAAATTAAAATGCTCCTTTATCAAGTGAGTACCCAATAAAAAATAAAAATTTTTCACTGGTATATAATCACAAAGCTTTTATTTTGCTGTACTATGTTTGCAAATACTGAAGATTTAAACGTGTTGGAATTATTTATCAAATATTATTCTACAATTCTGGAAGGAATATTCCAGCCACACCTGATCTAGTGTCTGATATAGTGGTTGGCAATCCTGTCCACATAATGGGGATTGGAACTAGATGATCTTTGAGGTCTCTTCCAACATTCTATGATTCACACATATCAGATTTGTGTGCTAGTTCGTAAAATATACAAATGGACTAATGTTATGAATGTATATGCTGCATGCTTTACAAATGTTGCACAGATGTGAAAATCGGAAAACTGTCTCTTGATGACTAAAATATATCTTCAAAAATGAGAAATTGTTGCAAAAAGTACTATTTTTTTTGCTTGTTTAAAAAATTTGAGTGGAAGTAGATGAGACTGCAAACAACAACAACAACATCAAAAACAGTTCTGTAGCATCTTACTGGTTTTTTGTTGTTTCTTAAACAGGATTAAAATCACAATATATTCAGAAAACAAATATGCAAAGATGAAATAAAAATACTCTCTCTGAAAGCATTAATCAAAGACAACAGTTACAGGATTATATGCTAGTCAATCAAACTTCAGACAAAGAAAGAGAACAGCATTGTGTTTAGATTTAAATAAAGGAATTAAATTTTATAGTAACTCAGACAACTATTTCTGGGTTTGAATAAGTAGAATCCAGTCCATAATTTCCCCCTGTGGAATAAAGATGAAAATTTCAAAGGATTTCTTCTGGCTAAATGCATTTTACATAAATGCATAATGCAAAAGTATAAGCTGCAGGGAGAAACATTATGGTTATATACAAAGTTAAAATTACGTGACATTTAATGTATATATTAGAATAAGCATATATGGAACAGAGTGGTTATTTTTTTGGACTTGGATCAACAACAAATCACTTTCATGGCAGTTGATTCATAGGAGTGACTTAAAGGACAAGTGGGTGAGGGGTATGCCCCAATGGAGTTTAACTATTCTCTAGCTGTCAAAAACACACACTAGTCAATTAAAAAGGGAAAAAAATATATATAGGAGCAACTTAATGAAAATGGAAATGGTGATCAGAGACATTAAACTCTTAAGTTCTTAATGCAAAGAGAATGGAAATGGAAATCGCCTTACATTTACTGACTGGATTGGACAGTACTTGGAGCAGAACTTGTGATCTGCTCCACATGAGTTTCTACTGTACTTCCAGAAAAGTGATAAGGTCTTGCTGAGGAGAATAAATGAAATATTCATGTTTTCCTAATGAGCATTGAGGGTTCCTGTATTTTCTGTTTGATATTATTCTGTTCAGGCTACTTGAAATTAAATCACAGGTGGGAAAGCTATGGGGAGTAGCGATGGTGAAGATAAGGTGACATCACAGGCTGGCAGAAGCCTTTGAGAGATGACAGTGAAGCTATTATCTGGCAGGCTGAATACCAGTGGCTGACCATAATGGTAATGTTTACTCTGCCAGACTGGAGCATAGAACCAAAAGGGATGATAAATTTGAATTCTAATTTTTACAGGATAGGACTGAGGGGTTTATAGCAGTTGCTGGTGTGGTGGTAGAAAACAACACAGTCAGAGATTCTGAAGGATGAAGATAAAAAGGGAGCAAGGTAGTTTGTTTTCTATCCTTGAAGTTAGGACAAAAACTCGTGGAATATATTAACATTCAGGAAAAAACCAAATATGGCGTTAGATACTTTGGGCTAAACCTTTAAAGACTGTGGATAAACTGAACTGGAAATTCCACTGTGGTATCAGAGAGAACTTTAGGTTAAAAGAGCCTCACTCTGGACTCCTGAAGCAGTACTCATCCTGTACATGGGTCCTTCAAGTCTTGGAGTATGCAAGATCAAAAGCCCTTTAAACCAAACCAAGGATGTAGAGCCCTCCTCCCACTGTTGTACGCACAGGGTTGTTGCATATAGCAGTTATTATTTATCTGAGTGTGAAGGAACAGAGACTTGGGAAACTGATTGGTATTCACAAAGGAAAGTACAAATAATTAGAACAAAATCACTTAAGAAATATTATGCTGTCATGAAGTTATCCTTTATTTCCTTGAAACAATGCTAGTTGTACATGCTGTCTTATAGAGTCAACTCTTCCAGCTAAATTCATTAATATGTATTTGGTTGTCAAACTATTTTTAAATAATGAAAGGCTAGAGATAAATCACAGTCATTAGTGCAGAAGGTGAGCTCTGGTATGGACCATGCACTTGATTCACACACATTACAAAGTTAATAATGTCTCTCAGAGCTTTCTACATTCAGCTTTATTAATCTAGACAAGGATTACATGCAGTAGTGGCAGAAAGAATAATATAAAATGAAATCCCTGAAACAGAAGGAAAAGGATCAGTGCACTAACTGATTCTCATTGACCCTTGGAAAAAATATATTCAGTTGAAAATGTACTTCGGTTTGAATTTCAATGCTTGTAAAAGGTTGAGATATACAGATTGAGACACTGACCTTTCCTTTTCTTCCTTAGGTGAAATGGAACACAAGCAATGTCCATGCAGTCATCCAGAGATACAAAAAAAAAAAAAATAGGTGAAAAATACGAGTGTTTCAGTAATGTGAGGATAAAAGTCAATCTTGCAATTCTCTGAGAAGAGCCGAGGTCATGTTTGGGACTTTGGTCAAACCACTCTGGGAGTTTTCTGAAAGACCCCAAATTACTCTTTTTGACAAAGCAATTAAAATATGAAAAGCAGAGGAAATCATCCAGTGCATACTGAAATTTATAGAGAATGGAAGGCACTCTGACCCTGTCAATATGATTGAGAACTGAACAAAATCCTCCCCAAAGGACCTGCAGCAGGAAGGATGTCAGAGTTCAAAACAGCATTTAATGAGGCTCTTCCAATACAGTACAGCTCTAGCCCAGTACTAGGACTTCATGTTGTGATTGCAGTGCTGGTAGCAAGAGTAAATCCCTAGGTCATCCCTCTAGCCTGATGTTCTGCTATCAGTGATGACTATCTCTGTCCCACTTTATCTTGCACCTAGAGAGCCATCATGAAGGTCTCCTGCTTGTTGATTTAAGTAGTTAACTGTCAGGCTTGCACCTTGTTAGCCTACAGGATCTGCCTTTTCTCTTCTTGCTTACTTCCCAAAGGTAAGATATTGAACAGGCCAGAGTGGTAAGAAATCACAACCCAGATATATTTTAACAGATTATAGATATTGGTGTCTTTACTGGGATTATGTTTGGTTATGCCAGCATGCATTGTGTCATCTGTGAATGTTTGCTGGACAAAGCCCTGAGGTACTAAGCAAGAGAATATCCAGGTTCTGGATTGTGATTAAGCTTTCTGGAGTGAATGGTTGTACTTGGATTGATGCCTCCTGTAGCCAGAAGTTGAGCTGTGACTTTGGAGGGCCTCTGGAAGCAGGTTAAGATGCCTCTACAGGAAAAGGACAACTGAACCAGAAGTTTTAAGAGATTAGAATACACGTTAGACTGCACATGTATGAATGTTACTCAAGCTCAGCTTCAGAACAGCTGAATAGCAAACGTAGATGATTTAACAGCTTTTTAATGGATATAGGCATTTGAGCTGAATTAAGGCCTTCTCGGTTATAATTGGTTATGACCAACCAGGCAGGCAATTCCAGTGCTTATTCACACAATGACTTTAAGACCTGACAACATATGGACTTACAATGACATTCACAAGAATTATGCATGCATTCAGATGGGTGATTTAATCACCAAAATATATGTGTATAAAATGTGTTCTCACTGTCCCCATAAATAACAGCATTCAGCACTTACTAATAGGCTAACAGAAAGGTTGCCATGCTCATCTTTGGCCAGGAGCAAAACATTCAGCATATTAGACACTGCTAATTTCTTTGTTTTGAATATGCTATCCTTTATAAATCTACTGCAACTTTCCTTCTCTTTTCTCTTATGCTTTTCTTTATCTCTGTGCTTCAGACAGCCATCTGG
This sequence comes from Cyrtonyx montezumae, assembly GCF_038088225.1. Classification (NCBI taxonomy): domain Eukaryota; kingdom Metazoa; phylum Chordata; class Aves; order Galliformes; family Odontophoridae; genus Cyrtonyx; species Cyrtonyx montezumae. The sequence continues at coordinate 108,063,370 of NW_027072089.1, forward strand.
TAGGAGAATGACAGACTATCCTGCCAAGGAGTGACCACATTAGGCCTTGGAACAGGCTGACAGTGTAGTGCCCGAGTGGCCACTCCTGGAGGAATTTAAGAGATGTGTGGCTGTGACACTCAGGGGACAGGGGATCTGGGAGTATTATGTAACATCTGGTCTTAATGATGCTAATGGTCTTTTCCAACCTAAGCGATTCCCTGTGGCTAACAAGGACCAATCCTGCAGGCCTTGGGGTGGGCACTAGACTCCATTGAGTGCCCAAATTGCAGTGATGAGGGAAACCTGAGGTGAAGCTGGCAATCTGGCCTGTGGTCAGGGTTCAAGTCTGAAACACCAGGTTTCACTGTTGGATAGAATTCTTCCTGAGGTGCTGCTATACCATAGATCAGTCAGGACTGAGGGTAGATTGTCTACTCAAAATGGTGTGCAAAAAGACACCTTTTGTTATGGTGACTCTATCATTCCTTGTTACAGGTTCCTCTATGCCTCCAGCTCTGCAGTTTAGATTGTAGTCCTAGTCCAGACAGTTGAATCCTTGAGCATGAGAGTGTGGTGATGTGCTGATTACTGCCCCACTACATCAAAGGCAGACACAGCCTTGCAAGCATGAGAGGCACAATTTGGTGCGTGTGTGTGTGTGTAGAGAGAAAGAGTAAAAGATACAACATCTCTGTTTCTGCTGAGCACAATTGGTGTTCTGGAAGGAAATGTAATCTTAGCAGACCTAATTGCAGATCCAGGACAGATTACAAAACTGGAAATATATATAGCAAATAATTGTGGCTTAAAACTCAGTTCAAGATAGGCTAGATAAGGAACAGCCATTTGATTCAGGCACCTCTACATGTTATTAATCATTTTTTGTTTTGTTTTACTTCTCACGAGAAAGAACTATATACATTTAAGAAGCAATTGCAATGAAATCCAATACGAAAAGCTGAAGTCACTCAGTTTCAGTAAACCTAATAAGCTATAGCAAATGCATATTTTTATCCAAGGATTTGGCTAGCGCTATTGGGATAGATTTAGATGCATTTGCTGAACTGTCCCATAATTATAGAGAAGCTTTTCGAAATGCTTTCCTCCCACGCTTTTTTTTTTAATAAGTGTAATAAAAACAGAGACAAATGAGCCAAAATGACAGTGGCCAAGAGAACTGGATCCATCTTTGTACTAACAGACTTCTCAGGGTTGCAGAGATTTGTTGTCTTTTTGACAACTAGCAAGAGAATGAGTAGGTTTAGTTTGGAGGCCATCCTGACAAGGAAGTTTCTGAGAAATGATTCTCTCATGAGACTTTTGACATGTAATTTAAACCAGCACATACACTGGGCTCTGATGAGCTGTATCCTGGTGAGTGGGTTTGGAGAAAGGAACAGCTGCTGGAAGAAGAGCAGGTGTCATTTCCTCAGCAGGGATAAAAATGACTGAAAGAGAAATCCCTTTGACTGATGAGGTATAACAGCTTACGTACTTTCATTACGGAGGTAGGACAGGAGAATTCTGCTTAAATCAGTCACATGGAAGTACTCAGCTTAAAAGAGAAAAAGCTCCTTAAGCTACAGCTTAGGCTGAAAACGTTCAGAATGAAGTAAGAAAGACTTTCAAGGGTGTTTGAAACAAATCTTGATTACTGAATAAGGCATTTGGGAGAGTGATGCTTTGAGGATCTAAATGTGGTCCTAAGTACTATTGCTTATGACGTTTGAGTGCTGCTCTGCAGTATACTGGAGGAATTAGACTGAGTGTGGAGTGTTACAGAAGGATATGTTTAAGAGGACCAGTCTGTGCTTTGTTCAAAGTTAGATAAAATCCAGATACTGACATAGATCTCTGTCAGGTGCTCTGAGTGATTCTGAATAACACAGAAGCCATCCAAGAAATGCATATGAGTCTCTTTTTATGCAAATCACTCTCCCAGTGATGCAATTATCACAGGAAACTTTTCCTCAGGATTCTCCACAGACCTAGAAAGTTTAATGACTGAACTATTCAAGAAGAAGTAAAACAACATAGTGAAGAGAAAGGAGTTTACTTTTGTATGATAGCTGAAGGGCTTGAAGGGCCACTGATCTCCCCAAATGGGGTGAACGTCCTGTTCCCAGCGCAAAGGGATAGCATAAGCAATAGATAACTGGTAGACAGTGGCCCTTACCATAATGTCCCTAGTAGCTTCTAGTTTGGTTTAGATGTTTGTACAACAAGTAGAGCTTTCATGTACTTTATATGCATTAAAATCTCCTTATTAATGTAGGATGTGCCTTGGTGCCTTGCTTCAAATAAAGCTATTGAACACGGAGATTATTTCCTGAAATAAACCTACTTTATGCATCATTGATGGTTAACATAGATCATGTCCAGCGGGTTATATTTCACATGTCTTTGGTGTCTTTTTGGATACATACTTTACCTGATTTTAAATAAATTTTATATTGAGTTCTGCCAAATGACTTTGTTCTGGGCTTTACCTATGAATTCCTGTATTGATACACTTAGTCTTCAAGCAAATGGATTCATGATTTATATAAAGAACAAATGGATTCATGATTTATATAAAGAACAAGGTTGCATGTCCACCAGTTGTGCTCTTTGAGTTTTCTTTCAGTATCTCCATAAAAGCTGTCTTTGAATGCCATCTTTGTATACTTAGTCTAAAATGGAGTTTGATATCTTTTTACATTCTGCTGAACACTGGAAGCTAAAAAATCAGTCAGCTTTCTATCTATTAAAAAAAAAAAAAGAAAAAATGCTTGGCCAAAATGCTAGCAGGTCTGTTCCTCTACTATTTTCTTCCTTTTACATTTCCTGCTGTACAAAAGTGGAAATTAAGTATTGAAATATTAAAAATAATCCTCCATGATGTTTTCTTAGTCCAGATGTTTGGAATGTAAGGGTGGTGAGGTCTTTTATTTATTTATTAAAAGTCATTTAGTATGCAGTAGAAAAGATGAGGAGCTGAGTAGTGAGTACAGACTGAAGCCAGAAACCAAGGAGAATTGAGTGCAGGGGCTTGCCAAGTTTCGTGCTTCTACACTGGGAAAAGCTGCAATTCCTAGGATTCCAGCATCCAGAAGGGAATTTTCTGGTTCTTTAGAGCAAGAATACAAAGGCAAGTATGTTTTGCAGACTTCGGAGGACACATGCTAAAGAAACAGCAGTGATCATACAACTGCTCCCTGAAAAACAAAGCAGAACTCCATCTGTATCCTACAGCTCTGAACATTTTTTACCATAGAATGAAAGGCTTTAAGAACTCCAGAACTGTATATTACAGCTCAGATATTATCTGGTTTACTTTTACATCCAAATATATACCAAAATAACTGAAAATCTGTTCTTTTCCAAAATTACATTTGTTTGCAAGCATATGATATTTCCTCTCAGATAAACCAATTCCTTAACTTGATAATGTGAGAGAAGATATTCCACTTCAAGCCTTTTTCTTTTGCGTCTCACTGAATTCCATTAATAACAAATGTCAAGTACTGCTTGTCTTGGTTGCATTTGAGAAAAAAATTAGAGGAAAGCTGGTGAAAAATCCTGCATCTGATAAAATGTTTGAGAATCCCTGAAGAATGAATTATGAAGAGTTGTAGTGGAACTGCCAGTTGAGTGAGGGATAACGGAAAATCATCCATCCTTTTGAGCATGTCATGGCAAGGACCTTGGGGAGCATTATAGAGTAAAACATAATTGATAGTCTAATCCATGTTTTTTCTGATGGATTTGTTGGGATTTTTTTTTAATGGAAATTGACTTTAGTGTGCATATATTTTATATATGCACTGATTAACAAAATTACGTTCAAAGAAATTAATCTGAATTATATTCTTGAATTTATATAACAAGAAATTAATCTGAGTTCTTGATATTTTTCTATTACTGAGATGAGTTGAAAAGAGCAATGTCATTAAAAGCTCTTTTAAGAGAGGTACCCATTATTTTTACCCGTCTCATGTAAAACTTCCATTCTATGAAACCTAAAATGGGGCCTGGCAAGTGCAAGTAATTTCCCAACTACAGTGCTGACTGAAATACTGGGAAATTACACTCTTTTGATATCAGGAATTTCTTTTATCTTTGTGTCATCATAAGAATTGGAAGAGAGGAAAGACATGCTGCAGCACTCTGGAAAGTCAACTCTCCAAAATAGGACCAACCTGAAAAGGGTGAAAACAGTAGTTCCATAGAGAACATATCCTGAGTATGAAATGTAGGATAAATTCTTGTGTGCTTATACAAAAAGTTTTACTATTTGGCCTATTTTATGGAGAAAAAAAATAACAGGAAGTTGTGCTATGATCTGCAGCAGAGGCACATTACATGGGACTTGTGACAGCTTGTGGTATGTGAGCTATTTTCATGTGGACTTTATTCTCACAGATGCTTGCTGGCAGAAAGATGAGAGAGGGTCTAAGAGATTCTGAAGGAGTCTTTGTTAATGTCTCATCTCACAAATCATTACGATGTACAGCTGGATGGATGGAAAAAGCTAGTGGATTGTTGCAGTAAAAGATGATAGAATATTAATTTCTTTGTCAAGAAGGTATCAAAGCAGACTGATAGTGGTCAATGGAATTTGTGAACTATGGTAAACCAGGAAGGATACTAAGGCAAGCCAGAAAGTCATTAAGGACAGTTCATGAAAATTACACTGACATATGGTGGATTTCATTAATTGCATTTAGTGAAGAAGTTAAAAAGAGAAATGAAGGAAGCATTAATAGTAATATCAGCAAATCTTTAGATCCACCCACAGAACATATATTCCTCTTAGAGAAAAATAGACTAAAAGCAATGCTACCATAACAGCTGGATGATGAAACAGATGTTCTCACATGTAAAAGCAGCAGCCTTTTTTGATATTTGCAGGACTGAAATTCTGAGTAAAAATTTACAGTGTGTTCCAGTGTTGTTATTAGGCAGAGGTAATAGAAGTGGAATATCAGTAATTTTTTATAAGGAAGGTAGACTGTATTCATACTCAGTTAGATGATTGACTCACCTCCTAGAGTGTTACAATTAATGAATTCTTCTATGATTGTTTTTTGTCCATTTGTAAAAACTTTTATATATATATAAAATTTATATATATATATATATATATATATATATATATATATATATATAAATTTAGCAAGTTTGTACTGTCTTTTGATGGTCTCTGTAAACTACAGAAGATAGGAGTCCTGAAAAAGAATGGTCAGCTTACTACTAAAAGGAAATAATGATGTTACAGATGGGTAGTAATTACTGAAGAGAAGAAAAGGTTCCTCTCCTGGTAAGATGATGGCTGTGTAACTAAAAAATAAATCATTAGAGCAAATGAAAAAAAGAAATGTTTTGCTGCAGATGTTAGGCAAGGAACGATCTCCTGGAACAGATGAGAAATAGCACAGACTTCCGTTCAAAATTAACCCATTCTTCCTTTCAACCAAAAAAAAAATTAAAAATTAATTTTTTTTTTTAATTTAAAAATTTAAAGATGATATTTTCACAATCAGAACGTAAAATCTGCAAGGACAAAAAAGCAATTACAACTCAGATTGACTTAGGTTTGGGCCTGGCTTTTGTCTGAATGCTGGCAATGTGATTCATTCATATGACTCTCTTTCCTAAACTACAGCATAGAATCTTAGAATGGTTTGGGTTAGAATGGACCTGAAAAATTACCTAGTTCTAAGTGATTTCACACTATTTAAGGACAGATTTTACTATTGGTCTTTAATTCTAGCCTTGATCAGAGATTACAGAAGTCTACTTCTATTCTATTCTAAAATATCATATACTTAAGCAATATATTGTCTACAGATACAATCTTTAAAGATGATTTAAATAAATTAAAAATATATTTCTAAAAGCTAACTAACATTTATCAAATTTAACCCAAGCAACAGAAACAGAAATCTTCTGTACTGAATTCTTCATAGATACACCTGAAGCTAAATCACTGTTACAGTGAACTTACTGTCTTAAGATAAGTAAGATAGCTGTTACAGTGAACTTACTGTCTTAAGATAAGTAAGAGATAGCTGTAGGTACAAACACTGAAAGTGAAGTAAAGAATCAATCTTTGCTTGTTGTGATAGCTGGTGGGCTCTGATTTTATGTTTAGCAGTCATCGATACTTGTGTAAATGTTCTAATGAAAGATGTTTTCAAAGTCTAGAAGATGTGTTTAGAGGTGTGTACAGGAAGTCTTTACCTTAGGAGAAGCCTGGGAGTAACTCAAAGCTATTAATGTGGAAGCCTGGTAAGCAAATTAGTTGCACCTGTGGAGGAATGGAAGTAGAAGTGCCACAAATCGGGAGAAAGAAAGGGGAAAACAACAACAACAACAACAAAAACGAAGGGAAAGAGAAAAGCTGAGGATAGAGCTGGTCAAAAAAATGTTTGTACCAAATATCTCACGAGGATTTGTCAACTCAGTGTCACGCGAGAGCTAGGCAATGGAGAACTCACTAGCAAAGGATTCAACACTTCCTACCAAGATCTAGAGAATAAGTTTTACTGATTTTTATTAGTATTTCCTTCTAATTTCAGTGTGGTTGGTGACTGAACAAAGTCAACGTGTGAAGTTGAAACACTGTTAATTCTGTGTATTACTTGAATTTGGAAATATTTTATCTATCTGTGCCATCATACTTCTTTTTTCCCTCAAGTACATTTAAAGTACAGAAGAAGCAAGCAATTATGAACAAAGGAACATACTATTCCAACTATGTGAGAGGACGTAAGTACAGGGAGTGAATTAGGTAAATATAAATGTTTATAGAACAATCTTTAGCAATATTAGCTGGCAACGTTTCTTTGAAGTCTGTGACAACTCTGGGAATACAAAAAACAAGAACAAAGACCAAGTTCAGCTTTAAATATTTCCACTAGTGTATTTTCAGTCTTTTATTTTTTTTCCTCAGTACCTTTTACTGCTTTTAATTGAGACCTCAAGGGAAGGAAGTATATTATAATTTATGGTAATGAGTTTCAGTCACTGGCCTCATTTCCTCTCTTCCGATGTAACGGTAGCAAGAGTTATTTTGCTAGGTTATGAAGAACAGGAGAAGGCCTACTAACACTGCTGTGCCAGGAAGAAACAGCAACAATAAAAACAAACTTTTTTTTTCTTTTTTTTTCGTAGATTGTGAAATGTGCATGATGACATAATCAGTAACTTCCCTATGCCTAAGACCTTTTCAACATCTGACCAGTGCCTATCAGAGGTACTAGGATCCTTCAAATAATCTGGAAGTAAATAAACAGTATGGATGGAAAGTGAGGTGAAATGCCTTGCAATGTCTTAGTACTGCCAAACAGCGAGGATGTGGGGGATATTGACCCCTTGGTACAACACTGAATTGGGGAGGTCAAAGGAACTCAGTTTTCTCAACCAGAGTACTCTTTCTGACACAGGTACTGCCAAACTAATGGTAAAGAGGCTTTTGGTCTTGATAGAATGTTGTTTGAGAGAGCTGAGAGTGAAAACTTTGTTCATTGAAAATAAGCTTTATTTTCCTTAATACTCGTGGATTTAAGGGTGTTTTTGTTTCATCTGGCTACTGCAGTTAAATTAATTATTTTAATTCAACAATGATTTTCAATCTGTAGCTCACAAATCCTTGAGTGCCCATTGGTTACTTCTGAGTGCATTCTGAAAGGTAAATTAAGAACAACAAAATAATTCTCTGAATTACAGTAATTTTAAATGTGTTGTGTAAATTCTGGACCCTCCTAGAATTACTCTATGGACTCATTAGCAAAAACAAAAAATGTTTAAAGTTTCTTCTCTACAGTAAGAAGCAAGAGTAGATGTCAGTTCTGGTTTGATGACTTTAAATTTTTCTTGCTTTACAACCTTAGAATCATACAGGAAGAGAATAATTCATTGCCAGACAATGATGTATCATAATATATCATCATATCAAGGTTAAAACCCTCCAGCATACAAAACAATAATCTCCCTATTTTTGTAGGTATTGCAAATTGATGTTGCAGTCTTAGATAAGAAGCTATATAAAGAATCCAAAAGTAGATTATGCTGATCTACCATTTGTGCAAAAAATATTAGGAAAAAGAAAGATTTTTTTTGTTTTGTGACTGTAGTTTCCATAAAATATTCGTTCACCCCTCCTATGATATATTCTTGGAAATAATTTTCAACTCTCTACACAGAAATATATTTATGTCAATAATCAACTACTTTTCATGGTGAAATTCATGGTGAAATAAAAAATAAATAAATTTCATGTTAATGCCCAGTTTTGGGTTCACTTCTGGATGTGAACTTGCTATGTGAAAAAAGTTACAAAAGTAAAGATTTTGTCTGCTAGAATATTCATTGCAGGCACAAACTTATTTTGTTTTATATTTAGGCCTTTGTTCATGGTCAGTATTACAAAATACAATTTTAAAAGCCTTTGTTTCTGACTTAATGTATATTTAATTCAGTTATCTATTATTGACAAGTCAGGATTTTATTTACTTTGATGATTAATGGGAAATGTTTTTCTACCTTTTTAATTCTGATTTTATTGAATTCTTAACAGTTTCTGCAGCTCAGTGCCACTTACAGGGATGTCATCTTGCTCTGATTTATATGATGCTTTTTGTTCTCATGTTCCAGAGCCATAACATACATTTTAATATTTAATTACAAAAACTGCTAAGTCAACTGATTATTAAATAGATATGCTTGTACTACTAACAGTACTGAATATATTATGTCATTGATCTGCTATAATTATGTCTTCTTTTATTGGATCTAAGCAGTGAAGTCAAGTTACTTACCTCAGATTTGGCTATGGTGGATAAGAATCACAGTTCAGATTAAAAAAAATTGGTTTTTGTGAAGAAGAAACCATAAGAAGTAGTAAATATCTGATTTACAACCATGTGTTTGCCACGGAGTTGAATTTGAATCCTTAGCTGGTTTTAAATAAATGCACATGAACATTTGTAATACCACAAGGCTATTATTATAAACATTTAACATACATATCTTTTTTGCAACCCGTTTTGCTTCTCTTTGACTACACATCCTTTTTAACTTGTACTTCTGTTATTTTTCAGGCAGCAGTATTTTAACACTCCATAGAGAAAAACACACAAAAGCAGAAGCATTTTCCACCATCTTGCAGAATTTCTCAGCTTTGCTGTGTGCTCTGATGACTATATTACTTCCCTTAGGAAGTCTAAAGTTTGATGTTTTCTCTATGAAGCCCAGCATGTCCTTCACAGTTGTAATTCCTCCCCTTGGAAGAATAGAGTGCCTAGGGAGAACAGAATTTGAATATTTTTACAAAATCAGTGTCTGTCTGATTCTGTCAGAGCTATTTGGTTGACTCGATGGTCCATAGCTATTGTAGGACTATATGAGATCCTGGGCAGATGCTTCTTGAACATGTGCTTGAAACAGTGAAAATCCAATTCCCACATATATTCCTAAGGTACTACCAAAGTAAATAACTTGAATTCTTATAGGTAGTTTAAGACTAGAAGGTAAAATCTTTCTGGATTGAATGCTCAGAAGTGGAGGGATTTGCTAATTAGATTTAATTGTGTCAGCCTGCAGTGCCTGATAAAATTCAAATCAAATACTTTGTTGGCATGATAAGCTATGTAAAGCAGTGCCAAAGAAGAAAAAAAATAAAAGAAATAAGACCTTTGGATACTCTGCTTCTAGCTCAACATACTGCCTGTCCAATGTTTATCTATCTTGCTGCTGGGGATTTTATTCTGTCTCCATTTATCTCTATTGTTACATCCTCATTTGACTCCAAGTAGCTTCACAGCAGATTGCTCCTGCTCCTTTGTGTGCCAGTCTCAGAGAAGGGAACTGTTTCTACAAGGAACAATGATCCTGGCTGTATGTGGTTGGAATTGGATAAAGGACAGATTCTAGGACTGGTGAGAGATGGCGCCAGAAGAAATGTCCCAGAAGCAGGCATGTATTTGAGCTGAAGAGAGAGTAGATAGTAACTGCTGTTAGGAACAGAAGTGATCTCCTCTTCCCTTCCTCTTCCTCTTCCTCTTCCTCTTCCTCTTCCTCTTCCTCTTCCTCTTCCTCTTCCTCTTCCTCTTCCTCTTCCTCTTCCTCTTCCTCTTCCTCTTCCTCTTCCTCTTCCTCTTTCTCTTCCTCTTCCTCTTCCTCTCTCTTTTTTTGTGATTAAAAAGAATAAATTGTAATTTAAATTGTCTTGGACAGAAAAAAACAGTTTTCATTAGAAAGGAAGCACAGGGGCTGCTGACAACAAGAAGACAGCATGCAGTGATGAACTGAATTCTTTATGAAAAGAAAGGTATTCTGCATAATGGATATCCCTCTCAAAATATCAGCACTGCAGATGATTGGCGTAGAATTGGTGGAGATCAGCCTTCTGCAGAGAGTAATGCAAGGAGTCCAAGGAACATCAAATTAACTGTCTGACGAATCATATAACTGTGTTCATGAATATTCTGGTGTATAACGCAGGTACTAAGCTGTGTTTGCTTGAGAAGGATGGTGAGTCATCCTTTTCCCTGACGAGACTTCCTACCTAGGAAATGATGTTGGCATCTGCACTGTAACACAGACCTATTAATTATGAGACTCTCCTTCATATGAGCCCTGTCTGTATCAAGGCCTGAGATGGGATAATGAAGACCTGGGAGGTACTTTTGACTGCGCTATGAACATACAGCTTGGCTTTGGAAAATTCACAAGTTTGTGTTTCTTCTTTCCTTTATCAGCTTCTTCTGAATGTATCCCAAAGCAGAGGTGATGCTCTCCCATTTCTATTGAGTCAGGTGTGCATAGACTTGACTAGAGCTTTGGTGTTTTACTATACTCAGCCTATTTTATGTTGGTTTTTTTTTGTTAGATTTTGGTTGAGAAGTCATGGGATTTGGGATGAAACCACATTTGATGTCTTTGTCTCATCCTTTTAAGGACTGAAATAGGCAGTCAGGTGCACATCTATGACAGTGCATGTAGGAGATGAGAATGTATGGTCCTGACATGCGGAGTTCCTGTGACTTCATGAGATTGTCTGCACTGGTTACTCTCTTTTTGAGTTCTGGCCTACCAGGAATAGACAGAAAAGCAGAACTTTTTAGCTTTAAGCCTCTTCCATAATGATAACACCGTTGTGCATCTAAGACTCTTGCTGCTTTTCAATTATAGCTTTGTTTTTTACTCCTCCTTTAGAAGAAAATGAAACAAAATAACTCAGGGTTTCCTGCTGGCCTACATGCTCTGTAAATGAACCACCCTTTTCATTGGTCTGCTTGTTATTGGCATTACTCTCAGCAAAAAATGTATAGATTTTATGTGTTGGTAAGCTGTGTGCTAGGGAGAGAAAAGAAAATGATCGTCATGAAGATAATAAAAAGGGGAAAATCCAAGGAAGTAAGGAGAGTTTGCTGTGAGGATGTGAAACTGCCAATATCCAAAATAAATCCTTGTTAGTAAAGACAATGAGGAGATACAAGGAAACTGCTGAGAGAGAGAAGCTGAAGGTCTTTGTAGAGAAAGGAGACCAAGGCTGGAGAACAGAAAATGAAATTGTCCATGTGTTGTGGTAAGCATAAAGCGATCTTCACTTTGATTTTACAATAACAGAAGATAGGAATGCGAAGAGCACGGTGCAGGTTATTATCAGCTCAAGGGACTCCTTTTGCAAGGTGTGATGCTTGTGATGTATTGCTTATAATTTTCAAAAGAGCATAACAGATACCTCTATTCTCCTGTACTAATAACTGCATAATTATGGCACAAAATATTTCTGGGCTTCTTTGGAAAACTTGCTATAGCTAGATATATGTATTAACCTTTGACCTGGCTAATGTAAAGCTGCCTCACTATATGAGAGCAAATTAGACATACTACTGTCTTTCATGGAATTCATTGTATACCTCCCTCTTTTTTATACATATATATATTTGGAATATGAACTAAGCCATATAAGTGTTTTCACAAACATACTCTTAGTGCTGTGAAGCTATGAGTGGGAAGATGAGGTTATACTGGGTAAAGCCTTTGGCAATGTTCACTATTGCAGTAAAAAATCAATGAGGAAGTGTTGAAATTATGTCAGAGAAGATTGTTCCAGCAGGGAACTCAAGACTATAAAAATAAATATACATTGCAGCCTTGTGAAATGTTAATGGACAGTTTGGAAAAAAGACCTTGGGCCTTTTTGTTCAGATGTTAAGAAATAGCAGAATGTCATGTGATTTTTTCTTTGCAGTGTGTGGGGCAGAAAACCTGGGATTCATTCAGTCCCACTAAACTTGAAATGACTTGAATCACGTCTCTGCATAAAGGATTATGTTTATTCATGAGGCTCCAACAGATATATTTTTCAGTTTGGTAGAAATATAAAGACATTAAAATATGGAAAGAAAGTCTTAAATGTAGCATTACTCAGGAAAGTAGACTCATGGAACTATTCTACATTGAAATAAATAAATATATATATATACATTTTAAAATCATATGTGATAAAACAGTCTGGTGATAAATTCCCTCAAACCTAGCTTCCAAGTTCTGCAAGAATGAGTGGTTTCTTTACTAAGGAGAGTTGTTCCAGTAACAAGTTATAATTTATTTTTCAAGCAGTGTCTCACAAATGTACTGCAAAGCACAGAAAAGGTGAAGCATAGCCCAGTACAAACGTTTTCTTTCACTTGATTCATTTTGATGTTAATTGCGCAGACCTGCAGCTCTCCTTGGGTGAAATTTCTTTCTCAGCAGAGCCAAAACACTTATGTTACAATTAAAATCTTATTTTCAATGCTCAAGTGCAACTACTATGGCGCAGGGACCCTGCGTTGAAGTAATTTTCCTGTTATTACTTTTTCAGTACTCTCTGTCTACAGTAGGTTTTACTATAATCTCAGCAAGAATTTCTGTGTAGAATGTGACTTAAGGCAGCATATCTTTTTCAAAAAAGCCAGACGTACAAGAAAAGGATATTGTGATATTTTATGTGATTTTTGTTACGGTTCACCCTTGCTATCTAGTTCACCGTGGAAAGGCAGTTTCACATACATTTTACTATTTTCAAGTCAAATCTTCTTCCAAATAAGAACAGGGGCAGGTTAGTGAGTTTTAATGCATCAGAAGGGTTAATCTGGAATTGCTTCTTCTGGATAATCTTTTGTGTTGCCTGCTGTTTTCTTTAAATACTTCCAGCTGCATAACTACTGTAATAGCTATCCTAATTTTCATCCAATGGCCAAGACAACAGGAAACTTCACTCCATGCCAGTTTGATTCTTAATTTTTCATTTGACATCCACAGAAGCAAAAGAACACATTTAAAATTCTAGTAGAATACACATCTTTCTAGTAAACCAGAACGGTATAAATTTACAATCCCCACATTTTTTGTGTTTTTTTAGTATGTACCACCAGTGAACATGTCTTACAAATCATTTTGGGTTTTATACATATGACAAGAAAGAAAGAGAATGAAAGCCTTCAGAAATTATGCTGTAATTTACCGTGCAAGATCATATTTGCAGTTGCTGACAAGCTGAAAACCACATATTTTTTTCAGGGAGTGCATTCATTTTGAAATCAAGTTTATGTTAGTCATTATGTGAGAGACTGAAAAGGAAACCACCTCACTTTTTTAGTGAGGCAAGCATAACAGATCAGAATCAATTGCACTGAGAGTAATGGAGAGAGACTACCCACACCATCACCCTACTCTGCAGACATTTCTTTGGCTACGCCCTCACAGAACTCACAGGATCTGAATTTGGTGGCTCATCCTTTCAGTCACATCTTAGGAAAGACGGATACGCACAAATTTTTTCTCCCCAAGTATGCTGTAGCAAAGTTTCCTTTCAAGGAGCTGGGGGGTACTAGTGAAAACTAATGGCTCAGAAAAATAAAAACAAAATAAAAACATTCTTATTACTAATTTTTTAGGTTAAAAATGTTTAATTTTTAGTGTTTAATAGTTCAGGAATTGGACAGTGTTTAATAGTTCAGGAACTGGATGACCCAAGCTCTGCTCCTATCTCTAGCAAGGTTCTGTTCATGCTTCTTTATCATCTTCTATGTTTTAATTCTTCTGTTTACCTGGACTGTAAGTCACACATGCACTAAGTGTTTCTGCAGTGAACACTGCACACAGTGCAAATAGGGCATCAGTCCATCTGCTATGGAGGTCCTGAGGTCAGAGGATGCTGTTGTTATGACTTAATGTGACCTGCAAGAGAAGAACCCTGCTTCTAAGGGCTATTACACCTACTGTAATTGTTATGCATTTTAGAAAGAAAAAGTATATAGTCTTTTGTTGATGACAATCTTAGATGTAAAAAGAGATTAAGAGAATGACTAGCGTAAGTGATGATGAAGTTACAGGCCTAGCTTCCCTCTAGGGGCTTAGTTACACACTGACACACAGTGACATGTCTCACTCCAAGGCATGTCATCTGCCTTTACTGTGGCCTACTCAGGTCGCAATGCATTCTTCTGAGATACTTTTCCATATGGAGTTAGGACTGTGAAAAGGGTCCATCAATATCATCTACTTTGGCACATACTATGAGTTTTATGGTACAGGAAAGGTTTTGTAACTGTGTCTAACCCTGACAGTCTATGGGTCATATTGCAGACTATATTTATACCTCTAAGTGCCTTGGGAGCAGCAGCCCAATTTTTATTCCATATCATAAGAGGAGAGACAGAAAAATTTTATTAAAAAAAAAAAGTACAAAAAATTATTTGGAACAAATGAATGTCAGAGGAGATCTCTGAATAATGCAATGTAGCCTGAGAGGGTATTCTAAATTAGCCAGACCATTCCAAATTAGTATTGTGGTTGTGAGGGAATTATTGAATTATTGAATTCAGTTATTTTCAGTGTTTTTCATTTGACTTAAGTATTGATCTTTAACTAATTACCAATTATTAGAGGTGACTCTAAATCCAAATTTATGTATTTGGGAAAAGGACTTAAGTGTGACCAGGGAGTCATGCCTTTTAATTGATTAGAATTAAATTAAATAGAAACAGGACATGGATGTCGAAGTTGCAAAAATTTTAATTTTTTGTTACTCTTACAAGCTTTTAATGATGTAAATAAAGAGTAATGATGTAAATCCAATTATTTTAAATTCTAATAAACATTCAATGAAAAATGTTTTACCAGGAAGAAGTGGTTCAGTTCTAAAGAGGCAGACAATTAAAAAGTCTTTTGGTTTCTGTTACATTTAGTGGTATGTGGGCTCCAGGTTATGTATTTAAAATCAATAATTAATTGCTGAGAAAGGAAGGGAGGCTTCATCCTGACTGCACAACTATGTCATAGGCCTTATGAGGTTTTGGCTTCTATTTAATTTTCTTAAAAGATGCATGATGCTGTCCATGAAGTCAGGAGAAAACAACCAAGAGAGGTCCAACAGGATACAACGTCTCCCCACAGGACAAATAAGAAACAACTAAAATAAATAAATAGTAATATTAGACTATTTTGTGGTACTCCGTCTGCAATAGTTAGGGTGAGAAATGATAAAGTGGAAGACTTTCCAGTTCGATAGTTCTTCATCAATCAAGAAGCGTTGACGAGGAAATGGAATGTATACAAAGCATCAAGAACCCAAGCTGATGGACTTTCTATCTGTGCTTTTTTCAAGAGTGTAGATGAAAACTGTAATAGTCCCAGAACTACTAGTATATAATGTTTTCAGTTTTGTCAGTGCTCAGACCAAGGAGACCGGGAACAGATGGTCTAGACAGTGGAAAATCTTGAGCTGAATCTATACATTTAGGATATGTTAAATACTAGTTTCTGATGCATTCTTGTGGATAAATTATATAGAAGATATAATGGACTAACAAAAAAAAACCCAACACTTTCTGTGGTATGCTTCTCCTTACAACTGTGGGAGATTCTCATTAAAATTGGTGACTGTGTGTGGACATTTGCATATCATTTACCTTAACTTAACCAGGAATATTCACAAATGCAGTTGCCCTTTCCCTCCCCTTACATCAGGTCACTGAGAAATTTCAACTGGAGATGACCTCAAGTCAGTCACTAACCCTGGGGTCTGGATTTTTTTGGATACATTCATTTGGCATCACTGTCATAGCTGTGGGATCCACAACCTTGTCTCTGTGTGATCTAAACATTTGGATAAAGACTAAACGTGAATTTGAACTGTCTATAGGAAAGAAAAGCCTCAGATTATTCCCAGGACTGTTTTCTTTATCACACCCTGTCCTGAGGGGCTTTTCATAGACTTTGTGTGGGCTCAAATTCTGTTATATTCTAAAATAAGAGCAATCCATATTAAAGAAGCCAGTAAAGCCTTTCTATAGTCTTTTTAACAGCATGTTATTTTGAAGCTTTCTGACTCCAGTGGCATCAGTCATCAAAGCAACTCAAACTGTTTAGACTGCTTCTGTACCTTGCCTTGAACTACCCATCAGGGGGACACTGGGAGTAGAAGGACAGTAATTTTTAAGAGAAGATGGAATAAGGAAAAAGCTAAGCCATCTGCTCTGTTTGATTTCTTTTGTGAAATGAAACAAAAGCAAAAGCAAAAGATATTGAGCAGTCTGGACTAGTAGAATGAATAGTTCAAAACGCTGCATTTTCAATTTGTTTCACTGGAAAGAGGTTCTGTGCTGCTATCATTTCTTCTGTTGTATAAAATACCTGTTTGCTCTTTGAAATTTTCTAAAAATATATAAGAAAATGTGCACTCTACAAACTGAGTTACTTCTGCCTCCTCACTTGCTCCTGGCAGTTCTGCTACCTATGTTTATTTGACTTCAGAGTTTCCTAATGTCCTAATTTTCTTATTCCACTGACAGCACTTAAAGAGATACATAGCACAGAATGATATTCATGAGGTAGATACACTTCACAGAAGTGAGAAAAGAGAAAAGGAAGAATCCAGCAAATTTGGAGTTAAAATTATGGTCTTGTGATATGGTTTCCGTTCTGTTAGAGATCTCATGGACAACCTGCATTTATTTTACATGTTTCTGAATTTTATATATAATATAAATAAAGATGGCAGTAACTCTGTTTTTCAGAGATCAAATGAGGCTAAACAAGAGCACATGGTGTTCATATTTAGAGAAATGGAGTTATACAAGTACTTTGGGTAGATATATTAATCGTGTTCCTCTGAATGCTTCTCTTGAATAATCTATCTCACCAGGAAAATTCTGATATAATTTAATACCCAGCACAGTAAATGTAAAAAAAAAAAAAGAACTACGGAAATGTTGTCTTTAAGGCATTTTTAAGCAACAAGTTATATATCCCAAGTTTAGGGCAAATCAAAATGTGATATTTTAACATCCACAAAAATCAGGTGGGTCCAACATAGGAATATTTGGCCTTGATAATGAAATAATAAATATAAGATTATGGATCTAAATGTGAGAAAATGACAGTCTCCTCTGTTAAAAGTGGGCAGACAGATAGCAAGAGAAAGTGCTCCTCTCACTTCAGTGTAGCAGTTTGCTTGTTTAGCTCTCATCATTATTACCTGAGACCCTGTGTTATCAGGTGAGCTCAGCACTGTATTCAGTTTACTGAATGCTGCACTAACAAACAGTTTTGTTTACCCTTTAAAAATTGTCGTTTAATTTTTTTCACTACTACCAAAATCTATCCTGACTGCCTCTAAAGGGAAATGTGGGCAGTTATGTGCTCTTTGAAAAATAAATAAATAAATAATAATAAAAAAAAGGCTTTTATTTGATTAGCTTTATTGGTCACTGAAGGTCATTTTTTTCTCCTAATGAGAAACAGCTGCAGGTGTCTTTTTATCTCTGTATAAATAAGGAGCTTGTGAATACTGAAAACTCCTGAGGGACTTGTTCGGGTGTTCAATGTTTCTCTTTGATACCTGAAGCAACAGTAAATAGTTTTTATATACTATATTCAAGAATAGGCCAGAATGTCTGCACTCACTGAATATATCTGACATAAATTTCCACGTTGAAAATGTCTCTTCTGCATCTATTTCTTTAACATTGTCTAGTTCAACTCAGGATCCAAACTCTGCCTATTTTTAAAGGCCTGTTATGTAATTTAAGTCTGTATGATATTTTTTTTCCAAAGGTGTTTCATGTAAATCAGGGGAACTACATTTTGAACTGCTGATTAAATACTACTGCTTCTAGAGGCTTCAGATCAAGGACTGGAAATAACCACTGTTCCTGTACCTACTTTTTTGCTCTTTGTACATGGCAAAACTAGGTTGATACACTTGAAAGTTTACATATTTATTTTGCACTTTCTCTTTTTTTTTTTTTCATCAAGAGTTTCAGAAAAAAAAGGCCATAAGGTGTTCATGAACTGGCGCTGGTTACTGTCCCAGTGTCCAGATGGAAATCAATGACACATGATATCCTTCAAGGGTCAGTACTGCAACCAGTGCTTTTTAACACCTTCATCAGTTACATCAACAGTAAGATCAAGTGCACCCTCCCCAGATTTGTGGATGACATCAAGCTGTGTGGTACAATCAATGCACCTGAGGGAATGGATGCCATTCAGAGACACATAGACAACCTTAAGCAATGGGCCCAGGTGAAACTCATGTGGTTCAACAAATCCAAGTGCAAGGTCTTCCACCTGGGTTGAGACAGCCCTCACTACCAATACAAGCTGGGGAATGAAAGGATTAAACACAGCCCTGCTGGAAAGAACTCAAAAGTATTGGTAGATGGTAAGCTGGACATGAGCCAGTAATGGCCCTTGCAGCCCACAAAGGCAACTTAGGCAACTTAGGCAACTTGCAGCCCACAAAGGCAAGTATTGTAGACTGCAATAAAAGAAGTGTGCCCAGCAGGCCAAGGGAGGTGATCTTGCCCCTCTGCTCTGCTGAGACTTCATCTGGAGTATTGTGCCTAGATGAGGAGTTCCCAGTGCAAGTGAGGTGTGGACCTGTTGGAGCACATCTGGAGGAGCGCCACAAAAATGATGCAAGGGATGGAAAACATCTCCTGCAAGGACGTAGCTGAGAGAGCTGAGGCTATTCAACCTGGAGATGAGAAGGCTCTAGAGACACCAGAGAGTGACCTTTCAAAATCTAAGGTTGCGGTACAAAATAAAAGAGGACAGACCCTGAAGCATGGTCTGTGGTGACAGGACAAGGGGAAATGAATTCAAACTAAAATAAGGGAAATCTAAATTTGTTATAAGGAAGAAGGTTTTTTTTTACAATGAGGGTGGTGAGGCACTGGAACAAGTGGTCCAGAGGAGATAGTGGATGCCCTGTCCCTGGAGGCATTCAATGTCAGGCTGAACAGGGGTCTGAGCAACCTGATCTAGCTGTAGGTGTCCCCATTCATCACAGGGGAGTTGGACTTGATAACTTTTAAGGTCCCTTCCAACTCAAACTCTTCTTTAATTCTATGGCTGAGTGAATTGACCTTTTTCCCTTGGAAGACTTGTTTAGTGTAATTTTGTCTCATTCTTCCACAGTGGATTTCTTTTTAGTAGAAATTTTCTGGCATTCCAGTAAATCTGGAAGTGTTAAGAAACAGAAAATAGAAAAATACTAGCAACTGCTTTATTTCTGGTGTCTTGAAGGAAATGGACAAAACAGTTTGAAACCCTGATTCATTATATAGCTTTAAAGCATACTATAAGTCATTCACACATATATATACTCTTTGGGTGAGAAAAAGGAGGAAAACAGGCAACACTATTTTTCACAGTCTTACAAATTAAACAGATCATGTGAATCACAATACTCCTTAAAGAGTAAATAGCTAAAGCTCTAAAGCTCTTTAGATTAAAGACTAAAGAGCTCTACTTGTCTGCTTAACTGGTTTCATCAAATACAGTAAATATCATAAGCATAATTGTAAATGTGATTTGAGTTCTGCCTATTTGAATGACATTTAAGCATGTTTCTGACATTCAGCTTTTCCACAGCTATTTTCTCACTCTAAAGTTATGTTGTGTGGAATAGACTCTGTGGGAAAACAGCCAAAATCCAAAGTTGTTCTCTTTGTCCTTGATTTTCTGATTTAATCTCTTTTAAGCCAACCCAAACTAGTAACAATGTCACTCCAACACCAACCATATCTTTATACTGAAGAAGGTAATTGAAAAATGTCTTGAACAAGTTGAACTTCATCAGAGACAAATACTGTCTCCATAAACACAGGACTACTTTGAGAAATGCCTGTTTAAAAGGCATTTTCAAGTGAACAACAGTGTTCCTGTGTCCTTTCAAGTCATAAGGAACAGAGAGAGATCAACTGCTGTTTATTCCAGCTAGCATTGCAGAGCCAATGTAGTCAAGAATAGTGAGAGCTTATTCATTTTTCTTCTCACGCACTGTGAAAAGAACTTTTAACACTGCTGCAGAGGATGCAGCAACATGAACCCTTCTCCTTCCATGTGCCTAAGCCCTTAATTCTTGCTGCAGAGTATCTATCAGGTGCAAGGGAAGGATGAGAAACTATAATACAGCTTGAAAACATTATGGTAATCCTCCATGCTAACAATTTATTGTAAACATACAGATGAAGAGCATTTTTACTAGCCACTCATAATATGTTAGTGGTGGTATTGTGGTGATAGCTGAATTTCACAGATTTTATTTCACCCAAAAATTAGTTGGCTCCAATTCTGTGTTTAAATAAAACTGAAAAGTTCATGAATTTTGCAATTGAATTTTATAATTATATGCTATAATCCTTTTTGTCCAGTCCTAAAATACGCAGAACTATACAGTAATAAAATGTGTATTAAGGTCTAAATTATACTTTCAGAAAGTGATAATGCTTCCTCTTCGACCACCTGACCTGAAATCTATGAGATATTGATATTTGTAATTTTGTTTTATGCTATTCTAGCTCTGATACTTCTTAACTGAATTACAATCAAGATTAATTCCCGCATTTTCTTCATGCTTCTGCCATCGTACAATCCATTACAAGGTATACCAATCTGGGATTTCTATTTCTGTTCAAGGGCCTTTATAATATTACATTTAACAAGACCCAAATTCAAGAAAATTCTTTAAAAAGATAAGGAAAAATAATTGAAAAGTTATTGAAATAAGGTGCTAAGTGTCATGTATGTGATTTAATCATATTTACTGTAATGATAATGTGGGAAATTGATGCCCAGGAAATATTATTTTATTTCTAGAAAGGGAAGGGTTCAGCATTTAATATCAAAATCTTTTACATGTAGAGGTGATTCTCATACTAATCTAAGAAAATTCTTCTGAGAAATTATATATATATATATATATATAATTTATTATATATATTTATATTTTATTAATTATTTATATTATTTTATAAAATTATAAATATATAATATTTATAAATATTATATATTTATAATTTTTATATATATATATATTATATATATATATATATATATTATTTTTATTTTTTGCATAAATTCTGGGTTTCATAGAAGAGGGGACCTGAAGACAATGTCTATTTCATCCTTCTACTCCTAAGTACCATCAGCTATTTCTATTCTTTTCTTTATAGATCTTTACCAAACCCATTCTTTGTAACCTGCAATAATGAAGTCAGTGTACTTCTCTCAGGCAGTGTGTTTCAGGATTTTACTGTCCCTTACCATTTAGAAAGTGTATGATAATGACTATCCTGGACTTTCCTTGATGCAATTTAAGTCCATTACTTCTTCTTTATCCATGAAGAGCAAACTATTACCGGCTCATTGAAGGAGCTTTTAAAGCATCCCAAGGCTGCTCACTGAGCCTTCTCTTTTCTAAACTAAATACTCTCAATTCAGGAGACTCAAAATGAATTAGAACTAAAATCAACCATCAAAAATAAGAATCCACTGAGAACATAAAAATCTATTTATAAAGTTACCTTCTATCAAAAAAAGAAACTGATTATAGGTTATTTAAAATAAATTCTTTTGATGTTTTTCCTGGCATGAAAGCCAGTCAGGAATGTTCAGATGAAATGTTATTTTTATTCTTCAAACTTAAAACTTTTCTTTCAAAATCTGTCTAGTTTGTGCAGATTTGGAGAGTAGGTGCAGCTGTAGTGAGAAAATGTATGTCATCCAGTTCTGAGACCTGAAGAGTGTAATACTTAACTATTAGCTTGGTTAATATTCAGCTGAGGTCATGGCCCTTGCTGTGAAGATTTGGGATGTGAACTTCCACACCTCTACTACAGGTGAGTGTTCTAACCTTTCAGTGGTGTTTTTCCCAGGTCTGGACAAAGGTTCCTTTGTGATTTTTCACTTCAACAGGACACTGTTTAATCCTGGCTACCACATTTGAAATGTTAAATGATTTCTGGATGAGAGCATTCCCTTTCCGTTTCAAATTGAAGTTCAACTACACAGCCCAAGGAAGAATACTCTGTGGAGTCATCAAGTGAGATCAGAGAAGAAACATAAAACTGTTGTGTGTTTCTGACATTTTGGTCAGATTCACATCAGTGGTTTGCATGACCCTGCACATAGCTACCTTGCACACTTTAAGAACCAAGGGGAAAGTCTGAGCTTAAACGCACAGCCAAAGAGATAAAAGACCCTGAGAAGATGCAATCAGACAACTACATAGAGCAGCCACAAAAACCTGCTTTATGGCAAGCTTGATGAGGGGGAACCTGCTTCTAGCAAATCCTTCTCATTTCCTTTGCCAAAAACTGAATTTGTTATTAGAGAAATTTGATTTGCTGCAGGTGATGTTTCTAAGACGTACACCCAAATAATAAAGCCAAGTAAATAGCTATAATATTGACTTGCTGGTTCAAGGACTATACTCATGGCTCTGTTTCTCAAGAAATATAACTGAATACTCAGAATTTGCTGATATGTTAAATTAAAGCATCTTTCTACCTATCACCCATGCTAGTAGAAGCTGTAGAAGGGCTTTGAAGGAAAAGTATGTGATGGCCATTTTGTGCTGGCTAAACTTTCAGTCCCAGTACTGATATGATGCTTCCCTGAAGTGAACGTCTTTCCTTCCTTTTCTTATTTTCTTCATAGTAGTCTTTTACAGTCTTAATCCATTTTCAGACAGGATTTTCAAGTAATACTACTTCTAAGGAACAGCAAACATTGCACACACTTCTTCCATGAGAGAATCTTGGCAAGTTTTTGTGTTTGAACTCTTTTTCTTTTTTTTTTTTTTTGTATTTATTTTTTATCTTATTATTATTATTATTTTACAGAAGAGCTTAAAAACAAAATCTTGTGTGTGTCCCCTTCACTTTTCAATTTTGTTCTTCATTTCTGTTTCATTCAAGAGGAGGTTCTGGCATTTTTAGAACCAGTGTCCTGACATCTTGATTCATATGCAGCTAAAGGAGACTTAGGTGCTTGTGCATTTCTTTGCACAGATGTAGACTATACAGAAAATTCACTGAATTTGGTCCATGGGTACTCTGTGAACACCCTGTGTCTTTTGCTGAGTATACACATTGCTCTGATTCACTTAATATCTTAATTTTTACTTTGTATTAAGAATAAGGACAACTTTGCATGTTTTTTTCTGCTGAAAATATCTCAGACTGCTGATAAGCCTGTGAGTCCACTAGCAGGAGAAGATACAAAAGCTCCAAGTTCTTAATTAGTTTACCCAGGGATTTAATGGATTTTAAGGCAAGCAAATCCAATATCTTTTTCGAAAATTAACAGAACTGTGATAACTGCCCTTTGAAAAAAAATAGCTACAGAAGTGTTTCCTACAGACATAACTCATCTCTGTTATCATTATCATCATCTTTTTCATTTTGTTTGCAGGGTGGTAACTTGTGACTGTATGCTAAATCCATCCATAACAGTACCAATATCTGAATGCCACTCATCTTAGATGACATAGCTTAAGCATTTCCCATATGGAACAGATTATCACTTCCTAGGTGATAGGCAGTCTTGAAAGATAATACAGCTGTAATTTAGATTAGTTCACAGTCCACGGTATGAGACTGAGCTGCTTGTGAACAAGAATTTCTGTTTTGGTTGTAGTAGGTGAATAGAAAGACAGACATATTTTGTACTAAAAAACCCATATGAGTCTCTCTTTAAACCACCCTGGTTGAAAGGAGGGGTTTTATCTTTAAAGTTGACAAATATTTAGTCACTTTGCCCATGACAATCTTCTTTCCTTTCTTACATAACCTTCTGAAACTTTGATGCAATCCAAGCAGGTTTTACTAAGCAAAAGCAAACCAGGACAGAAGGGGGGAAAGAAGTCATATATCAGTATGTTTTTCATTCTCTTCTTAGCCCTAATTACAATTAACCTCTGTTTCAGGATAACTTCACGATTTAGACTCCTCACACCTTTCACTTTAAGACAGAAATATTTGCTTTTCATTTCAAAGGTGTTCCTCATTTTTCTACTTTATTTATCCTGTCACATACGACATATATATATACTCATATAGAGCTATAGATATAAAATTTCTTGACATTAAATCTGTTGCCATTTGCACTGTAAACTAAATCCTATCTAAGTATAGTACCAGAACAAAACAATAATCTTATATCTAAGTCAGAGTGCATATAAAAACAAGAGATAAGAGAAAATTCACCTGCCATTTGCCATTATAGAAAAGGACTATGATTTTTTACACAGTGCTATGAAAGGTAGACTGTTCAAAAATTTGCCTCTATGGCAAGAGCAAAAAATTGTCAGTCACAATCACTACAATAAACCAGCTCATCTGTTGTCATACTGTGCCTCTAGCAATAACATGTGTTAGACTGGAAAAACAACTAACCAACTTTGTCAGTTCTGCAGCATATTACACATTAGTCCAGGAGGATTTTCTCCTGCAAGAATCAGCTGACGTGCTGTTATTTGCTGCTGCTGATAATCTACTGAAGTCATAACTGCATCAAGACTAAGCCCCATTCTGACCTGAGCAAATCCTTATGAAAACCTAACCAAAGTATTTTACGTTCTGTTTCTATATGTAATATATTACTTTTTTATTTTTTTTCCTGATGATAGATTTGTTAGCATGTTGAAATAATTATGCTTTTAGGGGCATTACTTCCCTGTTACAGTTAATTGTTTTATTTTTGAACTTCAGTTTTATGCAAATAGTGGCAAAAACAGAAGAATCATTACAGATGAATACTGACTGAAGAGTCTTGTGCCAAAGAGTTGTAGGTAAAATAAAACAGTTTGTATTTACTGCAGTGGAATTTACCTCTGCCATACATTTAGGGTAGTTTCTATACATGCTTTCACGCATGCAGCTTGAAAAGCTGTATGTTTTTCTCCAGTAATTTCTTTGAATGCTAAATTGGCCGTACTTCTCAAAGTCACTGCAATTAATTTCATGACGAAAGAAAATATATATTTTTTAACTACATGTGCTTGCTGTTAGTTTTAAGTAGAAGGCTTCAGAAATGTCTCAAACAATGGTTTCCTATTCTTCCTGTAAAGGTCCTTCTTCTCTTTAACTTGCGGAAAAAGTAAGTTGAGTTTCAGTGTGCTCTGTTGAAAACCTAGTCTAAGCACTAAAAGAAAGAAATCTTGTAATAACAGAGCAAAAATTTCTTTCTTATTTTCTTCCCAATGGTTTAAAAACCCAGTGTAAACTACGAGCATCTATAGATTTTTCTGCATTTTAAGAGAGTGCAGTTCTGAACTTGACATTGGAATAGTAGTAATAATACCCAGTGGAAGAGCTGACTACAGTCATCAGCTGCTTATTTTATTTCATTTTTTCTTTCTCAGAACTTTTATTGTGAGCTACATGATTTGCCTCTGAAGATTTTTTCTTCCCAATGAAACCTCATTTCTCTGAAGTGTAGAAGACATTTTTTTCTAAGCGCATTAATAACTTTCCAACTATTCAACAGATATATCACTTAGAAATGAAGATCAGAGACTAGAAAGAACAAAGGTTGCACATTCTTCTTCAAACTCAATTTATTGTAAGGCTCCCAAATTTTTTGTCCATGTTAAACTTTTATTTTTCCAATACAAAATGCTAGCATTCTAAGCAAAACTTAGAAAACTAATTTTGTTTGTACTACTTTTTGTACAACTTTTTTTTTTTTAATGAAAAACAAGAGGGTCTACACCAATAGCTTAATGTGCATTAGGACTAATTTTTTTTTGTTTGATCTTACCCTCTAAATTTTGGTCATTTCTGAATACAAGAAACAAGTAATAGGCCAAGAAAAATAAATGGTCATGTTGAAACAAAATCATTCTGTGATTTATGAGTCTTGGCTCTGACTTTGAGCTGTCATCACTACAAGTACTTGTGTTAAAAAGACGAGATATAAACTGCTGAGTCCAATTGAAGACTTCAAAGCTAATAAAGAGATTTCTGGGTAAATTGCCAGATCTCTGGAAATAAACTTTCATTAGATCTTTGAGGGGAGAAGAATGGAAAATGAATAAGAAAAGCAATAGCAACTGATATGTTTCCAGAGATATGGTAGAGATGAAGGACAAAGAGAAGGGGACTTGCTGTGTTTTCATGTTTTGAAATCTCTGTTAACAGATTTCTAACAATCTCTGAGTACAAATCATTCAGAACACAATTGTTCTCTACAGTTGCAACATTAGGCTTAGATTTGTGTAAACTGCACTGTATAGACCTACTATTATAAATAAAATTTACTCTGATTAGAAATGCAGGGGAACCTGGAGTAAGTTCTTGAAGTCAAGAACCTTAGATGTTATGTTTACATCATACACTGGCACAAATGAATAACTCTTGAGGGACTTTCAAGTATTTTATTTTTCCTCCAAACTTTTATGCCACTGAAGACTGATTAAAGGCAACAGAAAACTACACCTAAGAGCATGAAAACTGTTTAAACAACAAAGGAAATCTTGCTTGATTGACCACGCAGAATAGTGAATGTTGGAAAGCTTTTAGAAATGAATATGACAGCTTCATCTCATAAAATCAGAATTAAAAGTAGTACAGGATTAGCACATCATTATGTTTCTCAATTCTGCCCTGATGCTCCCCCCTCTCACCTTATGATCTCTAGTTTTTACACTGTTAATTGTCCCTGGAAATAATAAGGTTTCAAAGTTGTATACAGATTCCTCCATTTGTGCCTTCTCAAAGCCACCTAAGCTTTTTTGGCATTCTCCTTCCCTTTGCTTCTCAGGGAGACAATATTAAGGAAAATCAAAATTTCATTGCGGTGTTATTACATTTTGCATAAAATCAGCAATTTAAACAACATTCTTTTGCACAGATGATTGGAAGACTTATTCTTGCAAACCTTCAGAAGTCTTACTCTTCACTTCTATTTTAAGAGAAAGAAAAAATACATACTTACTGGGGATAATGGTTGTGCAAATACCTGTCAAAAGTTGCTGTAAATGTCTGGCAGTGTTTGAAAGTCTGAAATGCTGTCTGGGTGCAAACTATTGCAATGGATCCAAGATGCCAGTGATACTGCTTTAAATATTTACACTATTGTGACAAATTTGAAGCTGCCTGTAAATATTTTATGAATGCTGTGGCTTAACAGGATTGTTGTGGTGTTTACTGCATGAATATACAGAGCATGTTTGTCAGGAAATGGTCTCTGTAAACAGCGTACACTCTAATCCTGATATTAATTTCTTAGAAACGTTCAGAATATTGCAGCTCCTTCAGTCTTGAAGTGAACTTGTGACATTCTTGCAAGCTGACTCATTTGGTTTAGGCTGGATCAGAAAACAAAGCAGATAACAGAAAACTTGGATTAAAATAAAAGAGAAGCCTCCAATGACAAAGGCTAAAGGGCAAACTTGGGGATGTAGAATGTAATCCAGTCTCCAGAGATAAGCTAGAGTTGTAACTTTGGGACTAATTAAATGTATTGTAGACATTTACAGTGCCAGTGTTTGTAGCTAAAATAATCAGCTTTGGCTGCATTTCTTTTCATATAATCAATGGAGTGTTATGGACTACTTCAGTATGCAATAGATGTGACCTGTACAAAACTTCTGCTTCTAAACTTCCTGTAATTAGAAAAATACCTTAGATACATTATCTCTGTTGTAAGCAATGTGGACATTCATGTCATTAAATGAGTCACTTCTATACAAACTGCTATAATTTTGTAAAATTATGTTTTGCTCTACTTTTTTCCTACTGTTAAAAATTAAGTGATATATTGCTTCAGAGATATGTTTTGGATTTCTGAATCTACCTTTGCTCAATACTCCCAAAAGGAAGATCTTCAGGTAGTAATTACAGTCAGGCCTGCTGAGTGATTAAGCCTTGTAATCAGGCACTTGGAATAAGATTAAGCAAATTGCCTCTTTCTTGCTGAGAGAGGTGAAGATGTCAGACGTAACACATTGTGATCCAGAAGACAGATAAGAAAGACTTCAAAAGAACAACTTGCTCTGTAGCTACAAGTACGTAACTATTCTATTTCTCAGTAACCCACTACAGGTGCTTGTGTTAATTTACAAAATCACAGAATAATTTATATGGGGGTGGACAGCCCCATGCCAGCTTGGAGCAAGTTCCTAACCTTGTCCAGTTTGATTGCAAATATTCCCAGATATCTTCATCCTCTTTGGTCAGCTATTGCAATATTTTGTCATCCTCATGGTGAAAAGTCATTACTGTGTTAATCAGAATTTTTTTTGCAGCTGTATTGTACTGCCTGTCATACCAATACTGTGCAACACCAGTTACTCTGACTGCTAATTCTCACAATAGGTGAAGAGAACAACAAACCTCTCCCCTTAACCATCTACTGTTGACACTGAGCACGCTGGGATGTGATCTGACAAGTGATGTGTAGAGGGGAAGGATTACTTCCAAGACCTGGAAACATTTTCACTAATGGAGATCAGGATGTGATAAGCCCTTTTTGCAGCAAGGGCACATCGCTCTTCAACCTGGTGCTCGTCAGGACTGCCAAGGTCCAGTTTCTTACCAGCTGGTCAGCCTCCAGACCATACCACTGCAGAGTTTTCCAGTCCTGGTGTAGGATATGACATTTGTTTTGTTGAACTTTATGAGATTCCTAGGAGCTTATATCTCCAATTTGTAAGATCCCTCATATATTCCAGGAGATCAACATTTTTCCCTGATTTAGTAGTGATCACAAAATCATTGAGTGCACTCTATCTTGTATTGTAGGCCACATTAATTGTAATTTGTGTTTAATTACTGACCCTTGAGAGGTGCTCACCACTATCTGAGCTTTGTGGAGCCTCTGTATCCTGCCAGTCCAGCCAGCCACATATCTACCTAATGTATGTTTCAGTTATCCAAACTATATCTTTTTGGTTTGGCTTGGCAATGTTGAAAGACATCAAAATCAAGGGAGCTATAGCAGGAACTTGTGAAGATATCACTCATTATGTCCTCTGATCCTTGCCCATAAGTTCATGACAGAAAGCTCACCAGTTCCCAAGCAAATCTCCATGTATTTTATCAGCTTCTTTGTCTAAAGAACATCTTTTCTTCCTTTCCTGTATTTTTGGAAGAGCTCTTATAAACTCACTGCTGCTCTTCTGCTGTACAAGGTATTCCACTACATCTGCATAGCTTCCTTGAGATCATAGTTTTGCAGCTGTGCATAGGCTTCTTATTTTTTTCCCCCGTTCATTTCCCATGCTGTATACATGTCTACAGGTATTTCAGGAGATCCCCAGTGAAACTGAGGGGAAGCTGTCCATCAAGCACTTCCTGACTTTACCACTTTTTACCAGCCTATGGTTGACACCAACTTAAACTCACTTGAGGATCTAATAGCTAGATTAGCAAATATTTTAGCGGGAATGCTTTTGCTCTACTTTGTTGGATGGATCCTATTTCTCCCCAGCTGGACTTAACTTAGTTAGATGAAAGTAAGTTCTGAAAATCTACACTAGATTTCCTGAAGTAGCAGGTGAAAAAAACTTATGCATTGTGGGGGAAACTAGAAACATATAAATAGGTGAACATTTTTTAACACATGGCTAGATATTATTCCTCTTGAAGAGATTACTTGAGTTGTATAAAATTTAGGACATGCTTGCCTAAGATATAGTCAGTTAGTACCAGGAGCTAACACTCTCTGAAATCTTGGAAAGCTGGATTCTGTTCTATTCTGTTTTCCATGTTCTGTCACTTTTCATGGTTCACTTTTCTCTATATCTTCCTCACACAAATGTAGCAGACAAACTATATCTAAACCTAATGGGATTTGAAAAGTGTCCAATACATCTACTTCTGATTCAAAATGAGATCACTACAGGAACCTAGAGTGTTTTGCGGATAAGTGCTATGCTGAAATAAATCGATATACAAGCTTTCTCCCTGTCTTATCAAATGTCCAACTATCTGGTGACAAAGATTACTTCTGTGAAAAGAAGATTTTTATCCCCCATGTTGTCAGTCTTGAGCACAGCTGACCAGAATTACATTCATTTTTTATTCTAGTTGAAACTCCCTATGTATCAAATGAAATCACTAAGCATCTTCTCCAAATTAAAGAAAATGGGGAGATCTGTGTCTGGATCTCTCTTCTGCAGAAAACAACATTCTTTTGAAAATGAATGTACTTGCCTCCACCTATTAGATGAGGAGGGCAGACATCTTAGCAGGAACTGCTGTTTCTCCACTATCTGTTGATTCTGGGGATGAACCATCAGCAAATGCTGGAATTTGAGCAGAATGACTGCAACATTTTATAAAGTCTAACACACATTTGATATTACAGAGACTAGATGATTATCACAAAACTTCAGGCAAGCAAGACTTATATATGTATATCTGTCTCATGAGGCAGTTGTTTTCCTGTTCAGTTCCTAGAAACAACGTGATAAAAGTGACAGACCAGTAATGAAAGGACACCATGTGAGTAAGTAGAACAGTCCCATTCAGCACTGCTTTTCACTCCCTGGTAAGGTAATATCTTTCTATTTTGTTGCTATTGAGCAGCTGCCAAGTAATTCTAGCTGTAAACTGTGAGCGCTATACAGAAAATAAATAGAAACGAAGATGAAGAAGTTAAGTGACCTTCTCTGCTACATTTCACTGTTTTAAAAACTTCTAGTATACCCAGCATCTAAGGCAAAAGAGACCAGAACTGTAACACAATGAGAGGAAGATACACAAACTTGTCACCAGGACATATAATTCTTATGTGTTCTTAAAAGGTAAAAAATAAAAAGTTTATAGGGAAAGAAAGTCTCAATGACCAAAACCTAGTTAGAATGTATGAGCTGTAAAAAAAAAAAAAAAAAGTGTACATGTACTTTACAGGCATACATATCTCTAAATCTTTTCACAAAAATCCCAACACAAATTACATGGCTTAATATTGAATTACATTTTACTGGAAGATTGTTTCTAGCAGTATTCCCTCAAGATAAATGAGATAATAGGAAATGATATTTCTCTCCCTCATGGAAAATCAAACTAACTCTATCAGTCCTGCCTGATAGTATATGAAGAAAGTAACTGAATAGCTCTAAACTCTGAAACTGTTTTGATATGTGCTATTCTGTATCAGCCAGGCTCACTTTTTTTTTCTTCTATTATTTTGTCCAGAATAGGTTGACTTTTGTGTATCTAAGTCTGAGGAAATCAATGGGAGTTGAAGAAAAATTAATTGCTGAGACCAGGATGAATATAGCTGAAGTCCAAGCCTCAAAAATCTGGCTAGTGGATTTATCATTTCAAAGTACTTCTGTATTCATCTTCAGTTACCAATATACTACCGTCCGTGAAGACCTCAAAATGGAGCTCTTAGAACTTATGTCCAGCAAAACAGAACTGAAATTTGACTATGTGCTCTGAAAGCCAGTAGAGGATAAGAAAAATTGTTATGTAACTTCTTCATGGTTCTTTGAGTTTAGAAAACAGTGACACGAGGAAAAATGAAAAATATTTATCTGAATTTTCTTGGAGAAAGTATACCTAACTGAAGAAGGATTTTGATGCAGTCTGTTTTCTGGTACAACTGGTATGACTTAAGGCTTTTTGCTTTTTCAAATGTCCACCTAATCAAGCACAGCTGTGCAGCAGCACAAAACAAACAAAGAAATGAGCATTTTGATTATTTCGCAATTATAAAACATATCTTAAACACCTCATGTGAAAATAGAATCCACAGTGCCTTTAGAGATCAATATTTAATCATATTTACCATACTTTGCTATCTCCAGAATGCATTTGGAAAAACACGCTTTCAAGACAAATCAGTAAAGGTTCCCTCAACTGTAACTGTCTTATAACATAAACAAAATGTGTTTGGAATAGAGACAAGCTTTTCCAAGCTGTTCCAAAAATGAGTTCTTGTCTTTTCACTTGTCTACTGCCAATGAAGACTTCATAATTTTCGATTTCATAACAATAATCTCTACACCAGTTTTCCATTTGGGATTATAGCCAGTGGAAAAGTATATAGGCTTATGAAATACTCTGAAGTAATTCATAATATGTTGCTTTTTGTGAACATCCTGTTTGCTAATTTAGTCTTCATCTTTACGTGTTAAAGGGCTGATTTCTCACTGAACCATATCCTCAGAGGATATAAAATTGTCTGACTAAATGCACTGATATAAGTCTGTTGAGTCACACTTTTCTAAAAAAAGGATTGAATTAGAGATTGTTTTTCTTTTTGATTCAGATTCAAACTAGGCAGGAAGTAACACATTCTTGAATGCAAGTTTTAAGCAGGATCAGACATCTTACCAGAATTGCTCACAAGGGCCCAGACTTCAGCATTCTTGATTCCTGACTGAACTATAACCCTAAGCTGAACCCCAACTCTCTGCTACAGAAACGTTGCTGCATTTGAATTTAATTTTGATGTGAACAGTCTCCTTCAAAGATCTCATCCACATGAATCAGCATGACGACCAGGTTGAAAAAACAGTGTTTTGTAACTGAGAATTTGCTCTATCAAATAATAGATACTGTGCTATCTGAACTTACTGTAGCTTCCATGGAAATATATAGAAGGCATTACTTTTGGAGTGACCTACATATTTTCATCTACTTTATTTACTTGTATCAACTCACTGAAACCATTAGGCTTTACATTATGACCTTCCTTACGCTCATTTTAGATTGAGCTGAGAAATAATTTTCACTGTTGTAGGACTTTATTAGCAGCATTTACTACCTGAGCAGCAATTAGCAGTATTTCATGCAGGTATTTCAAAATTCATAAGGTGTTCCAACTTCAGTTTAGAAATCTAATATACGACAGTTCGAATTCCTTCTGTTTCCTGTAATCTCATGCATGGAATATCTTGAAAACTTGTTGCTCCAAACTGAAAGAGGTCCCTTGCATAGAAGTTATGACACCAAATGAAAAATTATGGCCATGGCAGATTCTCCGTATTTCTCAAATCCAAATCCATTTAATACAGTTTCTCTTCTGCTGTAAATATTTCATAATGCAGTTATTTCCCACGATGCCTGTACAGTTAAGGGATTAGAAAATATCCTTGTTCATTTTTTTCCCCACATAGATGTTTTAATTAGTCTAAAAATTATCAGTCATCTTTGTATCCAGACCAGCACATGCCATTTTTTTTGTCATTTTAAATGATACTTTTTACCTCAGAACTGCCCCCTCTTTCTACTGCACTCCAATCTAAATGCTGCAACAAAGATGTCTCATGCTTTAAATTTTGAGATTATGCTCTGCATTTGCCACCAAATAAACAGAATAAA
This sequence comes from Cyrtonyx montezumae, assembly GCF_038088225.1. NCBI lineage: Eukaryota > Metazoa > Chordata > Aves > Galliformes > Odontophoridae > Cyrtonyx > Cyrtonyx montezumae. The sequence continues at coordinate 108,096,966 of NW_027072089.1, forward strand.
AGTAGGATAATACAATGAAATTTTTAAAATATTAATTGTTTTTGGAGAATAGTATAAGGAGTTGAGTGATTAAAGGATATTATTTAAAGCAGGAAAGACAGATTAATAAGTGATTTTTAATTATTAAAGAGTTTGTGCTTATGGCTCTGAAACAATTAAACAAGTCAGAGGAGGCATAGAAGTTGAGTTAATGATTTTTAACATTAACAGAGCATTTCAAAGCTCTTAAAAAAAAATAAAAAATTAATTGAGTTCAGTGTGTAACTCCTAGGAAATGATTTCCTCAGCATTTACTACCTTTCCTTTCTTATATGATCTGTAGACAACTTTTAAGTCTCTTAATGCATTTGTTGTTCATTCTTTTATAATAAATCTTGTACCAGTAGTATCCAAATATATTTACATATCAAATACCCCATAACAGACTTTGAGTGGCATTATCAGGGTAGTAGCATCTGTATTCTACAGCTGATAGCCACAGATAGACGTTGAAGTAATTGTTGCAGCTTTGAATTCCAGAGAAAGAAAAAGCTTATACAGGACTAAATTTTTATAAACTAGGAGGTCTTATTTCTGCGTTATGTTGTTTTCTTCATTGTTCTATTCTCTTTTCTCTTATGATGAATTTTTACAATCAATTATTTGTGCATTGCTGGGTGATCAAGATACACATTTATTTTGGTCAAATCACATATTTTCAATAGCGTTTTGAAAATAAGTCCAATTAATGTATGTTACCATCTGTATGATTAACAAACATCTGTTGTGGCAGCGTACATGCAGCCAGAGCTCCTATTGCCCTATACCAAGCACTCTGATCTTTTTTGCTGGTATAGCCAGGGATACCAACCATAACACTTTCAAGACATGACTGGAGTGCTGCTCTGAATTTCTGTTTTTGAAGTCAGCTAAAATCTCATCTAACAGTCTTATAAAACCTATGTTTTTGTGCCTCTCTCTAGTTAGCCTGCCATTAGGGCTGAAATAGCAGTAGGCAATCATTGTCTCTCCAGGGCAACTGTAGTGATATAGCAGGATGCACAAGCAGAGAAGAGCCCACATTAGAACTCCAGCTTGGAAGGAATTTGCAAATTCAGCACAAGCTACAGGAGTGGAATAAGAGAGAGGGCCATGGGAAAAAAGGTACATACGTTATTTGCAAAATGAGGTGATCAATGACTCTTCACAATAACTCTTACAGATCTAAGAAAGTGGTAACTCTGGTGTTTGTTGGCAATCCTATCACATTTGCAACAAAGGCTTTTGTAACAGAAGCAGTGTTATGGAGATTTGTACTAAGAAGTGAAACTAGTTCCAGTTTGTCTTAATGCAAAGAAAACTAGAAAAGTCACATTAAGAATGTAATTGAAAAAAGACACACTTGGAAGCCTGATCTTTTCTTAGCTTACAACACTCACAGCACAGCAGGATGAGGCCAGAGAATAGAAGGTGATATCAAAGCGCCTTTCATACCTGGATGTTGCAGTAGAGTACAAACTGCTGGCAAAGGACAAAGACAGCTATGTGCTGAGACTAAGTGATATTTTACCATGTTTGGAACAGGGAAATCAAAGTCTCTTTGAATCATTCATAATAGTTCCCCTTCAGGCTGGGGATGTGACAGCTCTGTTCAGTCATAATATTACTGCTTAAATGATCAGCCCAATGTCTTAGAAAGTGTCAAAGGCAAACATATTGTGGGAAAGAGTGGAGGTCCTCATTCTGCTGCATAGGTTAAGAAATTTGGTTTGTCAGTGAAACAGTTTGCCAGCTGCTAAACTAGTCACTGTACTTTTCTGCTTTAAACAGCCCTAGTGCTAGGAGGGGAGCAGAGTTAGCAGTTCATGGTATAAAGGTTTTCAAAACACCACTTGTGGAAGTAACAGTGGCGCTCCCTAGATGTGGCAAAACATCCTCAGCATGGGCAGCCAAATGGTTCACAGAGGAACCAGAGGGTTTTGTAGAGAATATTCCAAAATAGTGGGATGTGGGGATAGTGAGGAAACATGAAAAATAAAATAATTGTATTTATCCTAAGGATAGGTAATTCAGTTACTCATTACACTGATATATAAACTTCTACCCTCCCATATTGTTTAAATAAAAGGCTAAGAATAAAAATTCAGTGAATATCTTTCAATAAAACATACCTCTCTTTTCTTTGGTACACTGAATTATTTATAGCATCGGGGCCTCTAAATTTGTCCTGGACCCACAATTGCAAGAATGCTATTCAATACCTTTACTCCTCTACAGCACATTATTATTCTGGAGTCAAAGGTAGTCCTTTGTTCACTTGAATCGCTACTGGTTATTGCTACCTGTTAGTTGCAAAAATATATCAGAAATTATCATTATAGCAATAGACAGAACAGCAAGCAATCACACAAAGATAAAGCTAAAGAAAAATGTTAGTAGTTGCCTACTAGCTAGGAAATTGCTGTTAACTAAACAAGCTAAAACAAAAATACAAGAGAAATCAAGCCTGACAAGTCCTACTTCCAAGAATTTGCAACACTAACACAAAGCCCAAAGCCTGTCAGTAGGTATGGTAATAACGTGTTACTTGGATCATGAAGTTGCAACACAACAAACATAAAAGCACAGAAGTAAACACATCCACATATATTTGCCACTCAAATGTAGATAAGTAAAGCCACAAAGCAGATAGTCCCCACTGCCACTAGACTGCAGTCAATAAATAAAGCACATGAATTTTCACCAAATAATAATTTCCTATTTGAGAAAATAACATATTACTTTTTGTAATATATGTTCAGATTGCAATTAAAAATTCATTTGTACTTATGGATCATAGTCTTCTTTGTCTAACAGGTATCGTGCTGGAGTATAATCTTTTAAAAATCAGTTGCAAGTCTTAATTTAGTATCAAAATATTTACAGGTTAGAAGTTCTTTTGTTATTATTTATTCCCCATGCACACATGAAGTACTCATTCTCTGATACATCTAAAACCAAACCATGAATCTGATAATAATGAGCTTGAATATTTATGCAATTATATTTTTGTAAGAGGACAAATTAAATCTCATCTTAAACTTTTAATGTCTATGGATTGTACTGTATAAAGCAAGAAGTTCTCATAAAATGTGCCTATCATAAAACAAATTTTATTGTATCTGTACAGGAAATATTTGTCTCCAGAAAAGAACTCTTCAAGTTAGTTAAGGTTATGATGAACTAGATGGAAGAGGAAGGACAGCAATTTTAGTTTCAACCAATGACAAGAGCAGAAATGATCACTTACTCAGACCATCTTTAAAAATAATTTAAAAAATCTATTTTCTATCTTGACAGAAGAGTGTCGTGCATTAGCCATTTTTCAAATAATCTTAATTGTTTATCAAAAGAGCTACCTATTCAAATCTGATTTTCCTACGTTTTGTGGGCAAAGTTGAAAGAATGACTGCTAAAGCCCTTGAAAAACTTATCTCAGAAAGTAATGCCTCCTATTTTATTATATTGGCCCACAACATCAGATGTTGACAGTACAGAAGTAGAAGTTAAACCTTCTTGACAATATTCCATTATGCTTTGTTGCCAAGTGACACATGGCAGCAGAGGATAAGTCTGATGGCATCTGACATGCAAATGCATATGAAGCAATATGGAACTGAATTCCGACAATCAGAGAACATTTCACCTATTGACACTCATTGTTTGGTCTCTGTAAACATTCAGCAATTATCAGCAGATGCAAGCACAGTGAGGATGTGGGTGGTTCGTTTTAGCAGTGACAACAGCAACAGTGAATCACCTCTGCTTGTGCAGATTTTTACAGTCATAGCATTCAGGCTCTTTTCACAGCTGATGAAAATGCATGCTTAATAGTGGTGACTATGCTGAAATAAAGTGTTCTGTAGCTGAAAAAACTGCTCTATCAAGTAATGTTATTGTGTTCTTTTATCCACTGTAGTTTCCATGAAAATAAATGGCAGGCGACACTTTCAGAGAGACTACGTAAAATTGTAAGTTTGGATCATAAAGATGGTGGTATTGGTACAATACAATTAGAGTAAACCACAAGCATAATCCAAGAGAAAGTTTCCATTAAAAATGTACAAACATACCATCAACATACTAGATGACAGAAAGTTTATGGCCAGCTTTTAAAATAAAACAGCAGGTATGGAATCTCAGTGCTGTGAGTGCAATTTTTTGGGAGTACATAATTTAACCAGGACTTCATTACCTGGTCTTTGATTTATTAATTTATTTTAATTAAAAAAAAAACATCCATATCTTAATGGAAATGCAGCATAAGTGTAAAGATCCAAAGTAAATGGGTAAATTATGAAAGTATGAAGTGTATAGGCTACACAGATAATGTGAAAGTGGTAAATAATGTTAAAGGTCTGCATGTTTAGCCGAACCCAAGCATTACACGACAGCAAAACACAAAGCCACACAGAGAAGCAAACTGTAACTGCAGGAGAAAATTATATACTTCAAAGGAGCATGATAAAAAAGATTTGGAAACTGGTGGGTGATAGTAACTCAACAGTGAATCACAAAAGCCCAATGTGATAAAACGTAGCCAATAAGATGAAGCAAATCCAGGACTAGAGACTCAAGTTATGCAAGGATGAAATTATTTCACCATCCCATGGTGAAGAATCCCTCAGTCTGAGGGAAAAAAAGGCTGATAACACAGGGAAGGATCTAAAAAAAGCTGAAGGATTAAAGAGGAGGAAAATGTGTCTTATAGAAAAACTCCTCAGGTGCTCCACAGTCTTAACATATCAAAGAGAAGGTTAAGGACCGTCTTTCCTCTAAACCTTAAGTACCTTGAAGTTGAGGAAGTAGAAATCCAGTAACAAGAGACTTTTTCCACCCAACTAACAGTCAGGATTTAATGACTGGTAGGGGAAAAAAAAAATAAAATTGAACCTGCATACCAGGATTTTGTTGCTACCACAAGGAATTTTAAACCATACAAAGATACCATACAAAGATATCAACATACAGAAAGCATTATGCTACCCAGGGCTTGTCCTATATGAAGACTACGTACCATTTTGGCCATTTTATAAATATTTAAAAGTGATTATTTACTGCTATACACGAGTTCATTTTCAAATAGAATTTCACTATTGCTAATTTTCAGAACGAAGACAAAGCTTCTGACTAAGAGCTAAAATGTTCACAGCTCCTCCTGTTTACATCTAAACAATACTGTTCTGCCATAGATATATGTTCATATAAACAGGTACATGGTTTCTTTCAGAGCATTTTCCTATTGTTTAGGGAATTACAGTTTCACAAATTATCAAACATTGTAATAGCATAACAGCAACAAGACCAGCACAATCATGAAGGTGTTACAAAAGAAGGGAAAATGAGTACTCACCCATCTCCAAGGATCAATAATTAAATGGGGGTGGGGGAGGAGGGGTAAGAGGGATTAAGCATAGCTCCACCACTTTCAGTCACAAAGGTGAATTGCCTTCACCTGTGTTCCCAAGGCTGACCAGGTCTTTTCTCCTGGTACTCAATCAGATGTTCAGGCTGTGACTCAGCAGTTGTCGTACAAAGATGTTCAATTGTTGATGCAGTAAGAATGACATAGTACCTTGAATAAATACTTCATACTGTCTACCATCTTGTAACAGTGTGATTAATGTATTCCTAGACTTTTCAGTGCATTTAAATATATTCATTTAATATATAAGAAATAGTAAAGTTTTAGAAGATGGAGGCAGATGAAGCTGACAAAACTTGAGAATCTTAATGTGAACTGGAAGTCCTATATGAATCAGAAATAAGAATATGTAGGGCAAAAAATCTTGGTTACGTAAGGAGATTTTATTTTAAAAAACTAAAATAAGTTTAGCTTACTTCCATAATAAATTAGAAAAGGTTAAAGAGAGATTATGTTTTTGGACCACTAAGGAGAGTAACATAAGGAGTCCCCCACCTATACATACAAATTCTGAATCTATAATAACTTAAATCATATTTAGACAGAATGAAGTAGCAAAATATAATGATAAGAAATTGAAGATAATTTAGAAAAGAACTAGACTGATAAGAGTATTACAAATATTGTGTATTGTAGATTAAGCAATAAAAAGTTGAAGTCAGCTAGTATGATTAATATAAACTACCTTTAAATTGGTCAAAATGTAAGAAAAAGATTCTTATTCTCAATCTTTTTTCTCAAGACAGAGAACTGAGTAAAAGCTAAATAGTAGAGACTGCCATGCTACCAAAAAAACTGTGTAGTAAAAATTTTCTTCCAAGGCAGTGTACTGAAATGTTACAAGAAGTGTTTCAAATCATAGCTGTTGGGATACTTCTGCATGCTTTGAATATGCAGCCTTGACTTATTCGCTACGGATATATCTTCAAAATATGTATATTACCACTTGTACTCTATTGTTTAGGTTTCATTGGCTCTGATGTAATTCCTTCAATACTGGTAACTTAACATTAATTTCAGGCTAAATTTCAAGAAGTTTTCTATGTGCATATGCCAGTCAAGACAAATTGGGGTGATGCTACTCCCTTAGTGAGCAGCTTTCTGAGTAAATTTATTCATAGTAAGAGATAATGTCTGGACCAAGGTCAGAAAATCTAAATCTCCACAGGAATAGCTGTGTGCACACAGCTAAGGAAATAATTATATCTGGAAAAAAAAAAGAAAAGAAAAGAAATGGACTCAGGTCAATAATTATTTCAATTCTTTGACTCAAGAGAATTATTGCAAGCCCAGATAATGTTGGAAACTCATTAAAGGCCTAAAGGATTTCAGTCTCATTTGAATTTCTGTTTGAAAATAACAACAGCTATGCCCTGATGTTTGCCATTCTGTGAACACTAGATCCAAGAATATTATAATTCCACGGGTAGAAAGATAACAAGTGAAGGAGATCATGGAGGATAAACGTAGGCATTCACTGGGCATGGAAAATTTAAAGAGTTCCTTTTGTGGATGCAAACATTTGTGCATGCACATGTACAGCATTTACTATCAAAGGATTTCGAAACTCTGCGAAGGCAAAGATTTCCCTGTCAGTTTGCATAGAGCTCTCGAGCTATGTTTATCACACTTGCTAAGGAGAGCTTTGGGCTTTGCAGGAGGTCCTGCACTTTCAAGAAAGAGCTTCCTATTGCTGCCTCTACTGTAGTAAATCAACCAATAAAACTCCAAACCAAAGCCTAGGAGAATTTTGTTTTGAAATTTTTCTAAATAGAAAGAAAGCAATCAACACAAATCAAGATAAAAAGGAATTACCATGAGAAAACAGGCAAAAATGAATAAAAATGAAATTTACTATAACTTCCCTGTCATGGTTTGAAGAATTTAGCACAAGATATTCCTCCCTCCCCACAGGTGAAGGGGAAGAAACATGAAAGAAAAGACTTCATTGAGATAAGAGAACTAATTTATTAAAAGGAATGTGAGATAATACAGAATAAATAGGAATAATAAATCAAACAAACAAAAACAAGGGAGGAGAGAGACAGCCTGAGATCTTACTGGGAGGCCATCATGGCTGGCCTTCCAGAAGGGCAAAGAGCTCTCCCCCATCACCCAGAACTGGAAACCACATGAGGAGTACTGGAAACTCCTGGTTTCCAGTATTATTATATATTTATAATTATAATATATAAGTAAAATTAACTGCAGATAATTTCATATCATTACATCATGTTTAAATTGTACAACACAAGTTGTACATAGAAATTATAACAATAATTAACATTACATACACATACACCTGCAACTACTGACAGTTTTCTCCCAGCATCACATTCCCCTGAGGGAACTGAATATTTCCATTTTCTTGCATTATAAACTCTCCAATGGACTTTGAATTTCATGCTATTTTGCTTATTAGGGACAACTAGAACACATTTGTGGGCTATTACAAGTAGCACTGAGGCACTTTTAACAGAAACTAAATAATATCAACTGCCATTTTCGTTACATCCTTACAACATTAAGTGCTGTCAAAGGCTATAATCTGAAACGAGAAAGATGGAAATTGGACCACTGTCTTGGACTGAAGTGGTCTTGACTTCTTTTGGCAATGTTTTCTTGCCAATGTGTTAAATTAGCAAATTAATAACAAATATATAGGCAACTGTCCTGTATTTGTGTCACACAGTAAAATTTCCTGCAGGGACTGTCACCAAAGAGACTAAGGGTTTGTGAACACCCAGGTATTAACATTCACAGAAAATGTTGCCTAAAAGGGCAAGTTACCAGCTGTCAGTTATCATTTATCTTAGAAGCCAAAGCCAAGACAATGTGTCTTGGAGAAAAATGAAGATGCATAGAAAAGGATGGTTCAAGAATTGTCAGATACCTGTAAATCAAATGAAAGACATTTTCCTAACATAACAAAAACACCTTGAAACTAATATGAGTTCAGATTAACAACCAGCAGTGTAGCAGGGCCTGATCTGGAGTTATGAACTGTAGCTATTCAATGCCAACAGAGATCAGGCAGGGGATTTTTTCATCAGCTGTTAATCGCACATGCAGAGTTATTAGTGAGAAATGAAACTCTGCAGTAGCTGAGTGAGGACAAAAGGAAGGAGTAAGACCTCTGCATCAGCAGAAGGGTGACATTCTCTTACAATGTTACTAAATTTAAGCACAAAAAGAAAAAAAAAAAAAGCCGTAAGTATTAAACAGCCTGTGTGTATTACAACAGCCCTGAATCTGAAAAATAATTAAATCTGATCTCCTCTAACTCCAAGCATCATACGGTTCTTCTGTGATATAAAGGTAATCTGGAGAAGCTGCTTGTTGTTTAAAAGCACCATATTATCTTAATACAGTGATGGTCAACAATACCCCTGGCCTCATTGTGTTGAAAGCGCATGTAGTCTGAGGAGAAGGGAATTTTCCTTCTGAACCCATCGCATCCCTTAGTACTGCTGAGCAGAGCTCACCCTGCTTAAATCAGGGCTAGTTGGGCAGATCTCCTCTGAAGTCTTCATAGGTTGATGAGGCATAAAGCTTAGCTGAATCATATAACCTCCAGCAGGAGAGATCTGTAAGAGTGTATAGCCAGGATATTCTCAACATAACCTACACAAAAAATATGTATGCAAAAAGATAACTTTTGTTTTTATCTACTAGTAATCTAGGTTCAGACTTGACTAGTTATTTGTTAGCTTCCAAAACCACAAATTTCATCCACTGACCTTACAATTTCTTTCTGAGATAGAAACATAGAACCATTTGAGTTTGGAAAGACCCATAAAGGTCGTCTAGTTCAATTTCCTTGCAGTGAGCAGGAACACCCACAGTGAGATCAGGTTGCTCAGAGACCCATTAAGCCTGACCTTGAATGTCTTCAGTGATCAGGGCATCCACTACATATCTTGGCAACCTGTTTCAGTGCCTCACCATCCTTACTGTAAAAAAATTTCTTCCTTATATCCAATCTAAATTTACCCTCTTTGATTTGAAACCATTTCCCCTTGTTCTATCCCTTAATTCCCCAAACTTGTATTGATAGTGAGAGTTGCAGCAATCCAGATGCAAGACCTTGAACTTGGATTTGTTGAACCTCAAGAAGTTGTCCTGCACCCCCTGCTCGAGTCTGTCTAGGTTTCTCTGTATGGCAACCTGTCCCTCAGATGTGTCAACCATACCACACTGTTTGGTGTCATTAAGCATAGACTGGCATCGCTATATTGGTCCTTAAGGAGGTCTTCTAGAGTAGGATATTAAAAAATAATTAGAAATAGCTTTATATTCTTTCTATTCATGCCAGAAACTCCAGATGCTATTTTTGCTCTTCTGAAAGTACATAATAATTTTACTCAGCTACCTATAACATAAAACACATTTTTCACCTTCTTTCTTATTTTTTATAGATATGGCAAAATAAGCATTATTCTTTGATGAGTCTTCTTCAAAATACTTACTCAAAAGGAAACTGTGTATTGATTGGGATATTACACTTTTGGTTCACTGCAAGCCCACCTTTGTCCACTCTTCCAGTCAGGCATTTTTTGAGTGCTGTGTACGCAATTGATGAGACACATGTCTCTCATGTCTTCCAATCTGAAATATGAACAAAACACTGATAAACTGGATTTGTTGTCATTTCTTATCAATGTGTTCATAAAAGGGAGAGAGAAAGCATAGAAATGAAGAGAAACAAAATGTATATTTTCTGTCCTAGTTCCTGTCTTGTCTGTTTTCTTATTGTCACTTGACACAAAGCAGCAGCAGAAGTAATAGATTTATTTGCCAAGGATATCCCCAATTTCAACTCTCAGATGCATTAAGTAGCAGTATGTCATATACATTCTTTGGCCCTCCTTTAATTCCAGGCTTTGGTAGCTAGGGTGCAATATCTTCAGCTGCTCCTGTTCTCCTGAGAACACCCATTTATGTCATCTTTACGTGTCACTTCAAAGTGAACAAAATTTTATATATGTGAACCTACATACGAGGAGAGTTAAGAGATGGTGACAGTCTCACAGCTTTAAGGGTCTGGAATGCACATGGAGTTTTAATTCCCTGTTGTTACTAAACATCTCTAATTCTTTGTAAAGTTGCAAAGAGGATGATTCCAATGTACATTTTACCTAGCTTCCAGAATCAGATTTTAGCAGTAGAAGTACTAAACAGGAAAAAACATACACCAAAAAACAATACACATAAATAAAAACAGATGAAAATACTATTTTAGCTTCCATGGACTTGACAGTGCATATGGGACAGATGTGCATACATCCATTTGTAACGGGGAACTGAATCTAGACAGCAAATAAGACTAGTTACAGAACAAATCCTGCTGTCCTAATACCACATAGAGATACTAATAGAGGTTCCACTAGTGAAATTGCATTTTCAAAAAGTGTGTGGCTCGATATGGATGTACAGCTTTTACTCTTAAGTGTCAGCAATTTGCTGAAAATACTATTATTAGTTATAATTTATTTATTACCATCCACAAAAGTTCCTAACAATATTTCTGAACTCTGCCACTACACTGAGAAATTCTATTGAGCCTAGCAGTTGACAAAACTGTGTTTATTGTCAGTTGGATGTATGCTGCCCATGGTTTTAAAATAGCAGCAATGTCATTACTTTGTCTTACAACTATAAGGGAAAATTGGCCTCCTTGCTAAGTCACAAAGTATATATAGTTATGCAGATAATACATTATGTGCAATAATACATATAGAAATTCTATTATAAAAGTGTTCACTTTATAGCTTCAAATCTGCAAATGTCAGGAGCTGTCAGAATTAAGCTATCCAAATGAAGCATTGTTTTGGCAAAGAAAGCTCCTGTCTCCTGGTCTAATCTGATGCTTACACGCCAGAAAGAAAATGATCTTTTCTTTTCTTGCAGCTTTCTGCTCTGCTTGCTCTGCACCCTAGGCACTTTTCATGATCGCATAGTTAAAGACTGAATAACAATTCAAAATCCAAGAAAATAATTTTGTTCATAATAGAAGTTTTTACTCTAGCACTTCTAAACTTTTGAGTTACTTGCCAAGATTGATTCATTTTATTTTTGGGAAAAAAAGCTTCCTGTGCTAAAATTCTTAGACCCACAGCAGATTTAATGACCCCCTGAACCAAAAGACTATTTCATTATAGCAGGGACTATCTCCTTTGAGGAGGTCTCTGTGGATGAGTACCGAGTCCCAAGTACTTTTGTTGAGCCTTAGGCTGACTGAAAGCTAACATGCTTTCCTCCAGAAACCCCACATCTGTGTGGGAATACTGCTAAGCCTCATTTTGCTCAGCTACCCAGATCAGTCCGAAAGACTCCAGCAGACACTGGTGCAACACCGAATCTCCCAGGTAGTTCCTGACCCCTGAGAATCCATGAGGAGGAGGCAATCTGCATGTCCAGACAGTGAGGTACACCGCCAGAACAGAGCTGGCTGCTGAATCTGTGGAATCAGACACTTTATGTTCAAATTTTAGCTTTGAGGGAAGCAATTTGAGAATTATGCAGGCAGTCAAATCTCACGTTTCTCTGACATCGAGTCTAACTATGGTGTAAAGACTATAATGGAAATGATGGAGTTGTTATTATAAAGGAGAAAAGTCATGAGTCTCTCATCTCTGTGCTTTGTATATCACATGAAATTGGAAGAAAGCAGATGTTTGCACATTGCAAAAAAACTGAATTTAGAGCTCACGGTCCCTCCCGGCACCCAAATCTCCCAGAATTAAAGGAGACTGCAACAAAAGGAGAATCTAACCTTGTCAGCCAGAGAAGATTGAGGAGGTGGAAAGGAGATAGTCCTCTCTGGAAGAGTACCAAAAACCCCCTTTCTCAATGCCTCACCAACTAAAAGCTCTTGCTATAAAAAGGCAAAGAGTTTTACATCTTTTGCAAATCAATCATAATTATAGTGCGTGAAGAAAACAGAGCCGCTATATGCTGAATCTGATCTCAGTGTGACTCGGGCTGGGAAAGAGCCCGCTGCAGCTGTTCCACTGCATTAGAGCCATCATCTTCACCTCATTAGGAGAAGCATTCACCTTCCTATGAGATCCCTGCTGCATAACCTCCTGCCCTGCCACTAAGACAGGCACACAGAGCAGTGTCACTTAACCCATTCATTCCCAGCTACACTCACATGCAAGGAACAGCTACAAGAAAAATATTTGGCAGTGCTGGTGTTAGGGTGCAAGAAAATTATCTTACATAATGTAAATATTCTTGATGCTACTGTATGCCTCTCTCTCTGATACACCAGCATTTGCTGCACCACCATGTGGTGTACTAGCAAGCACTGGGCAATCGCTACGACAGAGACAGTGTATTAAAAAAGAACACATTTAACTATTCACTCACTTTAGGACAATGTAATGCTGGCTAGTGTTTTGCTGAGATTTAAATCCATTTTGCAGGGTAAGAAAGTGTATTCAATCCTTTTTTTTACTGATTTAAATTCCTTTCTAGTCAGTAATGTTTGATTTCCTTTATAGTACAAAGTCTTTTTGTTTGTTTCCAATTTTTCTTTCAAAAAAATCCCCAAACAACCATATAAACATATTAGAAGTACATTATCAACATAAAGCGTATGAATTGCTTTGAACTTTAAAAAAGTTAAAGAATTATGGTTAGAAACATGTATGCAAGCTAATCCAAAGAGTTGGATTCTGATATACATTTAAAGACAGTAAAAATTTCAGACAGCAAACAAAGTGTGTTTATATGTCTGGAGGTTGTAGGAAAAAAAAAGAAAAGCTGGATTACAATGACAGTGAATTCCTATTTTATGGAATTCAGATAGTTTTTTCTTTCTCCTTTTTTTTTTTTTCTTTTTTTCCCTAAGCAAAATTTATCCTCTTTTATAAACTTTACTAGGCTAGTACTCATGGACTGATGGAGCTGCCTTTACTCTTGATTACTATATTATTTTTAGAATTTTTTTCTAGAAAAGAGTACCATGACCAGGACCTGACTCTCACATTATTTAAGTTCTGCTGGAGAATAGCCCCTGTGACTGCAAAGTCATTCTGTTAAGGAAATGAGACTCTTCAAGTGGCTCTGAGATTCCCTGGTGTTCAGCTCCTACACTGTCTCTGAATATGAACATGTTCCAACAAAACAAATGTGTGTTTTGGTATCCTCTCCTCACAATGGGGCTAAACAAAAAAAATGTTTGGAGGAAATTGGGTGATTTTAATTATCCAGGCTCTTTTTATCTCTGAACATGTGCCAGTCACATTTGGTATGAGAAGAACCAGGGTAGAGCTATACCCTCTTTCTCCTCAGGGCATTGCTGGAGCTTTTATCCCTTGCCCATAACTGGCAGGAAGTGGGATTTGTACCTCACTAAAACTTTGCTGCCAAGAATTCCCCACAGAGGGAATGAGTGTGCCATTGGAAATAAGACTGCTGCAGAATGCAGGAATAGATATGTAGCACAGCTGCTGGAAGGCAACGGGTCCAAATGGAGCCACAACACAGGACTGGGTTTGTCCAGGTGCATAATTCTTAAAAGCTCTTTAATAAACTACACAGGAGCATCAGGTATCAGTGCGTGTATGTCTTGTAGATGGTAGAAAACAATGAGTTTCACAGTCCTTGATTTAGAAATAAATGCTAAAGGAAAACCTGATACCATAAGAAAGAGAAGCAGTTTCAAGCAAACTTGTCAGAGGGAAAAATGACATTATCACAGAATCATATTATGTATATTTTAATTTAAAATCATGTTATTTTTTTCTGTTGCTATTTTAGACTTTGGGGAGATTTTGTAGTCTTTCCTTCTTCCTAGCAGTTTCTAACTTTCCATACATATCCTGGTCTGTACCACAAAGGAACAGTCTTCTCACCTGACCCATAATAGTGGATATGTGAAGGGATATGGGGTGGCTATTTGCTCAGATATCATAGAGGAATCATAGAATGCTTTACATTGGAAGGAATTTTAAAGACCATCCAGTTCCAATCCCCCCCATAGACAAGGTTGCCACCCACTAGATGAGGCTGACTAGGGAACCATCGAGCTCTGAGCACCTCCAGGAATGGGGCATTTGCAGCTTCTCTGGGCAACTTTTTCCAGTGCCTCACATCACTGAGTAAAGAATTTTCTCCTGATATCTAATATAAATCTCCCCTTTTCTGGTTTGAAACTATTCCCCCTTGTCCTTTCACTATCAGACCATATAAAAGTCAGTCTCTCTAAGCTCCCCTCAGGTACTGAAAGGCCGCCGTGATGTCTCCCTGGAGTATCTTCTTCTCCATGCTAAACAATTCCAGCTCCCTCAACCTTTTTTTGCTGCAGAGGTGCTTCAGTCCTCTAATCATGGCCCTTCTCCTTTCATCTTTCTTGTGCTGAGGTCCCCAGACTTGGACATACTACTCCAGATAGAACCTTGCATGGGCAGAGAGGGACAATCACCTCTCTAGCTCTGTAGGTCACCCCTTTTTACATTCAGCCCTGGATGCTATTGTTTTTCTTGGCTGCAAGTGCACACTGTTAGCTCGTGTCAAGTTTTTGCTCCACCAGGACTTCCAAACCCCTCTTGGCAGGGCTGCTCTCAAGTTCTTCTCCCAATCTGTACACAAATCTGGGATTGACTTTACCCAAACGTAATACCATGCAGTTGGACATGTTGAGCCTCATTCGATCATATGAGCCCAATTTTCAAGCTTGTCCAGGTCCCTCTGGATGTAATCTCCTCTTTCTATTGTGTCAACTGCAGCAGTTAGGTTAGCATCACCAGCAATCTTGCTGAGGGTACACTTAATCCCACTATGTCATTGATAAAGATGTTAAACTATATTGGTCCCCTGGAAGACACATCACAATTCATACAGAAAATCCTGGATGAATTCACCACAACTTTCTCTGAGGTTCTCTGGTTTCTCTGACTGCATAGAGGCCAGTTCCATTGCCAGTAATCAATCTGAGAGTAACAGCAGCATGGCTCAACACAAAAGTGGGACTACTTTAAAAGATTAGACGAACTCTTTAAATCCTTCCTTCCTTTTAATTTAATGATACTATGAAAATCAGACGGTATGCAAAAATCAGTTTCCATAGTGAAGGAGTATCTGGTAAAATGGAGTGGACCATAAAATGGATGAAGGCTTGTCTTCATTGGATAACAAAGACTACACTTCATCTAAAGCAGCAGCACGCAAATCCTTCGTGTTAGTTTCCTTTGTGGTTCAGTTTTTGTACTGATTAGTAAGGTTTCTTCTAAGTCAACTCAAACTGGATACTCTGCCCTGTGTCAAACCTTAAAGATTATTTAATGTCAAAACTAAAGGAAGTTTAGACAATTTCAAAGATAAAGGTTGGAATCGTTTTCCTAGTCTGAAATAAAAATCTAAAACTGCATTTACCACAAATACAGTGGACATAGCACCAATTAGTTCATTGCTGTTAGGCTGAATTTCTTAGTACTGTGGACACAGTGCTAGTGAGCCACCAGCAGCCTTCTCTCATGCAGATCTCTGCAGGAGAATTTGATATTACTAATGTTTATAACCCCCTTCTTACACATTTTTCCATGGTGATGGCTAATGAAGTAGACCAGTCTTGACAGCAAGAATGCATGTGAACATGTTGGAAAACAGCGTATGCACTTTATGTTTCACAGGAGGATAGGGAACAAGGTGACATTTTTGGAAACTGAATTTCAAAGGATGTGAGAATAACACAGACCATCTGTATAGTCACTTTTTGTTGAAAACATGAAATCTACAAACAGGAAAAAGGCATCCAGCCCAGCATGTCTGCTTTTTTTGGTTTACCTTAATCCCACTTCCCTTTTTGCTCTATTACTTGACCCCTTTCATGCTCAAGAGGGAAATCCGAGGCTCTCTTGAACTCATTTACACTTCTCAGACTCAACCCTCCCTTCAGTTACTTATTCCACATGTTCAGAGGCCTTACTATAAAACAGTTTTTCCCGAATTTTATCAGTTTTGTTTATGTTGCCATAAGCTTTTAATTTTTGTCTATGCTAGTAATTTTCCAGATTTAAAATGTTTCCTGTTCAGCATTTCCATATCCACAAACACAAGTGAATTTTTGTGTTATTGTACCAGAGGAAATAATAATAGTGATAGCATGGAATCTCAATAACTTATGTACATGTATATAAATATATATTTATAGATATTTACATAATTTTTATTTTATTTATTATTTTTTTTAAAAAGGATGTTGAAGAAACATAAACACAATCTTCTGACACTTTTAGAAATTACTTTCATTTTATGAATTATAAAGTCCCAGAATCACCTTTTGTAAATGTAGATTTCTAAAAATTAGATGTCTACATCTGAACTAGATATAGTGATCTCTATCTAATGGATAGAACAGTTTATACCACCCACTGTAGGCATACTTTACTAAGAAATAAATTGCTCTATAGATGGTTGCACATCTCCATTACTTGCAAAAAGACAAAAAAGAAAAATGTGCACAGAGACTTATTCAGACTTTGATATCTATTTCTAGATAACTTAACTACAGCTTTTGAATTCCAAACCATATGCCCACTGCATCATGATAGATATAAGGCAAATTGTCATAGTAGGATTGAGGAATGTAGGTTTTCACTGTGACTCCCCTTTCATTTCTTTATCAACTGGTTCACTAAGCAGATAATGCAACCACTGCAAAAGCAATACCTGAAGAAGATTCAGTTCCAGTTTCATTAAAAATTCCCAAAGAAATCAGGCATGTGACTTCTCTCTGCTGAGTAACATGGTAAAACTAGATCTGAAGATGTTCAGCCACCAATTGAGAAAATTGGCTGAAAGGAAGAAAAAGCACCTTTTAGAACAAGGAAATTTTGACGCCAAATAATATATGAGTCCTTTGGAAATTCTGCTACTGATTGAGGGTCTCAGATGCTGACCTCCTTTTGGGTTGAAGATTTTTGCTAGAAACCTCAGTTCCATCACAGGACACAACTTTCAGAAAAGGAAGGAGGGGAAAAGAAAAAGACAGACTGCCCTTCTCTTATAGAGAATGTTGATGTAGCTAGAGACTCTGGGAACCTGAAACTTCATTATGGAGTAAGCACTTTATAAATATCATCATAGGTCATATAAGGAATTTTGTAATTGTATTTTATCCTGGACAAAGAGACTGGATGCAGGAAAGTAGGAGGAAAACATTTTGAAATCACAGCTATTATTAATCACTTGTAAGGATCATATCCAATATTTAGCTATAAATATTTATATATTTGTCATTTTCTGTCTTCAACACTATTCTGTCAGTCCTACTAATAAGAATACTCATTCTTATTTATATTTTGGTAAAACTTGATAAATAAAATACATCATAATTACTACTGCACTCACTCATTTTTGTTGCATGAGTTGCTTTTACAAAGGATTTAGGAATTGTCCTGACTCTATACAGATGTGTGGACTATCACATGCATCTGCTAGAGAATGATTCCTTTGCAATAAGCAGTGGGAGGTTGGAGATAGACCAGCTGGTCAGATTATTGATGTGCTACCTTGGTCACATTGGCAAAACACCTCACTAGGGCAGGATGAGCTTTAGCTCTGGATAATTCTAATCTTTCACTGCATTTTCCACAGTTGCCTTCTGAGAATAAATATTTTATCTGCTATGCTCAGCGCTGTAAACTAAGTCCAAGTGAAGAGTATCACTCACATAAACATGATCCCAGTCTTCTTTATGTCCTGTACTGTAATTTCAGTCTAGAATAAACAGAAATTAAACAGTACAGAGGAGGTAATTTCAAACTCAAAATTTATGTTCTTAATAGTCTATAAAATGTTTATTTTAATATTTAGTCTATTTACCATTTAGGCCAAGAAATATATATATATATGTATATATATAAAAGGCTCACTTTAAACTCTTGAAGTTTGCCAAAAAACAAGACTATTTTATGTCTAAAAGCACAGAGACTGTAGAGGAGTGAAGTAAAAGCATGTAAATCAAAAGGTGAGGCCATTACTGCACTGAAAACAATGTTGAGAAACACTGTTCATAAAACTGGGACATTTCTTGGAAGGCATTATTTTTAATAATGATGTTTTCAGTTGAGAAATATGTGTTTTAGACTATTGGCCCTGCACACAACATATAAAATAAGTGATATTAAACTGGATTCCTATTTTGTTAGCCTGTAATTTTTTTTTTTTTTCAGAAAACTATTCAAACTGAGCATGCTTCCCTTCCTTACTTATGATTAGGGTTAGGCTCATATGCCAGAATAGTTACGGAGGCCAATATTTAATGTGCTGTTTCGATACTTCTATATAGAGGGGAAACTATATGTAATTGACATGAATACTTATTTTCTACAAACTTAAAAAAAAATAAAAATAAAAAAAAAGATCAACTAAAAAAGGATTTTTATTGTGGCTTATTTTTTGCGGGTATATTTGCCAGATTGTAGTAAGACATATGTGCTATGGAGAAAAAAACTTCACAGCTTGAAAATGACAGCATCTGAGCGGGTTTTCATCCCCTCTCAAAAGTAAACATTGTTCACAATTAACCCCATTGCACTGTTTATATATCAGATAAAATGTGAAGAGTATACACAGTTGTTCTCATTAATGTTTGATAAGCAACAGCAGTGTAAAAAAAATAAAATAAAAAAATTACTCTTTGATTTATTCATTACCAAGTCTTGAATTTGATTGGAAACATATGCAGAAAAAGACTTGCAGTCTTTCTTTATGACAAAAGAAGTGGGAAGCTATGGAATAAATATGTGCAGATTTATCTTTTTTATTGGCATTCCTGCCTCTTTGACTTGGTGTTCCTTGACAATATAGACCCATAAAATAGATCATTCTTCTAAGCTGCCTCTCCTACTTGATACTAATCAGCATATGCACTACAAAGCAGAGAAACCCAGCAGGGTAAAACATGCCTAAAATATTCCACTGCTTCCTTATGGCTCTAGAAATAAACAAGGTCACACATCATATCTTGGTGTTCAATATGTTGTTATAATTAAGGATCTGCAAACATTACAAATTTTTCCAGGAAACGGCTTGCCCACAGCTCCTTGTCAAAAAAGCTTAAAATTGAATGTTAGGCAATTAAATACTTTTTGTTTTCATCTCAGAAGAAGACAGAAACATAATTCACCTTCTCTGAATGGGTGACTTTAAGGTCATGAAATTCACAACTTTTGTTTATTTAAGAAGAGATTCTGATGTCATAAGGAACTTGGGGTAATAAGGTAGTCTGTAGGCAATAAGCTGGAGCCCAGATCTGCAGTGCTATGCATCTAAAGATAGCTCTTTACATCTTTATGTTATTACGGAGTGAGATGATTTTCAAAAATAGGATGCTGATGTACATCGTGGTCATGAAAATCAGACCAATAATTTGCCATGTAGTTGCTCTAATGATTATATTGGGTTATGTATTTCTAAAAATGAGACTTCTGGAAAGATTTTAAGTGTCATCTGGAAAGTCTGAAGTAGGAAGACTGAGAATAATTATCTCCAAATGCTCAGTCTTCCAGCATCCACACTACAACACTGAATCTATTCATTTCCAGTAGTTCTTCATTTTATTTTTGTCATCCTTGCATATTTAGAAACTACCAAAGGTTTATTTGTCCATTCTGCAACAACAGTTTTCAGGATAAACAGTGTTACCCTGGACAACTCCAACATTTGTCAAAAACTGCCAAATGCTGTATCAGAGAAACGATCCATATTTTCTTTCACATTGACCAAGTCTGAATAGAAATATCAAGGAATGACAAGTTTTGTTAAAGTTTTTTCCATGTATACACTAATATATTAAGATCTATCCCTTTATTGTGCTCTTCCCCCGTATCTTAATACAACCTTCTTTCAATGCAGAGTGACTGTGCCAGCAAGCCTTCCATTGCATTGCCTTCTAAAGTTTGAACCACTGATTCAACTCACCGATTTCAGAGGCAAAAAGGCACTGACTGAAATGAGACAGTACCAGGATTTTATTTCATATTTTAGTTCATTTTTAAAAAGAAAAGGCATGTGATATATCTGGATAATTTATTCTTTCCGCCTTTCCTCCTCCCAAGCAACGCAGCCAAAATTTCTAGTTGCAAGGGAGCTTCTCCTTTCAGGAGGCTTTAAAGTGTGCCAGGTCAAACCAATTTGCACAGAGCTCATGCCATGAAAAGCTGGAGTGAGGAAGAACTGCTTTAGAAGACTGGGCCTTGAGTGATGGCTGAAATAAATGAAGATAAGCGAACAGTGTTTTTAGTGCAAAGCTGACAGTTAAGAGCCTTGCAGTAAATTAAGTTCTCCAGAAGCACAAAAAAGAAAACTCAAGTAAAGGCAAAATTAGAAGTAATGTTGAAGAAATTTTTTCCAGAACGAATAAATAAATAAATAAATAAAATTAAGCAGAAATTTACCTATTATAATAGTAGGCTCTGATGTTAAAGTTTTTCTTTATTTCCAATAAAGTCAAATGAAAGACACAAAGAAGCTATTGCAGACCCTGGAAGACTACTGAAGAAAACACAAAAGAGAAATATGAGTAGCATGTTTTAAATGGAGACTTTGGGAAGATGTGAATATGGAGAAGAATTAATGGAACAAAGGAAAAAGCATCTTACTATTTAAGAAACTGTGTTTATGATAAGAGATCTAAGCAAGATATGCAACCAAAATCTGGATAAAGACTTTGATGAAGCAATTAATATTTGTTAATGTGTGTCAGCACAGACTGACTTCAAAGAGCATGCATAGTGCTCTTATACACTGATTTGGAATGATAATTTCAGAATAACACAAAAGAACAGTGGCAGTAAGATCTACTTTCAAAGATGGAGTCCTGAAAATTGTACCAAAACAGTGGCATGCACAAAGACTGCATCTAGATTTTGTCAATTGAACGAAATTGAAACACTTTGCTGGAACAAGAGAGCAGTCAAACTGCGACATAGTTACTGGTATCAGGACTGATACCTCAGAGGAACTTCCATAGAGACAGAAAACTTGCTGCATAAATCTGGAAAAACTAATGTATCTGCATCTAGAAGTTCTAGACCATAGATAAGTAAGCTAGAATGTTTCACAAAATATTTCACAAAATGGGGCACTAACACTGGAAGTGAAACAATAAGGAAAATAAAGGAAACTAATTTGCTCTACAGAAAAATTTATTAAGGCATAGAACATACTTGATTTTCATTTTTTTCCATCTAGAATTGTAACATTTGAAAATAGAATTTCGGAAGAGATTTGGAGACAGCAGGTATAGGCTGCATGTTCAGGAAGCAAAGCTGGAAGACAGAATAACAATGTCAGTCCTGTAAAAATTTCATATGTTCTAAGATGAAATCCAGATTAAAATTTCTAGAGGTAAAGCCAAGAATGTCAGATACTTCAGAAAAACTCTAAGGTAACTAGACCTATATGTAAGGGATAGTGCATTCTGAAAAAATTATCACTTCAAGAGGTTGTTCTCAGAGATATTTTTGTGCAGAAGTTTACCTGAGATTTTAGTGAAAAATACGTGGAAAAGGATACATGATACTTAGATGGAGGTATATGAAATGTAAAAGAAGGTGCAGAACTATTTTTGAATGTCCTCCAATTGGTGTTAGGGGAACTTTTCAATTCTTCCACATCCCAAGTCAAGTCAAGAGAAAATGCATATTTCTGTAGTAAATTGGGAATAGAAAAATTGTTTTGCTGGGAAAAAGTGTGCTGGACAATGACACTTACTTTTATTATATAACTTTAGTAAATGATAATCTATCTTAATACTGTTTATTTGCATCAGATTAAATTTTCCTAGGGTGATAGACTTTATATAATACTATAAAATATTTACAGAATTGAAAATCTTGCAATGTAGTACAAACAAAATATTTCAACTTTATAAAATGACTACTAGCAAAGGCTTTCAATTCCATCTCATACAACATATAATTAAATTACAAAATGGCTGTACTGCAGCCCAGATGACATGGACCCATCATATTTAGTTTCAGTTCAAAGTGAAAACAAGAACTCAATTCTTGGACGTTGATGTTGATATCATCACATATTTCTGCTAGTTTAATAAGAAATAAAAAATAAAGAAAAAAAATCAATTTTCTTTGATGCCTCATGTGCTACTATCATCTCCATAGAAGTCCATTGACTATCTGTGACAGCAAACACTGTTTACAAACAGTAGAGATGTTGCAAGACATCATGCTCATTTTATGTGGACTCTCCTTGCAGACACAATTCCTGAGCTATTTTTAAATCTCAGACAAGAATATAAAGAACATGTGTAGCATTTTCCTGGAAAGGCCCAAGGTGGGCAAGAATTTCAACAGAAATAAACAGATGGTCACTTATCATGGACAGTTTTTAATATGTTCACAACTTTCTGATGACAACGGTGCCTATATCTCAGTGGCATGATGCTGCAGCTGCCACTTTCAACACTGGTACCTGGCTGCTCCTAACTTTAGACATTTGAATTTCACTCTCTGTGATTTTTAATTTAAATAAAAACGAATTGTGCTGCCATCTTGTTATAGCAAAATCTTACAGTCTAGACAATGGCTTGGTGAGAGATTCTTTTGTTAAGTGTACTTCATATACAGACAGGTAGCTCTCCCTCAAGCTCCACAATCTAATTTACTCTACACTACAGCAATTCAATCTGATTCCAGTGTTTTTCAGTATACCACTGACAGTATTTCAATGTCTGTCAGAACTCTTGATTATCTACTCATATAATGCCTCACAGATTCACTCAGGCTGTCTTTTGATTACGTGTTGAATGACTGTGCCTATGAGAATGCTCAAAGAAAATTTTACACTCTACACAATTTCATCCTTAATTCAAACTAGATTTGGGAAGAGTGTTCTCTCCTGAATATTTTTAATTTCTAGAATGTTTGTAAAGAAAGGGTTTGTTTTAAGATCACACATCTTTGTTATGGTGATGCAGTTACTTGTATGAAAGTTAAGAATCACTCAGGGAAATACTAGAATTGTTTGTCTGTTTATGTTTGATCTGTTATTCTATTGGTAAGTATTGAGTAGCTTCTTGATGCTAATAAATAATATGATTGCCCATCATTACTATTAAAAAATAAAATAGGACCCAGTGGCACCATTAAATACTTAATTTTATACTCACTTTTCCAGGATTTGATGTGTCTCAGCTTGTTACTAAGGCAACATGCATGGATCTTGGAAATGGATTTAATTCACCTGTTCTGCCACCCCAGCAGTTCTGTAAGCATATTTAGAGCTGTTGCAATATTTATAGAGTCTCTTAATCCATGTAATTTACTGTCTACAATGTTGTATGTAATTATGAAGTTCAAAGAGTGCATTAGTCTTACTAAAGAAATAAGACTTTAAAACTGTGATTGTGATGGGTTTTTTTGTCAATTTTTCTATGTCAATAGATGTCACATAGTATAGAAAGCATATGGCTATTGTGCTTTCTCCTTGGGCACATGATCACATACAAAAGGAAAAAAATGCCACTATTAAAGCAAGTCTTATTGGACATACACTTCTGGAGGAGTTGCACTAATCTTATACATGAATCATTGATATGATGTATATTTACGAGTTGGAAGAAAACCATGTCAAGGTAAGACTCAACAGATGTGCCTCTGTCAACTCAGAACTGACTGAGGAAAAACTGGAAATACTATTATCTGAGAAAGCACATATGATAACCACATGGTTATAGAACATGCACTAATATCAGCAGTTTAGTCAGGGCTTGCCATGCAATATATTGGGAGAGTTTGCTTTCTTTTTCTGAACATTTTGTATGCATTCATTTCAGTGGCTGAATAGAGGCATTGATAGTCAAATTGTGAGAAGCATTTTTTCCATCCTGAGAGAATTCCTGAGATCTAAACATTGTTCACAAACTCAAATCCATTTCAAATGTTCTGTTAAATACATATATTAAAAAATCATTAAATGTATTATATTGATGTAAGTCTTCATTTTTACATTGTTACATAATATATATTTTCAATAGTTTCACACAGTAATTGATTACAGGACTATTAAATATAGAAATACTGAAACTAGACTTAATTTGGTTGTTTTTTAAACTTTAGCATTTGTTTTTCTAATTGAGTCAGTTTTAGATATTTCGTTTGCACATTTTCAAATGATTAGCAAAAAAGTATGAATAAACAACTGACAGAGACCATCCAAAGTAAAACTGCAAAATTAACTTAGACATCTACCTTGAGGAAATTTCTAAAGTAACTGAAATATTGTACAATGCTAAAGCTCATGGACCTAGCATAAACATTTATATTTGGAGACATGAATCATATTCAGATATGGAGTTAATTACACAAAATCACACAAACACATATGGAATACTGAATGGTAATTATAGTTCATTACTATTTACAACCATAAAGACAACAATTCAGAATTGGCAACTACCTTGCATTCCAGTGTGTATGGCGTCTGGCAGCCTAAGAAACACAAGATTTCTTCATTGACTGTGTAACTTCATCAGCTGTAAAATACTAAGTAGGTGTGCTATCTGAGGCACAACAAGCTACAGCTGATGCAGTTTTTGTAGTTAGTAGTTAGAGAGTGAACTATACTGAGCTTTTAATATCATCTCAGTTGTATGAGTGAAAACATTAAGTGCCAGCAGAGATGTAGTCTGTCAAGTACTACCTAATCTGTACCTAGTCTAATCCCATCATAAATATCACTCATGCAACTAAATGTAGGTTCCCTTGGTGCAGAGACAGTCTACAGGAGAGTAGTGCTCTGTCTACCTAGTGTGCTGTGGACAACGGCTTAGAGATATGATGAATAACTTTTTGGCCTCATTGGCTACCTTTATTAGACAACCTGTGACTGGTTAAAGAACATAAATTGTACATTACTGATGTCTGTGTGTGGTCATCATACACAGATTTCTCTGGTCACCTGTGATATGAAACAAAATTGTGTGACTGTTGAGTAATTACACCATTAATAAAAGGGATCTCAGCTCTGACATGCAGATATATTTGTTGTTATCTGGAAGCCTGATGGATTTAGCAAGAAAATGCAAGAGAAATTTAATTATAAGAGTTCATACCATGAGGTGTGAACCTCATGGTATGAACTCTTATATGCTGACGACAACAAAAAAAAAAAAAAAAAAAAAAGCAAACGAAGGATATATATAGGAAACTACAAGAAGAAGAAAGAGGAAGTTAAATTGTCAGCATACTATGGCAAGATATCAACTTATCTTGACTGTACACTTTTGCAAGGTACTTACTCATCAAGCAGATTACAGCACTAACAGAGCTTCAGCATTTTGGTCATGCATCAGGAAGAGTTTAGAAGCAAAAGAGAATCAAATTTCAGATCAGATGTTCTCTGTTGAGGTGTGTATAATAGATATGCTATGAATTTGCCTGGACAAAATTTGCATGTAGCTTTTGTAAGAATCTTAGAATCATAGAATCTTAGAACTGCTTCAGTTGGAAAGAACTCTTAAAGGTCATCAATTTCAACTGCTCTGCAATGAATAGACACCTACATTTAGATCAGATTGTTCTAAGCCCTGTCCTTGAATGTCTGCAGGGACAGACATCACCTCTCTAGATGTACTGGTCCTCTGCCTCACCAACCTTATTTTAAATAACTTCTCAAAAATCATAGAATCATTAAGGTCCAACAGTCGACCTATTGCCAACATGCCCAGCATCTATCTTGAACGCTTCCAGAGACAGTGACTCCGCCAACTCTTTGGGCAGCCTGTTCCAATAACTCTGCACTCATTCTGAGAATAATTTGTTCTTAATATCCAACTTGAACCTCATTATATCCAATAATCTCCCATCAGTTCACAAACACTTCCTTTCCACCTGTTACAGCAGGCCCTGCTAAAGAATCTTTTCCCCTTTTACTTATAGCCTCCCTTTAGGTACTGAAAGGCTGCTCTCAGGTCTCACTGGAGCTGTCTATTCTCCAGGCTGAACAGCTTAAGTTCTCTCAACTGTGTCTTGGTAGGAACATTTTTGTGACCCTCTTCTGGACATGCTCTCACAGATTCACCTCTCTCTTGTACTGACGACTCCACATCTGGACACAGTACTCCAGGTGAGGTCTCACCAGCACAGAGGTAAGGGAAGAGTCACCTCCCTTGACCTGCTGGCAGTGTTTCTTTTGACGCAGCTCAGGATATGGTTGGCTTTCTGGGCTGTGAGGGCACAATACTGGCTCACGTCTAGCTTGCCATCCACTGATATCTTCAGGTCTTTTTTGTCAGGTCTGTTCTCTATCCTTTCAAACCTCATCTTGTAACTGTAGCAGGGGCTGCCACGACACAGATGCAAGACCTTGCACTTGGCTTTGCTGAACCTCATGAGGTTCTCCTGGGCCTACTGCTCCTGTCTGTCTAGGGTCTCTCTGGATGGCATTCAATCTCTTGGGCACATTGATTTCACCTCACAGCTTGATGTCATCTGCGAACTTGCTGAGGGTGCACTCAATCCCACTGTCAAGATATTTGATGAAGTTAAGTTGTTAAAAAGCACTGGTCCCAGGACTGACCAGTACTGACCCTCAGGGACACCACTCATCACTGATCTCAATCTGTACATTTAGCCAATGACCAGCACTCTCTGGGTAAAAATCTTGTGACCAGCTCCTCATCCATCAGATGGCCCACCCATTAAATCCATAACTTTCCAATGGAGTGAAGGATGTCGTGGGGGACCATGTCAAAAACCTTACTGAAGTCCAGATAGATTACATCAGTAGCATTTCTCTTGTCCACTGTCGCAGCTACAACATTATAAAAAAGGATAAGGTTAGACAGGCAGAACCTGCACTTGGTGAAGCCATGCTGTTCTCATAAATTATTGAGTACAAAATAGATGTCAACCTGTGGAATATTCTTAGGACTGTTAACTTTATCAACTTTAGGATTTATGAAAGTTAAAGCAACAGGGTAATAATGATTAGAACCTGGATTACATGCTAAAAAAGAATCTCCACGTTTTGACATTTTAAATTAGCTTAAACTATTATGAGTTTTATTGTTGTTGTTTATATTTTCAGAGTTTCAAACATGAAATTACAGGTGTTTTCCTTCATTCAGTATTTAAATTGTTACAATAAAGTATTTAAAAAAAAAAGGAACGACTGGAAACCAGATTTTTTTCCTATACTTCCTTGGTGGTTCAAGATGTAAAGGAGCTACGTTGGGGCCCATTCTAATATTTCCCTTTTACTTCAATTTCTCTCAGATTTCCTCGCCAGAAATGATGTCTGTAAGCCATCACTGGGCCTTTGAGCCCAAAGCAAAGATCTGATTTCAAGTTCCAGCCTAAGCAAAAACAAATGTATCTCTCAGAATGTGTTTGGAACTGTTTATAATACAAAACAATACAATATTAGGAGAGTGGCAAGACCTTTAAAATCTGATATATTTAATATTTATGAACCCCCTTTCACTTCAGTTTTCTGAACACTGTATTTTATTGTGTATAGCAATATTATACTGATACTCTTCCATGTGCTTGCCTATTTGGCTTTTGAGGAAAATTACTGCACAAATGCATGAAATAAAGTATCAGTATTCAGTAGCTCATATAAAAGAAACCAACAATCTTCATGACTTTAAAGCAAGTTCTAAAGGAATTTTAAAAAGCCCATTCAGGAGAAAGTTCAAATTTTCTGAGTTTAACTAAGTGATCTCAGACTAATTATTTTCTGCTGGCAGAAATAAGTAGGAAGTAAATGGATGATATCAACTGGCCTTTTCAGTGGCTTTTTGTTCTTTCGGGACATCAGTCTGGTACTCGCTTTTTCTACGTGTTAACAGAAGTGGAAATTTTTTTAAAAAAACAAAAGCAATATACAAGGCCAACTATCATCAGTGTTCTCAAAGTTGAATAGATTAGAAAACAAGAGAATAAGTAGCTTTTCTTGTTGCTCCATTTATAGGTGGAGTCAAGAAACAATGAGGTGGCTGAGGTTTAGTATGGATAAATCTAACATTGTGGTTGTGAGCTGAAGCAAACACAAGCGAGATGGTTTCTTAGAGGCCCTTGTGAAAATACCTATTATTAATCACCAGAGCTCACAGCCTAGCTTTGACAGTGATGAACATCCTGCTATAACAGTAAAATAGCAGAATAGTTTTCTCTGTGGATGCACGTCCAAGAGGTTGCAGTTGTTTCTTTCAACTGTGAACTTAACCACTCACTGTGATAGAGACTATCAGTAAACTTTAAAAACAAACAACACATTAAGCTCAAAGCTGATGTAGGGATTCAGAAGGAAATGGTTTCTTACCCTTTACCTCTCAATCAGAGCACCCTGAAGAACAGAGAAGTTATTGATGCAGAGAGGTACTGTGGTGCTCAGTGCACACTTCTGCCTGCCCTAAGTATAAAGGCAGGGATCCTTGGACACCAACCTGTAAAGGTGGCTTTCCTTATTGGCACTGAAGCATTTAACAGAGGTGTTTCAACTTGAATCCTGCCATGTAGCAAACCAAGGATATGTGAGCACTCTACTCACAGTAGAAATCTTTTGTGCTCTCTTTTTTCTACCTACAGACTTGATAACATCCTGAGAGTCACAAATAGTCTAAAGGTCCTCAAGGGGAGGAAAGAGATTTGAAAGAGATTTCCTGTTGTTGATAAAATGCCCTCTGTTTCAAATGTTCATATACTTGTTGAGCTTTTAATGTTTCTGGATAGTCCATCTGTAAGAAGTAAAACGAATAACTAAGGCATAATTTACCACCACTTTTATGGATGAATTTTTGGGTTAGCTTTTCTGTATAGAGAAATACAAATAAATAAAGTAACTGCAAATGCTACTTGCTACCTCATATTGACTTTGCCAGTGAATAATTCCATGCAGGGATGACAGAGTAAATACAGGGAAATTTCAAACTGAATGCATAATTACCTATGTTATTCACAGTTGTCTGTACTGCACACATAAAATATATATACAGCTTGGATAAAAGGACTCTAAGACACTCAGGTTTTATTTAGCAATTACAATATGTCACAACTGTTGGAGGCCCCAATAAATGTAAAAAATGTCTAAGACTTTGAATATAGATATTTTTATAGAACAAGATAAAAAAATATGCTGAATGAATCAAAACCCTACACACACTACAGCAACAGTGGGGAAAATGGAAATAAAATCTTTCTGCATTGGCAAAGAAGGGACAACATTTTCTATGCACTGAGTTCCCTGTAGTGTCATCTATATGACATGAGGAAATGCTATCAAGTATCTAGAATATTTCATGATCTTTAGGGTTGAGTGGAACACAATATTGAATATTTACAATGCCATGGGCAAACATCAGGAATATTGTAATGCACCCAATGTCTTTACTGAATGAAAATCTTCTCCACACTGAGATGTGCAAAGACCTGCAAAATTATAATCATGATGCTGTTAATATAAGTAGCTCTGAGCTCCTCTGAGGGCCCAGACATTGTGAAGGTGGTCTGTTTTGCTTCTGTCCTTCTGCTTACTTGTGGGAAGATAAACTATGAAGAGGAGTGAGACAAAAGTATGTATTGCACTAAAATGTGCAAAAGCTGGGCCAGATATCCAACATTTAATGAAACAAATAAGTTTCTGTGGCTCAGACTTTTGCTGTACAGGAGTGATACAGTAGCCTGAAGGGAAAAATTGGGCATTTCAATAACTCACTATTTCAGTCTGAAGCTTACAGGAAGTAAACAGCATCCTGACGTTAAGGTTATACTAGGGAGCAAAAACGCTACAAGAAATGCAGTTTGCTATAGCAAGACTCACTTAATCGGAGTCCAAAAACCAGAAAGGAGCTATGTGGGATATGGATTACAACATAAGTCAAAACAATGTCAGTATTTGTAAAACAAGATACCTTATCTCACTCTGTAACAGTTTTCAGTACCCTATTGGAAGTCTCATCAAGAAAGAACCTCTGCGGAAGAGACCTCAGATTAAAGCAATTGTAAAGGATTTGACATACAGTAAGGGAACAAGAAAGTTCTGCTGGAAATCAGAGAAGTATTGGCCTCCTAGATTTACACAGCCCAAAAGACGACCTGGAAAATAAACAGATGGGTAGTCCAGTTAATTTGGAGTTCAAAATAGCAAGCAGAAGAAACACCCACAATCTCTGATCAATTTAGTAAAGGAGAGAGTTGGCTGTATGCTTACCAGTTGATCCTGCTGTTTTTCAGGATCAGTTTCCCACCTGACCTAAATCAAAGGATTTTGTTTTGTCGATCAAGCAGGGGCTCCTGATAGAAACAGTAGTTTTCCTAAACCAAATTTATGCTCTTTGTTTCAGTGAATATCCTTACTTTCTTGTGTGTTTTACCACCCGAGAATGCCATAAAACAATAACACATATGGGGCAATATATAGTGTATAGCATAAATAGGGTTTTCCTTGTTACAGTTGTGAATGGAAGTATTTGCAGTATTTAATGCTGCTGAGCTTAACACGACAGTCCCACAGAAAGGCATAGTTCATCAGTGAAATGTGGACTTGATTGAAGAATGGTTTATTTGGTGACTTCAGCCCAATGGAAAAATACCTGTCAATGCACTATTTCTTAACATTTAATATTCTATATATATTTTTCAATTTATAATGCAATTTTCTCTCATGAATTAAATGAGAATTTAGGAAGCAAATTAAAAACGTATTTATTTCATCAACCTTATATTTTAATTTGCATGGAAAATTCACATATTGATATCAGAAAATGCTAAAAAGAGCCCTTCATAAACTGTAATAAGTGTGTAAAAGTTAAACCATTTGCAGCATAATTTTTAGTATATTAGCAATAGATGGTTAGTTGCACTCATCTAATCCTTTATGCTTGTATTGTTTAATTTACTTGTAAGTCAAAGCTGGTAATAAAATACAGTAGGATAGTGCACCGAAGCTATCACATGTTGATTTTTAATTAATAATCTCATAAAATATAAATTAGTATGGTTAGGAACCCACTTGAAATCTAATTAACTTGCCTTGGCTATCTTGTTAGATGCCTGAAATACTAAAATATTTTTACAAGGCTAACATATTAATAAGATTGTAATTGTGCGTTACTGCTCATTTAATTATATTGCAAAACTTAGTTTATCCATAGATGAGCATTAAACATCAATTCAATGATCTGTCCTTTAACAAATCACTTGATCACTGACATACAAAATCAGATTTATTAATTCCAAATGCATTGAGTACTTTTAACCTTCATCCCATATTTTACTGCCAGCACATATAAAAATTTTGAAATATCTTCTAGATATTTCTCAAAGAAGGAAGCAGAGCTGGTTGAGGAAGACAGGATGTTTGGTTAGTTTTCCCTTCATGGAGTCAAAATTGAGTAAGAAATAAGCTGTTCTAACTCCATATTTTGTTACAACTGAATCTCTACCTGCAGATGAAGTCAATGGCTCATTATGGAAGAAGGGCTGAAAGTCTGAGTCTAGAGTCACAAGCAATCATAGTGCATATTGTTCCCAACAATCTTTTCCTATGGCTTTTGTAAGAACCACTGAGCATAATTGTAATGGTCTTACCAGGGAGATAAAATGATTTTTAAGACATTAAACATAATCTTATGTGAACACCTGGGGTCTTCATTTGAGGTACGCGACTATGAAATGGTAAATGAGCATATGTGTGATCTTCATAAAGTAATCATCTTAAAGAGCTGAATTAAATGAGCAAGCATTGTACTAAGATGATTATTATCTCCCCTTACTCACCTTGTGAGACTGATTGAAAGGGATATGGTCTCACTGAAACTTAACAGGTTTCACGTGGCTCCAAAACTAGAAATGATAGACCTCATAAATCATAATTCAACTTTTCCTCAGAATTTAAACAATAGAGGATAATACTCATTTTTTCATAATTAGTTGTTTCAGGGACATCTTGAACATTACTATGGGTAAAAGTATAGTCTAGAATATTTATTCGAATTCATTAACTTTTTTCAATGAAAAAGAGCAAGAGAGACCTACAAACTTCTAATGTTTTAAAGGAGTTGTGCTTAATTTTCCTCAAGAGATGAGAGAATCCTTTTAGTGATTACTATAATCATCTATTATTTTGTAATAGGCGAAGATGTTCCTCTGACTTACACAGATTCTTTGATCTCAGTGCTACTCTGCCAATTTGTATCGTGGATCATTAATATCTGATTTTTCAGATTTTTACTTCTCAAAATGGTTTTGTCCTTAATCATACAAGAAAAATTTACATGTACAAATGCATGCTTACAAACATAAGCAAATGTTAGCATATAATGTTACAATGAACAAGAATGAACGAATGAACAGGAAAGTTATTCCATAAATTCATTTTTCACATGCTGCTCACAGTTTTTCCACTGTGTTAAACCTTTTCTAGTTTAATGATGAGTGTCATTAAATGACTCCAAAGAAGCCATTAAATAAAAATGAATTTTCCATTTGAAAAAATATAATGATATAATAAAAAAATATATTTCTATTGAAAAAAATATATTTTCTGAAATCTCTCAATATTTTTTAAGAAGTAATCTCAAACGTTTCTGCATGTCTTAAGATAAATAAACATAAAAATAATCTTATTCTTACCTTTTACTTCAAATGCAATATAACTGTGAGTCGTGAGTAACAAGATAAAAATGAAACTCATTACATACAAATGTTCAATAATACTGCATAATGAAACCACTATATGTAATTCTTGTGCAGCTAATTCAGAAAATCTGATTAAAATATATTACAAAAGGGCTAAGACAGTTTAAAAATATATGAGACTGTATGGGGATACATTACCTGAATTCCCCTCTAAGATTTTCATTTGGAGAGAGACACATGCTCACTGGCTGTGCCGCTGCCATGGCTCTGTGCACATAGGTCATGTGGTTGCATGTTAGCATTTGTGCTTGCAGTCACACATTGTTTAGAAGTAAGGGTGCGATGGCCACAAATGAGGAATGCAACCACTTTTTTCATTCAAATGCTACAGTGTGACAGTTCAGTATGGTAGTGACATGCCCATCATATTCATGATCCTAATGATAATATGCTAAGCAAAGACAGATTCATCTTTTATCCTGCAAATTTATGGACAGTGAGTTCTAAAAAATTAAGAGCTTCTCCTCTGCCTTTCAGAACAGTGAGAACAGAAAAAACATCCCTCAGTAAATAGATCATAACTCCCAATTCATACACATCCAGCATGAGTATCACTGTGTTCCTTCTATGGTGGTAAGCAAATAAAATGCAGAAGATAACCATGTAAATAAACTGTGGAGGTAGAAGCCTAAAATGTAATAAATCTCTGTCCAAGACAATCCTAATTCCAACCCAAAAGTGCAGTTTACTCTGTTTTTTATTATCCAAGAAGAGGCTTAGATCTCTGTTCAGATCAGCAACGTATAATGTTTTCTGGCTTCATTTCATTTACTGATGTGCTGCCAGTTGATCTTTGACTTTGTGCTGCAGGTGAGCACGATTAAATCAACATGTTACAATCTTAATATATGCTCTGGGCTGTATTGTGTTTCATTATAACTCCTGAAAGACAGAAGATTTGCAGAGGGACAGATATGTTTCAGGGCCAAAAGTAATACAGAATGTTTAAACACAGGCAGGAAGTAAAGATATCTTCTGAATCTGACCCTATTTAGAATTATTTATGTTTCTAACTAAAGAATTCTAAATATGTATTTATTTCTCCTTATCGAGTCCTTAAAAAATATGAACCTTGTTATGTAGGAAGAATGGATATGCACCTCCAACAAAATAATTGGTGATGATACACTATGTGAGCATGAATTTTCCTGTGACAAGAGATTCAATTTTAATGATAATATAAAGGACAATTTATTATATATCCTTTAAATAAGAGGAGTAAATAGTTATTAGTGATATTAAATCTACCTTTGCACATCTGTCTTTAGTCTTCACCTCATGCATTTATCTCTTGGGATATATCAAGTTTTTAATTCTGCTTTTTTTCTTTATTAAAGTCCACAAACTAAAAAGGCAACTTATATCATTTTCTGGAAATTATTATGTGATCAGAGTACTTCAGGCTGCAGCAAGTACTTACATTTATGACAAACAGACCTTCAGGATTATTTTTGGAAAGAGAAAGGAAGACTATAACAATAAGAAGATGTGAGATCTCCACCAAGCTAAATCCTGTGTGATTAAGGAAGGGAAAAAGCAACTGCTTTGTGAATGGACATTGTATGTTCCCTTTCTCATGCAAATTATGATTTGATTTTGAAATGTGATTCAAAATTAAATTTATCAAAACAAGCAACAAAAAAGTACACAACCCTAAAAATTGGGCAAATTTTTCATCAAGGAATAAATTCTCAGTATTTCCACCCTAGCAATTATAACTGTCAAGAGTAAGGAGTTAAAAATGCTATGAATGCTGTGCATAGGTCCATTTGGTAAACAATCAACTTTAAAATTATTTATTAAGTAATCACTTTTCAGATCTCTTGATCATGTGACTCAATAATAAAAAAATAAATACTGGTACTTCCTTAAGAAAACATACAATTACATAAACAAATACAACAGTGCAGAGGAAGACAGAAATGCAATAGGAGTCAGGATGGTCTCAGCTGTGAGTTCTTCCCTGACCTCAGCACAACGTGGAACCAAACAGTAGAAATTAGGCCACATTGTTAAGAGGACTATAAAAGAATAATTCGAGCAAGTTGATACAAATTCAAAAAGGTCAAATTCAAAAATAGATGCATTTAACAAGATATATCAGGAATAACAAGAACTGCTTTAGAAGTGCATTAATAGTAAGAAGCCCAAAGAAAGAATTGGCCTACTCTTTTGGTGAACAAGGAAACTAATTGCAGATGATATTGGGAAGAACAAAATGTCACAGTCTTTTCTGAGAAAATCTTTCCTGGAAAGGTCAGTTTATGATTAGGTGATTACTGCAGCAGGTAGAAGGATTAAAAAAAAGAAAAAAGAGCAGGTAGAACAGGGAAGACAAACCTTACTGGAATACTTGGTGTATTGGGATAGTTAGGCATTTGGCAGATGTCTGAGCATAACTAATTCCCCACAGAAAAGAAGACTTGGTTTTGCCCTCAGCCTGCTCTCTTCCCCATTAAAGAATCATTGTTTTCTGTATATCAGAACTGCTGGAATGATAAGGAAGAACTGAACTAAACAAAAAAAAACAGAAATCAACAGCAAAGAGGAGGAAACATGCTTCCTTTTAAGAAGAAAAGAGAACAGAGGAATCAGACAAACTTAAATACATTTCCCAGAGAAAATTTGAAGTAAAGAACTAAGCTATTTGTAAGCCTGGAAAATAACAGAATAACAGAAATGGCATCCAAGATGGTTTTGTTGTGAAAAATCATAAAAAATATAATTTTATTTGTCAGATTAATAGATCTTGATGGTGAGAATAGAGCAGGAAATTCCTTGAAGTTTGTTGCCATCAGCAAGGCTTTGATACCCTCTCAACAAACTGGAAAAACAATTTTTAAAAGCCTTTAACACTTGCACAAAACAAGTTGGACAGCCTTATGGAAGAAGTAGCAACCTGTGAATTCTCTTTGAAAATAAAATGAAGTTGTCAGGTGAAGTCTGTAGAATCAACTGCATTCACTTCTATCCAAAAATTTCGCTAATGAATTGCATAACCAGTTTGTGCATGTCTGCCAATATCAAATTTGAATTTATTTGAATTTTTCTGGATTTTCCTTTCTAGTCATAAAAAAATCATGAAATTTGATCTACTGATCTACCAGCTAATGAAGAATTTAAGCTTAGTGCATACACCATAAACTTAACTCCTCTATTTTATTATAAAACTAAGTTATCCAAAATGAATCACCATATCTAGAAGTCAAATGTACTTGAAAGAGAATGGCTCATTAATTAAGTAGGTTGAAACAAACAATTCTGAAACAATGACTAGTCTCTTATCCAAGGAGGAATATACATTTCTTCATGTAGTGTAGAATTTCCCATTGTGTCTATGTGGTTTGTAAACACATCCAAAAGTCAAATTAGTTGCAAATTGCAACTTCTGAAAAGAGAAACAATTATTACTAAAACATTTATTTTCTACATTATCAAACATTTTCACAGAAACAAATAAAAAATTAAAAAATAGATATATTTGGAAATGTTGGAAAGTTTTCCAAGTCATCTAAATTTAGCTCATTTTGAGCTCTCATTGTGATTCCTTGGAAATGTTATTTAGTGTTAGAAATACTGCCATATCATCTAACCACCATAAACAAATTCCTAAAATGAGAGAAACCACCCTGCAGCATAGAGGATGTAGTCAAGGAAAAGCTGGCTGGAGAGAGAAGGCTTGATCCCTTCATAACAGTTTAAGAAGGTAGACCTCAACTTCAAACTAACTTAAAATTTGACTAATAAATAAATAAATCACTCAAGTATAAAGTTCTTTGGGAAAAAAAAAGCAATATTTCCTATGCTCATGGGAATTAAGAAATGATAATTTCATAGTAATTTTATTGTGAAGGAAAAGAGGAAAAACTGGAATTCATATTTGTGGTGTAAATAACTCCCAAGGATGGTACTTCACAAAGAAATAGAACAGGTGATAGTATATTTTAAGTAGTTCTATATAAACAGTATACAAATAATTCAAAAGAGAAGATAGCTCACCTTCAGGATGACAAGGCTTGCAGGGGACTCCACATGAGAGGGATCTCCAAGAAGAGATCCTCCCCTGGAGGTGGTCAGCCCTTAAATGGGGTTTGGGAGAGGTGGAGCCAGGCTCCACCCCTTCCACTCACACAGGTATATCACCTCCACCTGTGGCCCTGTGGCTGACTCGGTGCTCACCTCAGGTGACCTATCAGTGGTTCAGGCCGTGATTCAGCAGTTCCCATACAACATTTCATTTTAAGGAGGTGAATTTTTCACCTACTTGGGTGGGAAGAGTTTCTTTCCACCAGAGGGGAATATTGTTGTTCCTTAAGATGGTGAAGTCTCAGAGTCTCATCGTTTCCTGCAAAGGCAAAGAAGTAAACATTTTTGTACATATATTTGAAACATCTTTTATCATATAACCTGTAGAATTTCCTCTTTTCACAGTTGTGAAAATATTCCTGAGTATATTTTGAAGCCTTCATGTTTCACATTGTAAACTAATGCCAAAGAAACTAAGTTGTTTTTCATTTATCTGCAATAGTAAAGATCACTATTTGGAAAAGAAAACTAAAAATACAGTCACATCTCCAAATAGATAATTCAACTTCTGGTTTTATTCCCCAATCTGGAAACTCAATTCTTGATTAATATGCATCATTATGCATTTAAATAAAAATGGACTCTGTAATTTCAATGAACAAACAGTGCTATTTTACTGCTAATTTAACATCATAATCATAAATCTTCAGACATGCTAGATAACAGAACATGTTTAATAAAAATGAGTAAACCTTGCTCCCAAGTTTAACCAGTCATCAATATTGTTAAGCTCTTCCTCTGTGTACTTTTTGTACATATATAAACTTCAAAATCAGATAAAGGTAATCTTAGAATAAGAGAAGTGAATGGTTCTTATAATTAGTGTCTAAAGAAGGTGAGACTTCAGAAAGGAAGCAAGACGACAATTTTTCTTGAGAAGAAATATTTGTTGTAAGAATTAATGATAACTTTTTGATGAGGGAGTTCTGTACGACAGGAAAGATAAATGACTGTAAAATAATTTTGTAGAATTGTTAAATATAGAAAGGCTATTCAGAAAGCAAGATCTCTTCTATTCAGGGATGGTATGTACAGATATAGCACTATTTAAATCAATAGTTTGCTCAGCTTTAAATCAGCTCAGGATATAGACCTGGGTATACTTTCTTAAGGACAGTCTCAGGAGTCTGTCCATCATATAATCCTTGTTCTTCCAGTTTTGACTTCATCTGAAGAATGCAGCCCAGATGGTAAGACAGACAAAGTGCTCCAGAGCTTTCTCTGTTTTTCTTTTGGGAATCCTATAGATTTGGGTAATATATTGTCCTAGTCCAGAGTTAACGTCAAGCTGATCATGAAATACTGAAGTCCTGAAAGTAACTCTGGTAAATTCTGCATGTCTCTGAAAGTCATTAGATGGGCTGAAAGCCTAAAGTTCTACAAGAACTTCATGGACTTTGATTCCATTCACAGTTGACATAATTAGATCAACTGATTATTTTAGTGTAAATAACTCAACAAAACACAGGACTGTACATCTCTCACCCTTTAGCACTGTTAAGGATTTTCAGTCTCACTTCTGTGTACATAATTGGCTATAATTTTCCATTTCACTATACATGTGAGAATCAAAACACTTGTGTGATAGCTAAGAAGGCTGAAAGAATGTTTATTTTAGGATAGATTACTGAAAGTATGGCTAATTTTACAAAAGGGGGAAATTATAATTAATTTTAACGGGTCAGTGGCACAAATGTGAAAAAAAAAAAAATCGTGTAGCCAGAAAATGAAGTCAAAAGACAAGAAAATAAACTACAGATATGTATTACAGTCTAAAGTCTGAAGGAAAAATTATTCTTAAATCATAAATCTGAAATATGAAATTACTATTTCTTAGATCTGAAGATGCTTCAGGAACACACCCTATCCTGTCTTTTTTTCTCAAAGTGTGCTTTTGAGTTCTGTTCAATCCCAATTTAGATAACTGCTGGGTAGTGTCATCATATCAGCACAATGCAACATGAAACAGAAAAACATAGTTTGCCAAAAGCCAGGTACATAAAGGTTCTGAAATATTTGCACAGGTTTTTAGAAGCTGCTTATACTAATCTGAAGTGACATGTTTGCTGTAGGAACACATTCATCAGTTCAAATAACTCGTATTCCATTTCATCCTAGCTCATAATCATGCTGAATACCATGCACAGCAAGAGTTTAGCTATGATAATAGTCCCAAATTCAGAGGATTGCATCAATGCATGGATTATGCTTCCTTTAGCATGTATATACAACACTAAGATGAATACAAAGAGCTGAAAACATTAAGAACAGGAAAGTTAGGACAGAAGTTTAGGAATAAATGGAGGTTATTAGGTTCAGATTGTGTTTTGAATGAGAAGTCTTAAAGCTATATGGATTACCTAGCAAGCATGATCCGCTGTAATTAGAATGCTGCAAAAGTCATGACCTTATATAAAATCAAGATATATTGTTGGAACAGCTTTTAATAGTACATCAAGTACCAAAGTTTGTATTAAGGTCACTTGTAACTAAGCTTGTACCATTCCTTGCTTTTGTC
The DNA here is from genome assembly GCF_038088225.1 of Cyrtonyx montezumae. NCBI lineage: Eukaryota > Metazoa > Chordata > Aves > Galliformes > Odontophoridae > Cyrtonyx > Cyrtonyx montezumae. The sequence continues at coordinate 108,136,693 of NW_027072089.1, forward strand.
AATCACTCTCTGCATTGGTCATAAAATGCCTCCATGTTCTCATTTGCAGTTGTGGTAATTGGGACATAAATCTGCAGAGATAGAGTTAAGTAAAATGCCACTAAATTGTGTGCTCTATTGTTGGACTGTGTCTCAGCAAAGTATCTATTTTCACACTAATGACAGATGTGCAGTGTTCTCTAATAAGATCAAAAATAGCTTGCACAATAAAGGCTGCTTTTTAAGAATTTTGGTTATTGTCACTGAATTAGATTTGTGATATTCAAGTAATCTTTTTTTTTTTTCTAAAATGTTGTTCAAATATGGTGTTTTGCTTAAGTGAGATTTTTCTCTCTCCATCAGTAAGGAAAACTTCCTTATTTCAGATACGATAGGACATAAGAGATATAATTCAAGTGTCTTTTCTGCTTGTATTTTTTAGCAATGAGTTTGAATTTAATCTCTCACTCTAACTAAAATTTATCAGAGCCTTACTAATATTAGGAGAAGGAAAAAGATGTGGAAATTCTCATGGTATCTTTGCTGGTTTTGCTTTTTTTTACCCAGTGATCATATCTGGCAGCTCATTACGTGTCTACCTCCTTCCCTGTGGACAAAATAGAACTACAAACATTTTGACAAAGGTATACAGATCAAGAAAACAAATACAGAAATTAAAAAAAAAAAGGAAAAAGAAAAAAGAAGCACCATACTGCAGAAGTATTGACTGGTATTCCTAAACAAGGACATTATTTTTTGAAAACTTGACTGATTATGGACTGGGAGACTATAACAAATCTATAATCCAAATTAAGATTCATGTGCTATGAGCCAGAAAGAAGCTTACTCTCAAGTTACTGATTGCCACATAATTAAAGCTATTATTCATCTATTTTACAAGAAGCAAAATGGCTGAAGTATGTCTCAAGAATTAGTTAACAGTGCTGTGGAGAGATCTAAGCCCAATAGCAGCACAGGAAAAAAATAATCGAGTCTTTGTAGTGCCAAAGAATGGACTGAAGACAACCATACACTTTGCCTGTGGGCAAAACCTCCTGTAAGTTCGAGTTCTGTACTTTTGTTCTATCAGCAGAAAACACATAATTTTTCCCTTTTGTAAAATGCTCCGTGCCCCAGGCTATCAAACACTTTAATAATGCGTATCTTCAACTTTCCTAAAAATTGAGATCTTTAGAAGACTGGAACATTAAGCTAGTGAAAAATGTGGCTTTGGAGTGTGGGAAGTTGGACCAGGGACAGAAAAAAATTGTGCCCCTGAATATAATGATATATAGTGAAATGAGTACAGATAATAGACATAATTCCTAAAATTATTACTCAGCCTTTATTTCCTTTGGAAAGAAAATTTATTGGCAGGATGAACAGGGAAAAGGATTTCATGGTTGGACTTCAGGTGGGAAAGTGAAGGTATATGTGTAATTGGCTAAATGTACTATTTATTTATTTATTTAACGCAAAGATCTTGAATAAGTGCAGTCACTTAAAGAAATAACAGAAATACGAAGAAATCAGAAGTTTATTTTGAACCTGAAGTATAGATTTGAGGGACAAACCAAAACAACTAGTGAGCCTCACATTTATGTTGTATAATAAAGATTCATGAAACTAACTAAATGAAGACAAAATAAACTTATACTTCTTAGTTATTTACATGAAATCTTTGAATTTCAGCAGAGGAAACTCAGTAGGAAGTTCTATTTCTTTGTCCTGTGAAACTCCACTCCATTTTTACTGAAACAGACTTAACAGAAGACTGCTCTTTCCATCCCTTACTGTTCTGTTTGTAAGGAAGCCAACAACTAGTTAGATAATAACTAAATAGACTATAGCTATATTAGAGTTGGCTTTGAGGGGGATTCAGTGTTGGCGGCACTGGAAAGATCCAAGAGCTCTCACTGTACTGACAGTGAAATGGACCAGAGTGTGGATGGGACTGACTTTTCTCTCACCCCTTCTGTCCCAGCTTTGCTCACAACCTCCATGTTTGGGACCTACTTGTAGTAGGTTATTAGCGACTTTTTTTCTCATAATGGAAGTTCCTATTTACAAAAAGCATTTTTAAACATTATAAACAAATAAGAAAACAAGGAAAAAAGAAAAACCTAGCTAACAGGATTTTGCATGCCCACAGAAAGGTTAGCAGAAATCACTTGAACTTTAAAGACTACTGTAACAGCTCATGCAGTCTTAATCTATGCTTTTATTTGATTTCCCTTTTGTTGTTGTTGTTTGAATTACTAGTAATACATTAATGTCAGTTTCCACTAGGCAACACACTTTTGTACCCTTTTGTAGGGAACTTTTCAACCTTGGAATATATACATTGCAATTTCACTAATATTCTGTTTGTCACATTGTTACATACTATTGAATATGCAAGATGGCTAGGAAAAGGTGCAGGAGTCAATATAGGTAATGCATATTTGTCATCTGAAGAAAAATGAGCAATGTTGTTTTTGCCAATAAAGTTCTTTTGAAACACTGATGTGAAAATTTGTCAGGAAAATTAAGCTATGGGAGCATACTTCATTTTCTTGCAAAAGGCAATGGAGAGACCATGTGAAATGTCTGCTGCTTCAAACAGACACTCTTGTAAACCCAAGAAATAACCCCCTGCACATCACTCCCAACAGATGATCTGATTTCAAAGCACTTATTATCTTTACCTATAAGCTTTGCTTTCTTCTTTCCTACAATTTTCTGAGTACATGACCTCCAGTAACCAGTACAAGAAATGGGATCTCCCCACCACATATCAAACTTCTGAATATCCTGTTACTTGCTAATAAAGTTTAAATGAACTCAGATTTACCATATATTGAACTTTAACAGCTGGACAGCTGTTTACTTCCTCAGGACTTCACAAGACAAAGATAGCACCTACTTCAGTTCAAATCTTTTTGTTTGTTTGTTTGTTTGCAAAAAGACATTTGGAGAGTGTTGAAAGTGAATAATTTTCTAGATTCTTTTCCTAGATCACTTGAATTTCTTCATTGTTCTGTTTTTATTGCTATATTTTTATTATAATATACAAATATATAAATATTGTACTTTGTCCTCTAGGTTATTTGATCCATAATGATAAGTATTCTTTTATTTTTTTCCCAGACTTTATTGAAGTTACGTACTATTGTATGCAGAAGTGCTACCTAATTCACTGTTAACAAGACTTTCAGCCCAGAGTGGTCACATCGTGCTGCCTGAATGACCTCTCCAGAGGACTCTATGACTTATCATACTCTTTATTTACTTGTACATGGAAGGAATGGCTTTAGTGCATGTGAAAAATTGTGAACCAACTATCCTGAAGATTTCTACCCAAGCATTGAGCAGTATAAAATATTGATTAAACTACAACAATGTTTTTATGAGTGTAGTGGTTAAAGATCCAATGCACATACATTTCTTTCCACAAATTATGGCTGACCTGCTGGCATCATCCCTAGAGAATTTTATTCATTAAGCAGCCCTTCACCCAGTCTCTCTACTAAGAACACAAATTTAAGATTTTATTTTGTGTCCATTCTAGATTGACAAAAACATGTATTCTTTTATATAATATATTTTTCTAAAAAAGACAGCCACAGTAGCTTGAAGGTAGATTTGATGACACTGGTAACAAATTCTGCATTACTGTTTCAATAGGAATCTGATTTTTTGCAGACAACCTACCAAATCAGTCTTAACCATCTATTTTATTTTATTTGATCTGTAGCTTTTAAAATCTGATTCAACAAATTCTGTTAAAAAAAAATCATTTTTCCTCTGAAAACTATTTTTCTCTTCAACTGTTTTTCCTTACACAAGTCTTCCTGATGAAGATTTGCTGTGGGGCTCACCCTTCTCCTTAGGCCTCTCCATCTCTCTGGAGTTTGCCTTTTAATTAAGTTGCTTTTCTTTTTTCTTCATTTTTTATTATTTGTCCAAATGCTATTGTTTATGCTTTGAATTGATCTCTCCTGTACAATCTAAACTGAGCATTTTCTGTGGTACTGAATGAATTTCTTATGCCATTGCCTCAGGACATTGCTGCAAACATAGTGTTGCAGTTGATAAAGATTCTCACAATAAAAGAATTTACTACAAAGGATGAATTAATTTTTGTAAAGTTCAATGGCATCGAGTTCAGATAATTTTTCTTCTCACTTCCAATTTCCATTTACTTAGAAAATGGGTTTCTATTTATTTGGACTAATATGGAAAGCACACTGTCATACAGACAGCCTCAACACTCAACAAAACACAGGTGCCTTTGTCAGCAGCATTTCTTTGTAGCTGCCCTTCCAGCCTTTAACAACAGGCTTAAACCAACTGGAATTATTTTAGCCTCAGTGCAATTTTCCTGGTCCTGTAACGAAACACATTTTACTGTTCAGTTAAAGGCAAATTGACAATTCCAACCATTCTATGTTATATGTTTATTTCTTTTCATGGTCTTATACCACTTTGTTCTCCCTGAGTTACCAAAGCAAGTAATTGTATCTTTTTTATTATATATATAGTTCTGTTGATGTTATTGTTTCAGTTCTACAGAATAGCAAAAGGAGATAGAAATATTATATTCTCAGCAAAATAGAAGATTATCAGGAATGAGCATGAATAAAACTATCTGAAAAGTAGTAGAGAATTTTTCTGCAATTAAAAAAAAAACAAAAACAAAACAACCAGAAAACAGTCAGATGAATCAAATACATGATCATGGCCTGTGCTTCTGCCTGGTGTTCTTCTAAGGTTTGATACACATTGGAAACACTTTCTCATATTAGGTTTTTAGTGCCTGGTCATGGCCTGTTTTTATTCAGAATTTAATAATTCAGAAATCCTCAGCTCACTTCAGTCTGCCACGAGTCATCTCTATTTTGATCTAAATGTGACAAAACTTCCCAGTCAATTTTCTACACAGTCACCGGTGTTCCTCTATCTAACTGATGATACCAACAAAGCTGTAAAGCTACCTTTAAACTCAATAATATCACAGAATTATAGATTTTAGGGAAGGAAAGAAATAACAGGTGAGTCAATTCTAGGCTAAATCATATTGCAAGGCTGTGTGCAACAGCATATTTCCTGTTTATCTACTCTACATAGGCCGCACAGAAGGTAATGCTTTCTAATTATTTCCACTGAAACTACAACAGACACAAAGAGTACAATAGCACTAAAATAATCACCACCACTTTCTGTGAGTTTTCATCAGTGATGAACAAGAGACTACATGCCGCACTCATAAAAATCTGCACCAGTGAATGTGTTCTACTGCTTCACAGCTGCAACAATGGCATCATTGCTAGGAAAACACAGTCTGTCCACACAGTCTATCTTTCATTGGTCCAAATAAATGGAAATCAGAAGGCACCAAATTCAGACTATATAGAGGGTGTGGTAGGACAATCCAGCCAAGATTGGCAGTGTGTTCCACAATATTCAAACTGGTATGGGGCCTGGCGTAATCATGTTGCAAGAAAAAGGTTATCTTTCTCTCTGGCCTAATGTTATGTGTTTGAGCCTTTAGTTTACTAAACGTTGAGGTGTAGTGGTGAAGGATAATTCCTGTCCTGTCCTGTCCTGTCCTGTCCTGTCCTCTCCTGTCCTGTCCTCTCCTGTCCTGTCCTCTCCTGTCCTGTCCTCTCCTGTCCTGTCCTCTCCTCTCCTGTCCTCTCCTCTCCTCTCCTGTCCTCTCCTCTCCTGTCCTCTCCTCTCCTGTCCTCTCCTCTCCTGTCCTCTCCTCTCCTGTCCTCTCCTATATCCTATCCTATATCCTATATCCTATATCCTATCCTATCCTATCCTATATCCTATCCTATCCTATCCACTCCTATTCCATCCTACCCTACCCTACCCTACCCTACCCTAGGAAACGTTGAGGTGCAGTGGTCAGATCTGATGGTTTGTCTGGGTTCCAGCAAATCCAGAAGGATAATTACTATCATCCTATCCTATCCTATCCTGTCCTGCCCTATCCTGTCCTGTCCTATCCTATCCTATCCTTTCCTGTCCTATCCTGTCCTGCACTGGATCATACCAGATCACCTGTGGCACTGAGGTATGTTTTAAAGTCAAGGAAATCCATTTATCTTCTGGAATTTTTAACATTTTGTTGTATTTTGGAATATTTTGTTCTGTTTGGTTGGTTGATTTTATTTTATTTTAATGAGAGAGAGGGAGGAGGGCAGGCCATTCATTTCTAAACTTACTACCTAGAATCACTTGAATGACAGATAAAAATCCACTTACAGAAGTACATATTACAATTTCTGTTAAGGTTTTACTTTTGGTTATTGTTTTAGTAAGAAAGCTAGGCTTTAGTTTTGCTTTCTAGAATGTTATACAAACATTTCCTTCTCTGAAGCACTGGAGCTAGATTTTGCCTGCAATTGTTTTCGTGTAATGCAAATAAGCAGCCTTTTTTTGCCAGTCTGTTAGATGTGGAAGGATTATCCACTTGAATATTTTCATTAAGTCTTCAATTGTGATTGTTGAGATTATTCTAAGTATCCACTTTGGGCATGAGTTTTGCCACCAAGACCTGCTGGGGCATTGCATAAGACCAACTTCATCTAAAGCCCTCACAGCAGAATAACTTGAGAAGTCTTCACATCCCTGTTCATTTCCTTTTATACTGCTTGAGGCTGCAATTCAAATTCCCTTTTCCACACTCTGTTTGCTACTATCCTTTAAGAAGTTCTTCAGTTCTAAAGCAGAACAATTTTCTTATCTTGGCCCCCAAAGGAGTATCCGTATATGACTGAAACTTACCCTGTCCTAGATTCTTGCAGAGTGAGATACCGTGGTAAAGAACATATTACCTGAGACCGAAAAATATATAGACTATTGAAAAGAAAACATCAACGTCTTAGAAGAAATGAGAAACAAAGCATTTACTTCAAGTTTGTAGATTTCTCTCCTCACTCAAGTGGTCATGCTTACAGGCAAGGTTTTAGATTCTCTGAATTTCCAAAGTTTCTCTGGATCTTTTTCTAGCCAAAGGGATCTTCATCACTGTGAGGAGAAGCAATGAGAATTTACAAGGCAAAAAATTCAGTTAACATATTGTAAACTAGGTATGAAATTAGTGGTATTTAGATGTCCTCTCTACACTCTGAAAATACATTAAATGTGACTGAACATAGCTGATTCTATTCGCATCAAAGGACTTCTTAAAGTGAATGTAATACATATTTATTTTAAAGCAATTCTACAAGCATGCATTTAGGACTAAAAGCTATTATCAACAAGAAATGAAGTAAACAATGTTTTAATCCCATCTGCATAATCCCTTCCTGCTTATCACAGCACCACATAGTCACAAAATATATTGCTGCTCTATTCCTCCAGGAACCATAAAGATTATTGATGAATGCCTCTGGCACCTTTGCCCATGCTAAAACAGGAGCAGAGGAGGAAAGCCCTGGCCTCAGCTGCCAGGGACCCAGGGCAGCTGCTGTGGAGCAAGTGTTTTTGCATAGTTAGGTAGGAGCAGCACTAACCCAACGTACTTTCTTTGCTTCTCTCCAAAATATGTTGTACTTCAGAGGCACAACTAGTCATCTGAACCTTAGCAGATAGCTTGAAGGATCTCAAGTAACACTGCTGGCTGGCAATTACCACTTGATGAGTGATGTAATGTATGAAGTTCAACAGTCTTTTAGACTTTTCATACAGAATCACTAAATTGCAGAGTTGCAGGCATTGGAAGGGACCTCAAGAGATCATCAATCCAACACCCCTGCTTAAGCAGGTTCCCTACAATGAGTCACATAGGTAGACAGGTCTTGAATATCTCCATAGAAGGAGACCACAAACACTCCGGTCAAACTGTTCCAGTGCTTCATCACCCTTACCATATAGAAATTCTTCCACATATTTTTATGGAATCTCAAATTTTAGACCAAATTTTAGACCATTGCTCCATGTCCTATCACTACAAACCACAACATATGTTCTACAGTTGTTTAGGAAAGCTGAGGAATGCAAACCACCAAAAATTAGTACCTTTCAGATGCCCCGAAGTTACAATAAAATGAAAATTAAACCATTTAAAAGGTCTTTCATGAAGTGATACAGTCATTAAATTCTAATTAACCAAAGGGATGAATATTTCTCACTTCCATTTACAGATGTATAATTTGTACTGTTGTTCCTAGTTCTAAGATTTTCAGTAATGCCACTTCCAATATGACATTTCTGCACATTTTAGAAAAATCAAATTATTGACAAAAAAATTGCTGGTTCTTGTGGGAGAAGTCCAGTTAATCTTTGAGACACTTTTACTGCCTCATAAATATTCAGAAGAAATCTGATAATTCAGAGCTATTTTTACCATTAAATAACATTCAGAGTTTAATCATTAATTCTAGATCAATGTTTGCCCATTAGATCTTGCTTGGACTTTCTAACACATTTCTAACCAAGTCTTTGGCTGGTGAGAGGGTTAGAGAGTCTGACAGGAGTTCTTGAGCTTGTCCCTGGTGCTGGATTTTCAGAACTTAGTTTGGGCTGTGGTTAAGATGTTCTATTTCTAGACTTGATTTCTTGTCTCACATTGAAACTATGATGAAGCTTACAAGGAAGAGTGCATTGAACTGGCAGCAGGTGAGAATTAGAAAGCCTTTTGTATTTAAACTGGAATGTCTCTCACATCAAACTCTGTAGGACACAGCATCAAAAGTACTTGTTTCCCAAAGAGTAAAATTTGAAAATGAACATAATATTTTAGTCCTTCCAGAAATTTTCAATTTAATGATTTATATATTGTCCAGTTATAAAAATAATGTGACTAATAGGGAAAACTTACATTTTGACCTCTTCTAAAACTGTACAAAGTAAGAAATAAGGGATTCTATCCCCTCTACAGTAAACAAACTAAATCTTCTGAAAGTTAGAACTGGCCAAGCCATGAACAAAACAAACTATATCAAAATATGCATCTCCCAAAATGTTCATTGAAAAAAGGATGAGAAATAATGATTTCATATCAGTATATTTTCAAAACCTCTCAAATTTTTCTCCATGCTTAATCTTTTCTTTAATTACAGATTTAATGTTTTGAGCAAGTTATTGAAAATCAATAAGGTTATAAATGTTGGACTGGTAATTACTGCATGTCTTGTACAATATCTTATTTACATAATTCATTTACTGGCAACTTGCATTTTAATTAACCTAGAAATGGTGCTTCAGTGAAATTCCAATTTAGTGTGCTAAATTGAAAAAGTTGTCAAATCTTGCACTTAGTCATGGAACTGCAAGTTTCATTGTCTACTCAGAAAGATTAAGAATTATGCAATTAAGATGAGTTAAATCCTTGAATTCACAATGTATTTCATAAATCTTTGTTTTATTTTATGGTAAATTGTGCTTAAAACATGGTAATGATCAGAAACATTACCAAATGAATACGATTTGTTGATCAAAGTGTTTTTCCCTTATCATATTCTTACTTAGTAGATAACTTGATTGTAATACACTATTAGAAAAAAAAAAAAAGACGAAGAAAAAGCTGTCTTAAAACTTCTCCAAATTCTCCACACTGACACTGAAAATATGAGGAGTAGTAACAGAATATTGGTTTAACTGTGAATATCAACCATTTGCTTGTTTTTATTATAAAATTAAAAAGGTTAATTTTACCCTAAGATAGATCTGGTAAATTCACTGTCAAGATTTTCCATAAATCTGCGAGCAAAGATTCACATATATGGATATATGTAAGAAAAGAGGAAACACCAGTTAGTCTTTATTGACATGCTTAGGCTGTAATAGTTTATCTCTAAAATCATATATGTAAAATTCTCTTTCCAGCTATCTTCTGCTGTCAGTCTTTGTATACTGAATGAATTTTCCATTACGTCTGATTTGATATTAAGGTCCATGTTCTTGGAAATAATTTTCCTAATGGATTTTCAAAAAAAAATTTGCATTATAATATTGTTCAGCATACATCTGAAAAATACAAAAAAAACTATGACATTGTATTCTGGTTATCTGTGCTCCAACATATTCAGTCCTTTCAGAGAACCTATGAAAAGGCAATGGCTGCTGAAAGGGCAACTGTACTGAAAGTCTTATCTTATTGTAGCCTTTATGAACTTGTGAATGTATTGACATAAACAATTAGATAATGTTAATTAATAGAATTTGGTTTCTAATACACAAGACTGGAGCTTTTCTGTCACACAATCAAAATAGACAGAAAATGCTATTTCTTCTGATTTTCAGTGTTATGATTGAGACTTAGACAAAAAGGTATAATTTAGTTATTTCAAGGCACTTCTATGTCAGCATATACACCACAAGATCAAAGATGTAATATAATCTGTCTGCTATGCTATTTATGCAGCATTCTGTCTGGCATAACATTCCCTCTAGACATTAAAGAAGCAAGCAAGAAGCATTTGATCCTCTATATATGTTGCTTCTCCCAGAAATACAAGAGAGCCAATTCAATAGAGATTTGGTTGCCACTGTGTGAACACAGATCCTGACCTGTGGGCTAAACTGGAGTTTCATAGCCTTACTACCTCAGTAATTTTAAATATATTGTAATCTTTGAAGTAAAAAAATGTTCAGAAAATATATTTTCATGTTTTTAGATCAGGTACATATCAGTGACGTTGCTATAATGAACTATAGCTATATTAAGCTACAGTTCATGACATGTTAGTCTAGCAAATTTATAGTTAGAATTTTTCAGAAGGCAAGCATTTCCTTAATGGCTTCCTTTCCTATCATTGAGAAAGTGCTGCTTGAAGCATCAGAAGTTAAGGAGCTCTTAATATCGAATAATAGCTTACTATAAGAATTCATGCTTGAGTGTCACGTGCCACGCTGAGAGTGACAGAGAATATTACATTTATATGCAATAAGCATAATGAAGTTCTGTATCCCTTTACCTTACCAGATTTTAGCAAAATGCTGTAGTGGATGACAATGTTATTAATCTATTGCCTCTAGACTTCAGTCCTTAGGCTGAGAAAGAAAGTACTAAGTAATTTTATTTTTACTGAGATGAAATGGTTATGATACACTTGATATACTTTTTAGAGGTGGGGACCTCAAAATTGGCCTTAATTATATGAGGTAAAAGAACAGAAAAAATGGAGACAAATTTAAGAAAAAACAAGGTTAGGTACTATTTTTGCTATGAAAAGGAGAGGAATGCAGCTCAGTTGCAAGCTGCAGGCTTTTGCAGTTAAATGATCACTGCCACCTGAAGAAGTTAATTGCAAATGGTCTTTGATATCTCTGTGGTTGCTTCTGTGAGTAGAAGGGTAGCGTGCATTTGGCAAATCTGAAGATGAAAAAAGGACTATCCAAAGTAAAAGCTGGGGACTCAGGCACATAACCTTAATTATCATCATTTAGCAATTAATTCCCTTCATTCTGAGCCACTGAAGCTATGCACAAAAGGCTCCCAGAATCCTAAATACTGAAAGCCATGTGGCTTAAAGCACAACGACAAAGTTAAGCACTTGCATTACCTATACATGCATACAAAGCCACTGAATTCATGAACAAAAGACTACAGCTCAACTAAAGTATCATAATGTGGCTGTGCTTTGCAGCCTGGAGTCCCACATCGCAGGCGTTTGTTAACCAAAGCTGAAACATTTAGCTTTTTCTTTACTCAGAAATAGCTGCAAAACAAAACTGTACAGTACAAGCTCCCATAATCTGTTTTTCCAATGTGCCTTGCGGCATTGCTTGTAATACTGATTGTAAATTTTCAGGGCCTGTTCAAGATCTTGTATTTCTGAGAGTCATAAGAGACTCTGTTTTCACACGAGAAGGCCATCCATTCATCTAAGAAATCCTTCAGATTACAATGTCTTCAGATTTTCTAGGATAAATGCAGATCAATGGTGTAGTAAAGGAGAAAATCTATTGTCAATTCTCTAACAGTGTGGTTCCTCTTACAGGATTTGATATACAGATATATTTGAGTTAATATAAAATTAGATTTCCTATTTCAATTCCAAGTTAGTACGTCAAGAACCATTTATATTATTCTGAATATAGTATAGTGTAGTGTGTCTTTATTAGCCTCTAATTATTTATTAGTAACTCAATATTTTGACTCAATTTCTGTTCCATAATTTATTGTTACTTTGTGCTGACTCACTGAAAATGAAGTTTCAGAGTCAGATGGACTCATTATTCTTTAATTCTAGCAATCCTGTTCATAAAGTTTCTTTTCTATCTTCCACTTTTTAACTTTATTTATTTATTTATTTATTTTGTATGCACAGTAATTACAGTGGAATTTTGCAGTTGTAAAGCAATGGAAAATAATATTTTAAGTTCACATACGTGTTTTGAGTACTCAGTAAGATAAGCTTAAAGTAATTTAGAGTTGTAGTGGATATGCACAGATTTACAAAGAATAAAAGAAAAATGAGTGAGTTAAAATAATCAAAACCTAAATATTCAGATGTTTGCAGTATCATACAAAAAAAAAAAAAAAGTCCAAATAAACATGACCGAAGGAAAAACATAAACAGAAGAGTTTTCTTCAAAAGGTAGAGTCATTGACACCCAGGAATGTGGGATGTTAGCAGACCATTTCTAAGTAAGCTGAATTTTTGGCTAAATGGTGACAGTTGTGCTGAGTATTATAAATGTTTTAAATATGTATCCATTTAAACTAATGGATCAAGTATACTTCTTCATCAAAGTCCTTATGCTTTTCAGAAAAAAATATCTAGGTGTCCATACTGTAAAATAAAAAAGTGAAGCCAAAAAGTTAAGTTTTAACTTGCATGAAATGGGCTTTTTTCTCTTCTGTAAACAAAACTGGCACATGGAAATTCAAAGTCAGTGTTCACAAAAACATGGTAAAAAGTTCGTGTAAATTACACCTTTCTTCTGCATTCAGTAAGCTGAATACTAAAACCACTGTTCCAGCACAATTACAAACTTAACATAGAAAGTAACACTGAAAGACAGACATAATAATCTCATTATTCACAGTCCCTGCTTGCGGAGAAACTGCTTATCACCAGTGAAATAAGACAAGGCATGCCTGAGTTTTAGGGCTTTTCTGTACCACTGCTCCACAGCTAAAGATTTGAAGAGTCTAAGTCAGAAATTGACATATGATAATGCAGGTTACTCTGGGGATTCAAAAACATATCTATAAAAGTAAAAATAAATGAAAACAACAACAAAAACCCTGAAACTATGGAAACAAAGTTTACAGTTATTAGCACTTACAATCTTTTAAAAGCTAGGGAACATGTCTAGGTGAGAGGTGAGTGCATCACTCACAGCTAAGGTGTCTACATATTACAGAGAGAAAAAGCAATTTAGAATAGCAACATGGTGGGTAAAGTTTTGCTCATAATTATCTGATTTATTGGATAGGTTATTAATTTTGGAAAGAGAAAGCCTATTTCAATGGATGATTACTTTTCATTAGAAGACTAGTCATTTTTTGAAAAAAAAATGTATAACATTTCAGTTTTCACTTACAGCATTAAAAATTTTGTGCTATTCCATATAAGTGCTTTTACATCTTTTATCTATATAAAGAATACTGGAAGACAACTCTGGATGCTATTCAGGTAATTTTGTATTTAAAGACCATTCTTCCAAGAATTTTACTGGTCATCCTAGACCTGAAAGCTGAATAAATCTGAAATGCTGAAATGCTGAACCTGTTTGGCTCATATATTTGTTCTCTTTTTCCTCCCTATCTCATCCCTACTGTATCAGGTGGATATTTTTCTGTTCTAAAAGAAACAAATAACAATATATTATAGTAAATAAAAAAGTTCTGATCTGTTCTGTTTCTTTTCTGTTCTGGTAAGAAGATGATTTATCCTTGAGAAGACTTTAGATACTTCAGAACTTCTAATAATTATCTCATGGCTACAACTACTCCCCAGACTCAACAGTGATACACAGAATATAACTATGTTAGACTTTTTCTGATTTATCCCAAATGGTGACAGAAGACTCAACATTACACGTAGCCAGGAGTGACAAATCTCTTAAGGATCACTCTTCAAGACTCAGGTCATGGTGTATGTATGGCTAGTGCAAAATTGTACCTATTGTGGACAGAAAACAACTCTGGATGTTCCAAAAATGAGTGCTGAAAGAATTAGATCAATTAATTCAGATTTATTTATTTTAATTAAAACAATTTAGGGAAGGTTTAACTTGACTAAGGAAACATAAAGTAAAATATATCCTTTAAATATTATTGCAAGACTCACAAAAAAGAATAGTATCCTCCAGGCAAGATCAATAGCTTTCTATTTAAAATTTATATTTATATTTATATTTATTTATATTTGAGTCTACTGAACTGATAGCCTTGCAGGTAACTCTCATTAACTTCACTGGATCATATCCAGGATAAACAATAAGAAATAAAAGCAAGTTAAATATTAGAAGCAGTATATTCTTCAGATATAATACTTGATTGGTATGAATTCATCATATTAATTTTAAAACACACTATTTCAGTATGTTTTCTTAGGAATAAAAAACTGTGAGTTTATAATTAACTAAATTATCTGATTACTACTAGGAGAATTAACTTATTTAAAATAAAGATACCTCTGTATAAAACACTTAATGTTGAGTACAAACAGTAAATGATATGGGCTTTCTATCAAAGATATCTAGCCAGTATTTGAGAATTGAATTGTTACTGAGTTTCAAAATGGGTTAAATAAAACAATATTAGGAAGCAATTTAAACTTCACATCATTTTTGATAGTATCTTCACCTAAAATGCCTACAAAGAGTATAAAATTGATGTTCCTATAAGATCCCAAATTATAAGATGGCATTTTCGCTAATTGTGTCCACTCATCTTCAGAGTTTAAATTGAAGGGTCACCTTGCTCGTAATTTAGTCTTCATTTTAAAAGTACGTTTGCGTGATGAAAATATAAGATTAAGATCTTTAAGAACTTTAAAAGAATTTCTACATTTTTTGCAAGGGTTTTTTTTTTTCCCTATGTACATTGGCACTGAAATGCTAGTGACAAGTTTAGGAACAGTTCCTTATAAAAATGGGAATGTCATTTGCTTTCTAGAATTTTTAAGAACTCATAAAAATACAGCTTAGTCTGTAGTGTGGAATGGCTGAATGATAGGTATTTGTTATGCACGCTGCTTTACTGCATTTGTTTGACATGTCGCATTGAACAAATTACAGCCTGTTATGGCTGTTGGAAAGCATACACGCAGACCATCACCACACAACTCTGTGCACCCTCCTACCTGAGTTCCTTGAAAAACTTCATTGGAGAGTTCCTTGAAAGAAGGGATCTGGATTCTACAAAATGTGTAAATCCCATCCTTGAGGTCCTAACCTCACTAAGAGCAACAGGTTTTCTAACTCTTGTGTTCTTCCAAAACTATTCTAGAAGAGATGCAGAGTCTGAGACAAAATTTATTTCATGTACGTCCCAAAATTTTTAAAGAAAATCAATTTTAACAGGGCTATCCCTGATACTATACAGATGTTCTTCCTAAATATATCTCCTTTCTGTTAACTAGAATACTGAATAAATTCTCCCAACTCTATTACTCCCAAAAGACAAGTTAGGCAGATGCTCGTTTACACAACTGCTTAGTACGGTACCAGCCAATGATACTCAGGAAAATACCACAAAAGCTTATGGTTAATAAAACATTTTAGTATGTATTACAAACACAACAATGTATCTTGGCTTGTCGCTTCTTGGTGTGACATTATATGCTTTTGTTTGGGAATCACTGGAAAAAGAGAACATGGTTATCTCAGCAACCGCTGTGAGTAATGCCTCGTATGCTGATCTATTGAAGTGCAAAGGGCAAAGTATAACAGAAATTCTGTTGCAAGGTAGGATATCATTTTCTACAAACAGAAGACAAAATGGTAAAGCAAGCTGAATTATAATGGGTGGAGAAAGCATCTCTGCTGAGATACACACTTCCTCGCTTTAGCTAGAAGAGCACTAACAGCACAGGAAGAACAAGCAGAATTGCAATCATAGTGCCCAGAAAATGTTATGTCATCCAGGTCACAATTCTGCCTTTAATAAAATGAAATGTCTTCAACTGGAAGTCACCTGCATAGAGGTTAAGATATATGCAGACTGCTTAGTTCCCAACAGGTAATCTGTTCTGTGAAGAGTTCATTGCAATTCTAAAGAAAGCCCCCTACAATGTTACTATTGTGAAGCGTAGCTAATATGTCATTCATATACAACCATAAACAGCTCTAAAAGCACATTAATTCTGTTTATTTTGGTTTGAATGATGCCTGCTTATTTGAGTGCATAGTTATTTCTTGAAGAAACAGAGAAACAGCAACCAAGAAAAAGTCACTGATAGCAATTTAAAGCAATGCAAAATGGAAACACTTTTCATTTACTGTCAAGGTTCATTCCAAGTATCTCCCATTAACACTGTA
Organism: Cyrtonyx montezumae; assembly: GCF_038088225.1. Lineage (NCBI taxonomy): Eukaryota > Metazoa > Chordata > Aves > Galliformes > Odontophoridae > Cyrtonyx > Cyrtonyx montezumae. The sequence goes on from NW_027072089.1 coordinate 108,153,106, forward strand.
CTGTTTACAGTAGGAGGATGCAGTGATTCACTGATATATAAATATGCACTGTTGGGTACAGTGAAATCTATTCAGTTACATAAGTTTTTAGTGTTTTATTGTTGATGATGTTTTCTTTGAACATAAGCATTTGTGGCACATGACATCATAGTCCATTTAAACAAGAAACATCTTGGACCAATGTTTACACCTGTTTTCCAAGGTCAGTGGAATAATATAAGCCAGAAAGAAAATAGAGGAAATTAGAAGAATGAAGCACTTGAGCAAAGTATCTGGAGAACCCAGACCATAAAATTTTCTCTTAGTTATTCATAGTCTGCAATGTGGCTTATCATTTATGACATAAAGTATTTTAAAACTCTCATATATGTTATAATATATATACTCACATCCATGTGAAACTGAAACAAATTTAACATTGGTAGAAATTAAGACATTTAAGAATTTCTGCCATAAAATCTCTTTGCAGTTTGGTCTGTGATTGAAGAATAAATAGCAATTTTTAAAACTTGAGGTTTTTACTCAGAAATTCTACATTCATTCCATAGGCCTTTATAAATAGCAAGACGCTTATGTTTGTTTGTATAATAATTATTTTTATTCTTGAAATTAAAAGTTATTTTTCAGGTGCAATCTCTAGTCCATCTCCCCTCAGATCAATGCCAGACACCTCTGTTGAACTAGGTGATACTGAGCTGTTTCAAAATCTAGGTTGTCATTTTCCAAAATCTGACACGTACTGCAAAAAGTATTACCAAAGATAATTTAGGAAACATGATTCTCAAATCAGAACAAATATTTGCACTCTAGGAATAGTGTGATCTCTTCCATTTCATGAATGATGGATGAAACCTACATTTTGCTCTGTTTACTCATTAAATATTTTTTAGGGTAAATTGAAGTTGGATAGTCAGAACGTATTGTTAGATCAATATCTTTTTATTATCTTTGTTGTATGTTGATAAATGCCTTTAAAACTATTTCTTGGAAAGTATTTAGTTCAACTCTATACTAATTGCAGCCATATTTCACTTTGGAAAAGATTACCATAGATGGGCAAAGGATCCTCACATACAGCTGTTATATCAGCTGGAATCTAGGCCCTTCATACACTCATAAATATTTTTGAACTTTAAACATATAAAATATTCCACTATGTTTTCGTGCTCGAAATTGGCAGAATAATTACATCTTTGCTTTGTAGGACTTATGTAGAACCCTAAAGTGCTTTCTATGGTTTGAAATAATATTACAGTATAATCTTTATGACACTGTGGTTGATGATCCAAAATAAGAGACAAAGTCATAAATTGGCAAAGAGCTAAATCTTGCACTAGTGTATATTGCTGCTCTATCTAGATTGCCAACTTCAAAGAAAAAAAAATCAAATTATACATACTTTCATACTTCATCTTTGTGTTTATATTTTGGAGTGCATGAAACCAAATGATGTTGAATACCAAAGCTTATAATTGTCCACTTTTTTACATGGGGATAGGATCTCCTATTCTAACGTGAACCAAATACTGAAACATTCAGTAGCAGAACTTACTAGAACTAATCAATGTTTTGAAACTTCTGTCAGATCTTTTCTTCGTTTTTATGACAACACATCTAAAATACTATGCATATACTCTGAACAAAAATAATCTGTGAAAAAAGCTGATCGTGCCTTAATTTGGCACCGAGGTGTGATCTTGAGTGGTCTCCCTTAAAGCTGCTTGTTGCTCTGCAATGCTTGTATTTTGCAAATTGTAGCCTATGAAGCAACAAGTTTCTGGTCATCTGGTCACATTGATAGAATTTTTTTTAAGTGATATGAAAGTAAGTAATATATGGTGCCTGAAAATCTTAATATAAAAAGTGACAATAGAAGATGATTCCACCAAAGTTTTTTATGCATGCATTACAGCATAGAGTTATCAGAATTCCCTCACACACCCCCCATGCTGCAGCACGAATCCTAAGTTCTGTTGATACGCTCACCAGGGTATCTTCTGCTATTGACATGAAAAACACTGTCTTGAGTAGACAAATTTAAGAGGGAAATTCTAAAAAAGGTTATGCACGTGGTTTGACTCAATGGAATCTAATGTGAACTCAGACCATACGTTCTGAGAAAATAACTTCTGAGGAGAATTGAATTATCTGGGATTTGGCCTGTTGCCACTGGTGGCACACTTTGGTTTGGGTTACTACAGAACATAAATGGAATAACTCTGAAACACCAGGTATGTCTCTTGACCCTACAATCAGTGCAAGTTTCTGGAGAGAATTAAAGAAAAAGTACTTGCACAATCCAAAAGCTAAAAGCTTCAACAGTAAAGATACTGATTTGCTTTTCCATTCTGTATTTTTTTTCTGAAATATTTTGCAGTCTGGCTTTGGCCTCTATTTTGGAGGCACTGAGTAGTTTGCATTAGTGACTTTTCCAACCATAAGACTGATTCTAGGAAATGCTGAGTGCAATAATGCATTCTCTCCCCTCATCACAGAAGACTAAAGGATATGGAGACAGAGTCCTTCAAAGGAATTTTTCAACCTAGACTGAAATGATGACTTTCAGACCAGGTCTACATTAGTAAAAAATTTAGAAGTGTAAAAGGAGAAGATCAAAGCAGTAATAGATAGATAGATGATAGATAGATAGATAGATAGATAGATAGATAGATAGATAGATAGATAGATAGATAGATAGATAGATGGATAGATAGATAGATAGATAGATAGATAGATAGATAGATAGATAGATAGATAGATAAAGGATACCCTTGCTTTATGAAGTAGCTGAGTGCAATTGAGTGGTAGCTACTGTGTTATATAAAGTGAGCTCTTTGAGTGTATCTCTGGCTCATTTTCACCTGAGAAGAACACAGTTTGTGTGCTCTGATAGTGATGTAAACTGAATATAGTAAGTGGAGGCAAATAAGAGATCTGTTTATGAAAACAATTTCTGATCTGATCTAGAATACTAATGTAGGTGCATGGAAGTTATATTCAGTATCAGAGGGGTGATATATATTAAAGCAAGCAGAACTACCCTCTTCTCAGCCCCAAATCATATCACTGACTTCTCTTTTAGGCTACACAAGACATTTTGAGGAGAGGAAAAAGACCAGCAATCTATCTTCTTTGTGTCTGTTGAAGCTTCACTCAAATACAATAGATCATTACTCAATGAATCTGTATCTGAAATACTTGTCTTTTTCAGTTCTGCATCCTAAGTGCTTTCAGGTGCTCTTGACATTAGACAACTGGCAAAGAGACTAAAATGTATGACTCTTCATATGCCATTTAGTCAGTGTAAACACATAGGAGACTACAAGACTGAATAAGACAATTTAAGTTGGATATCTAAAGAGAAATTTTTGAAGGATTATTGTTGATGGGTTTTTGTTTTGTTGTTATTTTTTTGTTTTGCTTTGTGGTTTGTATTTTAAATAAAAATTAGTACCTAACCCCTTCACAATAACACCTACATTCTACATTGTAATAATAACATAATAAATATAGAGACTTATTTTTTTAACATTTTTCCACATACATACGGGATTCCGACTGCTTCCAATGCTGCCAAAAGATTACAGGCCAAAATTCAAATTAGAAGTTGAGAAATAGCAGATTCTGTAGAAAGTAAATGGGAACTATTTTTCTCTACTGCCTGATGATTTTATAGAGAAAGAGAGGAAAAAAGCCAGCTTCTTTTTCTTTTTTTTCATTGTATGTGCATAAACTATTCCTTCCCTTAGCTGTGTGGATATACTATTATCTGCTTTATCAGTACCAAGCTTACATATGATGCCCCTCCTTTAATTTCTGCTTCATCTTCTACTCTTCATTGCTACAATGATCATTTCTAACAGAAACATGCAAAGACCTAGGAGGGCAAATGCCCTACAAGAATGCACCACTTCTAGAGTATGTGAAATTTTGTTTTTAAACAAGTTGGCAGTGTCCTTATTTTCCACCTCAGTGATCTTCTTTAATCATTTCTATTTGTGTATCTAGCTTTTGACTTGTTTTACTTTTTTTTCTTCTTTATTTCTCTTTCAGCTCCTTCAGTTTGTGGCAATGGTGCAGAATGCTGATGAGTAAAACTTGTTTCAAACCACATAATCATTTTCAGCACCAAACACCGACTGCTTTTCTAAGGGAAATTTGCAAGCTGAGCAAACCTTAAAAGCACAATAAAAGCATTTGATGTCCATTCATTGCAGGTCCATCCACTGTTCATCTTCTCTCCGAGATGAAAACAGCTCAGACAAGGATTTGCTACAGCACTGATTGTGCTAAAATTATATCCTACACTCTTTTTCTACTTTAGCTAGTATTTTGGCTATATCAACTCCACATTGCAGTCATAAAAAAGACTTTAATGTACACGTGGAATGGTACAGAGGTTGTATACTGCACTGAACAAAGAGCTCTATTATTACCACATAATGTGAATCTGCTTAACTGGGCAAAATTCTCAGCTGGAGCACATCTATAAAACTCCTGGGAGATCAACGGATCAGTGTGGGAATTCAGACTTACCATTACATAAGAAGAATGACTCTTGGTTATCATTTTCTATGAAAAATGACATGCAAATTTAAATGTTTGAGAAGGCTGAGTCTTGAAGTCTTTATTTTTAAACTCTGATTTAGGTGAACACTTGATTATTGAAGTCTTTAACTGCCAGCTTCTTTCTTTCTTGTAATCAAGCATTTAGGACTCTTAGTTTAGATTCATATTTGACCCTCATGTGGGCAAATAAATAGAACTCACAAGTGGTAAACACATAAAAATATAGTCCTGCTTTTGAACATGTATCTCCTTGCTAAGAGACCAGGAATACCATTATATGATTATTTATAACTGTACTACTCAACAGTTTGAATGCCCTATAGCTCCTAAGTTCATCTATTTTGTCCTGATGGGTACATTGGCCTAGTTTTTATGTTTAATAAATAAGTAATATAAAGTAGAAATTTAGATGTGTCTTTCCAAATTGCATACAATCTCTTATCACTGCTTGCAGCGGAAATGCAAAATAACAGCCTGAACACCTGATGGGAAAGAAGAGCCCAAAGGAATTCAGGAGCATTGTATTGCATGCATCTCAGTGATTGGAAGAGGTGGAGCCAGGATCCACCCCTTTAGTGACCTCATTTAAAGGTTAGCAGTGGAGGTGAAGGCCCCTTGCTAGAGATCCCTGCCTGTCTGAGGTCTTCTAAGGGGAAACTATTTTTTTTTCTTCAGTTTCTGTGTCCATGGCTGCTGCACTTGGGTTTGTTCTCATTTTTTGCAGCCAAAGACTTTGCCACCGTGCTATAGTTACAATGCTTTCCATCACATTATAGCATTTCACTGCTAATTTTCAGTTTCTTACAATGTATTTGTTTTCACCGCAATGTAAAAGTTGCTTTATATCAGTCATTTCTTTTTTTGTTGTTGTTCATAAGTAAAGACATAATACATTGTACCAACGCATTACTGTGGAAAGTCAATAGTAAGGAAGAAGGCTGCCAGTTTGATAGTGTGCTGAGACAGATTGGTTGGAAGTGATCTGCGTTTTGTTTTCAACCTGCTTGTGCTGAGAATGAGTCACAGTGATTTGGAGTAGGAATCTACAAAGGCTTCTAGATTTAAGTTCTTGGACATTTTTTTCTACTACCACTCAAAGAAATCAACCTACTACTTTCTTCCCTATCTTTCAGAATAGTTCATAATGTACTTAAATTACTCTGTGGGTATTGTTTTTCTGAACCTTGAAGCTTTTTTTACTGTCTGTAGGTAAGGAAGAGCCAATGACAATGGATATATTCATACTAATTTTATAAACAGACACATACAATCATGGGGGCTCTGCAAGTGTATTAAGGGCTTAGAGATGGTTTCAGATGCATAATTTTGGATACAAGTCTGGAATATAAGTGTAATATATTTCCTTTTTTTTATCTGTATGAAATGAGATTCAATTTTTACTGAAGGAGGATCTAAAAAAGGAAGGCCCCAGTTGTCTCTAATGTTCAATGCCCTAGATTTTTGCAGGCTGTAGTAATGCTCTTATTCAATAATGTTAATTGCAGGCATAGGGAAAAAAAAAAACACACAAAAACAGTTATGGTCTTTAAATAGGGATAAAAATTAGGAATAAAAATTTTCTCTTCTGTTGCCTCAATTCTACAGCTCCTCTACATCAGAAACTTGCTGTGTGACTTGGTAGAGAAAGCTTGAAGCAGTTATCTCTCACAGATGCCATCTCTTGTCAGATCGTAGTGCTAATTAGGTATGGTCATGTGCCAGACAAACTCCCACAGAGTCTGGCAGCACTGCCTTTGAGAGATGACTGACCCATGAGCAAGTAGGATCCCAGAGTTAGCAGGTATTTATTTGCTGCTGTTCTTAGTCATGCTTCTTTGCCCACTTTCAAGTTATATGGTCCCACTGTAAGAGCCTTGGGACTCACAGAACATTTTTTTTTCTTGGACAAGGTTCCATCATGTGTATCATTTTCCTGCAGAAGCAGATAACAGCACACCTCTTCTTTCATACCTTTGTTCTTGAGTATTTTCCAGTTTCTTCTTATAATCCTTTTATGGACTGATAAAACTCTAGTCTTTGGCTATGATTTTGTCATCTGATTTCATCTTGACGCATACCGATTTTTTCATTGGAATTCTGTGTATTTTACTACTTTAACAACAGATGGAGGTTTTCTTGCTTGGACTTGATAATTTTAGTACTTTACATCAGTTTCCTTTCCAAGTCAATGCTGTTTTTATATTACAAGCAGCTATCTGGAGAGTCTTTTTCAAAACTTTTCTGATCTTTAGTTGAATTATTCTACTAGCCTGCATAACTACAATCAGGGAAATCCTTTCTTATCTCCTGTATTTTTTTTTCTCATCTAAAATAAGTTATTTAAATGTGAGTAGGTAATTAAAACATTTCTTAGTTCTCAAGATAAATCTGCTAGATATAAACAAGCCTGAATCTGTCACTTACCTCTTGAGATTTGATTAAAACTTCACCTAAGTTAGAAAGTTCAAGTGTAACTTCAGTTCTGGCAGACTCTGTATCTATGTTAGATGAAGAATGTTTAATGCTTTCCAGGGGTTTCTCTGCCTCTGCAGGTGCTTTCAAGTACTGCACCTTTAATGTGGTTTTATTACAAAGCATTTTACTGCATAATGTGCCTCCTCCATGTATTAGGGTAGTGCTGTACACAGTTCTAATGCTTCACAGTAAAATTACTAATGGCGTTCTGGAAGCAAACAGTGAGGTAAGTTAAGGTTGCAGAGTAACATCTTTGAATTTATTCTGGAAGCCAATATCTATGCAAGTACAACATCTGAACATTTGCAAGATGGAATTTCACTTTTTTGTTTCAAAACTGAGATCAAATTTTCTTCTATGCCAGCTTCAAGGTTAAACTTTCTGATGCCGAGAAGTGCAGTAGACAAATTCATTACATCTCAGTACTACCTAAGTCATTATGTGTTAGTTCAATAAGGAGCATGACTTCTTCTTTTATTAGATAGGCTTGCACACTTTGTACACAGAATAATTTAATTCCCTGCATCTTTGACATAGTCCTGAAAACAGTCAGACCTTAGACAGGACATTGTCATACACAGGTACAGACAGTCTCTGGCTAAGCTCTAGTTACACTTGTTTTATTGAGACCTTCTATAAACTTCTAATCAATGGAATGGAGATTATCTCTGCTTGGGAAGAAAAATCTTTTGTTTTCCTGTAAGCCAAATTCAAAATCACTCTGCAGCATTTCTTTTAGTTCTGTATTACCAACATTAATCATTGTTTGATCTTTATCCTAAAAATCACTGTGGGTATCTTTTTGCATTAGGTTTGTAAAGTGCTCCTTTTCTGTCTAGATATAAGTGAAAGCAAAATTGATAGTATTCAAATATATATATTTTAGGATTACAGTATTTCCTAAGCATTGTTAAGACTGAAGCTATTTTCATTTGTCTACACTGCAAATATTCCATAGCCTCCCTTTCTACCATATATATATAGCTATTTTTGAGTCCTTTTTTTATCCATCTCTAAGTTTCTTTTAGTGCTGTAGAAGTTTTGCTCCCACTATCAATTCTCAGCAGTGTTTCTGAGACTAAATTACACTGGGTTGCAGCCCTCTATATCTAAGAAAAACTGTTCTCTCTGCTGGATGCTTTACACTGGCTTCACTTGTATACTTCATGTATTTGTATCTCAGAAAAGAAAGAACAAAACAAAACAAAATTCCTTGCTTCTCATGTAACATCATATTGGCTGTATCTGTTGTATGTTTTCTACATTGTTGAGCTTTGGGTTTTCAGAGAAATAATAGCAAGATCAAACACAAATGCGTTAAAGTAGAATTCAGTGTCAGACACACAAAACAGTGGCCTTGTGGAATAGATTGACAGACAGTTCTTGAAAAAATATTTGGCCTGAGTTTGAGAGTTCTTCCAAAGTTAACTGTCCCTTGACTGCATGTAACTAACTGTAAGATGATAGCAGTAGAATAATGCCTTTAAACGTTTTTTGCTTTGCACCTATTTAGATCTAAAGAATCATAGAATGGCCTGGATTGAAAAAGACCTAAAAGATTGAGGTTTCAACCCCTCTGCCATGGGCAGAGTCATGAACTACTAGACCAGGCTGCCCAGAGATGCATCCAACCTTATCTTGAATGCCTCTGGGAATAGGGCATCCACAACCTCTCTGGGCAATCTGTTCCAGTGTGTTACTACCTGCTGAGTGAAAAACTTCCTCCTATTATCTAACATAAATCTTCCCTGTCTTACTTTAAAATCATTTCCCTTGTTCTATCATTATCAACCCATGCAACCAATCATTCCCCCTCATGTTAATAATATGAGGTCTCCCAAGAGCTTTTTCTTCTCCAAGCTAAATAAGCCCAGTTCCTTCAACCTTTCCTCATAGGACAGGTGCTCCAGCCCTCTGATCATCTTAGTGGCCCTCCTCTGGACCAGTTCCAAGAGCTCATTGTCTTTCTTGAACTGGTGGACCCAGGCCTGCATGCAGCGCTCCAGATGGGGCCTAACAAGAGCTGAGTAGAGGGGGACAATCCCCTCCCTCTCCCTGCTGGACACCCCTTTTTTAATGTTAGACCTCTGGGTTGCAAGTGTACACTGCTGACTCATGTCCAGCTTCTTGTCCACCAGGACCCCCAAGTCCTTCTCTGCAGGGCTGCTCTCCAGGAGTTCTGTATATATACCTGGGATTGCCCTGGTGCAAATGCAACAACTTGTACTTAGCCTTGTTGAACCTCATTAGGCCCGCTTCTCCAGCCTGTCCAGGTCCCTCTGGATGCCCTCCAATCTATCAACTGCACTGCTCAGCTTGGTGTCATCCGCAAACTTGCTGAGGGTGTACTCAATTCCATTGTCTATGTTGTTGACAAAGATGTTGTAGAACACTGGTCCCAAGACCGACCCTTGGGGGACACTACTTGTGACCAGCCCATTTAGACATAGAACCACTGATGACAACTTTTCAGCTGTGAGAAGAAGATATACAGATAACTGTCTAAAAGTAGAGGAAGCTGATGATAATAGCTTTCTTTCTGTTTATTGACTTTCACATACTGTCTGTAGTTCAGAGACTATAGTTTAATAGCCAAAGGTGCAAGACTTTTCACTAATGAGCCAGTTCTCCAGATTTTCTGTCCCTGTAGAAAGACTCATTTTGTAATGACTGGAGTATTACTGTATGATAGAGGGCTCTTCCCTCAGTGCTCTGGAAATATTCCATTACCAATGTAGAGTGTAAATACCCAGGTACCCAAAATGATGCTTGTGATGGTACAGCAGAGTAATCTAGCTGCAGGTATGTCATAATACCTCACCCATGAGCAGGGTATTCAGATACACCAGAACTTGAAGGCAAATGGAAAATGTTCAAACTCCCAAGTGCAGGTGCATTTCCAGTTAGATCCCAGCTCTTTTTTGGCATACACATGTATGAACCTGCTCCCTTCAAGTTTCAGCCTGCCTGGAAAATAAAACTACACATAGAGATGACATGCAATCTGTGGTGTTCTTTAAGACACTTGTGATTTGTTGTACACTGAATCCTAAGGCCTATTAATAACTGTAATTGATAGGGCAGATTAAGTACTTTCTTAAGGTTTTAAGGTAAAATCTATCAGGCAAATACCCTGAAACTTGGGCAGATCAGGCCAAATCAGAGCAACTAGCACACATACCTATGAGAAATATTGAAAATTTCAAAATAATGTTCAGAAATAAGGACTCATCCCTATCCCCTTCACCCTAATTTACTTAAAATTCCAATAAGATACACTGATGGAGTCAGATAGGGCATGTATAATAGCATGAGCTCACCTGCAAAATATAACAGTTCTCTGTAGCAACTGGAATTACTCAAGTTTTGTAATAACACAGTGGTAATAGGTAATCGAAATTCAGATTTTTGGTTATGGGATAATATTTCACAGGACATCTCACTTTTTTTTCTGAAAAGAAGCAATCAGAATACCTTTTTTAAGAAAAAAAAATTAATCCCTTACAAAATACTTAATTCGTTTCTTACTGTTGAAAAAGAGTGTAAGTCCCTTCAGGAATTTAATATAAATTGTCTGCTCAGCTGAGCTACAAATTTTCTGAGTCTTTGCAATTTCCAGTTGGTTTTATACTAGAGACATCTTTAAGTCTCCCTCATGATTCTTTCTGATAGTATGATAAACTTTGATGTGCAGTGATTGAGATTTTTTTTTAAGCTTTTTTGTTTGGTTGATTTTAGTTTATTGTTGTTTGTTTTTTTTTTTTACTCACTAGATTAGTCATCTAGAAGTAAAAGCCTTTTACAGTAAATAATCAAAATAGGCTTTCTTTTTCTGAAAATGAATTTATCTATTCAGGTATGGAGCGTCTTTAATGACTGTCACTTAAAAGGGCTGTAACTTTCCTAGTTTGTTGTGAACAGCTGGAAAATATATCAGAGGTGTCAGTGGAATTATTGCTTTGAAGCAGATGTTAAACAGAAAGGGGCAATAACAGCTGTTGCAATTAGAGGCACTGTGGGCACATTTTTGCACATCTCTGGCTCAACACAACAATGATTCAACCAAAGATCAAGTAATAATGCTTTTTTTTTTTTTTTCCCCAAATAACCATAGAATTTAACTTCACATCACCAATGCTTTAAACACAATTTTTCTTAAGTAATGTCATTTCTGAAGTAGCTTAGATAACAGAGGAAGCTAAATGAGATCAGAAGTGTCAGATTTTTGCCTTAGAATCAGATGAAAAGTCAGTCTTTAAAAATGATTCCTAAGTAACTCTGTCACCTAATTTTTGGGGCAGTTGGGTGAGAACATGAAAAACATATTAGGCAACAGATTCACTTTCAGAAGCAAGAGCAGCTCCCCTGGAAGACCAGCTGAGCCCTTCTTCAAGATCATATGAAGTAAAAAGGAAGTACCTATACATGAGTGAAGTCAAGTGGAGGTAGAGACACATAATGTATAGTGAGTCTACAGGAAAAAATGTTTTCTTCATAGTTTGCACCTAAATTCCAAAGAAAACACACCCTTACATAGCACTTCCGACCCTCTAGCAAAAACCTACTAATCCTTCTTGCAGTGTAAGTATTTTCTGATTAATCAACATTTTAAATTAATGGAGTCTTGATTCTTAGTCAAACTTAAAGAATGAAGGTAAATGACAAAGACTGTTCCTCAGAAGCTCTGCAATCTCTTGTAAAGAGGAGCTGCTAAAATCAGCTAGATTCTGATAAGCCAGTGTAGATTTACACGACAATAAAATGTTTATAGCTACCAGTCAGAAACATCATGAATTCCTCAAGGCTGACAAAAGAACAGGAAGAGATATAAAAGGCAAATCTAGTTCATCATTGCACATCTATGTGTTCCCTTCCAATAAGGACTCAGAGTGAAGTGACTGAAGAATTAAATCATAGATGTTGTGTTTCTGATCTATTGAGCAGGAATAACTGTCATTTTCATTTATTGTGGTTGTGGGAGGAAGAGAGAACGAAGTGAAGACAATGAGGTGAGAAGAAATAATGGGTCAAAAAGAGTTAACTTTAATTTTATTCTTCCTCTTGGACTCAATACTAGTACTTGATATTTGTTTGAAGACATCCGTAACCTATAGCCATGTGTTTATTTTTCATAATTTGAACATGAAAAAGATTATC